>NC_140590.1:77688621-78347371 GCF_964204655.1 Triturus cristatus | reverse complement strand
TAACAAATTAAGGGGCATATCAACAACAACCGGCGATAATTATCGCTAAGCGCTCTTAGCGTGAGGATAATTATCGCCGGCTAGCGTTGATTTTTATCGCTGAGATAGCGTGCTATTAGCAACACTTATCTCAATAGCGATAAAAATCCTCACGCTAAGTGGCTAACGTGAGATTATCGCTGGAAACCCAGCGATAATCTCACGTTACCTTGTTGATAGGGACAGATAAACTTAGCCATGATACCCTCCTTCCATAGGATATCATGGCTAAGTCAGAAAAATACCAGACGTAAAAAGGCAGCGTTAACCGTGGTTAGCGCTGCTTTTTTTGTCTCTAACAGGGTTAGCGATATTCTTGATAATAGAAATATCGCTTAGCGACATTTCTCCTATTATTTTACTCTGGAACGCCCCCTTTGCATCTCATTAGAGATGCAAGGGGAAGCGAAGAGTAAAAGGGTGCTAACATGCGAATTTGCATGTTAGCACCCTGTTGTTGATAGGGCGCTAGTTTTATCTCTGTTTTTTGGGGTTTTAAAGCCAAAAAAGCAGAGATAAAGCCCTTGTTGATATGTCCCTAAGAGTGGTAAGAGTTAGAGGAAAAGAGGGTGACATCATCAATATCAGAGGGTTCGAACAGACGTCCTTGTAATATCGCGTTAGATGCCTGCCAGATGCCAGCCAGTGATGCCCATCTCAGTATGGTCATTGATTTGCGTGTATTCCCCTAACACTTGGGAACCGCTTGTAGTGCAGATGCGATGCGCCGGGAACCACAGGGCCCTGCCGGCCCGCCCTGAACTCAAAACCAACTTTTAAAGGGAAGTGAATGCGACCTCTCCACATTGGAAATCCATGGCAGGCTCTTTCAATTCTCGTAAAAACACGCGAGGTTTAAGATGGAAAGCGCTGCCCCTCTTTAATGCCAGATGGATATTTTTGTCTGGTTAGATGTCAGTGCCAAATATAGCTTAAACTGGTCGTTCAGTTTGCACGATGGCGACAAGCAGCGTTTAATAATCGTAATAAAATTAATTAATTTAAAAAAACCACTGTTAAAAACTATTTAGGAGGAGTCCGTGTGTTCAGCTATTTCTTCCGGTAAAGGATATCTACAGAGCAAAGCATCCAATCAGTTCTGGCGTCGCAAGTAGTTGTTTTATTCATAATTAAAAAAAAACATTTTACTCCAGCGCGAAGACTCCCCCGGGGGCCCGGGCATTCGAGCGCTCCAGAAGTGTATTTTTTTTAACATAATATGACATACTGCTTTAGGGATAATGGCTTCGGGGCAGGGCACAGACAAGGGATCGTGCCAGCTGCTTGATCTCTGGTGCAGGCGGGACTCACCTTCTGCAATGTCTGCTGCAGCACATTCTGCTCCACGGTCATGGCCCGGCCCTGCGGCGGCCACGGCGGGCAGGTGGTGCAAAGGAGGTGTGAGGCCCGTGTGCTGCAGCGGCGCAGAAGGAGACCGGGCCAATGGGCGAGAGAGCGCGGGATTACCGGAGAGCGGCTGGGCCAATGAGAGCCAACGTCTGACCGCGCATGCTTTTGCACAGACACTCTACATGTGTCAGCTCCCTACTCCTCCTCAGTGCGGCCGGACGATAGGAACTACTTTAAAAACAAGCATTGAAAATGCAATAGGACTCGTATTTACGCAAGACCTATTGCATTTTCAACAGAATTGCGAGCGTGAAAGAAGGCATGGACGGTAGGGGGTGGTGTGGGTGGTGATGATCCAAGAAGTCACTGACTATGGGAGGGAACGGGGAGAGACAGGGGATCAAAACTGTTTTGGAAGTAAAGGGGCCGATAGCCTCGGAAGGAGGAAAATGACGACATGGCCATCAGGAGGTGGGATTCAATTCCCGAAAACCAATCAAAATGCAGCATTTAGAATTGCGGCCAATCAAAATGATAGGTGAAAAGTGGGCGGAGCAATACTTTATACAGCATCTCTCGACGAGACAGCGCATGCGCTACCTAGCCAAGACCTAAAAACTATTTCGTGGTGAAATCGACTTTTGTATAATTATTAAGGAAAATGTACTTAAAGAAAAGTTCCTTTTTCCCTGTCTACAGTCAATGGAAGGGAATCTAGATTTTGCTCTTCCACGCTTGCCAGCCAGTAATAAGCATTACTTAGGTGGGAGCTTGCTCTCAGGGCAGGGATAGAAGGCCTTGGGTGTGGACGTGTGTTGTTGTGCCTTTGACAAGATGGTTTGTGGGCTGCATCCAGGAACTTGATAAACTTCAAAGAGGCCTACCCTGTCACAAGCAGATATAGCTAACTCCTAGGCCTTCACCCTTCTTTTGTCCCCCAGCCAGGTCGGTTCCAATCACATTGGGCTTCTAGTTGACATCACGGTGTCAAATCCTGCTGGAGTGTCAAGACCTGCTTGAGAGGTTTTCTGGGGTTTTTTAAATCACTCTCGGGGGTGCACTTAAAAGGGCTAGAGCCCGATGAGAAAATACTTCTTGTGTATTCACTGCCTGGCTGATGTTGAGCCCTGCTTTGTTCTACTTGACTTCTGTCTTTTGGTTTCATGAGGGTACATGGACTGTCTAAAATTGCTTTTGGTGTTAGATGTGGGAGGAAATTAGAATTACCATGGTACACTCCACACACATTCCATCCCTCAGAACCCAAATTAAGTTTGCTGCCATCTTGCAAATGTTTAAGGTTAAAAAGCATAGTTCTAGGCACCTTTACCCCATTGGTTAGAGATGCCCCAGGGTCATTTGTACCCACTAGCTCATGCCAGGCATACATTTAGCATCTCCAAGCAGCCTCTTCAGAACACTCCTGGACCTGAGGAAGATCACAAGATGACTGAATCTGCTGTCTGCATACAGAGAGGAACCTGGAAGACTGGAGGACCTCTTATCTCTCTCTTACCCAGGACAAAGTGGACTCCAAGGTGCCGATCACGATCCGGTAAAAAATTCCCCCGTGCGACTCGTATCGGGTCTTTTTACCGTACGAATCGTACAAGTGCCGTACGAACTGGCAATCACGATTCGCATGGTAAAAAGTCCATACGACCCGCACCGGGAATCATTCCCCACACGTCCTCGGGTCGGAAAATGTGTCCGACACGTCCTCGGACGATTTACCTTACAAACGTAAAAATCCAAGTCCGACCGAGGAATCACGATCCATCCCGTGCGTCCGAGCCTACAACCGTATGGAAAAAACACCGTCCGCACCGAACACCAATAGCAACCATGGAGACATGTGCCCGCATACGCGCCCAACACTCCCCCCAGCCCCCGTACGTCCGACACGTACCCCCCGTATATGTATACCCCCACCCGTCTATGTACACCCCACTACGTTCCAGTCGTACCCCCACCCCAGTACGTGTCGTACCACCGTCAATGTACACCCCCCCACCCCTGTACGTGTCGTACCACCATCTATGTACACCCCCCCACCCCTGTACGTGTCGTACCACCGTCTATGTACACCCCAGTACGTTCCAGTCGTACCCCCACCCCAGTACGTGTCGTACCACCGTCAATGTACACCCCCCCACCCCTGTACGTGTCGTACCACCGTCAATGTACACCCCCCCACCCCTGTACGTGTCGTACCACCGTCAATGTACACCCCCCCACCCCTGTACGTGTCGTACCACCGTCTATGTACACCCCAGTACGTTCCAGTCGTACCCCCACCCCAGTACGTGTCGTACCACCGTCAATGTACACCCCCCCACCCCTGTACGTGTCGTACCACCGTCAATGTACACCCCCCACCCCTGTACGTGTCGTACCACCGTCAATGTACACCCCCCCACCCCTGTACGTGTCGTACCACCGTCTATGTACACCCCAGTACGTTCCAGTCGTACCCCCACCCCAGTACGTGTCGTACCACCGTCAATGTACACCCCCCCACCCCTGTACGTGTCGTACCACCGTCAATGTACACCCCCCACCCCTGTACGTGTCGTACCACCGTCTATGTACACCCCCCCACCCCTGTACGTGTCGTACCACCGTCTATGTACACCCCAGTACGTTCCAGTCGTACCCCCACCCCAGTACGTGTCGTACCACCGTCAATGTACACCCCCCCACCCCTGTACGTGTCGTACCACCGTCAATGTACACCCCCCACCCCTGTACGTGTCGTACCACCGTCTATGTACACCCCCCCACCCCTGTACGTGTCGTACCCCCCGTGTACCTACACCCCAGTACGTTCGAGCCACACCCCCACCCCAGTACGTGTCACAGCCCCGTCTACCTACACCCCAGTACGTTCCAGTCGTACCCCCACCCCAGTACGTGTCGTACCACCGTCAATGTACACCCCCCCACCCCTGTACGTGTCGTACCACCGTCAATGTACACCCCCCCACCCCAGTACGTGTCGTACCACCGTCAATGTACACCCCCCCACCCCTGTACGTGTCGTACCACCGTCTATGTACACCCCAGTACGTTCCAGTCGTACCCCCACCCCAGTACGTGTCGTACCACCGTCAATGTACACCCCCCCACCCCTGTACGTGTCGTACCACCGTCAATGTACACCCCCCCACCCCAGTACGTGTCGTACCACCGTCAATGTACACCCCCCCACCCCTGTACGTGTCGTACCACCGTCAATGTACACCCCCCCACCCCTGTACGTGTCGTACCACCGTCTATGTACACCCCAGTACGTTCCAGTCGTACCCCCACCCCAGTACGTGTCGTACCACCGTCAATGTACACCCCCCCACCCCTGTACGTGTCGTACCACCGTCAATGTACACCCCCCACCCCTGTACGTGTCGTACCACCGTCTATGTACACCCCAGTACGTTCCAGTCGTACCCCCACCCCAGTACGTTCCTGGCGCACCCCCAACACAACCTCCTAAGTACGGAGCGCACTCCATGCCCCAACATCACAACCGCATGTACGAGTCGTACAAAGCCACACACAAGGACCAAATCGTACAACCAAATGGCCCATGTACACACCGTACACACGCTCAAAACGCACGTACACAACAAGGACAAAACAAAACAACTCAACAATACACCATTCGAAAGGCACACAGCCACTAAACATGGCCAACAACCACTAAAATAACACAATCACTGACCTGCAACTGTCAAAAACAAACAGAGGCCCAATACACCACCACTCCTTATAACACACCCACCCAAAATTCAAACACTGCCACACCCACCCATGGACCAATAAAAAGGGCCCACACACACAAACCATGAGCCTTTGCAACAGACCCACTGCTGCCAGACACCACAGAACCAGACTACAAGCGACACCACATCTAACACTTGCACACCTTCACACGACCACCCTCACAAACACCCTCTCATCACATTCACACACACACACAACCATCCACACCCCCCCCCAACATCCACACACCCCCCACACCCACACCATCCCCACCCACACCCCTCACCATGCCCACTACCAAGAATCCAAAGTTCAGTCACCGAGAGTTGGAGGTCCTTGTTGATCAAATCCTCAGAGTCGAGCCACAGATCTTTGGAACATTGGTCAGAAGCACCAGCCAGGCAGCCAAAACAGCCATGTGGCAGACCATCGTCGATGCTGTGAATGCTGTTGCGGACACCAGGAGGACCAAGCAGGATTGCCAGAACAGGTGGTACGATCTGCGGAGGAGGGTCAGAGCCAAGAGACAGGAGGAACACGACCAGACCAACGCCACCGGAGGAGGGCCCTCCCGCAGACCCGTACAGTACCATCCCTGGGAGGAGAGGGTGATGGCCATACTGCCGGTGGAGGCAGTTGAAGGAGTAGAAGGACTCCGAGACCCGGGTGAGTACACAAACAACGCACCTCACATGGGGGGAACTGCAACCACAACCAAAATTAATAACAGGCACGCAAACACCACAAGCCATCGCATTACTCAACCACACTCCATGAGCAGGCACATGCCACTGCTGCCACCATGCCCCATGCACCCAGCTGGACAATGTCAAGTCACAGGCCACAGAAGACAACAACACATAACACGGTAACCCGGATGGCGGGAGGGTGGGCACCAAGAATCACATAGTGCGACTCCAAAGCAGACAACAATGCCCTCTGCCCATATGGCCTAGGTCACAGCCAGACAAACACTGTGTCCCAACACAGGAATGACTTGCCAGCAAATGGCGGATGCCTTGCATCAACACATGGGGGTGAAGGCACTGTTTTGCACATGCCAGCAGCTAATGAACAGCCAACAGTGTGAAAGAGTGGCAGCACACACCACCACAGCAGCAGCGCACAGACACACAGCAGACAAAATGGGTGCCTGGAGATCAGAAACAAACTCACATCAACAGGCCAAGGGCCACTCAAAGATCTGCTAACAGTGTGTGCCCAGGAAGCTGGGCCAAGGTGACAGAGGGTGACACACGGAGAAAGGGAGAGGGGGACACAGAGGGAGGGAGAGGGGGACTGAGAGGGAGGGAGACACAGGAAGATGGACAGAGGGAGGAGGCTGACACACAGAGGGAGGGAGAGGGGGACAGAGAGGGAGGGAGAGGGGGACAGAGAGGGAGGGAGACACAGGAAGATGGACAGAGGGAGGAGGCTGACACACAGAGGGAGGGAGAGGGGGACACAGAGGGAGGGAGACACAGGAAGATGGACAGAGGGAGGAGGCTGACACACAGAGGGAGGGAGAGGGGGACACAGAGGGAGGGAGAGGGGGACAGAGAGGGAGGGAGACACAGGAAGATGGACAGAGGGAGGAGGCTGACACACAGAGGGAGGGAGAGGGGGACACAGAGGGAGGGAGACACAGGAAGATGGACAGAGGGAGGAGGCTGACACACAGAGGGAGGGAGAGGGGGACAGAGAGGGAGGGAGAGGGGGACAGAGAGGGAGGGAGACACAGGAAGATGGACAGAGGGAGGAGGCTGACACACAGAGGGAGGGAGAGGGGGACAGAGAGGGAGGGAGACACAGGAAGATGGACAGAGGGAGGAGGCTGACACACAGAGGGAGGGAGAGGGGGACACAGAGGGAGGGAGACACAGGAAGATGGACAGAGGGAGGAGGCTGACACACAGAGGGAGGGAGAGGGGGACAGAGAGGGAGGGAGAGGGGGACAGAGAGGGAGGGAGACACAGGAAGATGGACAGAGGGAGGAGGCTGACACACAGAGGGAGGGAGAGGGGGACACAGAGGGAGGGAGAGGGGGACAGAGAGGGAGGGAGAGGGGGACAGAGAAGGAGGGAGACACAGGGAGAGCAAATCAGTCCTTTGGTGTGTGGGAATGTCTGCTCGTCAGCAGGTGGACTGCGTGCATGTAGACAAGGGTGCCCAGTGCCAGAACCCCCCCTCTTCATCATGGCAAAACGCAGGGCCATGTTACAACCTGTACACGAGCACAAGGACAGCCACCTGCATCATATGAGTGTGTGGATCCACTCCATGTGCACATGTACAGTGCTACAAGGAAGGCGCAAACGCATAGCTCGGCACACATGCACACTCCACTGCTGACTGCAGTCACACTTGACGCAGCAAGTAAGACTGTGCCACACATAGTTAAAGGGGCCAAATTGGTGCCCAAGGGACACACACATGCACAAGTGCACTGTGAGTGGAATGCAAGACAGATCCTAATTCCAAGAGGAAATGTGCCAACTTTGTAACGGATGAAACATGGATGTTGCATGGATCAAAAGTAACATTGTCTCTCTCACACACAGGTCAACGTCGTGCTGCACCCCCCAACACTGGGGGGGAACACTCACAGGACCCGGATCTGCAGGAGACCGATCCCACCGGCAGCGACCACTCTCACCACTCTGCGGACGACCCCGACCGACCTGGCCCCTCTGGTGTCCAACCACCTGCAGCACCTGCGTCAGGTACAACCGTGCCAACCACCACCCCCACTCCTGCCACATCCCAGGAGACACCCAGGATCCCTGCCCCAACACCACAATGCAGCCAGGCTCGCCAGGAGGGACACGGTGTCCCGGGCACCCAGGAGGAGGCAGGCGACAACGCCAATGCCACCCCTCAGGGGTCCCGGAGACCCCATGTGCCCACAAGTGCAGGCCAGACGCAAGTGGGCAGGGGTGGTGGGAGTGGAGAGCGGCGGAGGCGCGAGCCTGACCAGTTGGCTGGGGATCCGGTATTTTCCCATGTCCGTAACATCCTGGACTCATACCGGCAGGACACCACGGGCATGGCCCAGGTTGTGTCCGTCCTCGAGGGGATCAAGGTCCAGCAGGCCCAGCAACATGCGGAGCTAATAGCCTGTCTACAGCTACACCAACGGAGGATGGAGGACAGACAGGCTGAGCAAGTGACGGCGTCCCAGGGGATTCACGCTGAACTCCGTCGGATGGCCGACACCATGGCCGACCCTCCCTGTGCCAGAAGGCGGAGAACATCACCACCCACAGGGAGGGATCATGAGGAGGAGGAGGAAACATCCGACGGAGCATCCCAGACGTCGTCACGGCCTGCTGCTGAGGTTCCCCGCAGGAAGCCGGGTCGTCCACGGAAAGGACCGTGAGGGTGGCTGCTACATCACCATCTCCCAGGACACCTGGCCTGGCACCTGGCCCACTGGAGCAACAGCATCACAGCATCAAGAGACATTCTCTGCCACATGGCCCTGCTGGTCACTGGCTGACCAATGTTGACAAAGACTGTGGCATGGACTCTGAGGATTTCCAATGGCAAGGACACCAACTCCCCTACTGAACTTTGGATTCCCTAATCCCGGAAAGCCCCTCACTTGGCCCCCCCCCCCCAATAATAAATCACACTATTAAGAGTAGATGCCTGCTGGTAGCATTATTACCTAACATGTGTCTTGTACAGTCTAAACATGCCTGAGTCATCTGTTCACTTCAACCATCCACACCCTGGGGCCTGAGTCTGGCACAGGACACATGGGTCACAGTTTTCTAGGCAAGACAGACATGGAGCACCATACACACCCGTGATGGTCAGAACCAGCTGAGGGGGTGGCCGAACAACCGTGCTGACAGACACATTGAGTACAGCAACAGTCATGCGCAGAGGTCAGGGATCCTGGCCCGTGTCCTGGGGGGCACCCAGGTACGTGTAGACAGGTGGCAGAACCATGTCCTGCAAGCTTGAGTCAGGTGGATGCAGAGAATGGGGTCATGGACAACGTTGGATGCATGGGGATGGCACATGTCACAATACCCACACAGTCATGGACATCATGCCCATTACACAGTCTCAGCACACACACACAGCTTGCATCTTGCCACTCGACACATTGACACATAGCCACAATCAGGGAATACCATGCCAGACATGCAGGATGCACCGTGCCAACACACCAGCATTGACTGAGAAGAGGCACCTTGGAGGCATAGGGACACCTTTAATAGTCATGTGTTTGGGATTGCAGAGGCAACTTGAAGTACACATGAACACATCATGTGGAGTAACATGTGGCTCCAACACTGGCACCCCCCTTCTGCAGCACAAATGCGTGATAGCCATGGAACTGGCACACAAGTGTCGGATAATAGCTAAATACCCACAGCTGCTCACGGAGAGCCTGCCATACACCATACATCCGCTGATGTGGAAGTCCCACGCAATGTCAAGACAATGTTAACCGTATGTGTCCGAGGGCAGTGTCACACACATTGATGCCTTCATCACAATCCACCATCCCATCACTGATGACTGACAACCAGGCAGCCCATCTATTCAGGTGTACCCAGCTGCATGTCGTGTCCCATGGGGATGCCACATGTCTGCAGAGGACCCAAACCCCGACCGGGGCAGTGTGCACACATCGTGAACAACTGCCACACCCAATACACCCCAGATGCATCCCTTACCCCATGGAGACTTCCAAACGTGTCCGTGCCTGTAACGCTGAGTCAGCCCACGATGCCATGTCCATGAGGAATAGCAGTGCCACAACAATGCAACCAGCAAACGGCATGCGCAGGTACCTGGGGAAGAGAGACACACAAGAAGTCAGCCACAAGAAGCACAGCCACTTGCATGTGCATGTACTCGACACATGTATGTATGACAACATGCTAGGTCACAATTATGTCTGGGGAAATACTACCATCACTGCCACCATCACTCCAGTGACACACCCACACACACCTCTGACCCACGTGCCATACATGCAGGTGGAGACACACATCACAACGCATGCCACACGGGGACCAATGCGTGCACACTCAGACCCTGGTACTCACCACTAAGCAAAGAAGTCGCGTATGAGCCGAGTCCGGATGTCCTCTTGCGGCCGGAATCGGCTCTTCAGCATGCCAAACGTCCTCTCTATCACTCGCCTTGTCCGGCCATGGGCGGTGTTGTAGCGGAGCTGGGCCGGCGTGATGGGGTTGCGGAGAGGTGTCAGCAGCCAAGGCATGTTGGGATAGCCAGCGTCCCCTAAATGGAAAGCACATGGATATCGTTAGAACAGGCGAAGCGGTAGTGCTGCTCGGCCAAACAGAATACAGGACAGACAGACTGTACCCACCAACAACACATGCACGTTCGTTGCGCAGCTGCATCATCATATCAGGCATCCCGCTACGCCTCATGATGTAGGCATCGTGTGCTGATCCTGGAAAACGAGCACAGACATGTGAAATCACCATGTTGGACAGACACACCACAAGGGCATTGATGGAGTGGTAGTGCTTCCGATTGCGGTACGCCACCTCCCGTGCGTGTGGTGGTACCAAACCTACATGTGTCCCATCTATGGACCCAATGACATGGGGCATCCCTCCCAGGGCATAGAAACCACGTTTGACCTCAGTCATCTGTTCAGGGGTTGGGAACTTGATGAAGTCATCCAGGTGAATCAACATGGCCTCCAAGAAATCATGCAGCACACCGCTGAACATGCTCTGGGACATGCCACCAACATGAGCTATGGTATATTGGAAGGTACCCGTGGCAAGGAAATGTAGGGCAGCCATTACCTTCAGCTGGGGTGTCAGTGCCGTAGGATACCTGTGCTGCGGTTGCAGGTGTGGTGCCAGTCTCGCCGTCAGCTCCAGAATCAACGGTTGGGTGAAGCGGTAGAGCCGGATCCTGTCATTCTCCTGCATGGTGGCCAAGTCTGGAATTCTTCGGGCAACAGGAGGCGCTCTGCAGTAATTTGGAAGTGACAAGGAAGAGTGAGTGCACTACGAGAACAACTCATGTCTACTGAGCACATGTAAATCTGCCAATACACACATGCCACATAGGGAGTCAGGCATGTGCTACATGCCCAGGACACGTATGGATGCAAGGTGACACTCCTTCCAAGACCCAGCTACACACGGTGATTGAGAACCTCCCCATGCCACGCCATGGGAATAGCTGTGTCCCAGTGCAAGTGAACAGCCCGACGCAAGACAGAAGTGACATACACCCACACATCAGCAGAAGTAGGATGCCGATTGTAGAGACTGGTAGCGGAACACCGGAGCCACAGGTCACATGACATTACACTAGGCCTGCCCACACACCTTGCCATGAAGGTGCACATGTCATGACTCACCACACATTCCTTGTGAGGATGCTGACATGGCCTTGTCACGCTACTCCGTGTCCCATGCATACATGTGCACCTCACATCAGATACCACATGTGGCATGGTGTGCGGAACAGTGTGCAATGACAATCTACACACAGACACATGTTGGTTGCTGCAACGGCTGCAGCTTTTGAGGGTGCTACAACATCAACCTGATGTAAATCCCGGACACATAAATGACATAGTCACATTGTGCACTGTGGGTAGTGACAAGTCAGGTGTCATGACCCCTGTACCGGGCATCATGGGACACTTCCGTGTGTTGGTGTCCGTGCCATGCCAGTGACGCTCACCCCAAGTGCGCAGTACGACATGCACACATGTCAAAGGAGTCAAGGGCATGCCTGGCACACATTGCACCCTCACACAGTACACCTGTACACATCTCATCATACATCTGGTGCCTCCTCCACTCAGGAGGCATGTTCCACATCACAGCCTGTCACACCTGTGCCCCACATGTAGTAATGCACAGACGATGCCTTGATGTCCATTCCTGGACAAGTATGTCCATCCATGGACAAGTATGTCCGCCCTATTCCTACCTGTGTGTCGACTATCACCACAGTGATGTGTACAAACCGGCGTACTGCTGCTAAGAGGGCCTGTGTATGTTCCCCAATCACTGTGGGAGTGCTGCCGTATGTGTACCCATCGTGATGGCGAGCGTACAGGCATTTGTACGGTCCGTACCACAACGAGTACGCATACGCGTGCAGACCCATAGTGAGAGGGCCGTACACTCGCATGTACGCTCACTATCACTATGGGTCTGCACGCGTATGCGTACACGTAGTGGTACGGACCGTACACTCGCATCTACGCTCACTATCACTATGGTTCTGCACGCGTATGCGTACACGTAGTGGTACGGACCGTACACTCGCATGTACGCTCACTATCACTACGGGTACACAGACCCATAGTGATAGTGAGCGTACAGGCATTTGTACGGTCCGTACCACTACGTGTACGCATACGCGTGCAGACCCATAGTGATAGTGAGCGTACATGCGAGTGTACGGCCCTCTCACTATGGGTCTGCACGCGTATGCGTACTCGTTGTGGTACGGACCGTACAAATGCCTGTACGCTCACTATCACTATGGTTCTGCACGCGTATGCGTACTCGTTGTGGTACGGACCGTACAAATGCCTGTACGCTCACTATCACTATGGTTCTGCACGCGTATGCGTACACGTAGTGGTACGGACCGTACACTCGCATCTACGCTCACTATCACTATGGTTCTGCACGCGTATGCGTACACGTAGTGGTACGGACCGTACACTCGCATGTACGCTCACTATCACTACGGGTACACAGACCCATAGTGATAGTGAGCGTACAGGCATTTGTACGGTCCGTACCACTACGTGTACGCATACGCGTGCAGACCCATAGTGATAGTGAGCGTACATGCGAGTGTACGGCCCTCTCACTATGGGTCTGCACGCGTATGCGTACTCGTTGTGGTACGGACCGTACAAATGCCTGTACGCTCACTATCACTATGGTTCTGCACGCGTATGCGTACACGTAGTGGTACGGACCGTACACTCGCATCTACGCTCACTATCACTATGGTTCTGCACGCGTATGCGTACACGTAGTGGTACGGACCGTACACTCGCATCTACGCTCACTATCACTATGGTTCTGCACGCGTATGCGTACACGTAGTGGTACGGACCGTACACTCGCATGTACGCTCACTATCACTACGGGTACACAGACCCATAGTGATAGTGAGCGTACAGGCATTTGTACGGTCCGTACCACTACGTGTACGCATACGCGTGCAGACCCATAGTGATAGTGAGCGTACATGCGTGTGTACGGTCCGTACCACTACGTGTACGCATACGCGTGCAGACCCATATTGATTTTGAACGTAGGCATGCATGTACGGGCCGTTGCCATGCATTTGGGGTGCCCTAGGGCCCGGAAACGCACCGTACCTGTGTGTGATTCTCCTAATTACATAGGGGACAAGTATTAAGGCCTACATGCATGCTGGTTGTCATGGCGACCAGGTTCAAATTTCGATTTTGTTCTGGAAGGTGCACAGCAGAAGTCAGTTGGAATTCTTCTACTTTGTTGCAATGTGTTTGTGGGGCTGACATCATGCAGGAGAATGAAACCGATAGAGAACCCACAGACTGCTAGGTTTGAAGGGATTGGTGGAAACATAGGATGCAAATGTGAGTGACCAATCACTCTGTACTCCTGTGCATGAGACTGGGCAGAAGGCCACATATAAGGCAGCCAGGTCCCATGAGGGATTACTTGCCTGCACATCTTTGCATTTGTCGACCAAGCTGCTGCTACTGATTCCCTGGAACCATGTCAAGGGCTGTGGAGAGGACACAGCCATTCACCCTGGAGGAGAACATGGCTCTGCTGGATGTGATCCTCCCACAGTACCCCATGCTGTATGGGCGACCAGGGTATCAGGTGAGTGCATAGGCCACTGCCACAGACTGTCCCTATGTTGTGACTGTGTCTTCAGGCATTGTGACCCGGTGTGACACACATGCCATGTACTGTCGGGGGGGTACCAGGGGGGGGGTGCCTGATGTCTCCCAGCAGTGCCCTGAGACAGGAGGGGTGTGTGCAGAGTCCTCCCAGCAGTGCCCTGAGACAGGAGGTGTGTGTGCAGAGTCCTCCCAGCAGTGCCCTGAGACAGGAGGTGTGGGTGTGATGCACAGTGTGAGCCTTGATCATTGATTGTGACATTGCCATCATTCCACCTGAGTACCCACTATGGCACGTGCTGCCTTTTCCCTCACCAGAGGATGATGTCCCTATGACAGAGGTGCAATGCGTTGGCTGCATTACATGCCATGTTGTAACCAGCTATTATGTTCACATATGTCTCTCTGTGACATGTGGCTTGTGTATTGATGTGGTGTCACTTGTACTTCCTCACAGGTAGGCGCCACTGCCAAGGAGCAGATCTGGCTGACCGCCGTCAGTGCCGTGAGGCGTGTGGATGGTCGGAGGCGGAGCCTGTCCCAGGTGAGGAAACGCTGGCAGGATATCCGGTGCTGGACGCGGAGGATTGCACGGCTCCTGCTGGGGGACTCACCTGAGAGCCACAAGAACCGCGGCCGCCGCCGTCTGACCCACCTCCACAGGCGTGTGCTGCCGGTGGTCTTTCCAGACCTGGAGAGGCGCTTACAGGCGATGCAGCAGGCGGAAGGGGGTAGGTACATGTGCGTTTGTTGTGTGTCACCGGCATTTGTAAGGGCACAGTGGCATTGATTCACTGGCAGGGTTTAAAGGTGCTGTGCCCATCCAGTTTGCCCAAGTGTAGCGCTGCGCCCCTGCCACCCTTCCCCTCCTTGCAATGTGTTCCCTGGTCTGTGTGTAGTCACTCCTTCACAAGGTAATGTAGGCTGGCGCTTTGTCCACGAGAACAATGACTGTAGCATCATGGGTGGTGGTGGTGGGTAACAGGTTGTGGGACCTTGCCTGTGAACTGTCAAGTTCACTGCATGTGGGTTCCATGTCAGTTGGCACTGATGCTGGCTCCAGACATGGGAGTTGGTCTCTCATGTGTCATGCCTTACAGCGCGCATGTCCTATGTAGTGGCCTGTGACATGATGTGCATGAGTGTGCGCTACGCATAGTGCAGGGATGGTGACGTGTGTAGCAGTCATTCCCATTCAGTAGCATGTAGTTGCGTGCCCAATACTGTCCCCTGGGGCACCTTATCCTCAGTGTTGTTTGTGTCATCATCAACGTGGACACTCTCACTGTCTACAGCGTAGGTTGTGCTCTGTGCCATTGTCCCCTGTCACCATGTATATAGACGTGCTATTATGTACAGGTGTCCACTGTGCAGCCTGACCTGATTGTCCCTCTTCATACTCACAGTTGCCAGTGCCTGTGTGTCTTGTTATACTCATCTGAGGATGGGCACTGGTACCTCATTATTTGTACAGGCGCACCTTTGCTGTTTTGCGTCCAATCTTGCCTTTTGCCTGCCACTGTGTTTATCACCCAGACTATGAGATGTTGGTGCCACCTGTGTCTCAGCAATTAGCATCGTGTGGGGGTTGCTTGGGGCGGGCAATGCCTATGTGTCAAATCCTGATTCCTAATTGCTGGGTCTGGACAGTGTGTGATGTTACTGGACACACACGCAAGGTGCAGTGACCGAGTTATGTTGGGCATGTTTGCAGCATTACCTATGCAGCATGTGTCTCAAGTTCATGGATATTGTCCCTGGTCATAGGTATTTTCACAAACGCTGTGTGGTGCAGAGGCAGTGCAGGATTGTCCCCAGGGCCTGGGTGCTATGTCAGACTCCGTTTCCTGTCATCAGCTATTGTCTCATGCTCTCCATGGTATTTCAGTGGCATGGTGGCTCAACCAACTGTGTTTCATGCCCTACATCGGTACCTTGTTTTGCAGATGTTAGGGATCTGC
The DNA here is from genome assembly GCF_964204655.1 of Triturus cristatus. Lineage (NCBI taxonomy): Eukaryota > Metazoa > Chordata > Amphibia > Caudata > Salamandridae > Triturus > Triturus cristatus. The sequence continues at coordinate 78,331,372 of NC_140590.1, read as the reverse complement.
CTCTTCAGGCTATGCAATGTTGACTATGTAGATTGGACTCATGTGACAGATGTGTACAGGTGTCTGATTAATTTCTGTCTCTCCACCCTGCCCACAGCATCGTCGGGGGACACAGAGGGAGACATGGACACGGACCAGGCGGAGGGACCGAGCACCAGTGGCAGCCGTGACATCGGGGCTGGCACATCGAGTGGGACAGAGGCGGAGGATAGTGTGGCCGAGGACCTGTCGACTGGCACATCAGACTACGAAGCTGACAGGTCCGAGGAGGATGTCTCAGAGTTGGCGGAGGCTGCACCAGCAGCTGACAGTGGAACAACACCTGCCACCGCCCCCTCAGTTCCCACCAACCGCCTCCCACTTGCTCGTGTCCCTTCCCAGCGTGCCCGGTCACCGCATGTCTCCTTCCTGCCAGGCACCGCACCCCCTGCCCCTGTCTCCACTGCTGCCGCCAATGCTGAGTCTATGGACATCCAGCGGCAAATGCAGGTTGGTCAGGCTGCGATCCTGAATGTCCTCCATTCCCACGGGAAAACCCTCACCAACATCGAGGCATTCTTGGAGGGCATTCATTCTTTGCAGGCTGACCAACGCAACTTGCTGAGGTCCCTAGACTCCACACTGACTGCAGCAGTGGGTCTCCTGCAGCGCGACCTCCCCCCACCTACCCCTGCCCCATCCACACTTCCCACTTCCATGCCTGTCCCACGTACACCCAGACGTCGGCATGCACCCACCACAACAGACACAGGCACCACACCAGCAGGGAAGGTCCACCGCACTCCTCCTGACACGCACACACAGGGTGAGATAGGCACACCCACTGGGTCGGGGGGCAAACGTGTGACACGCAGCCAGAGTGGGAGTCCGCATTCCACACAATCCACTCCCTCCAAATCCCCTCCCCTCAGCTCTCCTGGCCACATCTCCCCCAAGGACTCCTTCATGGCCGCTCTGTCCCTGAGCCCCACAGTTACGCCACCACGCAAGCGGTCAAGGAAGTCCTCGGTCAGGGTGGTTGAGTCTCCCCCCCTGTCTCCACCCTCCCCCGGTGGCGCTGCAACCCATCCCTCTGAACCCCCCCCCTCCTTGGGGCCTGAGGTCACTTCGGGTGCAGGGGACTCCCTGGAGGACCTTGCTAAGGTGTGTAGTGCCATCCTGGCCTCCGCCTTTGGCCATGACACACCCCCTGTGGTTGAGTCCTCCATCCCTGCACCCACAACGCCGCCCCTTTGCCCTGATGTCCCTGCGGTGCCTGTTGCTTCCCCCCCCCCTGATGCCCTCACCAGTATGGAAGACGATGTCATTTGACTGTGCAGGCAAGGTAGGGGACACACATCCCACTGTGTCCCCCATGCAGCTGGGAATCATTGACTGCCCTATGGCCTTTGTTGACTTTGAACTGCCTTTGATCCACGGACATTGTGCTCATGCTGAATAAAGCTTATTTTTTTTTTCATTATCACACTCCTGCTATGGTGGTATTGGTGTTGGTGGGGCTGCTACATTGTTTTGGGTGGTGTTTAAGGCTTTGGGTGTGTGGGATTTGTAGTAGTGTTCTGCTCTTTGGGGCCACCCTAGGATCTGTGTGCCATCACAAGGTGTTGGCTAACTTCCTTAGGTCATGTCAGCAGTTACTGCATGGTTCAATTGTCCCAGGGTGTAATCCTTCCTCTGTGTACCCAGTTTCTTCCCTGCAGGGTGTTCCCAATGTTTAGCGCAGAGCTGTGTGTACATGAGCTGTGTGTGTGACGGAGCCCTTCTACTTTGGCCATGCATGCATGGCCATGTCTCCACCTGCAACAATCGTGGCATCCTTGGTGATCACTGTACTTGTGTGTGGAGTCAGTTGACATGAGTTCATGGGGACATGTTCCCTTGTAGGCAGTATGGATGTGGGTAATTGTGGCATCACACACATGTGTTACACCCCTCCTGGGTGTGGACACTGCTGGGAGGACTCTGCACACACCCCTCCTGTCTCAGGGCACTGCTGGGAGGTCTCTGCACCCACCCCTCCTGTCTCTGGGCACTGCTGGGAGGACTCACCACCCACCCCTCCTGTCTCAGGGCACTGCTGGGAGGTCTCTGCACCCACCCCTCCTGTCTCTGGGCACTGCTGGGAGGACTCTGCACACACCCCTCCTGTCTCTGGGCACTGCTGGGAGGACTCACCACCCACCCCTCCTGGGTCTGGACACTGCTGGGAGGACTCTGCACCCACCCCTCCTGTCTCTGGGCACTGCTGGGAGGACTCACCACCCACCCCTCCTGTCTCAGAGCACTGCTGGGAGTGATGGGCACCCACCCCTCCTGTCTCAGGGCACTGCTGGGAGTGATGGGCACCCACCCCTCCTGTCTCAGGGCACTGCTGGGAGGACTCCACACCCACCCCTCCTGTCTCAGGGCACTGCTGGGTGGACTCTGCACACACACCTCCGATTTCTGGATATGTGCGCTTGGCACATACACGGTGGGGTTACGCACACTGCATTAGAGGTGAGGGTACGAGTCTACTGACACTGGTGTGGTGGGGGTACGCTCCGTACGTCCGCGGGTGGGGGTATGGGTCGTACTTACACTGTTGGGCTGGGGGTACGCTCCGTACGTCCGCGGGTGGGGGTACGGGTCGTACTTACACTGTTGGGCAGGGGGGTACGCTCCTTGCATTCGCGGGTGGGGGTACGGGTCGTACTTACACTGTTGGGCTGGGGGTACGCTCCGTACGTCCGCGGGTGGGGGTACGGGTCGTACTTACACTGTTGGGCAGGGGGGTACGCTCCTTGCATTCGTGGGTGGGGGTTCGAGTCGTACTTACACTGTTGGGCTGGGGGTACGCTCCGTACGTCCGCGGGTGGGGGTACGGGTCGTACTTACACTGTTGGGCTGGGGGTACGCTCCGTGCGTCCGCGGGTGGGGGTACGGGTCGTACTTACACTGTTGGCATGGGGGGTACGCTCCATGCATACGCGGGTGGGGGTACGGGTCGTACTTACACTGTTGGGCAGGGGGGTACGCTCCTTGCATTCGCGGGTGGGGGTACGGGTCGTACTTACACTGTTGGGCTGGGGGTACGCTCCGTACGTCCGCGGGTGGGGGTACGGGTCGTACTTACACTGTTGGGCTGGGGGTACGCTCCGTACGTCCGCGGGTGGGGGTACGGGTCGTACTTACACTGTTGGGCTGGGGGTACGCTCCGTGCGTCCGCGGGTGGGGGTACGGGTCGTACTTACACTGTTGGGCTGGGGGTACGCTCCGTACGTCCGCGGGTGGGGGTACGGGTCGTACTTACACTGTTGGGCTGGGGGTACGCTCCGTACGTCCGCGGGTGGGGGTACGGGTCGGACTTACACTGTTGGGCTGGGGGTACGCTCCGTACGTCCGCGGGTGGGGGTACGGGTCGTACTTGCACTGTTGGGCTGGGGGTTACGCTCCTTGCATACGGGGTGGGGGTAGGGTCCGTACATATCCGTCCCCACGCTATGTGATGTTTGTGCGGCCCGTACCCAGGCCTTTGCCACGTGGGTGCGATCCGTCCCGCCATTGTTGGGGTGACGTGTGTGGGCGTGGTCCGACTCGTACCCACGCTCTTCAGGCGTGGGTACGGGACGTACCTGTCTGGTTGTGTTGCCGGTTCGCGTGGTGACGGACTTCCGTTGTGGCGGTCGCTGGATTATCAGGACACGCCCCCACCCCCTCGTGGTGACCAGGGCATGGGAGTCAGGTATGTCCAGGCCATGTGTAGTGTGTCACTCATGTGGTTGTTTTGTGGCCTGCCCTGGTCGTGCCACCCCCACCCCACCCCACTTTCCCCCCTCCCTTAGTTATTCTGACCTTCTGCGGCGTCTGCGTCGTAACCTGTAGAGGAGGTGTACTGCTATGAGGGCAGGGATGACTCGTAGGTTCGGGTCCATGTCTGTCCGTCGCGTACTGGTACTCCTTGCTCGCGTCGTCCTGTCGCGTACGGGTCCTCCTTGATCGCGTCGTCCTGTCGCGTACGGGTCCTCCTTGGTGGCGTCGTCCTGTGTGTCCGTCACGTACTGGTCCTCCTTGTTCGCGTCGCCGTCTGTCCGTCGCGTACTGGTGGTCCTTGTTCGCGTCGTCCTGATTTCCCGGCAGTTTTTGGCTGCCGCAAAATATTCACCGTGCGGGGTGACGTCGGTGCGAATCGTGATTCCTGGGTCGTGAATGGCTGGCTGCGTGCGTCCCGACGTCAGGTCGGCGCTTTCCCGGATCGCATTGGTAGGTGTTTTTTGTTCGGTCGGTCTTTTTTACGATTCGTACGGTAATGGTGTACCCGTGCGAATCGTAATTCCATGTTTGTATATTTTGACGACCGGGTACGCGTCGGACGGAGAATATGCTCCGTCCGACGGTTCGTACCCGGTTTTTACCGGATTGTGATCGGCACCCAAGTGTCCAAAGGGCAGACAGTGGACCTCCAGCTCCAGGATTCAACAAACTACAAGTGGCCTTGTTTATGCTTCCCAGCTGATAAATGGCAACTGGATCTGGACTGGCTTGAAACCCAGTGAGTCTCTAAGTGCCATCCCTGAGGTCACTTGAGGCTTTAGAAATGTACTCCTGTTTGGCTTGGGACTTCAAGGACCAAAGTTAAAAGGAATATTCTTTGATCAGGGAGAACCTGGTTAGTGTATCTGACCTGTGTTCCATTGCGTTGAACATCAAAGTTTCCCTAGGATCTGTTCCACATTAACTATTGACCATCATTGGCACTTTTATTTACTTTAGTTTGGGATTTTTATTGTTTAGCATTTTGAGTTTATTACTGTTTTTAAAACTGCATGAATACATTGGTTCCAGAGGGTTGAGCACAAGTTTATTTAGTGTGTTTAGTGGTTTGTCCTGACAAGGGATGCGATTATTACTTGAGGTGGTACTTACCCTCCCAAACTAAGCTTTATGACACAGCCACCAGTGTATATGACTTTATATTGGATTAAGTTGGGCTGAATGGCAGATACTTCATAAAGAGTCACATATTCTTGCTAGTGTTTTGGGTTAGAGGTTGGAACCAACATTGAGCCAAATCCACTTTCCTGATACACATATGTTCAGTCACTCCATATGCATAGAATCGGTGTCCCCACTTATTTACAGGCAGATGTCAACACCTGATATAATACATGTACCACCATAACTCAAAGTAAAGTAATTAGGCAAGTTGTACATTATTTTAAACCAGCAAACTTGAAACATAAGTTCCCTGTTTCATAGGATCAATAAAGCACAGCATCCTTTTTTACGTCTCGTGACCTGCATTGCACTGCGCAGCAGTGCTCGCGCAGGCGAGAGTCCTTTTGTCCGGGGTTCAGAAATGGACCCTGGAATCGCATGCGCTCGTGCGTGTGTTTTCTGTTTTGGGGTCTGTAATTGGGCTTTGAGTGCGTGTTTTGTTTCAACAGAGCACGCAATAGGCCAAAGGCGGGTGCATTGCTCCGTCCACGGCCTATTGGTGTCTGTTACGCGCGCCAAAGCCCATATGTTTTCAATTATCGTGCCCAGACAGGGGCGCGCACATTTTTTTTTTCTTCAGTGCCGCTTGTATTTTCTTGCTCGCGGCTTATGTGTTTTTCATTTTTACAAAATATTGGCATGTACCGTCTTCAGCGGTAGCGTTATATTGCAGAGTGCCGTCTCGCTCTTCTGAGCGTCCACACCGAGAAGCTGTTCTGAAAACTGCCATATTACTGCTCTCGGAGCAGTGGGCGCGAGAGCAGAGCACTGACTAGGAGCGAGCCTAACTCTGTTTTAATGTGCGGCCCATGGTTGCTTGGATACCATCCGTGACCTGGAAACTGCAAGGTCTACTTTCGAACACGTTTTGTTGATGTTGCATCAGAATTGGTGAACAAGGAACCGGGATAGAATCTTCTGGACAGCAAAGTGAGTGTCGAGCGCGTTTGAAAATGGGGATGGGGGCTTTGGAGTGCTTGGATGGTGTGAATTCAGTGTCACCGGCTGCGAATACCGGGGTCTTTGACGTCTCTGGTACACATAGTATGTAGTGCCACCTGGAATTTACAGGACATCAGGGCACTCTCCTGGTCCCCCCTGGCCCCCCACCACCTTTTAGAGTCAGACGGAGATCGAAGTATGTGTAGTTGGTGAGTTTATAATACCTAAACTGAGGTGCACCAGCACTTTTGAAGGTGCTCTTGGCCCGCTATTTTTTGTAGATCCCAAGATGGAAACCTGAGAACAAGGGAGGCTCTCACTCTGTTGCTTAATAGTTGATCAGGATGCTTTAGATCGTTATGTTTCTATTTTTTGTTCCATTTATATACTGGCTGTGATTTTCTCACATTCGTGGAAGATGTGGGACTTTTATTTCCCTTAAAGGATCAATGAGATTTTTCCAAGTGTGACGCAGTTTCAGAGTTATCACAGAAAGTGCAGCAGGATCCCTGTCTGGAATCGCCTCACTGTCCTTTAAATTTAAGACCCCTTTCCCACCAATCCTTTTTGCAGGGACACTGACTATTTGATGTTAAATAGTTTTTCCCTGAAATTCTTAGGACCAGAGCAATTCCTTGTGTTTTTGTATGAGAACCATATATTAACAGTGATGCCAGCCCGCATGCTCAGTTGCTATCTTTACTGAGTGATTTACCCAGCATCTACTTGAATGGGTTCACACACTAGGCATCTTTCCTTCGGCCTAGACAGGCTTTAGGCAGGGAATAGAATCACTGGACAATGTAGCATACGATGGAGAGACAGGATGCTTATTGCCCAAGATGGCAAGGCCTTCCTGGTTGACTGGCATTCCCAGTGCATTGTAGGAGAATCTTTTTGGCCTAGATACTTGAGCAGGCACTATAGTCAAAAGCCTAGCAAGGCAGCAGGGGAGTGAGTCGAGATTGTGTCATTGCACTGCTCCTCTTTGTGATTTATGCAGGTGACCAATCAGTCTAAGTTGATTCCTCGCTTCTGAAGTTGAGCTGACCTAGAACCTATGGTTTTGGCTCTTCAAGGAAGTCTGTACCGACTCTAAACACATAATCCCAAGGGAATTACCTTTCTGTAAATCACATGAAGGCCAGGCTGCTTTTGGCGTTTGGGGAGCCAAAAACTAGTAGTAGTCAGCCAGTGCAATTTTTTTAATTTTACATTTTATATAGTGTCACTCTACCTGTGAAATGGGGTTAATGTACTTTACAATGAACAAACAACAATTTTCTTTACATTTAGGGAATAAAATAAGGGAAGGGAGAATTAATTAAACGATCGTCAAGTACATTATTTGAGTGCAACATCTTCTTCCAAAAAGGTAGGAATGGATAATGAGACGTGTGTGGTTGCGTGTGTAGTTGTGTGTGTGGTTGTGTGTGTGGTTTTGTGTGTGGTTGTGTGTGTAGTTGTGTGTGTGTGTGGTTGTGTGGGTGGCTGTGTGTGTGTAGTTGTGTGTGGTTGTGGTTGTGGTTGTGTGTGTGGTTGTGTGTGTGTGCTTTTGGTTGTGTGTGTGGTTGTGTGTGAGTGTGGTTGGGTGGTTGGGTGTGGTTGTGTATGTGGTTGTGTGTGCGCTGTGTTTGTGGTTGTGTGTGTGGTTGTGTGTGTGTGTGTGGTTGTATATGTGGGTGTGTGTTTGTGTGTGGTTATGTATGTGGCTGTGTGTGTGTGTGGTTGTGTGTGTGGTTGTGTGTGTGTTTGCGTGTGTGGTTGTGTGTGTTTGTGTGGTTGTGTGGTTGTGTGTGTGGTTGTATGTGTGGTTGTGTGTGTGGTTGTGTGTGTGGTTGTGTGTGTGGTTGTGTGTGTGGTTGTGTGTGTGTGGTGTGTATGGTTTGTGTGGTTGTGTGTGGTTGCGTGTGCGTGGTTGGGTGTGTGTTGTGTTTGTGGTTGTGTGTGGTTGTGTGTGTGATTGTGTGTGTGTGGTTTGTGTGGTTGTGTCTTTGTGTGTGAGGTTGTGTGTGTGTGTGTGTGGTTGTGTGTGTGGTTGAGTGTGTGTGTGGTTGTATGTGTGGTTGTGTGTGGTGCTGGTTGTGTGTGTGGTTGTGGTTGTGTCTGTGGTTGTGTGTGCAGTTGTGTGAGTGGTTGTGGTTGTGTGTATGGTTGTGGTGTTTATGTGTGTGGTTGTGGTGGTTGTGTGTGGTTGTGGGTTGTGTGTGTGTAGTTGTGTGTGTGGTTGTGGTTGTATGTATGGTTTTGGTTGTGTATGTGGTTGTGGGTGTGTGTGTGTTGTGTTTGTGGTTGTGTGTGTGGTTGTGTGTGTGTGGTTGTGTGTGTGGTTGTGCTATATAAAAAAACAATTGCAATGCAATAGGTTTCACATTACTGAATCTTTGAGCTGCTATTGGTGTTGCATTATTATTAGCAATGCCAACAGCTCAAACTTTAATAATGCGAGACCTATTGCTTTGAAAATGCTTGTTTTTTAATGTTGTTTTTCACCACATTGGATGGAATGAACCTTAGCTCACCCGGCAATTTTATTTTGTGTAAGTTTCCATCAAAATGTCCTTGATTTTAGCAGCACTGAGTATTTATATGTTTCTATGGAGTCTTCTGGAGCCTCTGGGATCATTCAATGCCATTACTGAGTAAGCATGTGTTCAGACATATTTGAGGGAATATATTTTAAGCACGTGCTCTAGCCTGTGTCTTAGACTCTGTGATCAGCTGTGCTGTAGAGTGCAGCATTTATTAATGTATTTATTTTTATTTTTAAAGATTTATAAAGCTCAAACATGACCCAGACGGGTATCAGAACACTGTACAAAGTGGCGTAAGTATGAGTACAACAACAAAATGGAACAAAAGAGATAACTTAACAACCAAAAGGTCAAAGGGGAAAACACACAAGGTCAAAGGCGGGCATGTGGAGTTAGCCAATCTAGTGGGACTCGTAAGGTTTTAGCAGATCAAAAGGACAAGTAAGAGAAACATAAATCCAATTGAAACCACACGTTAAAAAGAGTATCCAGATTCCAGACAGGAGAAAGAAGTAAATTGAGGTGATATCTGGGTTAATGCTGTTGAAGGTCTTTCAGGAGTATCCATTGGACATGTTTATTGAAAGAGGCAGTAGATAGATGGGTTCTGATCTTGGGGGGTAGAGTGTTTCATATTCTTGCAGCAGGTCCAGAGAAAGTCCAATTGTAAGTTCTTTTCTCATTGAATTTGGGAGGTTTCAATAGTTTGTTAGAGCTTCTTAAGTTACAACTTGAGCCAGATAGCTCAAGATTTTTTGCCAGGTAAATGAGGGTGTTGTAATAAATAGCTTTGTGCGTCAGGCAAGTTATCTTGAACTGGATCCTGGCTTCAAAGGATAGTGAGTTTAGTTGGATTAGGTCTGGTGTGATGTGGTCATGTTTTCTGGAGTCAGCAATGAGTCTAGCCAAAGCGTTCAGAGTGGCTCTAAGCAGAATCAAACTAGTTTTAGGTAGCCCATCAAGGGTCACAAACCATAGTAAAAGCGAAAGATAACTAGGCATTGAATAGCTGGCTGGATGTCCTCAGGTAGAAGGAAAGGCTGGATTTTATTGAGGGTGTTGAGCTGAAGATTGTCTCCCCTAATAGTTGCACTGATGTGATCTTGCATATTTAGGTATTTGTCCAAGGTTATACCTAAAGATTTTGCCGAGTCAAAAACATGAGGAGTGCAGTTAAGCGCAGTAAGATGTTTGAGCCAGTCCAGGGTGGGTGCAGAGTGGTTGCGGGGGGCAATCAGAAGGAATTCAGTTTTGAGTATATTCAACAATAGATGGTTATGAGTGAACCATTGTTGAGTTTTTAAGAGTGTATCATTTAGAGTTTTTAATTAACCTGGAGAGGAGATCTTCATATATAGTTAAGTGTCATCAGCATACATATGGTAATGGATGTTAGAGTGGTTCAGAATATCGGAGAGCGGTTCCATAAAAAGGTTGAAATGAGTGGAAGAAAGTGCAGAGCCTTGAGGTACTCTAATGGTGACAGGGCTACTGGTTGCAAGGGATTGGCTAACTTTGATTTTGTGGGTGCGGTTCTGTAAGAAAGAGGCAAACCAGTTTAAGACAGGGCCCAAAATTCCCATCCTATATTTAAGAAGAGCAATTAGGTTTTCTTATTTGATGGTGTCAAATACTGAGGACAGGTCAAGAAGGATCAGAAGTGAAGGGACAATTTGACCAAGGGATCTCAAGGCGTAATCAACAATGTGAGTTAGTGCTGTTTCAGTACTGTGCCCCGCTCTGAAACCCGATTGGTAGAGGCCAAGGAGCTGAATTTTCTCAATATTGTTCCAGAGCTGCATGTGGATGCATTTATCAAGCAGTTTAGCTAGAGTCATGACGCTGGTGATCGGACAGAAGTTGTTAGGATCAGCTAAATCGGTATTGGGCTTCTTTGGGATGGTACTGACTTGACCCAACTTGAGGCAATCTGGAATCCTCCCATGTAAGAGGCATTCTTGGATGATCCAGGACCACAGTGGGAGGATGGCCAAATTGAGATCTTTAAAAAATGTTTCCGGTAGTGGATCGCTGAAGTGATTGGCAGGTTTTAAGGACGCCATAGATTGGCGCAGCTCCATGTCATCTGGAAGAAGAGAAGTATTCTATGATGCGTTGTTTTTAGTGGTGCATGTTATGTGGTAGAAAGGTGCACTTGCTGCAGAAGGTTACGTAGGTTCCATTGATGAAGCAAGGGAGTTCAAACGGTGCAAATTTGGAGTAGTTGGTTGCAGCTCAAGTTCAATTTTCCTTGCCTTTTCAGAGAAGTGTGCTAAGAAGTCCTCCCCACTAGGAAAAGAGGTTCTGTGTGCCACGCTATGGTTGGTAGAGTATTTAGCTTGCTGTTTGATGATTTCAAAGAGTTTCCTGGGTCTGAGTTTAGCACTGTCAAGCTGAGCCCTGAAATAGTTGGTTTTAGCATTGCGAATATGGTTGTTGTATGTGCTGCCCATCTGCCTTAACAGGCAGAGTTTCTCTAAAGTCTCTCTGAAAGCCTAAATTTGTGACGTTCATCATTTAAATCATGGTTAGGATTATTTGATCAGAATCCTCTTGAGTTGCTTTGGAGCAATAGAGTCGAAAATACTAGTCATAGAGTTAATGTAGTGATCACTCAGGTTGTCCAGTTTGGTCATGTTAGGGGGTGGCTGAAGACTCTTCTTGCTAATGGATGTTAGATCACTAATGTTGATGTCACTAAGGTTACAAGATAGTTGTTTGGTTTCATGTGGTTGGCCCGGTCTATGAATGACCTTTTCTAGTATGCGGAAGGATATTTGGTGATGATCCAACCAGTCACAGGGTAAAATGTTGTCAAGTTGAATGATGTTGTCTTTCACTTTAATAAGGTCAAGGGTGGGGCCGTTGTTGTGGATAGGTCCTTTCTAGACCTGGGTGAAATAGAGGTCAGAGAGGAAGGCTTTAAATGAGCATATTAAAGGATCTTCAGTGTTGTTCCAATGAAGATTAAAGTCTATGAGGAAGATATGGCTGTGTTGGTCCGAGCATGAGGTGATGGACTCCATCATTTGCTCAATGAAGAGAAGATTATCCCCTGGGGGTTCATAAATAGTGTGGAGCACACAGACAATCTTGTCGTTGTTCCACATTTTGGTGACTATTTGCTCACAGGAAGACATCAGAGCATTTTGAGTTTGTTTCAACATTAGACTGGAGCGATGTATGCAAGCAATGCCCCCCCCCCCAAATTTTAACAGTTCGATTGCACCTGATAATGTTCTAATCAGGAGGGATTAAGATGTAAAGAATTGGAGAGGAGGCGTCATTGAGCAAAGTTTCAAAAAGGATCAGGAGGTCAAAGTTTTGAGAAATGATGAGGTCTGAAATATCTGCTGCATGTTTCACAGCAGATCTGCAGTTGAGAAGCAATGATTTGATGTGTGAGTTGGTCATGACTGCTTCACTGTGAGACGTATTGATCTGAAGTTGGTTTTTCCTATTTACAGATCTTAGGTTCACACTAGGTTCTCTACCGGGGTCAGAGGAGATAATTGGGATGTTGGTTGTAGTGGAGTCCGAGGGGTTAAATCCAGAGCCATTGTACGAAAGGGGAAGAGCAAGAGTGTTGTCATCCTACAACTGATGAGGTCAGCCATCTTCTCTTCAATGTAAGGGAAGCTATTGCAGTCAGTGGCCGGCCTAGATTACAATAATGGGTAAGTCCCCTTGGGAAGAGCGGTCTTGGATGGCAGAATAAATCCATTCTATTTCAAAAAGAGGTGACAGAGTGCACTCCTTGTTATCACAAGTATTCATTGTCTTTAGTTAATCCAATTTTCTCTTTTTTGCGTGCAGCCCGGGGTTGTGGTAAGCCCCTCCACCACATATGCTAATAATTTGTCAAAGAACTGGAGCGGAGTTCCGCTTATTATTTCGTGGTATTCCAAACTTTCTTCGTACTTTCATCTTTTATCCTGTCACATGAGAGGCATCTGTTGCATTAGAAATATTTGAAGACATGATGCCTCTCATGTGACAGGATAAAAAACAAAAGTACGAAGAAAGTTTGGAATACCACGAAATAAATGGATTTAAACAATAGGAAAAAAGTGCGTGATCTTTGTAATGCTGCAGGGATTAAGTGTGTGTCCGGGATTGGAGCGGAACTCCGCTCTAGTTCTTTGACAAATTATTAGACTAAATCCCTTACAACCGTCTCTGGGGGAGATAGTGTCCCTCCTGAGATTTAATTTAATGTCCACTAAGGAGTGAGGACTGGCATAGAGGGAAGTAGGACTGGATGTGGGAGGATGTAGAGATAATTCTCGATTAGGATTGGTGGTGAACAAGGTGATTTTATCCAAAGAGATGGGGGACCCACTCGGGGAGGAGATAGTAAGGTGTGGGTAAATCGGAGAAGTACTAGGGGAAAGAAGCTGGGAGCAGGGACATCAAGTTGGTAGTACAGGAGCCAGGGTTTGAATTATATGGGTTGTCAGGGTTAGGTATGTGAGTATTAAGCTCACCCTCTGTGAAGAGGGAAAGGACAGACTGGTTCATAGGGAATGAGGGGGAAGCAGAGCTTCAGGAAAGGGGGCAGAAGGAACCAAAGGTTCAGCATTAGTGGGAAGACCGATATGATGATGACTTACAGGATTTGAGTTATTAAGTGTATTTTTAATCTTCATAAATATTCTGCCAAAGCTCTTAGATTCAGGTCGGAGGCTTAAATGAGGATTTTACTATTATTGTATAGGGAGATGTTCAGATCAGTATGAAGGACAGGAGAGAGTAGTATAATTATACAGAAACTGTGGGGGGTTTTGCTCAGCGGTTTGGAACAAAGTGAAGAGGTTAGAGCTTTTCTTCATTGAGCTCTTCTTGTAGTGTAGAAAATGAGGTCAGCAACCACTGTACCGTTAGCAGTGGAAACATAAGTGTCGGAGATTAGCGTTTCTGGACATCTTTTAAGCAGATTGTGCTTGAAGAACTTTGCCACTTTCTTCGAGAGGTGGGGGTAGACAATCTTAAAAGCATTCAGTCCTACCTGAACGAGGAGGTCAGAGGAGCTATTAGTAGGTTGATCCATGGCGAGGATAACGTGCAGAATAAAGGTGATAATGGAGGTGAGGTAGTCTGATTTTAGGGGAGCAATAATCCAATCAAAGGTTCCAGGTACGGCTGACCAGTACTCCTGTCAGCAAAAGCTAGTCGTTGAGCTGACATTCCAGGGTAGTGCAAAATTGCACCTTCATAAGAGATCAACAGCACTAAGGAAGATGACACCAGAGGGAAGTGAAATGTATCAACTTAAGCTACAGAACAGAGAAAGGTTATTATAAAGGCATTACAAATAGAAGGAGGTCTAGAGTGGAGAATTTCCATGAATTCTGTAGTCAAGTTGGGATAGCACCCACAGCTGGAAGAAGGGTTCAACATCAAGTGTGCAATCAACAAGTGAATTGACGGTAGTGAAAATAAAATGATTTGCTTACCTGTGCCACATTTTATGGTGAAGGATTCTCCTAGATAGTTGTGTTTCCACTATAGTTGTTACCAGCATTAGCACTGATCAGTTTAATTGCTTTTTAAGAGCTCCTCTCATGGATATATTATTAGGTCCAAAAATCTTTGCTGTAAGCTGCTCCGTTCCTGAGAGATGATCTCTGACATTTGGCCAGGAAAACTTGGAATGCAGCTGATGAAGCACCATGCTTTTACTGGCAGCACTTACCTCTTAGGCCAACATCTTTTTTTATAAGGAAACATTGTTTGAGCATTTGAAAATGGATAACACATTTAGATGCAACATATCAGTCATATTGGATCAATACAAGGATGATTCGTTATGCACAATAACATACCACGTTGTTCACCCAGTTTGATGTTTACAGAGCAGCCTTACTACAGTGGCAGTTTGTGTATTATGTTATTGTTTTACAATTCCAAGGTGGCCAACCCATTGCTTCTAAATGTGGCATCCATCTTCGCTCCTTAAGTAATCTTACATTACGCACAATCCCTTCCTGTATGACTGCTCACTGTAATCTTTAAATTGTTACTAATTTCTTATTGCAGACATTTGCAGAATGCCTATAGGGTTTTTTCTACTTTTATTCTCTTAATGTATTTGTATATGCTTGTCAAGTGTGTGTGTGTTTGTGCGTGTTTTATTGCAGTTGGTTGAGGGGATGTATTATGAGTTACTGTTTGCCTAAATTCACCAATGATTAAATAGGCAATTTAAGGTTGCCAAAATGGTAGCAACTCATTGCATGATGGAATCACCCATGCATTTACCATGCATGCCTTTACAACGCAGTCACTACTTTGATTGCAATGTTACCAAATGTTCCATTACCACACAATTCATTATGACTTGCTTTAGGGGAGCACTGGACTTTTGAACAAATTACTATTCCACCTCAGTGGGTGTTTGAGTAGCGAAGGTGTTGGGCTTAAAATCTGCTTTCCAAAAAGCATGTCATTGTAATGGCTTGTGTGGAAAAGGAACGCATGGTGGTGGTGACTGCATTGTTGGTCGTGTTCTGCCTGATATTTTCACCTCACCAGCCTCAGATATTAATTAAGCTACTTCAGAGTTGAGTGACTGTAAAATATATCCCATTTAATCTTCAAAGCGTTGCTTGATCAGGTCTTTGATGGTGATTACAAGAACTCTTGGCTCATGTTTTATATAGTCCTTATTGGCAAGTGCTGCTCCTGAAGTTTGGTCTTGCAGGGAACAGAGATGGTTTCCTGCTACCAGCAAAATGTATCACATCTGTCCAACTTTTTATTTTCTGTTGAATTCAGGGTTTGTCAATTTAAGAGCTACTTAGAAGAAGTATTTCTAGATTATATTTTCTGAGCCTTAAGAAGTCAATTCTTTTGAACCAGAAATGTGTCTTTTTTTAAGCTAAATGTCCTATTTCCAAAGATCTGGTCTTACCTCTAAGACCATTTCAGTTAGGCATCTATGGATTTTCATTAGATAGCTGAGATGTATATTGTTCATTCTTTGTGGAGAAATGTTGCAGACTTTGCCATGTATCCTTGTGTCAACAAAAACAAACAATAAACAATAATTGAGAGAGTCACCGTCCTGCCATAATGAAGGGTTTTTACCCTGTGGGCTTTTTGAATGATAAGGGTGACAAAAATAACACATCAAATAAGGGTAAGAAGTTTCCTAGGTTTTGAAAGGATATTGGCTCTCTCCATAAACACTATTCAATATTGCTTTACCAATGTATCTAATCATGTAAGTCAGCCTCAGTTCCATTATGAAAGGCCGATGCCTTTGATGACCACACATTTTCATCTGCAGGAACATTAACAAATGTAGAGTTGAGGGTCCTGCAGACCTGCTGTTGGTTTCCATTCTTAAGGCATTATGATATAAATATGTCACGTGCACATCAGCACCTTCACAGACCAAACTCCTCAAGCCTACATTTCAGACAAAATATGTATAAGGCTGCCCCTGTGGTAGAGAAACCTTCACAGTTTAAGTGATAAACATAAACTAGCTATAGCTGGTACTTCGCACTCTTTTAAGTGGCATTTAATATTATCTTGGAGGGTTACAGTTAAGGGTCCTCACCCTAAAGACCAAAGCATTAGGTACCACTTTGTACAAAAGGTGATGACTATGTGAAGATTGATGGTGTGGATTTGTACATATATCACTACTGTACAGTCAATTATTCTCGGCACATTGAGATCAAGAGGAAGGAATATAAAAATCACCTCTATTCAGAGGCACCTACCAGAGCGATGATATGTTGCCGCCATGTAGATACAGTTGGTCATCTCCCCAGCACATTCAACAAATCCATTGGCCTCACAGGTCAGGGCACCAACCACATTACAGGTGGGGCACTTCACTCCATTCAGAGTGTTGTTTTTGGGTGGAACTGTACAATGCATAAAGGGAAAGCAGATCTCTGTTGATTCTTAGGTTTTCCATACACATGTCTCAATATGCAACATATATTCCATAGAGCAGCATTTCCCACACTGTTGTTATGTGGTGAGTCACAAAAGATCCGGTACATATCACATTGAAAACTTGTGCTTGATTTGTACCTCACTCCTCCGTAGTCCTAATGGTAAAAATACTGTGTATACAAAGTAAATGCAACATGACACTAGCTGATAGGAGTGTTCATTTTCCCAGTGTGTGTTCACAGCATCGTCCAATTTAAATCATGTTATAGCAGATTATTCGCTGACATAGCTCAAAGTGTTCATATTGCCCCATCTTCCACGAGATCAGAAATGGTCAAGTATTTTTACCATTAGGACTGGGGGGAGTGAGTTGCAAATTTTTACATAAGCTTTCAGTGTGAGTGACTCTGACTCATTCCTACTGTCCTTCCAGCAGGACTGGCCTGCAAGTAATTAAATTAAATTGCCTGCATAGCTAGGTTCTGATCTGGCCCTGAGTAGAGGTGTGTGTGGTTGACAAGACAAATACATTGCAGGCTGCAGCCCTGAACTGAGGCCGAGGCAAATGATCTGCAAAAACAACAGAAAAGCAGATTCTGCAAATTAGTCAAGGTTAAGAGTACTGTGCATCATCTATCAAAGGAGCTCGATTTTAGCTTCTGTACCAACAGGAATCAGAAGCAAACTATACCCACATTTTATTGTCTTTAATACAAGCTGAAGAAAGTCCATAAGGCTCAAAAGCCTGATTATGTTCTACCAGATTGTGCATGATCATGCCATAGCTCAACTCTTTGACAATGCCCATAGCATACCCATACACCAGCCAGCTGGGGACATTATTGCAGGCAGCAGATTCATTCCTTTTCTCTAAAAATCACCCTGCTTCAAGTCAGTTAGAGCTATGTATGTCACAAATGTCCTTTGTTCTAAAAATATGGTTGTGATTATAAATTGTTTAGGAAGCACTGCCGTAGATGAATGATAGCGAGTTCTAAAGGAGCTGTGCAAAGACTTGAATATAATATTAACACAAACAGACATCACAATACTGCCAGATCAAGGATATGCTGACTACATCACCTCTACCTTTTAGACAATGGAAGTATTGGTGTTGGAGCTCGGTTGGGGCAGGTAGTGATACTAAAAAAATCTAGGACCATCTGCAACACACAATCAAGAACAAGATACACTAATGAAGGGAGGCTAAAAATACATCCCCTCACTTTTTAATGCCAATTTATACCAATAACTCACCCAGGTTCTCTACCAGAGTCAGTATCTACAAGAAAACTATTGAAGAAAATCAGAACTGCTATTAAATAGGGGAATTCCGCAGAGTGACGTGAATACTCATTCAGCATAGTTCTGCGATCAGCTGGAAATCAGAATGTCACGCTGCTCGGGCTGATTTATAGGACTGGGAACTTGTTCCTCGCTGAAAAATCAGTGGGTACAGCACCATGTGGTGTGCCAGAGAGCACTGCACCTCGAGTTTGTTTTGCTGTCTAATTTACAATTGATGGTTGGGAAATATACATAAGCCAACGGGGGATCCCTGCATATAGCATTTATAGACCTAACTTTGGCATTTGACTGCGTCAAGAGACCCAAGTTGTGGTCTATCCTCTTAGATCTGGGCATGGATGAATATTTGGTGGCTTTTTGACACTCCACCTATGCTAACACTACTGCTGAGGTGAGATATAATAAGGATGGCAGTGTGTCAGCCTCTCGAGAAGTCAAGAGAGGGGTCAGGCATGGGTGTATTTTGGCCCCCCTGCTGTTTACGCTTTACATCAATAGGATAGGGGCCGCCCTTTTGGCAACAAGTAAAGCTATCCCAGGGACGGCTCCAAATGTATTTCTGCACTTCTCTCCACCGACAACACAGTGTTGTTTGGCAGAACTGCCGTTGGTCCTTAAAAACATTAAAATCCTTTTTTCTAAATCTCATTCCATGATGATCGCTACTCAAAAGGCTGTTAGGTGAAAGTTTTTCTATAGGGGCAGAACTATCAAATGTTTCAACTTTACCCTACTTGGGTGTGCAGTTTGAAGACAGAGGGTCGTGGGTTGCACAAAGAGCACACAAAAGAACGCTTGGCAAGGGCAGTGGGGGCAACCATGGACTTCGCAAAGAGATTAGGGAATAAGCCTGTACCTGCCCTGTTAAAGGTGTTTAGAGATAAATATATCCTAATGGCCATGTATGGATGCGATGTGTGGCGGTACAAGGATGTGAGAGTCTTGCAGGTAGTGGAAAACAAATTTATGCTTAGACTCCTTGCTGTCCCCCCCTGCACCCCTGACATCATGATGCATGAGGAGCTTGGCCTGGGATATATTTCAGATCTTATCGCAGTCACGCCCTTAATGCGTTGGATGAGAATCTTGTCAAGTCTAGCTCCTTCTTTGAATTAGCCCGTAATAGCTAACTTTATTGCACTTGAGGGGGCTCTGCGTTAAGTTACATCATGGAGTAGAGGAAGCAGCTATGTGTCCCTGATTTGTTTATGAACCCCAGGCCTTTACACCCTAGTGACATTAGGAACATTAACCATCTGTTTATGGCTAGGCAGCAGAGAGAAAGGGAGGGTATGGAACCTGCTAAACCCTCAGTGAGAAAATATATTACACTGAGCTTAAGCTCGCAGGTGCGGCCCTATTTGTCTCTTGTTAACAATGTTCACCATTGCTTCTTGCTAACCAGATTTTGATTTAATTTTATACACTGGTTATTAGCCTTTCCAAAGGGCTTCTTGAAGCCAGGTGCCTTAAAGCCAGGTCCATGTACAATTTCTCTGAGCAGGACACCTTGCATTTTATATTTTTTTGCGAATTTTATGGCAGTTTGCGGAAAAACATTATCCTTCCGCTGCTTAGATCTAGCCATTTTGTTCAAGTAAGGCCTGCATTATTGTATGCACAAATGCTTTCTTCTCCCTTGGTTTGCCTCGGAATTGCAACTTTATTTTCAGGAGCAGTAAGACTCAGGAGGAAGATACTCTTGGTCCAGTAAGTCTGAATCCGATTTGAGTCCCATAGGAATTATTAGTGTTTATTTCATGAAGGAATAGTGTAGGGCTTGAACTTGCTGCTTCTTGATCATGCCAACGCGCTGCCACACTTACTCTTTATCTGCTGATTTTTACATCCTGGGCCGTATTCTATATTCCCTTTTTTCTTAATAGTGAGTTTTATTTTCTTGTGTAAACGTCTTAGACATTTTTTATTCATGTTAACTGGACCTGCTATGTATTTACAGCCTTTTTTAAAGCGTTTTGTATCTTCTATGTGTCTTTGGTACAATTGTTTTAACGTGTGTGCTTTTATGGCCTTCTTTGGCTGAATAAAGAATCTTTGAATTGAATTAAATTGCCTCTCAAATAGATGTTCCGCTTGATCAGCTGCTTTCTCAATGTGACTTCCCGCGTTGGTAAACTCTCACCGGATGCCCTCCTAGCGCCCAACACTCATGCTGAGGGATGACAATTCTTGCTTGCCAGTGTACCATTGGGGAGCCACACATGAATAAAACTCTGTCAGTTGGCGGTTGGTAGAATTTGGCCTGAACTCATTATTGCATAGTGGCCAAAACTCCATTTACTCCTCCGGCGTGGCAGAAATGATCCTGCCCCTACAATTAAGCTAATAGACACCAAACTACATAGACAGAATAATGGATTCCAAGAAAAGAACTAAATAACTCATCCAAGAAGGCCACTAAACACACAGACGACAACACCAAGATGCAAAGTGTAGGGACTAAGGAGAATACCACACACTCACACACATATAGACGAGGATATAATAAGAGGGATGTAAGAAAACTAGCTATAAAATAGCTGCAAACTGCACTATCTAAGGACATGCCTATCAGTCTATCATCACAAAAAGAAAACAGATGATCTAAACTACAACTCAAAACCCAACGGAGCACGAACAAAAGTGTGCAGATTGTCCCAATCCTTTGGAGTCAACTGGCAGTCATCCTATAGCTAAAGCAAGTGGCAAAGGGGCATATTATCAAGGACGGCATTAAACATTATTGCCGCTTTGGGCTTCTATGGGAATTCTCCAGGGCATATTGTCAAGCCGATTATCGCCGCTTTAGCAGCAGTTTTCTGCGGCTGAACCAGCGATAATTTTAACGCCGTACTTGATAATATGCCCCAAAGTTAGTTAACCCTTCCTTGAATGTGTTAACTGCTATTCCAAAAGAGCATCTGTGAAAGGAGTAAAGCAGGTTAGAATGGCATTGCTTGCTGTCACTAGTTGTGAAAAAACGAAACTCACAAGGATTGTAAATGTTCATCTTCATGAACAAAATACATAAAAGGTTTTGGGGAACCTATAGGTGTGCACAACCTCATTAATCATTCCCTCTCAACAAACACTAGAGCAGAAGTGGACTCCTTCTTTTAAAACTCGCAAACTGGCCCCAGAAGGACAATCAGAGGCACCAACAATGGTAATACAAATTGACTAACTGCAAACATAACACCATCAAAAAGAGACCAAATTCATGGATGCATAAACTTTTCTAAGCTGTTACAACCACAAGAACCAGACATTTATCTGTGAACGTTTACATCCCACTAGACTCCCCCTTTAATATCAAGGAGAGCTTTCCAACAGTGTTCACATATTCACATATTCATCTGTTAAGTTGTATTTAGTGCTGCATCATGTTCCAAGTCATGGGCATATTAGAGGTCAAAGTGAATGGGAGATCTGGCATCCAAATATACTACATCCCAAGAGAGATGAACTAACACATCATAAAGAAAACACCAAAGTAGGTTTACCACCAACAAACTAACCCTGGGCGTAGTTCGCGAAGAAGCGCTTCGCGTAGCTATGCAAAGTGCGCTTCGCACTACGCGAGCTGTGCGTAGCACTTCGCGAACTGCGTAGTACCCTGTTCGCACTGTGCAAGATGTCGTTTTCAATGATTGCACAGTGCGTACAAGCAACCGGCACTGTTTAATCATTGAAAACGGCATCTTGCACAGTGCGAGCTGTAGTTTTCTGCTGCTCGAGTAGATTTTTACTCGAGCGGCAGCTTTCTCAACATGAACTGGTAGTACGCGACCACTCGCAATGAGAAACCTGACCTCCTCGCGTTGGTAATCTCGCCGGTAGGTTTATTTTCCATGATCGCGATCGCCAACTTGATGCTGCTGATCGCGAACGAGGAAAAAGTCTCGACGGGATGTCATTTGGCTTGCTCACGGTCGCCAACTTGACATTGAGGACCGCGAGCAAGCAAAAAATGACCGCTGCACTACGCAACACTATGCTACGCGTATTTGCACTGTGTTACGTGCAATTCACGTAGTGCGAAGTAGCGCTAACTTCGCAAACTACGCGAGCATAGCGTAGTGCTTTGCCCAGGCTTACAACAAACAAGCAGTCAGCCCTTAGCCCCAAACATTCATACATAGAGCATACACAAAATAACACTATTGTATTTATGTAAATGACAGAAACTCCTGCAAAACTAGATAAATGTCCCTGGAACAATTCACCTATTCCCCTAACACTTGCAGCTGATGCAGTATGCGACCATCAACAAGGTAATTTGCTTCAAACCATAGACTGTCTTATATAAACACAACTAATAGATGCTCGATCCGTTATAAAAATGAAATATCCCAAAATAATACTCAGAACAACCGCCCACCAAAATACAGCTGAAAACAAAACCAATCCACCAGAGCGTCGACCTACTATAGAAAAGAAATATTCAAAAACACTCAGCACAACTGCCCACAGAAGTACAGCTGGAAATCCAATAGCAGGAACCTATAATATCCACCCCTCAGCAACAAAATGAAAGGAAGACAAATAGAGTTTTACAGCTAAACAAGTCGGATCAGCTGGAACAGGAAATACATGCTCCTCTACTGACACCACAGACATCTACAAGAAAGCAACAACACATGATTCAACCAGAACCATTGTGACCTTCATCAAAGTGTATTGTAAGATAATTTTATTTTCTTCCTTCCCTTGGGCAGATCAGGAGAATAAAGGGGCTATGATCTGGTCTGGAAGAATTCTGTACTCCATGCAGTATCTCAAAAACGTGTTCATTTTTGTTAAAGATCAAAAAAAAGTAATGAAGATGCTGTGACATCGTGAGACTATATGTGCTAGGACCCTTTCAATTCTGGGTGGACTCAATAGAGGAATTACGTGACTTTCTGGGAGTGGAACATGTGATCGTGTGCTGAAGAATGAAGACGTCTGTTACAGAGCTCTGTGTGTGGCATACTTGTTTGAATGCGTCCGAGCTGGGAAAGACGCTACAACAGGTAGATGAGTAGGGGATGCGTAACCCAAATGAAACAAGGTTGCTTTCCCTCAGCCTTTTCAATGATACAGCAAACTACTTGTGCATGCCACCTGCACCCAAATAGATGAGAAGCTGTTCAAAGGTGGCGTGTGAGGAGTAGCACATTTCGAAAGCCGACCAGAAACCCACTGGTAAGGCCAAAAGAAGAGATACTGTTCCACATCATAGCACAGAGCTGTCATCAATAAAAAGTAAAATGCAAAAGGCAATGACAACCAGGTCAATTAAAAACAAAAAAACGCAACAATACCCAAGGGCGAGCAATGGAACAGTTACTCACCGGCAAAAAAGATGACGATCTATAATCTCAGATAAGGCGTGATGACCCAAATGCAAGAATACTGACAGTGTTTGCAGAAGTTACAGGTTCAAATGATAAGCGGCAGTTGTCTGAACAGCATATGCTCTCAAGTGCAGTAGAAAAGAGAACAAGGTATGATTCAGCTCTATTCCTGAAACCACCATTTAACACCACCAAAACCCAGAACATTGGCACAAGGTGGACTGCATGGATTGAAACATTTAGTGACTTCATAGATGTTTTAAAAGAATTAGACGATAAGAAAAACCATTAAGTACTTAAAGAACATTGATGGTGATGAAGTAAAAGAAGTGCTTAACAAGGCAATATTGGACCATCGGATCAAAGAAGTATTGGGTACCAAGTTCAATCCAAAGCCAAATGACAATTATGAAAGGTACATTTTTGATCAAGTGAGACAGCAAACTGGTGAAACAAAGGATGAGTTTGTTGAAATACTTGATATGCCTATCAAACACTGTAAATGTAGGGAATTTACTGAGGAAGAAGCCATACACCTCAAAGCCGAGATGGATGTCTTTCAGACACTATCAGAAGAGACATGTTGAGAAAGATGCTCAGTTTAGAGAAAGTACTAATGACTGCAAGGGCCTATGAAAGAGCAGATGGACAAGCTGCTGATATGGAAGCTGGAACAGTGAAGAATTAATTAGTGTTGGTCATGAAAAGCAAGCACAAGTAGTAGGTAGATACATGCAAGTCAACGTCTCCAAAGAAGAAAAGGTTGTGTTTCCGATGTGGGTTTTCCTTACCTCATGAAGGCAAATGTACAGCCATAGGACAGGCATGCAAAGTTTGTCGGAAAGAAAAACACTTCATAATGGTTTGCAAAATGAAAGAAAAACCAAATACGTCACAGAGAGAAACTAATATGGATGCCAGAATTTTCATGATGCATACTCACCATGCCCACAAGACCAAAAGGCAACATCAGTCAATAAAAGTCAACTGTTGTCTCATACCCTGCATAAGAGACAGTGGTGTGTTGATTAACATCAACCCAGTCAAAAAGTTCAGCAGCCTCTCTTCTATGCTACACCTCAACCCACCAAACATAAAGGTGGACCCGTGGTCTGCTATTATAATAATATTCCACATTTGTAAAGCGCGAACAATCACCCGTAAGGGTCTCTAGGCGCTGGGGGCCGTCGGGAAGATTAAGCAAGCTATTGCCCAGAGTCACATGTTGCTGGGCTAATCTGCTATCAGCGCCAGGGATCGAACCGTGATCCCCAGATTCCGGCATCAGTCACCCTGGCCGCGGCGCCACACCTCTTCCGCTATTAAACTGTTGCAGATTCAAGGGTTATTCTCAACGACAATGTGACATGGAGCAAGCACTGATTCAAGTTCTTCGAGGAAATCGTTCCGTTGCATGTCTACTTAGTTTTGCCATTGCTACTGATATGGGAGTGATATCTCTCAATAACAACCTCCTCACTCAATCTGAAATTGTGATTCAGTTTCTGTTGTTGCGTCATGGACTAGGCATGCTGAAAACAATGAAGGTGCAACTTCACATTAAGGAGAAGATTTGCCCGGCTGCCCAGCAGCAGCGCAGGGTCTCTTTTCACTCGCAAAAAGCCATTGAGAAAGAACTAGAAACAGTGATGAAGCATAACATCATTGAGCAAACCACCAGTCCTACGCCTTTGTTTTCACCCATAGTGGTGGTGCCAAAAAAGGACAGTGGATTTGCAGTGCACAGCTGTGTTGCTATCCAACAAAGCAATTGATAGAAAAAGACATTCTGGTCCACGCATAGCCGGCATGATCATGCAAATCAACAGTGCCAAAGTCTTCTCCTGTCTTGACCTGAACAATGGATACCATTAACTCAAGCTGGTAGAAAACTATAGGTACATCACTACTTTTTCAACTCATGTTGGTTTGTTCAGATACAAAAGGTTTTAGTTTTGGAATGTCGTCAGCTGCAGAAATATTTCAGGATGGTATATGTCAAATAATTCAACCTGTCATGCATGGTTTTAATCACAGTGATGACATGCTGCTATTTGGAGCAGCACAAAATGAGCATGACAAAGATCTTACGCTAGTGTGCCAGTTACTTGCTGATGCAGGTCTCACTCTGAATACAGAAACGTGTAAGTTTCACAAAACCAAACTTAAAATCTTTGAGCACACATTCTCTGATGGAGGAATGACTCCTAACCCAGATAAAGTGCAAGCACTGTCGGCTATTAGCGCCCCATAAGATGTCACCATGCTGCAATACTTGAATGGCCAGTTATTGCTCAAGCTACATTCATTAATTTGTTACTATGAGTGCTCCATTGAGAAACTTGACAACACAAAGTGTCCCTTTCCAGTGCTCTGCTGGATGTGATTAAAGCTTCAAAAGAATAAAACATGCAATTGAGAATGTAACCGAGATTTGCCTATTTTGACCCCAAGTTACAGACTGTGATCACAGTAGATGTGAGCCTGGTGGGGCTGGTGGCAATCCTTGCTCAACCTAATGGTTATTTGACTGCTCAGAAACATATTGTGGCCGATGCCAATCAAAGCCAGTCTGACACAGAATGTGACCATTCTCAGCCAGAGGAGAGTCTGGCTGCAGTGTGGGCCTGCAAACATTTTAATGTGTTTCTATTTGGGAAACGTTTCACTATCATTACAGACCACCAAGCACTGCTCACTATTTTTGGATACCCTACAGCCAAGATGCCCCCTCGCATTCAGAGGTGGAGGTTGTGACTGCAAGAGTATGACTATGCAATTGTACACAAGACGGGTAATGATCAGAACCCTGCTGATTACTTTTCACGAGTACCGCTACATCGACACAGTTACACATCCAAAACTGCTGAAGAGTACATTAATTTCATTGTGAGGTCTAGCACACCTGAAGCCCTATCCATAATTTCAACTCAATTGTGGAAAAACAATGCTTGACATTTTGCTGGCAATGTTGAATTTCAAAAATGTTTAAATGTACAGGATGAATGTGCGTAGATAAGGACGGTAAGAGAGGCTCAAGAATAGTCATACCTCAGAGCTAGGCCTGGGCGGTAAACTCCGTTCCGCTCGCGGAATTTGCGGAATTTGCGTAATTTCGCGTTCCGTAGAGGACGCGAAATTGCTCAAAAGTCTGCTTTCCGCGATTTCGCGAAATTTTTGCTTGTTCGCGTTCTCAAAAGGCGTGTTCGCGAGATATTTCTCCCCGAGCACGCAAACAGCAATTGTGAACAGGAAAAAAGCATCGCGAAAACAAGCAATTCCGCGTGTTCGCGGAATTTCTGCGTGTTCGCGGAGATTTTTTACCGTTTCGCGGAGATTTGCGGAACGCAATTACGCAAATTCCGCCCACCCCTACTCAGAGCCTAATACAGTACGTCATTGAACTTGTTCATGAAGGACATTGTGGCATGTAGCCATCAAAAGAGTCCTAAGAGACCGAGTGTGGTTCCCACGTCTAGATGAGCAAGTTGTGAGGGAACGTAAAGAGTATCATATTCGCAACAGTCTTTCCCCAAAATCTACGCAGCATCCTTTGACAATGTCTGGCCTTCCTGCACAGTTTTGGGACAGAGTTGCATTTGATTTCTTTGGACCCCTAGGAAACAGACATGTCATGGAAGTCATTGATGAGTATTCATGCATTCCTTTAGTAGAGGAGATATCATCAATAACTCATGACAAGCTAATTTGAGTGGCTCGATGAGCTCTTTGCTGCATGAGGTATCCCCGTCTTTCTCAGATCTAACAATGGTCTGTCTTTCAATAGCAAAGAATTCAAGGAGTTTCTAGCCGGACTAAATGTCAAGCATCAAAACAGTACACCTCTGTGGCCCCAAAGCAATGGTGTTGTGGAATTATTTATGGGTAAATTGCTGAGCATCGATGGAGGGGATTGAGTTAAACCAAGCCCTGTGTTAAGCTCACTGTGGGTATTGTTCAACTCCTTACTCCACAACTGGTCCGAGTCTTGCCACCTGGCTATTTGGGAGAGCCATCGGAAACAAACTGCCATCAGGGACAATAGACTGATCCTTGAATGCTGATAAGATTTGGGTCACAGACACTTCTTGAAATTGCTAAATGAAAATATAGACCGATCGGTGTCGATTAGCAAAGAAAACAGTTTTCGATGAAGATGTCTGGGTCCTGGTCTAGCAGAAATAAAAGCAGAAAACAGACACTCCATTTGCTGTCGATCCCCTAAAGATTGTCACGTGCAAAGTACACATGGCGATGGCACATCGTCTTGGAATGTCCATCATACAGGACTCATCACACTGTAAGCACCAACCTTGACAATTGTCAGCTCTTACAAATAAGAATGAGGCAATCCCGCCTAACAGTCCAGATCAAGCATCAGAACATGTTCCATCAATGCATGGTCAGAGTACCTCTTAACCATCCCATACCAGTTGACCTGTCCGACTAGTGCGAGCACCTCAATGACTTATTGAAGAAAATATAATGTGACTGTTGTTTATACTTTTTATTCCACAAAGTGGAAGATGTAGTGTCATGAGACTATGTGCTATAGGACCCTTGCTGTTCTGGTTGTACTCAACAGAGGAATTACGTAACTTGTGGGGAGGCTATTAACGGTTATAATGTAATCCAATTGCAGTGTGTGATCGCATGCTGAAGAATAAAGACATCTGTTACAGAGCTCTGTGTGTGTCACCCCGATCCCGCTCTCCTACGTGACATTTGAGCCTCATTGAGCCTCTTCCGGGACAACAGACTCCATCTGATCGGTGCCCCTGATTCCCACGCCAACCCAGCTACCTGCACAGAGCAACCAGTTGCTAGGCAACCGGCTGGCCACCATTCCTCTCAGCCTATGACACTAGCGCATTGCAGGCCTCTACCCCAGACCAGCCCACCACCCTGTCCACCTCTGCAGGCTACTTAAGACAAGCTGCTGCATGGCAGCACCAAAGGCAAGCCCATCTGCGCCTGTCTGTGCCACCACCATGCCCAGTAGGAGAAACTCTGGCCCACCCATCATCCACCGCTACTCCAGTGCACTCCCCGAGGAATGGACCCAGGATGCTGCAGCGCCCTCTGCTTCACCTGCTCACCCAAAAAAAACAAAGGAGCTTTCAACTGCCTCCACTGCAACTTCACCTGCGAATCCACACTACCACATACCCCTACAAAGACCACCAACCACCAGCCTAAACTACAATGCATGCTACTCAACGTCCACTCCCTGACCAAGCACCCCAATGAACTCTGGGCCACCACCACCAGCCCCCTCAGTGTTACTCACAGGGACCTGACTCAAGGACTCCTCAGTCCCTGATGCAGCTACTGCCACGCCAACCGGCTGCAAAATGACTCACAGGGACTGGCCAGGCAGGTCTGAAGGAGGAATTGCCGTCATCCACAAGGAAACCATCAGGTACACCGCTTGTTCCGATGACCTTCTCTCACCCGACATGGAACACCTCTACTACTACCTATATACCAACGCCACTTCAACCGTCAGAGGTACCCTCACCTACAGACCACCTCTACCTCAACCTCCCTTCTGCAACACTGTTTCTGAAATCATTGCCCCCTCACCTTGGAATCCAGACATTACCTCCTCCTCAACGAAGTCAATTTCCACCTTGAAGACCCCTAAGACACCAACTCGGCCATCCAACCTTCACAGTCCCTCTGCAACTCACCTGCCGACTTCTTCCACACCAAGATTGCCAACATCTACAAAAACATAGAACACCAACCGCCACAGCCAGAACTCCCTGCTTCTCCTTCCAATCTCCCGCTGACATCCTGACAGACTGGACAACTCACTGCACCAAAAGCACAACATCTATCATATCCTCCAACCATTTTGGAGCTCTGACCAGCCTCCACTCCCCCACACCTTCAACCTCGGACACAAAGAAATCAGACCTCCACTCACCAGCATCAGCAACTCGGCATCCAGCTCTGCCACCTTCCCAGAAACCTGGAAGCACGCTGAAGTAGAATTCCTTCTGAAGAATCCAACAGTGGACCCATCCAAACTCAAGAACTACCGCCCCATATTGCTCATCCCCTTCCCAGCCGGGGTAGTGTAGAAAGCCATCAACATCCAACTCACAGACTACCTGGATTCCAACCACTTGCTTGACCCCTCCCAATCTGGCTTCCGCTTGAACCACAGCACAAAAAGCACCATTATAGCTACCACGGATGACATCAGAGCCATCCATGACCACGGCGAGTAAGCAGCCCTGATCCTCCTTGACCTGTCAGTGGCCTTTGACACCATCTCCCACCACCTCCTCATCCAAAGACTAGACCACATCAGGATCTATGGCAACGCCCTCAAGCTGCTGTCCTCTTTCCTCACAGGACACACTCAGAATATCTGTCTCCCACTGTACACTTCTGACCCAAAGAGAATCATCTGTGGCATACCCCAGGAATCCTCACTCAGCCCCACACTGTTCAATGTCTGCATGACTCCACTGCCATCCATCGCTCGCAACCACAGACTCAACATCATCTCCTATGCTTGGACAATACCAGAGAAAACTTCCAGAAGGCATGACTGAAGTTACCGACTGGATGAGAGCCAACTGTCTCAAATTCAACACCGACAAAACCAAAGTTCTCCTCTTTGGAAAACCTCACCATGATCTGGCTCCAGGTGGCCCTTCACCCTCAGACCAGCACCCACCACCAACACCCACACTGGCAACCTCAGAATCATCTTCAACAGCGATGTCTCCATGACATGACAGGTCAACTTGGTTGCTTCAACCTGCTTCAACACCCTCAGAATTCTCCATAAAGTCTTTCTATGGATCGCAACCAACACCAGAAGAACTATCACTCAAGCCCTCTTCACCAGTTGACTTGACTAGGGGAATGCCATCTACGCTGGATCCATCACTTCCTCCTCAAGCACCTCTAAACAATCCAGAATGTTGCAGCAAGAATTATCCTGGACCTGCCCAAATGATCCAACATCACCAGCACCTCCATAGCCTACACTGGCTTCCCGTCAAGAAGAGAAGCCAATTCAAACTGTTCACGCATGCCTACAAAGCCCACCATAACACAGGAGCAGAATATCTGTACAACCGCCTGACCTTCCAACAGTCCACCAGAAACTTGCAGTCTGCCTCCCTGCCCCTCGCCACCGTCCTCCACATCCATCATACCAGAGGACGCCCTTTCTCCCACCTCGCAGCTAAAGCCTAGAACAAATTCACTTTCCATCTCCAAACCACTACCTCCCTCGCCATATTCAGGAGTGAACTCAAAACCTGGCTGTTCGGGTAGCTCCACTTCACACAGCACCTGAATAACCCTCGGGTTGATAAGCGCATGCTGCAAGTACTGTTTTATTCATTTATTCACTTGCATGCTCTCGGGCTGGGGAGGATGGCACAGATGCAGAGCGGAGCAAAGCCACATTTGTCAGCAAAGAGATTGAGGCCTAAGGAACAAGGAGGAGATTTAACACAAGATATGCTTCCTTCTCTAAAGAAACCTTCTCACAGAAGACAGTAGTAAGTGCAGCTGCATACCTGTCTGCTTTGACAAGCTAAGGTTACCAAAGCCTTCTACAAAAGCAATAAAACAACAAATACGAAACTGCAAAACTTTGGCAATAAGGCAACACAATCATGCATTATTGAATTCAACTGATCTGGTTTCAATTGGAAAAAAGAGAACATGAGGGTTAGAGAGCTGGCAAAGATAGTAGGAACTAGAGTATGTTGGACGATAGCTTGCTGACAGAGACTTTGAGGCCGACCAATAAGTAATATGTAACAAGCGATCATGGCCAGGAGCCAGGAAAAGATTCTGAAATGCTGGCGCAGAGATAAAGGGAAGGGAAATAGAGAGAGGGAAAAGTCAAATGTTAGAGAAGAGAATGTCATAAAGATGAAATACTCACAGTCAAGAGGATTTTTGCTGCAGCCACTTGTTTGGCAGACTTCGACTTTCAGCTGATAAAAGCTTTTTCTTACTGCACTCCTGTACAAGGTGTTCTCGTTTCTCAAAGCTGAGCAATTCTTGAAGGAAGTATAAAATGAGCCAATTCCCTCTGGATATGAAAAGAAGAACACAAATAGCATTTGTATGCAATCCAGACTGACCAAAGCAACCTCAGGGCATCGCCTTCCATGGCCATCACAACAGGCAGACTCTTCCTGATATCGACACACAAACCTCAAGATGAGACCGGAACATGGTAGAAAATGTGTTTCTGGTAAAGAATTTCCTTTTTATTATGTCACATACTCCTTCAGGGTGAAAAGTCCTGTCCAGAGTCCTCCTCATTCAAAAATGCAATTGCTCATTCAAAACACCCAAATGTATAGTTCTTGTGAGGGTGTTTTGGAAGCAGGCGTAATCTGGTGCATTATATTTTATGTGATGCGTAACACCTTTCTTTCTATTCTCATTGGTTACCTTCTTCTACCTTCTTTTCTGCTTTTTAACTATGAGGTTATCCCACATCGGAGTCCCTTTGTGAAAAGTTGAAAGACACCTCAAATGTAATACTGTACACTTAGGACTCAAAGTGACTTTCTTTGTCAACCTGCTCTGTAGTTATTGTCATCAACATTAGTATGTTTTCACAATGTCCCATTATTGAATTGTCTGCTGATAGGTATTGGGCTACATACTGCACAGCCCCATCTCACAAAGATGGTGCATATGATCCCCAGCAGATGTCCCTGATAGGATGGCTGCCACAAATAGCAGACAGGGAACACAGGTGATCAAAAACAAAACAAAACTGCATTTTAAAAACGTTCTGACACACTCATAGATATGATAAAACCCATACACAACTGAAAACACAAATGCACTTCCAATTGTGCAATATAAACTAGATTATAGTGGTTTGTTCTCTAGATTTCTATCCAGCACTTTGGAGAAAGCAGACACAATAAGGATCCAAAATACTGCCCTTGGATCCATTCTTCTTGCTCTCATTGGATAGAGGATAAAAAGACATCATGTTAGATAAAGAGTAACCGTACATCATCCACGTACCATGATGTCCATATGTCACTCTTGAGAAAAAATTGTTTTCATTAAAAAAGTCGTGTATTACAAAGGTTAGTTCAGTTATCAAATCCACTACAAGGCCACATTTTGAAAAGTGCATTAAATGTTGTGCACGACAATTTGTTTTCATTTAGTTTTCAAAAAATCATTGAAATTCAGCTCCAGCCACAGTTTACCTTTGTAGTTGAAGTAAGAACTGATGAGCTTCTGCAACATTACAAGAATATGAGCTGAACATCAGTTTCTGTGATAGTCATGTTGCACAGTGCATTGCAGTAAGTTGCATTACCCATGTTTCTGTCCAGTGAATATTGTTTTTTAGCAGTTGTTTTGAAAATGAGCAGTTGTATTGGTTTAATGCACAAGTTACATTTTAGCGTTACCTTACTACATGAAACATGCTATGAGATTGTGTGCTTTCTTTGTCATCAACATTCTAAAAGATGTGCTATTTTTGGAGGACATTCTGCTGCTGTAAAAGAGAGGTCTAGATGCTGTGTGCCCCTTATGTATTAGAACTTGTCATTGTTCATTTGATTAATTTTAATTGTGCTGTGAAGTCTTAATTTTTAAATACACATTGTAATATTGGATGTATTAAAGAATTTGGATTCTAATTATAACTAAGTTTTTGCTTTTTGCTTTCTGTAACAATAAAGTTGACATTTGAGTTAATACAATTAGAGAGGATTGAAGGTAGAAGTCAGTACCTCAATGATTTTAGGCACAATGCAGCAGCCAACTTGTAATGTGGAGACTAGTGATGGTTCTCAGTACTAAAGGTTTGTGTCAGAAAAGAGGAATCCCTCTTTTCATCTGTGCATCTCAAAAAAAGTCTTGGGGTTCTCAAAGGACCTTTTATGTGATTTGACCTTCAAAAAGCAGAGAGATTACCTGTTTTTGGAGCATCCATGTATGGTGAAGCAGACATCTGCACTGTACACTACCACAGGACACCTCCAGACCATTTAATGATATTTGCTGATGG
The DNA here is from genome assembly GCF_964204655.1 of Triturus cristatus. NCBI lineage: Eukaryota > Metazoa > Chordata > Amphibia > Caudata > Salamandridae > Triturus > Triturus cristatus. The sequence continues at coordinate 78,298,322 of NC_140590.1, read as the reverse complement.
TTGCAGAAATTCTTTGATGGAACATGCTTTCCACGTGTAAAAGCACTTCATGCACTATAAATTAGAATGCAAGCTTTAAGTAACTATATTGATGGCCACTGTACTGGCAGCTATAATCCACTGTTTATGCAACAGTACTTCTCCGTTCATTGACTTTCTGCAAAACCCTGTTTGACCTGGATTGTGACTCTCCAACACATTGCTGGTCAGCTGGACTATACTTCTCAAGACAACCATCAGCTGGTCAACCTTGTGAGACTCTTTCACCCCATTTTATCTTTTTAGAGATTAGCTAACCCCTTTCCCATAAAACTACTTATAGCTGCTCCTCCCAATCTGCCCCAATTCTGATCTGTTATTCCTTTGACTAGTGTGCTTTTTTGCAAGCTCTGATCTTTCCGTGTCTTTCTCCAAGATCCTTCAACCTGTGTGCTTTTTGACTGCATACACTCTGGATGGGCAGACTGGCCTCTCTAGAGGACATCATAATGAGTCCCAGTTTTAGCTAAGCTAAAATGCAAATCTGAATAGACCTTCCCCAGAGGGAGAAATGAGGAATTTGACATGAACCTATAACAGTAGACCTGTAACCCACTACAAGCCTCAGAGAAGTAGTCGGTCTCAAAACACTTTTTATATCCAGAGGCGGATACTCCCTTTTCTAAATTAAGTGGTTGTGTTAAGAGCAAGACGAAAAGCAGGTCCCTTCTCACTGCACAATTGAAAAAAAATTGAAGATTAGTCCACAATTCACTGATAATGATTGCAATACTCATCTCACAGAGTATGCGGACATTTCAAAAATCTTTGCTTCCTTTTTAGGTCTCGCTGAGCCAAAGGCTCGAAGAGACATTTTGTATGTGGGATTTTCAAAGTGCTGCTGGCTGGCCTAACGCTTGCGTTCATGCGATCGTGCACGCGCGCAGCCGGCCACCAGCAGCACTTTGAAAACTCGTGTGCGTCATCGCGATCACTTTCGCTTTCAGAGCGATCGCGATGACGCACGCGCACATACAACTCCCGCTTCTCCCCCTCCCCCACCACATTTTACGTCCCCGGCCGCTCGCGCGGCCAACGCTTGTTATTGTCTGTCCCGGGGATCTCAAGTTTCCCCACCCCTGCTCTTATGGCTATTTCCTCCCCTGTCCTGCCTCCCTCGCCCGCCTCCTAAGAGATACCCTTCTCCCCTCTTTTCCCAGGACACACACAACCCGCATCCTCCGCTCCACACCCAGGAGTTGCCGTTACCTTCGTTTGCTGCCTGACATGGTTCTGTTCTGTGAGGTAGGGAAACTTGAGCTAGTGTTTCCATGCTGTACTTGCCTGAGAGGAAGTGAAGTCTGCTCCTTGTGTTGTATATGTTCTGTGTAAGTGAGGGAAGCTTGAAGTCCTGCTGTAGGGGGAGGGGAGGCGCAGGGGTGTGTGGTCGCACTGCATGGTGCACGGTTTTCACTGTTACTTATGTAAGGGCACCCAGCACTGCCCCCTGCCCTTTGCCTGTTTATATTAGGTAGCCTTGCACTACTGCTGTCCCAGCTCTACCTTTGTGGTTTGTTAGTGAAGCTTGGTAACAACCTTTCCACTATGCAAAAGCAAACCGTTTGGTTTTGCCAGTGCTTTTTTAATATGCTTTGCTTTCAATAGATTGTACATGTAGCTTTTGGTATCTCACATATGCTTGGGAGTGGTGCTGAGCCCACTTAAATGCTGTCGCTGTGAAAAGTCTCTGACACCTGGCACATATCCTAGTTCGTGAGCTGTGCAATGTAAATCGTTCTTAGGGTGTTTAGGAAGCAGTGTTACAGAAATCAAGAGCAGCTATTTGATTGTCCTTGGAAGGTAAAATGTTTCACTCGACCCTGAACAAGTTCCCGTTCTGTGACCTCAAGAGCTCGATACATCTCCACATTGGCATCTTGATCAGTTTATCAGACTCTGTTGGCAAAGTTCGCGCTGCATTCACATGTATTTTAATGATCCGAGTTTTACCTCTGTGCACTATTTGAATGTTTCGTTCGAATGCGTATATTCTGCATTGCAGTATGGTTTGTGTAAAGCTTGATTTTCACCTACTCGTCTTTCTCGGCCCGTCCCTGCCAACCGTCCTCGAGGCCCCGTGGTATTAGTGACAGGTGTAGGATTTCCGTTTCTAAGAAATGTTTTTCTTTGTTGACTTTCTTTTTTTTTCCCTTAGAAGCATACATTTCACTGCGCGCGGCTCCTAAGCCTCTCTAGTACGTGCAGCTGTAGAAAAACCTTACATAATGTTGGGCATCGCTAAACCCACGAAGGCATTTAAATGAGCTATGTAATCGAAGCCTTGAAGGAACAAGCATTTGCAATGCAATAGGTCTCGCATTTGCGAGATTTTGAGCTCTTGGCATTGTAAATGACACTGCCTTTTATTTGTGTTAAAAAAACCTGCAATAATAAGACATTGTCATTTACGATACCAATAGGTCAAAGTTTCTAATACGTCAGACCTATTGGATTGCAAATGCTTGTTTATGTTGTTGTTAAATTTGCCAGTATTTGCACATTCTGATGCTCTCTACCAGGGTCCGTATGTGATGTGCTGGTCCTCGTCAGGTTTTCTCTTTGACTTCTAGGACTTGTAGTCTTGTTTCTTGTATTATAAAACAGGACTACATATCTCAAAATTCAAAGGAAAACAAACATTTGCAATGCAATAGGTCTTGCATTTACGCAAGTTTAAGCTATTGGCATTGTATATGATGATGTGTTTTATTTATGTTTTAAAACCCAAAACACAAATAAAAGGCATTGTCGTTTACAATGCCAATAGCTCAAACTCGCATAAATGCGAGACCTATTGCATTGCAAATGCTTGTTTGAGTTGCCTCTCTAATTCTGACCTGAGGAGGCTCCTGCAGCTGAAGAGGCTTTCCAACTCAATCCCAAACTACCAACTGGTTAAGTAATGCTTAATTAACTATTATTGAGCCAGCAAAATTATGGTTGAGGAAATTTGGAAGGCATGAATGATATGCTTTCTGGTAATGCCTCTGCAGAAGATGACACCCCAAATTCAATAAAACAACTAAGGCTCAACTCACTCCACTACTGTACAATTTGTTTTAAAGATATGAACAATATGGTTCACTTGAATCTTAGCAGAATTCAGCAAAGCCTTTATGTTCTCTTCATCCCAACTCTAGGAAGGATCCCATGTTCTGCACCAATGTCCATCAAACTCAGCTTATCAAAATGAATGCTAAATCATTAGACAAGACTCTGGTAAACAGGCATAACCAGTGCCTTGTCCATGAATCACGCATAGGTTTTGTACCTGGTGTGTACTTCATGGATCCCTTAATGTACTCTCTCCAGTTGTTTGTGAGACAAGGCGTCTGACCCAGGGATAGGTGTGGCACTGTCACTAAATGCTGAGAAAGTCTTCTACCAGTCGTAAGCGATTACTAATTTAGAAGTCTGGAAAAAGTGTGCATGGGCCAGGAATTTGGCTGAAAACCAAAATGGCTTAGCAATTGTTGGAGAAATATTCTTCTGCAATTTTTTGAGATTTCAAGAGTTGCATGTTGCAAAATATGTGGCAATATTTTAATCAAGAGTATTGGTTACATTACACTAGATACATTATTGAACCAGAACTTGGAGGCAAGTTAACAATGAAAAATGGTGAGCCATTGATTTGAAGTCAGTAAATGTCAAAAGTTTAAGGTGGAAGTGAAGAACCTGAAGGCAAATAAATTGTTAAATAATAATAAGATTTACCATGCAGCTGAGAACAGCCAGGCATTCTAGATAAACACAGGTATCCTCACAGACTAATCCATATTATGCAATAGGTAGAAAAAGATATTTTCACAACAGGCCTGTGCCTCTGAGAGGCTGGGTTTAGTACTGACGTGCTGCAGTTGAGTGATCCCCACCTAGAGCTTACCAATAAGGGAGGCTGACTTGGTGTAGCAATAGCCTGACATGGGACTGACTGTGCCCCAGCCCTACAATCCTTGCAGCTGCCCTGGTATGTAGTACAAATTCCCCATTCCTACTCATTGCCTGTTCACCTCTGATTAGTCACCTGCTCATGTGTCCAAGAGCTAACTGTACGCGTGTAGGCCACATTTCTGAAACGAAACAAGTTCCATCTTGTATTCATCATATGAGCGCATTGCTGCAGAACTAACACACGCATAGGCTTCATCTTGACCAACAACTAAAATGGCCTTTTGAGGAGCTCATCTACTAACAGCATGGAAGGCAAGGGACAGAGATATGGTGCTTTCCTTGGCAGTGTTCCTCAAGGTTGCTCCTGCACTGGGAAGAATACGGGGGCATAGTATCAAGAAATGGCATTAAAATTATTGCCGCTTTGCGGCAGAAAACGGCCGCTAAAGCCGCCATAATGGGCTTGATAATATGCCCTTGAGAATTCCCATAGAAGCCCATGTTCTGGTGTTCACATGGGCTTCTTTTGGAATTCTCTACGGCATACTATCAAGCCCATTATCGCCGCTTTAGAGGCAGTTTTCTGCTGCTAAAGCGGCGATAATTTTAACTCCGTGCTTGATAATATGCCCCATGCTGTTTTCCTGACATTATTGATTGTACCAGGTGGGATTTGTTTTGCATTTAATGAATGCACATCTGTCTTTCTTGCTTGAGAACCAAGATGCTGAGTACGTTTCTGATGCTGGGAAAGGCTGTATCTATCTGTTCATAGAGTGTATGCGTGAGACACTGCATGAGCATCAGCGCGGTGTGCGTCATTTATCTGAATGAACTTCGTTCTCAAAGTACAACCCTGCTAATGAATTTTAGTTAAGAACTGAGCATAGACTTGATACCATGAGGATCCATCCCTATGTGGCACTTACCAATGCTGTACTCACTGATTGCAGACATGCAGCCTTTCGCATTCTCGGCACAGGTCACCAGCTCACCAGAGCATCTCTTATTGGCTAGGTCCACACAGTATTCACACATAATAGCATTTCCTAAAAAATATAATAAGAAATATTATTAATAAGAATAATACCAATACTACTAATCATAGTAATAATATTAATTAGACATGAAATGCTCTTTGATGAAAGGTTTCCATCACTTGTCCCAGGGTTTGAGTCTTATATTTAAAAGGATTGATATCCTCTCAGGACTCTTTTCCAGGTGGATCAGGATTTAAAGGTACAACCTGTGCACAATCCCATCTGGTCTTTCACTTCATCCACCCTCTTCTTTATATTTTGTTTCATGGGGTGGATGAGGATGACACTTTCTCTTGTCCTTGTGGACTGTTATATTTAGTGGCTGAGGTAAGTGAGAGACACAATAGTGTAATAAGACCTGGGCCAGGCAAAATGTGAGATATAGTGAAGGAGGGCAAACACCTCTTTACTCCAAATGAGCTGCCCCCCCCCCAAAAAGCAAAGATGACCAGTGGTGTTAGAAAGTATTGATATGCAAGGCATTTGTCAGGTCTAAGGTGCTTCATGAAGAAAGAAGACTTTTCAGGAGCTTTTTTAAATTTAGCAAATAGGGTTCACCTTAGTGTACAGCCTATGAAATTGAACATGTGATTCACTCCCTGTTCTGTGATAGTGGGAACAAAGAACAGATTGTTCATTTTCTATGGATGTATGTGGTGTTTCTTCTGCTTCTTAGGGGAGAGGAGCAGAACAATGCACATTTCTTGGGACCTGCAGTGGGCATTGCTTTCCCACTTTTGAGTTTACACCACTTCCTAAAGGGGAGATTGGCCACCAGGAGCAAATTTTGACAAACAATGGGCTGCACCAGACACCACTTCACTGGGGTGTGTGAATGCTCAATGGGCATTACCAAGGCCACTACATGGTATGTGTATTTAACTTCTTAGGGCCCAGGGCTTCTCTTCCTCCCTACCTTTTCAGCAAGGGAAATGGAGGCGGGCGGGATGCATGGCACTGTAATGGGCTTAGATAAGATCCTTAGCTGAAAAGAAACACTTTTTAGGACATTATAAAACACAACAGTACAGAATGCCTCTGTTGTTTTGAACAGTCACATAACAGGTGTATTTATAAAGCACATGCCCACCCCTTGGAGTGCTTTGGTGCTGAGTAACACGTGTTTATTGTTTCCCGAATTAATGGTACTCATTTCTCGACCTCAGCAGGATCTATTTGATTCTCTAGTGCTCTCTAATTAATTCTTACCACTTTCCCCACTAATCCTTAGCAAAGGACACAAACAAGAGAACATATTATTATTACGTTTTTCCAAATCTCCCCACGTCTATAGCCCCTGTAACTGTGCAGCACCTTCCAGTCCACCAAGCTCCCCACACCTGCATCAACATGACTCTAGAGCTCATGACACTCTCCACTGCCCTTCAATGCCCACAGCCCCCCAAATTAATACTTGTAAATTTCTGCATCCATCCTGCAAGTGGTGTTTCCACTGGAGATAGTGGAACTCACTAACTTAGAGTATAAATGTGCTGGACCTTGATTACCTAGAAATTTGAGTCCCACTGCTGAGTCGGAAGTCCGTAGTTGCTGCAGAATCAGATCAGAGGCGAGGGGTGGCGCGTGGAGGGATGAGCATGGAGCGTGGGACACAGAGCAGCTCAGGGACCACAGCTTGCTGTCTACGCTGTGGCCCACAACCTACATCGACCATGCTGGGACTAGCTAGACCGGTCTGACTGAGCACTGGCATGGGTACAGGGGTGCAGCTCCATTTTCTACCACACATCTTCAACATACTCCTCTTTCTCATGCACTCTGCATGCCAATTGATGCTGCTGCCTATTCCTTGCATCAACAGGCAGCACAACACCCAATGGCCTGTGTTAGCCAGTGAGGCAGCTGAAGCTGCAACTTCTGCGTCCCCTCCCCCGCAACATCCTGCCCAGCCCCAGTCTTGCTTGCACAACTAACAAGGACAGAGTGAAGCAAAATAGGTACAGGATCCGAGGCATGAGAGGTGATAGGCACACACAGAAGCACCAGCAGCAGGCACCATTTAAGTTGACTTCAGCTCTCACAAGGCCTTCTGGTCCCCGATTAGACCTGCATCCCTCTTTCAATATTTCGTATGAGATTTAAATTTCAGGCGGACGGGATACCCGTCACCGTTGTGACAGAGTAACCCATCCTCTGAGTTCTAAATCAGGCCCTATGTTTCGAAGCACCCGTAAGATGGCCTTGACACAGGTAACGTGTTCCTCTTCGAAATTTGAATAGATTTGGATGCCATCTATATAGATAACTGCACACCGATCAAAAAATTACCAATGGGCCGATTTGATAAAATACTGGAAGGCTTCAGGTGCATTCCAGAGTCCACATGGAAAGGCATGGCAAGGTATTTGTCCAAACCAAATTTGATACAGGAAGCTGTATTCCACTCATCACCCTCTCCGACTCTTACAAGATGGTAAGCACCCTACAGATCTAGCTTGGTGTAAATATGTGCCTTCTTGAACTGATAAATGAATGTGGAGATTAGGGGAAGAGGATACCTGTTCTTAATAATAATTTAACTCAGGGCCTTGTAATCTAAGCAGGCTCTGAGCTTCTAATATTGCTTCACAATTAAAAACAGTGGAGAGGATGACAAACACTTGTAGGGCTGTAAAAAAACTATTGCCAACATTTCTTTAACCCCTTGTGTGTGGGTTTATTTCTCCCGCTGTGCGGGAGAAATAAACGCGTGCTCGATTACGACGGCTCCCGGCCGACGTGCGCACACGCCCACCGTAATGCACGACGGCCGTGAGACGTCGTGCGCCCACAAGGGGTTAAGGTACTGGCACAAATGGGTGTTTTCCTTCTCTGTTAAGGTGGGAATACGGCTATACAGAGTTTTGAGCCAGGCTGTAGTTATACCTTGCAATCCAATGAATGATGCGGTGGAAGAATTGTGGCTTTCTCTTTATCAAACACATCTGCAATGTCCTGGTATTGTTACACGAGTTTGAAATAGCTTAAAAAAACAGAAGACAAGAGGTGTTTGGCAGTTTATGTAGTTGAACATTACAGCCAGGAGAACAGTTACGGACACAAGGTCTGAGGACTGTCTCAATTTACAATTAGTATCTGTCCTTCTTTAATTCAAAACATGATGGGTTCTAAAAGTTTCTGGTATACTATATATGGTAAGGAATGTTGGTTGCTGCCTTTAAAGTTGCAAATTTATTGGCTAATAGTTACCACAGGTGAGTCTAGACCTCGTGTGGACACAATATGGCCAGTTTATCAGATGTCAAGATGTCCCGCATGGTAGGCAATATGATCACTGCTTGTGCTAGGTTCTGATTGACTATGAATTCCTAACTCCTGTGGCATCTGAATTTTTATGGTGTTTTAGGTGCGCGCGTACCCCTCCAGCCATGTGTGCTTTATTGAAGCAATCTTCCTTGACCCTTATAATGGTGCTATGCCTATCTGTGGGATTGATCAAGAGTTTCCCTCCCAAGTGTTTGCCTGTCAGCCACACACTCTCCCACATGTGACTTAATAAACAGCAATCCTGGTCTTGGTCTCGGTTCCTGCTTGACTGCATATATTTTCTAGTCAAGGTTGATGTGGAGTTCACAACTGGCAGTTCTGTTAATAAGGACAAGATTTCATTTTCATCGATGAATGCATCAATTTCCATATTAACATTGCCCCCTCTAGTTGATTCTTCAACTACACTATCTAACTCAAGCATTTTGACAGTTACTAGGGGACGCTGAGTTCTGGGGGATTCTGTTGTTGTTTGGGACTATACCTACCAGACATTCCTGATGCAAGAGGAGGAGAAACCTGCAATCAGCCGCCTCCCACAATTCTTGCTGAGCTATGAAAGTGCTTTAAAATCTCCTGCAGTGCTGGATGTACCCGGGAAAAGCCTGGGCCAAGGGTGCGCCATCCTGCACCAGTAAGTGACAGGAAGATGCATTGGCAGGGCCACCTCCATTGGCTCTAAATTCATGAACCCCCAAGTAGATGAATGGTCCCTTTGTACTTTGCCCATGGTGTTAACAAAATTTTAGGTGTTTGCATGGCTAATGATGTACCCTTAGTGCTGTGATTATGCTTGGCAAATTTGGGAAAGGTGTGCCCGAGGTGGAGCTATCAAGATTGACATATTGCCCTGACTCAGATGCCTTTAACACCACAGCTTGCCTCCTCTCCCACAAACCCTGTTTCCTTTTGACTCTGACTTAGTGAACTTGAGTTGGAGACAAACTTTCCTTTTGAAACAGATTACACTGCCTCGCTTCTGCTGTGATATTTTCTTTTCTTTTTTCTTTTTAGTGTACCTCACTGCAAATGCGGTGACACTACCTGTAATTTTGTTGCCCGGGGGACCGCAACCTCCCTGAGGCGATAGTTATTCAAATGCAGGGGGGGGGTTAGCGGCCACCTCCCCGGGGCTTTATTATTATATTATTTTTTTTAAAGCGTGGTGGGCCCTGACACCCTCACACAACCCTGCGTGGCACCATCTTCCTGGGGCTTTAATTAACAAATGCGGGGGGCTCGAGGCCCCCCGCAGCCCTGGGGACCGCCACCTCCTCGGGGCTCTCTGGAAATAAAGTAGTGCGGGGAGCCTGGAGCCCCCCCACATGCCCCGGGACCACCACTCCCCCAGGGGGACTAATTAAAAGAAGCTGGAGGTCCGTTGAGGACCCCCAATCCCAGAGACCACTCCCTCCCTGGGGGTTTGCTTATGAGGGGAGGGGGGCCATGTGGCACCCCTCCTGGAGCCATCTCTGGCCCTGGGGACCGGCACCCCCCCAGAGCCAGCTCCGTCACCCCCCCCCCAGGGCCAGCTCCAGCAATGTCCCAGGGTGCCCATTCCTGGGTCTTTGCAGTTTGCAATGACAGGGCAGGAGTACAGCTTCCTCACTGTCATTGCAAACTTGTTTGCAGCTCACTTTGCCCAAAAGTGGTGCCAGCTTCTGCAGGAGGCGGGGAGCTGTCAGGGATCGCAGGGGTATTCGGACTCCCCCCGTGGTCCCCAACGTGAGGGCCATCCCCGGGGGATGGGGTCCCCGGGGCAAAAAGTTGGCCAGAGAAAGGGGGCCACGTGGCCCTTTCTGAATATTTTTTTTTTTATTTTGAAAAGCAAGAGGCACTGCCCTGAGGGATGGGATCCCCGGGGCTGATACAGTCCTCAGGAGGGGGCCACGCGGCCCCGGCAATGCACTTGCTCTCATCTGTTTTTTTTGTTTTGTTTATGTTTGGGGAGTAAGGTAGTGTTCTAGGAGCATCTAGGGTGGAAAGAGGAAAACACTAAGTGGACCCCCTGTATCGGACACAGATGGCTGTGTCCGGGATTACATGTACACCATAAATAAAAAAGCAGTATCAGGCTACAGGAGGTAGCCCTTAGACCACAGGGAGACTGGGGCAATAATCTGTAACAAACAACAGTGTCTCAGACAAGGGTATTATTTTGCATGCAAGTAGCACAAGTAATTGCAATGGATTAAATCCAAAGAAGGAGAAAGCCAGGGACAACGAGCCCCCTGCACGACCCCCTACACTGCCCGAACACCACTGCACTGGCCTAAACCCTGAAACACCAGCCCCCTGCACGACCACCTACACTGCCCGAACACCCCTGCACTGCCCTAAACCCTGAAACACCAGCCCCCTGCACGACCCCCTACACTGCCCGAACATCTCTGCACTGCCCTAAACCCTGAAACACCACCCCACTGCATGACCCCCTACACTGCCCGAAAACTACTTCACTGCCCTAAACTCTGAAACACCACCCCGCATGACCCCCTACATTGCCCGAACACCAATGCACTGCCCTAAACCCTGAAACACCACCACCCGCACGGCCCCCAAGACTGCCCGAACACCACTGCCCTAAACCCTGAAACACCACCCCCAGCATGACCCCCTATACTGCCCGAACACCACTGCACTGCCCTAAAACCTTAAACACCACCCCCAGCACAACCCCCTACACTGCCCGAACACCCCTGCACTGCCCTAAACCCTAAAACACCACCCCCAGCACTACCCATAACACTGCCCAAACACTACTGCACTGTCCTAAACCCTGAAAACAGCACCCCCAGCACAACCCCCTATACTGCCCAAACTCCACTGCACTGCCCTAAACCCTGAAACACCACCCCCAGCACAACCCCCTACACAACCCGAACACTACTGCACTTCCCTAAACAATAAAACAACACCCCCAGCACGACCCCCTACACTACCCAAACACCACTGCACTACCCTACACCCTAAAACACTAATCCCCAGCAAGACTCCTACACTAAACAAACACCACTATAATACCATAAACCCGAAAACACTACCCACCGCATGACCCCCTACACTACCCAAAGACCACTGCACTACCCTAAACCCTAATACACGACCCCTTACACTACACAAACACTGCTGAACTACCCTAAACCAGAAAACACTACCCCAGCACAACACCCTACACTACACAAAAACCACTGCACTACCTAAACCCTAAAACACTACCTCTACACTACACAAACACCATTGCGCTACCCTAATCCCTAAAACACTACCCCAGCACGACCCCCTACACTACCCAAACACCACTGCACTACCCTAAACCCTAAAGCACTACCCCCAGAATGACCCCTACACTACACCAACATCACTGCACTACCCTAAACCCTAAAACACTACCTCAGCACGACCCCCTACACTACCCAAACACCACTGCACTACCCTAAACCCTAAAACACTGCCCCCAGCACAACCCCTACACTCCCCGAACACCAGTGCACTAGCCTAAACCCTGAAACACCACCCCCAGCACAACCCCTACACTGCCCGAACACCACTGCACTGCCCTAAACCCTGAAACACCACCCCCAGCACGACCCCTTACACTGCCCGAACACCACTGCACTGCCCTAAACCCTGAAACACCACTCCCAGCACGACCCCCTACACTGCCTAAACACCACTGCTCTGCCCTAAACCCTGAAACACCACCACCCGCATGACCCCCAACACTGCCCGAACATCACGGCACTGCCCTAAACCCTGAAACACTACCACCCGCACGACCGCCTACACTGCCCGAACAAAACGGCACTGCCCTAAACCCTGAGACAACACCCCCGCATGACTCCATACAATGCCGGAACACCACTGCACTGCTCTAAACCCTGAAAAACCACCCCCGCACGACCCCCTACACTGCCCGAACACCACTGCACTGCCCTAAACGCTGAAACACCACCCCCAGCAAGACCCCTACACTGCCCGAACACCACTGCCCTAATCCCTGAAACACCACCCCCAGCATAACCCCCTACACTGCACAAACACCACTGCACTGCCCTACAACCTTAAACACCACCCCCAGCACAACCGCCTACATTGCCTGAACACCACTGCACTGCCCTAAAGTCTAAAACACCACCCCGGGCACTAACCCCTACACTGCCCGAACACCACTGCACTGCCCTAAACCCTAAAACACCACCCCAGCACAACTCCCTACACAACCCGAACACCACTGCACCTAAATAAACAATAAAACATCACCCCCATCATGACCCCCTACACTACCCAAACACGACTGCACTACCCTAAACCCTAAAACACTAACCCCGAGCAAGACCCCTACACTACCCAAAGTCCACTTCACTACCCTATACCCTAAAACACTACCCCCAGCACGACCCTCTACACTACACAAACACCACAATACTACCATAAACCCAAAAACACTACCACCAGCACAACACCCTACACTACACAAAAACCACTGCACTACCTATACCCTAAAACACTACTACCAGCACAACACCCTACACTACACAAAAACCACTGCACTACCTATACCCTAAAACACTACCCCCTACACTACACAAAATATATATATGCATAAAATAAAAAATCCATAGGATTGTGGTACATTAGGCTTGCAAATTTTCATTTAAAAGACCTTGGAAATTCACTGAAAAGCACAGGTTTCAGGCACGTTATAGTTAGAAATTAGCATTTAAAAAACCATAGAAATTCACTGAAAAAATCATAGGTTTCAGGCGCGTTATAGTTAGAAATTAATTTTAAAAAACCATAGAAATTAACTGAAAAAACCATAGGTTTCAGGAACGTTATAGTTAGTTGGACATTTCACTCGTACAAAACCATAGAAATTCTGCTGTTATAGTTAGTTCAGCTAACTATAACTCGCGCCCCCACAATGCACTGCTGATGACGTCACATATTACATCATTCATGACATGGTCAGTGACATCACTGATGACATCTCAAATGACATCACTGATGACATCGTCCACGTGAAAATCTGATGCACCTCCTCACACCTGAATATAACCTTTGATACACCCACTCTAAAATACAGACTACCATTTTCGAAAAAATAGACACATCAATACCAGTTAATAAATACGCACTGACTGATTCCTAGGTCTACACACACATGCAATCATTCACCCATACAGTCACTCATACATGCAGTCACTCATCAATACAACACTGTCATATGCACTCATACACCTATACAGACACTCACACACTGCCACATATCCAGAGTTACTCACACACTTAGTCAGTCATGCAAAGAATCAATCATACTTCCATTTACCCACCTATACAGTTATACAGACACCACCTCACTTATTCATACAGATACTAACACAGAATTACTGTCTTATAGAATCACTGATACAAACACACTCATCCATGCAGCCACTCTCACAATTACTGACTCTAACATATGGTTATTTATATACACCATCACTCACATATACTGCCTTTTACATATGTAGTTACTTGCACATGTACCACTGAGACATCCATTCACTCACCAACACTCCCATACACATACTCACCCACCCATACAGCTGCTTCTACATGCACTCTTGAACCCATACACCCAGTGAATCAACCACTCACACATCTATGCACAGAGTCACACACCTCTCACCCACCCACACACACACTCAGGCAGCCATACAAATACTCAGGCAAGCAATCAATAACCCATATATACACTCATGCAGCTACTCACCAACCCATACAGCAGCTTACAAAACAACAGACAGACTGATACAGACTTTCACACAGTTTAGTCACTAACCCATGAATTCAGTATGACACATTTAATCACTCACTTATACAGTCAGTCACGTCCCTACTAAATCCTCCATACAGACACTTATACACCCACTCATTCTTCAATAAAGCTTGGCATATATATAAAACAAAATTAAACTTTACAGAAACACACAGTCACTGGATGATGTCATCAGTGATGTCATTTGAGATGTCATCAGTGATGTCACTGACCATGTCATGAATGATGTAATATGTGGAGTCATCAGCAGTGCATTGCGGGGACGCGAGTTATATTTAGCTGAACTAACTATAACGCCGGAATTTCTATAGTTTTGTATGAGTGAAATGTCGAACTAAGAATAACGTTCCTGAAACCTATGGTTTTTTCAGTGAATATATATATATATATATGTGGCACCACATGTCAAAAATTCAAATTGCGAGCTCTGTTGCCCGCAGTGTAGACTGTTATTGAGTGTTTGTTTGCACTTGAAGATGAATTTGTTGATTGTACTAAAGCTATAACTGATAAAAAAAAGTTCTTGAAGCAAGGATACTAAAAGGATATTTTGTAGGTTTTAGGCCTGTGATAGTTACTTGCCTAGTGGACTCTGTAATTAATGAATCCAGATTTAATTTTAATTGTGAGCCCTACTGACCGCAGTGTAGGCGTATCATGAAAAGATGAAATATGTATAGAATACACTGTCAAAGTGTATGAGCCTGTGATGCTGCTTGGTGCGGATGGGCCGCATTGGGAGCTGTCTCTTGCCTACTGCGTCATCTGCAATTGTGACTGTATCTGAATTGTGAGTATGCTGACCGCAGTGTAGGCCAGAGGTAGTGGTGAGCAAGGGCCCACAGAAACATGCATAGGTTGGTGGTCACTGCCACGGACTTGGGGTCGCTGCCATTCAGGACTCAGGACACGGTTACACATGTGGGATCGGCTTGTGTTGAACAGGGTTAGTGGTACAACGTGTTGCCGGCCTTAAATATGGAAATATGCCTAACTGATCAAAGGGAGTATGCTGCTGTGGTCACTGCCATGGACTTGGGGTCACTGCCATTCAGGACTCAGGACACGGTTACACATGTAGGATCGGCTTGTGTTGAACAGGGTTAGTGGCACCACATGTCGCCGGCCTTGCATATGGAAATATGCCTAACTAATCAGAGGGAGTCTGGTGCTGTGGTCGCTGCCATGGACTTGGGGTCACTGCCATTCAGGACTCAGGACACAGTTACATATGTGGGATCGTTTGGCTTGTTTTGAACAGGGTAAGTGGCACCACGTGTCGCCGGCTTGTGTTGAACAGGGTTAGTGGCACCATGTGTTGTGGCTTGCATTGAATTCTGCCTGAATAAGTCCACGTGGTGATGACTTGTGGTGCAGTGAGTTAGTGGCACCTGAAGCACTCAGCGTGTGCGCACTCTGCGATGATGCATGGTCCGGGCAGGCCTCACTGGTAGCAATGTCTTTACATGCTTTGAAAGAATCTTCATAGGAGTCAAAATCTCCAAGTAATTCCATTTCAGTCCTCCAAGGTTTGAAGAGTTGGAGAAGAGCTAAATAGAAAAACTCTCTTTTATCTGGAGTATCACAACTTGATTTCCTGTGATTAATCAAATTTCCTTTGGTATGCTTTCAGAAACATCCATCAGATACAATTACAGCATATTTCCCTTAATTTATTTTCTCTGTAACATTTTTTCTAAAACTATAATGTTGCAGTATTTCATATAGACATATGTTTTCCAGGTATGGACTTCTATTTGGAAAGTATGCGAGGAACACTAATTGAGTTATCTGCAACATATTGTATGCCCATATTTGCATTCCACATCTTCAAAATTACTGGATTGTAATCATTAATGTACTTCGATTGTTCTGTTCTTTTTATATTATAAGTATTTTTGGGTGATTTTCGAGTAATAGTATGCCTCACTGCTGACATAAAACTGTTCACTCTTCCTTGCGATGACTTGTGGTGCACAGAATTAGTAGTACCTTTGGCGCTCAGCGTGACGGGTCGATGTCTTGGGGTGCATTGAGTTAGTAGTACCTTTGGCGCTCAGCGTGTACGTACCCTGCGATGATGCATTGTCTGGGACAGCCGGACTCGGACCAATGTTTTTTATCTATAGAATACTGCCTCAGTAAGGCCACGTGGCGATGACTTGTGATGCACTGAGTTAGTGGCATCTGAAGTACTCAGCGTGCGCTCACCCGGCGATGATGCGTGGTCTGAGAGGGCCACACTGGGAGCAATGTATCTTGCGTACTGCACTGCGTCATCTGCAATCACTACTACATCTGAATTGTGAGGCCAGCTGTCTGCAGTGTAGATCAAAGGCAGTAGTCTGTACAGACATAAGTCTGCGGTGCTGTGCCGCTGGGTTCACAGGGGGCCTGTGTCGAGGAGATCTGCGGTCATGGCGGCAGCCTTGTGGCAGGGTGAGGCCTGCCTCTCTGGCACAGTCGTTGGTCTTCACAGTTCACAAGTGAACCACGCCCAGAGCCCCGGCCTATTTATTCACACTCCTACACTGAAGTGGCGTATGTCAGACAAGCCCACTCTGGTTACGCTTATGCTTACAGGGGGGAACGATACAGCTACATGACTGAGATTGTCCCTAGTGTTTGACATAACATGGTTGGGTCCACTGTCCACAACACTACAAGCACCAGTAGTATTTGTGCACATGGAGAGGTGTGTGTTTTGCATACTGAGATGTGTCCAGCACATTACCGCTACACTTTGCATTGTGTGCATTGTTATTCATGGGTGAATTGCTTCCTTCACATATAGTTTGTTCACACCTGTCCCAATATTCAGCTATTGTGTGGCTGAGCGGCCATGCCATTTTCGGAAAGTTCGTTGTATCATTCTGCGCTGCCTCGGTGGTAGATGGGGAGGTCCTGGGGGTGGTGGTGGGTGTTGTGGTGTTCTTGGGTGTCGGAGCTGCTTGTTTAGTAGGTCTATGACATGTGTTGGTCTTCAGATGTGGCTCTGGCCTGGGCTCCCTTTCATACTGCATGTAGTTGTTTAATATTTAAAAAACAAGAAGACATTAAATAATAAATAAAAAAAAGCAAAAACAATTTTTAGGATATTAAAGTTACAAAATATCAATTTTTTTCACAATTACTGAGAAAAACATAGGTTTTATGAAAATTATAATTAGAAATTAGCATTGAAAAAACCTTAGAAATTCACTGAAAAAAACATAGGTTTCTGGGACGTTATAGTTACTTGGACATTTGACTCATATAAAACCAGAGAAATTCACCCGTTATAGTTAGTCGAGCTAACTATAAGTCGCGTGCCCGCAATGCACTGGTAATGACATCACATATTACATCACCCATGACATGGTCAGTGACATCACTCATGACATCACTGATGACATCTCAAATGACATCAGTGATGACATCACTGATGACATCATCCATGTGATAGTCTGACACACCTCCTCACACTCTAATATAACCTTTGAAACACGTACTCTAAAATACAGACTACCATTTTTGAAACCATAGACACACCAATAGCAGATACTAGATACCCACCCACTGATTTCTATCTGTATATTGTGAGCTAGACATACACTCATACAGTCACTCATACATGCTGTCATTGATCATTACATCAGTATAATATCCACTCATACACCTATACATACATTCACACAGTGCTACTGATCCATAGAGTTACTCACACATCTACTCAGTCATGCCAAAAATCAATCACACACCCATGAACTCTCCTATACAGATATACATGCCACCTGACTTATTTAAACACACACCACCTCCCTTATTTATATAGATACTAACACATACTTACTGTCTTATACAATCACTAATACAAGTATACATTCATGTATTACATCACTGTCTCTGACGTATAGTCAATTATACACCCCAACACTCACATATACTGTCTAAAAACATATACAGTTACTCACATATATATACAACTGAGACATCAATTCACTAATCAACACACCTGTACACACAGTCAGCTACCCATACATCCCTTCCGAGATGCACTTTTGAATCTATACAACTAGTAAATCAGCCATTCAGACATATATGCACATAGTCAGACACCTCCCACCCACCCACATAGACACTCAGACACCAATACAGATACTCATACAATCAATCAATAACCCAATAGACACTGATGTAGTTACTCACCAACCCATGCACCTACTTTCACACCAATTGAGACTGATATAGACATTAAAACAGTTTAGTCACTAATCCATGCATTCAGTAACATACGTTCAATCAGTGACTTATACAGTCAGTCATGCATCTAATAACTAATCCATTCAGGCACTTCTACATGCACTCATTCTTCAACAGACCTTGGCATAGATATATATGAAAAATATTTAAACTTTACAGAAACACACATTCACTGGATGATGTCATCAGTGATGTCATCAGTGATGTCATTTGAGATGTCATCCGTGATGTCATGAGTGATGTCACTGACCATGTCATGAGTGATGTAATATGTGACGTAATCACCAGTGCATTGCGGGCCTGCGAGTTACAGTTAGCTCAACTAACTATAACGGGCGCATTTCTATGGTTTTGTACAAGTGAAATGTCCAACTAACTATAACTTTCCCTAAAACCTATGTTTTTTTCAGTGAATTTCAAAAGTTTTTTAAATGCTAGTTTCTAACTACGCCTACAGAGGTAGGATATGTGATGAAAGAAGAAACAACGCACAGAAAGAAAAAAAGAAATGCAGAAAGAAGCAACAGGAGTCCACAAAGACAAAGAAAATTGCAGGAAGAAGCAAGGCGTGCAGAAAGTACCAACAGAGGAGCAGAAAGAGGCCTTTTTGCAAAATCATCCTGTGCCCACAAATTTTTCAGACGGGTACTGGTGGTAACTGACTCTGACTAACCAGGCCTAGAGCCAGTGCTATGTTAAAAGACACTTAGAATACAGTGAAAATACCTACATACACTAGGGAACACTATACGTTGGGGTACCCCTGTGATTAGCATGAACTCCTCTGAAAGACCCTAGTACATAATAGGGCAGGGAGATTAAAACTACCTCTTAAAACACACCACGGGGTGCATTTGCACACTGGTGAAGGGAGGGGGTGCCTGAGGTGAAATGTGTGCAAACACGCCCTGTGGCAGTTTTAAGTTGGGGAATAAACTCCCCTTGAATCCCGAGGGTCGCTGGGGTCCAACTAACCCACCAGGTACCTCCAGTATGCACCACAGAGCTGCGTTGCAGAGCCGTGTAAAAAGGGGCATGGCCAGGACCACCTCTCTACAACGCAGCTCAGTGGCGCTTACTGGAAGCACCTGGTGGGCTAGTTGTCCCCCAGGGGCCCTCAGGATTGAAGGGGAATTAATTCCCCAACTTAAAACGTGCCACAGGGCGTGTTTGCACACGTCATCTCAGGGCCCGTCCCCTCCCTTCCCCACTGTGTAAACACTCCATGTGGCCGTTTTAAGTTGGGAGATTAAGTCCCTTTGAATTCTGAGGGTCCCTGGGGTCCAACTAACCCACTAGGTACCTCCAGTAAGCGCCACAGTGCTGCGTTGCACAGAGGTGTAAAAAGGGGCGTGGCCTGGATCACCTCTCTACAACGCAGGCCTGTGGCGCTTATTGGAGGTACCTGGTGGCCTAGTTGGCCCCCAGGGGCCCTCAGGATTAAAGGGGACTTAATTCCCCAACTTAACACGAACCACAGGGCGTGTTTGAACACGTCACATCTGGCCCCGCCCCCTCCCTTTACCACTGTGCAAATGTACCCTGTGACACATTTTAAGTTGGGGGATTAAATCCCCTTGAATCTTGAGAGTCCCTGGGTCCAACTAACCCACGAGGTACCTCCAGTAAGCGCCAGAGAGCTGCATTGTAGGAGGTGTAAAAAGGGGCGTGGCCTGGACCACCTCTCTGCAATGCAGCCCTGTAGCGCTTACTGGAGGCACCTGGTGGGCTAGTTGGCCCCCAGGAGCACTCAGGATTCATAAGAAATTAATTCCCCAACTTAAACACACCACAGGGCGTGTTTACACACATGTCAACTGAGGCCCCGCCCTCTCCCTTCACCACTGTGCAAACGTGCCCCGTGGTGCGTTTTAAGTTGGCAGATAAAGTCCCCTGTAATCCTGAGGGTCCCTTGGGTCCAACTAGCCCACCAGGTACCTCCAGTAAGCGCCACAGAGCTGCGTTGCAGAGAGGTGTAAAAAGGGGCGTGACCTGGACCACCTCTTTGCAACGTAGGCCTGTGGCACTTACTGGAGGTACCTGGCGGGCTAGTTGGCACCCAGGGGCCTCCAGGATTGAAGGGGAATTAATTCCCCAACTTAAAACGCGCCACAGGGTGTGTTTGCACACATGTCACCTTAGGCCCCGCCCTCTCCCTTCACCACTGTGCAAACGCGCCCTGTGGCACGTTTTAAGTTGGGGGGTAAAGTCCCCTTGAATCCTGACAGTCCCTGGGGTCCAACTAGCCCACGAGGTACCTCCAGTAAACACCACAGGGCTGCGTTGCAGAGAGGTGTATAAAGGGGCGTGGCCTGGACCACCTCTCTGCAACGCAGCCCTATGGCACTTACTGGAGGTACCTGGTGGGCTAGTTGGCCCCCAGGGACCCCCAGTATTGAAGGGGAATTAATTCCCCAATTTAAAACGCACCGTAGGGCGCGTTTGCAGAGTGTAGCTTCGGGGGGGCGGCGACTCTGGCACGATTGCAGTCCTTTTTTAAAAATGTTATTTTATTTTTTTAGAAGGGGGGTTGTGTGGCCCCCCTACTTTTCCCTTTTTGTGGGCCCTGGGGACCCCTTCCGCCAGGGCCGGACCACTTTTTAAAAAAACAAATTAAAAAAATAACCGGAAGGTGGTCGCGTGGGCCCCCCTCCCATGGGACCCCATCCCCCGGGGCATAGCCACATTTTATTTATTTTCTTATGTGGAGGGGGCTGCGTTTCCCCCCTCCTGATGCCTCCATTGTCCCCAGGGAACCCCATCCCCCGAGGCCTGGCCACTCGTTGGGGACCATGGGGCGAGACCTAATGCCTCCACCGTCCCTGCCGGCTCCCCGTGTCCTGCATTGCTTTTCCACATGGGGAGCTGCTAACATGCAGCTCCCCGTGTGGAAAAGCAATCTGGTTTGGATTTTGGAAGAGAGAGCAGGTTCCCCGCTCTCTCTTCCAAAATCCAAACCAGTGTTTGCTATGACAGGGCGGGAGCCGAGAGGCTGTCATAGCAAACAGCAGTGTCCCGGGGGTGGGCACCCCGGGACACTGCAGGAGCCGGCCCTGGGGGGTGGCGGTCCCCAGGGCCATCACAGGCTCCAGTAGGGGGGCCGTGTGGCCCCCTCCCAATCTGTACACAGCCCCGGGGAGGTGGTGGTCCCCGGGGCTCGTGGGTCCTTAACGGACTGATTAATTTATATATTAGTGCCCCGGGGAGGTGGCGGTCCCCAGGGCATGTGGGGGGCTCGAGCCCCCCCCACACAGGTATTTAGTTTTTTTTTAAAAGAAACCCCCGGGGGGTGGCGGTCCCTGGGGCTGCAGGGGGAGCAGTGTACCCTCCACAAATAATTAATCAATGCCCCGGGGGGTGGTGGTCCCCGGGGCTTGGGGGGCCTTTAAAGCCCCCCATACATTAAAAAAAGAAGCACCGGGTGGTGGCGGTCCCCAGGGCTGCGGGGGGGGGCTGCGTGCCCCTGCAAATATTTATAGAAAGCCCTGGGGTGGCAGTCCCCGGGGCTGCGGGGTTCCCCCTGTGCCCCCGCAATTCTTTTTCTTGCAGTGCCTCCAGGACTTGGCCCACCCGGGGTATAATTAATAACGAAGCGAGGGAGTCCGCACTTCAGTTTTTTAAAATTTTCGGTCAAATCCGCGGATCCTCCGCGCATCCCGCGATTAAAAAAATTAATATTTTTTTTGGCCCTGGGGGTCCTTGTGGGACCCCCTGAGCAGGCCTAGGGGTCAGGGTGTTTCTACCTTGCCCCCTTTTCCTGTTTTGCGCATTTGTTTTTCTGTTTTCTTGTGCCTCGGTTACAAGATGGCTGCCAACACTTTCTGGTTTGGAGTGTTGACAGCCAATTAGCATGGAGCTCGTGATCGGGAGGGTGCGTGGATCCACTGCGGCCATAGCTATCACTATATTTATTTCTTAATTTCTCAAAAACTACTCAACGGATTTACACCATTTTTAAAAAGGTCGCTTTCTCAGCCAAGCAGTACCTTTTTGCCAAATTTGGTATAATTCCGTTCAGCAGTTTTTGGTATAATCGTGTCTAAACTTTCCTATGGGAAATTGATTTTTTGACCTCTATTTTTTGATTTTCTCAGGAACTACTGAACGGATTTACACCATTTAAAACAAAGGTCTCTTTCTAAGCCAAGGGCTACCTTTTTGCAATATTTGGTGTAATTCCGTTCAGCAGTTTAGGCTGTAGCCTGTTCCAAAATTTCCTATGGGAAATAACATGGAGAAAACATGTTTTGGGACCCCCCTTTTTTTCTCAGCCCTCGCTTGACGAATCACCCCCAAACCTTCAGGATAGGAGCTGACCGGCGCGCCCACCAGTTTTAAAAATTTCGCGAAGATTTGTTATCCGGCGCCAAAGTTATTGGGAAAAGAATGTTACGAATTGCCTGTGGATAATAGGTCCTAACTATAACTACCTACTGGCGACCGCCAGTAGGTAATGTGTGTGTATATACATATTTGTGTATATATCTATATATTCACTGAAAAAAACAAAGGTTACAGAGACGTTATACTTAGGCTCATGCTTCACTCATACCAAACCAGGGAAATTCAGCAGTTATAGTTAGCTGAGCCAACTCCACTGGCTGATATTGTCCCGGGGACCCCATCCCCAGGGGCATGGCCTTTTGTTGGGGTCCGCTGGGGCCCCTCAAGGCCCCCTTCATCCTTGCTGGCTCCCCGCCTCCTGCGGGAGCCATCATTGCTATTGGACAGAGAGAGCTGCAAACATGCAGGTCCCTCTGACCAAAACCAATTCTTCTTCAATTCGTGGAAGTGAGAGCATTTTACATGCTCTGCATCCATGAAGGGGACCATAGTTTGCTAAGGCTACTACTGATCCCACCAAGCCATAGCTAACTGCAATGTCCCGGCGGCGGGCACCCTAGGACACTGCTGGAGCGTGGCGTCCCGAGGGCCATCTACTGCTCCATGATGGCCCCCTCCTACATTAATTAAGACCCGGGGATGTGCTGGTCGCCTGGCAGGTGGGGGGGGCTGGTAGAGATAGCAGATGGAGCGGCAGAGAGCCCCCAAAGC
This sequence comes from Triturus cristatus, assembly GCF_964204655.1. Taxonomy (NCBI): domain Eukaryota; kingdom Metazoa; phylum Chordata; class Amphibia; order Caudata; family Salamandridae; genus Triturus; species Triturus cristatus. Next base: position 78,274,940 of record NC_140590.1, on the reverse strand, counting down.
AACTCTGAGTTTGGCCATCTGCCACACTAGCCAAATGGGAGGCAGCCCTGCCGCTGTCCATCAGGAAAGTCTCAAAGCCTCTTGAGCTGGGACAGTTCACTCACTGCAGAGCTAGAGCCACCATGGCAGTGACAGCAGCAGCTGGTGAGGGAATCTTGTAAGAATATGCCACTCCCTACCCCTGAGCACAGTGATTTCTGGGACATTACCTTGCAACTGCTATCACAGATTGCCTGCGTTTGTCGCTCCCGAGACTACACCAATTTTGATGTGCGGGAACAAGTACCTGCAGCAGAATTGGAACAAAGAATTTACTATGAGAGGCACCAGAGAAAGGTAAGGTGTTGCATGGACCTGCAACCTACTATGCTTCTCACAATGTGTAAGTGACTCATTGCATTTGAATGTGATAGCTTGTGCACAACTTACCTCACTGGGTGCAGAGTTTTTGGCAAACTTCGCACTCCAAATGGAGAGCAGAGCAGGCAAAATCCACTAACTGTGCTGGCAGAATTGTGTTTACCACCCCCTTAGTAATAATAAGGTGTTGGTCTTGGGGACAGGGGTCATTGGTATAGGAACATTTTTTAAAGTATAATAAAAGTGGAATTAACTCCACTATGTGTGTGAACCACAAATCAGTAGGAAGTGCGCATTTGCTGACAACATAAACATAGCCTGGTGCCAGACTGATTCCATGCACCCCTGTAGGATATTTTGTCCCTTGGACCAGCTAAATCACAGTGCCACCATTAGCCCTATAAACACAGACTAGGAGCAAACAGTTCTGGCAACCACTGAACATGACAACTCTGTTCCCTCAAGAACCGTGGTAATGGACTTAAAACTTTTCGTTCAGTCACTCATGCTCACTTTTGCTCAGAGAAATATACAAAGAATACACTAAGGGGCATTTTCAATATTTATTGAACCATAGTGATTCTTGCATAAAAAAATATGAGCTGTGATGACTAATAGACAGAAGCAGATAAAAGTTATAATGAGTGTCAACAGAGTGAATAAACCAAAGAGTTCCTCCATCTTGTTGAGACAGCTTATATATGCATACATATAAAACATTATAACAATTGAAATACCCTTACAATGCTAACCCTAACATATGTGTCCAGGGTGTGAATGTATGGTCAACCAAGAAACCCCCTTCTGGATGAGCTAACTCCGTTACCTGTTGGGGAAGAGTGTAGGACCCCTTCTTGGTCTTGAACTGGACACCCCTAAATGAGATGTCAGTCAGCTGGTAGGCGAAAGATTTAGCATGCAGAGACTCCTCGAAGCCAGCAAAAGTGTCCCCTCTGGTTATGTTAGGAAACAAAAAACTATATATAGATAATGGCATCCTTGCCTTGGGCTGAGTTTGTGATCAAGCTACCATTGTTTGTGTTCCACAGATTGCTGCATAGCCATATGGATGTAATAATAAACACATTTGCATCATGCACGTGAGGGCCTCATACCTAATGCCAAGGAAGTGTGATAGTGAAACTCGAAAAGTGTTCCGGATTAGCAAGGGAGGTGCTTCCAAGAAACTAGTCCAAGTGTCACGAATATAAATATGTGTCAAAAGTCAATGTGGCAAAGAGAAGGCACCTTTAGGAAAGGATCATGTACATGTAAGAATGGCACTAATTCCTACTGGGCCTAACTTGGGCCACTCCTCGTACATCTGTTGGTTTAAGAAACTATCATAAATAATCCACTGCTATGTTAGCATATATAAAAGAAATGCTAACAGTTCTGTGAAATCAGGCACTCTTGCAATTAGGAGACTCAAGCATAAAGAAATTCCAATGTATAAAAATATAATAGCACTTAAAGGCAATTTAAAAACAAATTTGAAATTAAAACCAGGCTGAATCAACATTTCCCATCACATGGGAAGTCAGATGTTTAATTGTTCTGTATGGTAATTAAACATTGTTGTTCCGGGCATCCACAGACGATGTTGCCAAAGGAAAACTGCCGCGCAAATAAATAGAGTAGGTATGTTCCCATCCCACCCCACAGCAGCTGCTGAGGAAGAAAATACAGCAACCTGATGTTCCATTGAAACAGAGCTTAGATCCAAACCCCAAGTTGCGTAGGCAACCCAGCAGAGCTCATAAAATTCAGCCAAGAGCAGAGGTATTGGCATGGGACAGCTGTACAGATGGGCCTTCGGCTGGTCGACCGTCACATATGTGTTCCGAGGCTTAACCAATTGCAACCTCAAGCACAAGTCCAGGACACACTTGTAAGTGCACAAGAGGCAGTGGGGCACAGGCTGTTTGCAATGAAGCCATACAGACCAGAAAGAGAGAAAGCAATGCTCATCTGGTTCCTGAAGCAAAGGTATGCAAAATAAATGCACCATGCGTTCACGGCACAAACAGGCAATGAGGCAGTGCCAGCTCATTTGGTCTCGAATTGGGACATGTATTGCAGAGCAAAAATAATAAATCACTATCCCTGCAATTAGGATCAGGACCAGTGGAAGTCCTCCAAAAATGCTTCCAAGAACCGAGCTGATGAATTAAGGTATAAACCCTAAACACCATCTGGAAGGTGCTGAACAACCCAGATCCAATGCTTTAAAAAAAACTCTACAATTCCAGTTGTACTCGAGATGTTAAAAATATGCTGGACCAACTCCCCAAAACGTTGTGGGAAGTTAGTAAGGAGAAGCACCTGTATCTCTGAAGAGGAACTCCCCACCTGAAGTTCAAAGAACTCCATGACCCAAGTTAAGGCCACATCTTTTTTAAACAATAAGGCTATCAGTTTGCTCAGGGCTTCAAAGAGCACATTGGTAAGATTAATGGAAGGCCACAGAGTAATCTCCTTAACTGCACAGGCATGCAGAAACAGGTCTTGTGTGCAACATGTCACAATGGAAATTACGGTCGCTACATAGGCAACCCCTTGCTTCATTCCATAGCAACCCTGATCATTCAACATCACGTAACTCTCATTAGTGAGTAATCTGAAAGTCGGATGCATCACAGCCACCGGAGACCCTTTCAATCAGCCATACAGGTTTGCCGCAGACACATTACATGCCTCATGCAACAAAACCTTCCTGCATACTAGGGACCCACTTAGGGCCTAATTACAAGTTTAGCGGAGATGCACCAGGTGCACCACACCACCAAACCCATGGTGAGGCCGCCCATTAAATTAGGAGTTTACTCCTGTCTGGCAGGTTTTTTTTGGCGTTCCCACAGGCTCTGCAATGGGAACACCAAACGCAGTTCCTGCATTGCATGAACTGAAAAGTCCTGTTGTGCTGCCTGTGAGCATTCACAGGGCTCAGAGGCACTGTGTTTCCTATTTGCAAGGGTATGCATGGAGGAGGACCAGCCATGTAAACCCTGGTGGGGAGGAATCTACTTATGTGCTTGGCTGGACCACAGTAATCCCTCCAAACATATGGATGACTCCTGACTGCCGCAATACTGTTCCTTGGTGGCTCGTGCTGTGGCGGTCCCACTACCCATCTCATAATAAGGTGGTGGGAAGACCACCGCTGCAGAGCCCCTGTGGGTCAGGCAGTTTGTGGACTGACAGACTCGTAATCAGCCCCTTAAGGTTTTCTCCCAGTCTGAGCTGCTGAGGAAAACTTCAGTATGCTTATTCCTATACCAGAATGTGAAAGGGAGCTCCCATTGTTTATGTATGTACCCTTCATCCAACGCTTTATATATGCCCATTTATTGGTCTCTTAGACAGTACTGAAAGTGAAGGGTCAAAATTGGAAGTGTAATGTACCCATGGATTATCCAATCCGAGGATGCTATTTCTGCAACCGTGAAAGGAAATCTCTCTAGCTTCTCAATGTGTAACATAGTATATCTAGCATCTTTCTGTGTCATAGCTGTCTGTTGTTCTGAGATATGATACAGTGAGAACAGATTGGTGATGTTAATGTGCCTCCAGGGCACGTAGCCAGAGTGTAACATTTGTAGCGTAAAGCTCAACAATAGAATTGACCTAAACTGCAACTGCCCATGTTGTAATGCAGGCAAGCCTGGCTGAAACACATCTATTGTGGATGAGACAATGCCACCTAGGGAATACATTCTAGATGATAATGTAGTCATACTGTTGTCTACCACCGGCAGAGCCTGTTTTAAGGTGGCCCTGTCAATCTCACGCAGCATTTCAGCAACTTCTTTTGAGATGTTTTCTATATCTCGTTATAGACAGCATATAGGAAGCATTTCTGATGTGGTTTATGAGGACCTAAGAGCTAGTCTTGTAATTCAAAGTCATCTGATAAAAGGGACAAGTAGTTTTTCACCTGGGACAGTATTGAGGTTTGAAGTCAATCAAGGCACAATTTCCCAACACATTATGTCATTACAAAACACGAGTGTTCACTCTGCACATATCACATGTCAGGTCTGTTTTATGTTTCATAGGAACCTATCCTGATACTTGTTAGTGTCTAGTGGTCACACTGATCATCCCCTCAATTTGGGATCGAATTAGTTATGTCTACTCTTATACAGCAAATTGTCTATAGTGTTTTCATCATATGATGTTATTTGCTGCCAGTTGGCAAATCGTGTAAGAGTGTTAAACTGTGGCATGTACAAGTCTTTTATCTTGGCTAGGCCAAGACACATAGTCTGCTGCACAGTTTTGTTCAGGTTGTGGTATTAAGCAGGCCCTAAATAAATCCTCTGTTCCTTGAACCTGACAATCTTAAGTCCCATATATAGATTTAACATCTACCTTATCCCACCAAAAGTCAAACACTTGTACAGAGAGCTGGAAAAGAAAGGAAGTAGAATATATCAGCTTGGTGTCAGTTAACATATTTTTCTTTGCAGGCTATGGTGTAAGCCTATAATAAAATGAGGCTAAGTCAGATGTGTCATAACCAGAAAAATAATCAAACTTCTGTGCAAATGATTTTGAACTACCCTTTCGCTAGTGTAGGGCAATGCTCCCAATGAATAAAGTTGAAAACTTCACGAGGTGTACTAGCCTTGCTGAAATTTTCACCAAGGAGAAATCTCTTTGTTCACAGTGTGATGATGCACGTGGTTTCAGAACCAAGCTCACTGTGTGTACTGCAGAGCGTTCTGGGACAAAGTGTCCATTCAGGAGAAGGAAGAACACGTCACAAAACCAATCCAGACAATTAGTAAAAGCACTGCAACAGTAAACCCAAGGAAAAACAAAGTATGTTCGTTTCTTACAATTGAAAACATGCACCTTTAGTTTGAACATCAGTGGTCGTGGGGGCTATGGAACGTCTGATGAGTCAAAGGAGAAGTCATCAAAATCAATCAAGTATCGAGACACCATCTGGTCTATCTTGGGCAGCTCAGCAGACTGGTACAAGTGTGACAAAGTTTCGATCTATGGTCTATTACTATAGACCTTGTTTACCGCTGGATTCTGAATTGAAATCTGTGTTTCTGAACTTTTAGATTACACAGTAGTTGTATTTTTGAAACAGATAGAAGGCATACTTCACTGTTGTTCATTGTCGTTTCATGTTGTACAGAACAGGCTTCATTTGCAAGTAAAGCTTCCATCTGAACCTCCTGTGTGGCAGTGAGAGGAGATTGGTAGCTACCAGGAGTCCATGCAGCTTACAGTTGAGAATTGGCCACATAGTATAGTCTGATCAGATTAATCGACACAAACTTTTTGTCTCGCCGTCCAGCAAGAAGCAGCGGAAATATGGTGTGTGCACCTTCAACAGACAAGATGGGCACAGGTGATCTGAAAGATGATCCAAACTCATTTTTGTCCACAATCATTTCTCTGATCAGATCCTAGATCTTCAGAATCCAGTTGATTCTTGTCTGAACAACCTTTATTTCTCAAATTGCAGTGCATTTTACTTGGATGTTGCTTTGTCCGTCCCAAAATTCATTCAATTCTTTTAAAACAGCCAAATGTTCTTTGATGTCAAAGGGTGTTTTAACCACCACTGTGCTGGCACTTTTGACATCTGGGACTCCCATCTTAACCCCAAACAGGATCTCATAAGGAGTCTAACCACCAAGGAACTTTCTTGGCATGTTATTCAAAGCCCTCTGGACCACATATAGGTGATGAATCCAACTGCTGTTAAAGACTGCTTTAAAATCCCAGTTTTTACTCTCCATAACCGCGTTTTCCTTGGGATGGTATGGAGATGGGAAATGTAGAGTCACACCCACATTTTATGGCGTCTTTGTAAACCCGAGAGCTAAATGCCAGACCCACATCGGGATGTAATGTGTCAACTGCATATGTCCTGATAAACATTTGCAGATACTTTATAATATTTTGGGCATCAGCCGATCATTGTGGCCATACCCACGGGAATTGAGAGCATGAATCTACTGCCACCAAGATGTACTTGTCAGCCTCATCCAATGATAGGGGGCTGTAGTGGTCCAAATATACACAAGCCAAAGGCATGTTAGAAATAAAAAGAGGTGTCTGGGGTGGGCGCACTACAATGGAACTTCTCATCTGCTGACAGATGTCACATCTCAGGAAAAAGTCCGTGGTCTGTTTGTAAAGACCCAGCCAACAGCAGTGTTGCTGTAATCGAGAAATCACAGCAGCCCCCCCTGCATGTGACGAAGCCATACCCTCATGTGTTGGCAGTATTAGTCTTAGTCTGCTATTACTATTTGGTATTACTCTGTCCCTCACTCCTGGAATCTGAGCATACATTATGTTTTTTGCATCTAACTTGTAGGAGTACTTCAGTAGAAAACCTTTCGGTAAGTGTGTGTCATTGCACACAGCATTGATGGCCTGCCTCTGTCTAATCTCATGCTGGAAGGAGTTCACAGTAATTGTGGCAGTGCAAGCCATTGCCTTTGCTGCCTCATTGGCCAATGAATTCCCTACAACGTGCACACCAATACATTGGTGACTCAACTTTTGAATGCCATGAGACTGTGGCAAGCATTCTTTCATCTTTGCCACTTGTTCACAAAGCAACACATGCTTCACTGTGCAGCCTTTTGAATCCCTGAATCCATTCTGGATCCAATAATGAAGATACTCATTATATGACTGCACACAGTAATACAAATCACACACACAGGTTGTGGGAAATCTGGCATCTTTATTCTGTTGTGATTGTACTGGAGCCTTAGGTTCTGCACGCTGTGTCATGGATTCACCTAGTGACTACGTTTAGGTTTTCTCAGGACGGAAGGTTCCATCATGCATAATCCCTTTTACGAATCACTGACATAATATCAAGAGTCAAAATATCGACCTACAGAAATATCGACGCAAAATTATCGAATTCAAGAATATTGGCATCCTATCTACATTATGGTAAGTACAAAAATATCGGAAAAAAATATTGATGTCAAAAATATCGTTGTGAAAAATAAAAAAAATTAAGTTACAAAAATAATGTAAAATAGAGTAAATAATACATATAAATAAAATAAACATAGTTAACAATATTTTAAAATGTTTAAAAATTATAAGTAATATATAATGTAAAAATAAATTAAACATATACATACAAAATATAATATACATACATACATAATAATATTTTTTAATGATTATTTTAAAAACTTACAAATTGTTTATAAAATACAAATACATCTATACAAATAAAACAGTAATATACATAAAATTAAATAAATATATATAACAAATTTAAAAAATTACAATAATTGTTAATCTTTTTAAAATTAATGATATATTACATTAACTACAATAATGCAAAAATCATTAGACAGCGGAGGGAATAAAATTACTATTCCAACTCCAAACAGTGCAACAGTAGGGAAAATGTTGAATAGTGTAAGGGTAAAACTTACCATTCCCACTCCAGTGAGTGCAACAGTAGGGAAAGTGTTGGATAGTGTTAGGGTTAAAATTACTATTCGAACTCCAGTGAGTGTAACAGTGTGGAAAACGTAGGATAGTATAGGTATTAAATTAACATACGTATTAATTAAATAGTTTCTGTAAAATAAATAAAATATAAAAAATTAAATAATTAACAAACAAATTAATAATAAATACCAATAAAATTAAATTAATATTTACTTAAGTAACATTAAATTAGTTCCCACCGTATTCCCCGATAAATGCACAACCCGCTATATGTACAAAATAACACAAGTTATTTAATTATCAATTAATCATTTAATAACAATTATTTACCAATGAAAAATGAATGAACAATACATTAATAATCAATACCAATTAATAAAAATTAAAATATACTTAATTATAATAAATTACTTCCCACCCTATTCCCCTATTCCCCTATAAACCCACAACCCACAACACATACAAAATTACACATTTAATGTAATTATCAATTAATCAATTAATAAAAATCAATTATTAATTAACAATAAATGAATTAACGATAACAATACATGAAAAATACATTAATTATAATTAATTTGATTATAAATTAATCAATTAATAAGAATTAATTATCAATTCATAATTGATTAGCAATAAATTAATAATCAATAACAATGAATAAAAACCATTCATTAATTAATTATAATTAAATTACTTCCCACCCTATTCCCCTATAAACCCACAACCTACTCTGAAACTAAAACGCAAAATTACTTAAAAATAAAATTACTAATTTCTAAACATTTAATACATATATTTAAAAATAATTAAAAAACATTAGAAAAAATATTAAACATATACATATAAAATACACACTCAAATACATAACACTAATATGAATATCGATATTATTAACAACAATATTTTTGCTAACGATATTACTTACTTTGATATTTCATACTTCGATATTACTTACTTCGATATTAAAAAACGATATTACTTACCTTAAGGTCGATATTCTGATCACCGATAGTCTTGACATCGATATTCTGTCCCTAAGACATTTAAAACTCGATATTATTGTAGGTCGATAATAAAAACTCGATATTATGTCTGCCTACCCCCTTTTACAACACCGTTTGTAGCTGAATATTGCTGTTTTGTCCCCAGGGCAATTGTACAGAAAAATCAGTGTAAATGATGTAGTCATAGTGATCTAGAGGCATTATTTTGTTAATTAAAGGACATTCTTGCTAGTACTGCAGCAATGTTTGTGTTTGAGTCAAATCTGCAGTCCAATTGTGTTGCAGTCAGGGAGTTTGCCCATTGTAGCCATCTTGGATGCAGAACTTTTGCATTCGGTATGCTAGCTCTTGCAACCCCCTCTAGAGTTGATAACGGTGTCATGACAATAACTTGTTTCCTTTGCACGCTCTCTCACTACAACAGCCTGGACTGCTGCCAGAATTTTTCTGTCGGTGCAAACCGCAATTCAGCATTTGTATACGGATGCAATATATATTAAATCGTTATGTCACCTTCATTGAACGTGACATATATGTAGGCTGATGTCCCCACGATTACATGGATCACCAGGTTTGCTGTGTTTACACATATGTGTAAATGTTTGGAAGCTATCAAATCAGCTTGGATGGAATGCAACATTTCCATTTGTTCTTCTGTCTAAAGTGTCCGTAAAATGTCTGGACAATTTAAGTCATGAAAGGTCTACCTGTTCTGCATAATCAGGAGTGTTTGTCATGTCAAAAGTTAGGAATCCCAATATGGATTGTAAACTTTTTACGTGGTTGGTGGTTGGAGCAATGCACATTTTTTTTTTAAATGAGTTCCCAGGCTCTTGCCTTCACTTGACAGCTCCATCAAGTCATCTTCTGTTAAATATATGTCATCGACATATGACAATGCCTGATCATCAAAGTTCTCAAGCAATTCTGTGACTCTGGCTGAAAACAGCCCAGGCTATTCTTATACCCTTGTAGTAATTGTTTCTGAGAGCCTAGCACCATGAAGGAAGTCAAATACCTTCTTTCAGGGGCTATATTCTGGCTGCAAAATCTATTTAAGTTATCTATTGTTGTTTTATATTTCTTCCACACAATGTTATTCATTTGTTATTCATTTGTGCAGCACTGTGTGCATTTTGCACTGTGAACGTTCGAGTAGCTGTGTCCAAATGTCTGTAATCTCATACTAGTAAGTATGATTGATCTGGTTTTACAACTGGAAACAGGGGATTATTAATTGATGAGGTGCAACTTTCAACTAAACCTTGATATTCAAGTTGTTCTAGGATTTCCCTCACTTGTTGTTTTGGTTCAGTTTTTATTGTGTATTGTCTTTGAGCTTGTGGGGATGTCCTCAATGGTATATCAGGTGAGCCATCAACCCACCCCACATGGTTGCCGTATAACACAGGAACTAGCGCTGAAGCCCTCTCCCTGGCATATGATAGTTTAATTAATTCTGGAACGAGGGCGGAGTAAGCCAGCAAAATTACAGTTTCTCCTTTTGGGCAACCCATTACTAAGTCAGATGGTCAATCTTTCTTGGCCAGTAAGATATCATAACACTGAGTGACCTCCTCCCACAAGAAGACATTCAAACATGGCTGCAATTCTCACAACCGATGATAGACGCCTAACTTATCTGGTGTTTCTACTGTTTCTATTAGGTTTGGGAAACTATTGTGACTTCTGGCGCACTGTCCAACATTGTCAATGCCAATTTCCTATTCAGAAGCAGAGTCCTCAAACTCCGGGGCATGCCTGACTTTTAGTACGGCTACTTTCTTCTTTTCAAATTGAGCTTTTGATATTTTAGGTTTGGTATCCTGTTTCATTATGAATTCAGATGAGTGTTGTGAGTCCTTTCTTTCTTTCATGTGCTCTTCTGGTCTCGTCTCTGACTGTCCTCCTCTCCCCGAGCACCTGTAGAATGAATCCTGAAAGAAACACGAGGAACGTGTATCAGTATCTGATACGTTAGATAGTTTAACATTATCCTGGTTACTTCTGTTGGTACGGTTTTCGATAGATTCATGTGTTGGTGACCCACCTCGTGATTGAGTTTTTTATTTATTTTTCTTATTGTTCCACTTCTTCTTTCTGGTATGTAGTGCCGCAATGCCCAATCTCCTACTAGGGGAAGCAACTATTAGTATCCAATGCTTTTCCTGTCGGCCCGTATAGGGACATACTGCTTCAAGCTAGGATTTTTTGTGCAATCCAAAAATTAATTTTTTCCATTTTGGTGGGTATTTCTCCCATTATTGCATTCAATGTTTGAGGGCTAATGCCTGCTGTAGCTAACTGTGGTGTAACAGCTTGAACAGCCTTCACAGGTGCATTACAAATTGTGTAAGCTTTCTGTATATTTTTACTAGGTTATTGTATAATCCTCGTATCTGGTCTGCGGTCAGATGATCAACATTGGGATGTGGTGTGTAACTGGCTAAGACTGGTCATGTTGCCCCCTCTTTGCTGAGTTAGCCCAGTCTCACGTCTTGTATACTATGGGGGAAGGGCACCTTTAAACCAATTGGTATGTTCAAGGTATGTTAGAGGAATTTCTAGCTTCTCATATGCAGTATATTCTACAGGTATTTCACCTACTTCATATTCGTGAAATAGCTGTGTAGCATCCTCTGCAGCAGGGAATTGGACCCAAGATTAAAATACCTCTGTCCTAAATGCTTTGTGTGCCTCTACCATAAAGGTAATCTCCACACCCTCTAGGGTGAGGGCATGTTGTAGCAGTTTTTGAGTGACTGCGTGCCTGCAGTTTTCAGAAATATTTTGTGCCATGGTATTTTAAGAAATGGATAATAATATTTGACTAACACAATACATAGGGTAATCTCCTCAGCGGAGGAGAATGTTCCCTAATACCAAGGACGTCTCTGGTTTTAAAAGGTTATAGGGATCGTTGAGGAATCATGATTGAACTACTCAGTTGATCCATACAAAATATAAAACCAACCAATTCTGGCGATGCCACGTCATGTAGTTTCCACAAATAGGTAGAAAATGCAAATATGACAAAAACCTAGGAAGGTGCCAGAATGTTTACATGTACCCCCATAGAATATGTTGTCCCTTGGACCAGCTAGCTCACAGTACCACCGTTAGCCCCCCTAAACCTCTACAGTGAGCAAACAGTTCTGGCAACCACTGAACATGACAACTCTGTTTCCTCAGAAACAGTAGTGATGGACTTAGAACTTTTTGATCAATCACTCGTGCTCTGTTTTGCTCAGAGAAATATACAAAGAATTAACAAAGGGATGTTTTCAATATTTATTGAAATATGAGCTGCGATGATGAATAGACAGATGCAGAAAACATTTATAATGAGGGTCAACAAAGTGAATAAAAACAAAGAGTTGCAGTGTCTTGTTGAGACAGCTTTTATATGCATACATAGAAAAGATAATAGAAATCAAACGTAATCCTATGATACTCACTCTAACATACGTGTCTAGGGTGGAAATGTATGGTCTGCCAAGAAAACCCCCTTCTGGAGGATGTAACTAATTTACCTATTGGTTAACAGTATAGGACCCTGTCTTGGTCTCAAACTGGACACCACTCACAGAGATGTCAGTCAGCTGATAGGCGAGAGAATCAGCATGCAGATGCACCTCAAAGTCAGTAGAAGTGCCTCCTCTGATTATGTTAGGAAACAAAAGGCTTTATATAGAAATTGGTATCCTTGACTCAAACTAAGATTGCAAATAGGCTACCATTGTTTGTGTTCTACAGATAACTGCGTCACCATATGGATGTAGTAATGAACAGATTTGTATTGCGCATGTGAGGGCCTTATACCTAATGCCAAGGCAGTGTGATAGTGTTCTCACAAAGTGTTCTGTGTCAGCAAGATCGGTGCTTCCAAATGTGTGTCAAAAGTCGATGTGGCAGAGGGAAGGCAACTTTAAGGAAGGATTGTGTACATTTAAGAGTGCCACTAATTCCTACCGGGCCTAACTTTGGCATATGACACTACCTTTCTAAATAGTTCACATCTGCGAAATGCCATTGGTTGATATCAACAGCTGAAGGCAGTGCCTAAAGCCAGCTGAACCACAGTAGCCACTGTCTAAAAGTGTCTGTCTGAAAGCCCTTTTCTGTCTCTATATGGCTTTACATGTGTGTGTGTACACATGTATTTTGTGTTGTGCGTTGGTTTTGAATGAGTTACACAATATTGTGAGAGCTCAGCTTGGCATTAGTGGATAAATAGGTCATCCTGGGATTATAAAGATGGAGAACTAAAGTTCATGCTAGTAGAGGGTAAAAGGTAGCTGCGTATAATGTGGTGAGAGCTCAGCTTGGTATTCATAGGGGAAACTTTGCCTTAGTCGAGGCTAGCTCAGCTTGGTGTTAGTTGGCAGTGAGAGCAGAGCTTGAGGTTACCAGTGGAAGAGCTCAGTTTTGTGTTAGTTGCAGGAGGGCAGAGCTTGGTGTTAATAGGTAGGAACCTCAGCTTGGTGCTACTAATGTGAGAGCTGGGCTTGGTATTAGATGGAGGACGTTGATAGGGGGAGAGTTCATCTTGTAATTAGATGCAAAATGAAGCATCTTATTTTTAATAGGAGGTTAGTTCAGTTTAGTGTCAATAGGGGCGGAACAGAGCTTAGGGTAAGTGGGGGATAAAACAGCCTGGTGTAGGATGCAGGAGGGAACAGCTTATTGTTAATAGGGGATAGCTGAGATTAGTGTTAGTAAGGGAACAGCTCAGCTTTTTACTAATAGGGGGGTAGCTCAACTTGCTGTTAATAGAAATAGAGCTCACATTGGTGCTAATAGGGGAAAACTCAGCTTGTGTTAGTAGTGATAAAGTACAGGTTGGTTGGAGAAGAGCTCAGACTGATGAAAATGTTCTGCGGCACTCTGGTGCCTTTTTTCTTCGCTCGCACTATAAAAACATTATATTCATACATGCAGACATACCATTTAGTAGGAGAAAAGCGCAGCTTGTTAATACGGGAAGGGTCAGCTTGTTGTTGGTAGTGATGGAATGTTGAGCTTGTTATTATTGTAGGAGAGTAGGCATCTGGATGTTAGCTCTGGAAAAGTTTGCTTTGGTTGAATCAGAGAGGGTTTGATTTTAATAGTCAGGAGTGTACAAATCAGCTCAGCCTTGAGTTAGAGATGGAGACTCAACTTGGAGATACCTCAAGCTAGCTGCAGTAAGTTACAGAAATCACCTTGGTATTAATAGGAATGACTTCAGCTTGGCGTTAGCAGCTCGATTGAGCAAGCTAAGGTTTTTTGTGCCATTCCTGATTTGTTTATGGTCCAAAACCAAAGTTCGGTAGATGAATCATACTGAAAAGGAAACAACAGTTTGATGACCCACCTTTAAGACATATACCTTTTTTTTTTATTCTTTACTAAAAAACACAAAAGGAAAGCTATACATGTAAGACCCAGGGCCAGATGTAGAACCGTTTTTTGCAGCTGCAAAAGGGAGATCGGCCCGTTTGCGGCGGCAAAAAATGTTTCAGGCATGTACAAATGCTATTTTGCAAGTCATTGACTCACAAAATAGCATTTGCGACTATCGCTATTAGGAAGGGGCGTCCGTTCCTAATAGCGAGTCACCATGCCATGTACCGTTGTTTTGCAACAGCATTTGCGGCTGCAAAACACTCGCAGTTCACCACCTACTACATGTAGGTGGTAATCCACTCACAAACAGGAAGGGGCCCATGGGGGACCACTTCCCCTTTGTGAATGGGTGCGTAAATATTTTTTAAGGGCAGGCAGTGGTCCCAGGGACCGCATACAGTGTCTGATACACTGTTGTATATTAAGTTTAGTGAGTCGCAAATTGTGAGTCACAATTTTGCACAATCTGCGACTCGCTAAACTTAATGGTCATACAACTGGCCCCCAGAGTCTGTCGTACACATAGCTCAGTAAACATCACTTCATAAACTCACCTACTGCTATGCAAACCAAGAAGAAGATGGCGCTGGCAGCGAAGAACCTCATGATGACAAAGAGGATGGAGTTGGCTGTGCAGACCTTGTGACTTGAGCTCTTTCTGCTCTAGATTCTCTTCTGCAGGGTTAAATAGGCAGCTCTCCTTTTCTCGGGGTGGGTTTGAGGAGGTCACATGACTCAGTAATGTTGATCTGGTTGGTCACACTTGGCTTTCTTAACTCCCCCTCTTCTTCCTCCACCTCATCCTGCTGCCCTGATGTGTCAAGGAGAAGGACTCAAGTGATGAATGGTCCTGCATTGAAATGCAGATGCCTTAGCTCCTCATAGCCCCTGCATCAATCATTTCTCCCATTAATGTTCAAAATGAAAGTCTCTTCAAACCTGTCTTGAATCTGAGACTATCCTAAACCCTCTTAAAAAGTGAACCGTTCTCCTCCAGGTCCCACGGATGCAGAAGCTCTGATAGGCTGTGCAGCGACGGCCACTGTGTTCTGCTTTCATAAAAGAATTAGTCTCCTTGGAAGGTTTAGCTCATTTGCATAAGTGTCAGGGTCAATAAAATGTTGCCAATTGGCTGTGGCTCCTGTGGGGACAGCTTTGAAGCAATGACACTTCTCATTCGACTCTTTGCCTCTAGGAAGCCTCTCTGGATGATGCATGTTTAATAATGCATTGGGATACATTTACCTTCTGCCAACCAGGAAATGGTGTCATTTAATAGCTCAGTCATGAAAATCCCTTTCGATATGCCTTTGGGACATCTGAACGGTTTGCTCTGGTACGAGCTGCCCTCATACCATGTACACTGTACAGCACAGAGTGTTTATGCCCTGGACAAAAATAGGGACAGGCAAATCTGTAAATAATATTTTTCTTTTGAAACACCATCGATCCATTAACAAAAAACATGTTTTCAGCTGTTTTCTTTAACTGCGTGCCACTTTCTTGTTATCATAAAGTAGCGGCCTAAGACTTTGACCAATGCAAAAACAACTATTGATGGAAAGAATGCAGAACAATGTCATACATTCACCCCAGTACAGAGATCTGGGCCTAAATCCATCGTTTTTTTGCTCACCATGCCATTCCAGTTTGAACCCAGCCATATGCAAATCAGTCTTGACCCTGTGCCCCATGGGAACAGTCCAGCCCGAACTGCCAAGCCAGGTCCTCCCTGGACTGGAAACAAGCATCCTAGGACCGGTTTCGGGCTTTCAGCCCTCGTCAGCCAGGATAGCTTGATTCCAGTGGCATGGAGAGCAAGGGACTCACGTCTGAGCATACCCTTCCCACTCGGGGTGACAAATGCAAAAACAACTATTGATGGACAGAATGCAGAACAATGTCATACATTCACCCCAGTACAGAGATCTGGGCCTAAATCCATCGTTTTTTTGCTCACCATGCCATTCCAGTTTGAACCCAGCCATATGCAAATCAGTCTTGACCCTGTGCCCCATGGGAACAGTCCAGCCCGAACTGCCAAGCCAGGTCCTCCCTGGACTGGAAACAAGCATCCTAGGACCGGTTTCGGGCTTTCAGCCCTCGTCAGCCAGGATAGCTTGATTCCAGTGGCATGGAGAGCAAGGGACTCACGTCTGAGCATACCCTTCCCACTCGGGGTGACAAATGCAAAAACAACTATTGATGGACAGAATGCAGAACAATGTCATACATTCACCCCAGTACAGAGATCTGGGCCTAAATCCATCGTTTTTTTGCTCACCATGCCATTCCAGTTTGAACCCAGCCATATGCAAATCAGTCTTGACCCTGTGCCCCATGGGAACAGTCCAGCCCGAACTGCCAAGCCAGGTCCTCCCTGGACTGGAAACAAGCATCCTAGGACCGGTTTCAGGCTTTCAGCCCTCGTCAGCCAGGATAGCTTGATTCCAGTGGCATGGAGAGCAAGGGACTCACGTCTGAGCATACCCTTCCCACTCGGGGTGACAAATGCAAAAACAACTATTGATGGACAGAATGCAGAACAATGTCATACATTCACCCCAGTACAGAGATCTGGGCCTAAATCCATCGTTTTTTTGCTCACCATGCCATTCCAGTTTGAACCCAGCCATATGCAAATCAGTCTTGACCCTGTGCCCCATGGGAACAGTCCAGCCCGAACTGCCAAGCCAGGTCCTCCCTGGACTGGAAACAAGCATCCTAGGACCGGTTTCGGGCTTTCAGCCATCGTCAGCCAGGATAGCTTGATTCCAGTGGCATGGAGAGCAAGGGACTCACGTCTGAGCATACCCTTCCCACTCGGGGTGACAAATGCATGGCCATGTCTAAACTGGGGTGGTGTAGTGGGCAAAAGAACAATGGATTTAACCCAGATCTCTTGACTGGGGGAGAATGTATGCATTGTCAGCATTCCGTCCATCATTTGTTTGTTGTAAGACTTTGACCAAGCTTTTTAGATCACCAGCAATTCAAACAGTATCCCCTGGTTAACTTACTTTTATCCATCTAACAGATGTCTGCTAGAGTTCTACATCCTTCTTTGTGTCAAGATTAAAAGCATGCATATTTAAAAGAGGTGACATTGTGCTCCTTTATCTGCTTGTCCAGTGACAAGAGAATGAAAACCAGTGCTCAAATCAGCAGCTCTAGAAAAAAATCATTTTAAATACAATAGGTAGAATGTTTACACCAAATAGGCCAATTTTGGATAGAGGGTTCATCAACTTGTGAGGATTGGGACGGGTAACTGGGTATGCCTTGCCAGGATAGTGACACAAACTTTACACAAACTGGAGCCTCTGTAAAGGTATGATGGAAACGCAAACTGGTACGTGGGACTCTCCCCTCCAACATGCTGCTGGGCATTATGTTGGCAGGGTCTGTGACTGACAGGCAAGGGCATCAAGGGGCTCCATTAAGCAACAGGGTCAGTTGCAGGGTGAACTGAGTAAGTTGTCAATCCGCGAAAGGGTGTGGTGGCGCCACAGTGGGCACAATTCATATAATTTCCAAACCAGATCAGGAGTGCATACTCGTGCACAGCAGCACATGCGGTAGTATTATCAGTTGCCCTTGGTAGAAACTTATTTGGGGGCCCCTGTTTGGAACAGCTTTGAATTTGATACAGTCCAGCTCTTTCATGCCCACTTTGGGAAGTTACTGACAGTGCACGGGCATACTCTTCCAATTTCTAAATGTGATTCCATACAATATTCGGGGGTGGTGACATGTTTGCAATACGGTAACACAGCAGCAGCTCACTAATAGTAATAAAAAAAATAGGTGGCTCTACCAACTAGCATATAGGAGGTTCTGCTTTGATCTAAAAGGAACCTTTTAGTGATGCCGTAAGGGTGGAACACATGGCCCAAGCGGCGCATGGTGAAACTTTGCAGGGAGGCATACTGGGCTCGGGAATTGGAGCGCTGTGGGTCGGTAGTGCGACCGTTGGTGTTAGTTTTTCTCTCACAGGTTGAGAAGAATAAAAAGAGACTTGTACTTGGTTGGCGCGAATTTGATAAGGGACTGTGTTCTTCGCAAGCACATGTGCCACCTGTTTTAGTAAAAGACAAAATATCTACTTTCTACTACTCGACTCTTATCTCTGTAGAAAGTCTTGCATTGGCTCTATGGGCCGAGCAAAGCATTTATGTAAGAAATAACCAATGTATGGATGAATAATTGAATAAAGGTTGAATCCCTGATGCCTGTGATTGAACTAAGTCTTCAGCCTGTCCTAGGCATCCTCTTCCGTGTACTGGCAATTACCCCCAGGAACTGGATCCCGTATTAAGGGGTGTAAAAAGGGTCTTCTTGTTCTCGCTGTTACAACATTGAGAATGCGAAGGAAGAGGGTTGTTCTGGGATGCCTCTGCCGCATTCTTTCACTTTCTTCTTATTCCGTCTTAAATAGGAAATGTTTGTGAAATGCAGGCTCGGTTTCCAGGTCCAAGTGAACGGAATGCATGCCTTTCTTCCCCCTCGAAGTCAGCTATATTGTATTTTTGGTTGGTGAGATGTACAATTACAAATCTTACCTGTCTGGGCTCTGCCTCTGGCCACCCCCAGAAAAGGATAGATGTGTGGGAAGAAGCACCTGAGCGATGCAAGGATGCGTGGATGAAGGAAGGTTTGTCTCAAAATGCTCGTTGGGTGGGAGGTCCTCGCCGCACGTGAGACACCTACACATTGAGGCTACATAAAGAAAGAACAATTAGTCAGTCGTACACTGGAGCGCAGGAAAAAGTGATTTTGAATGATACTGCTGCTTTGCATTCGCCTCTTTACAGCTGTTAGTGGCACACGATAGCCGACTTCAGTCGTATCAGCGTCCGATCGCCAAAGCAGATGAAGCAGGCACCATGAGGAATCACTAGCAGGAAACAACGCAAGTAGTCCCTAAAGGAAGACATAACCAGCTACAGCGCCAGTAAACTGTAGTTGGTCGGTGCTGCTCAGCAAAAACCGGAAATGACGTGTCGGCTGCACTAACCATTAAGGAGTCGGGAAAGCTAAGTAATGGAGAACTGTACCAATGGCAAGCTGCAGGTGGGTTTCCACTCATTACAGTGTTTACTTTAGCTCTTGCGGCAGCGCATGCGCGCTGCTTATGCTCGACCTAAAAACAGAGTAGCAGGGCTCTTTTGATACTTTGAACAGTACCATACCACAGCACAAGTACCTCTTATGTGTTCCATTTATCACATAGCTACTGACTGATAAGATGCTATCAGCAGAGATCAGTACACTAAACAAACAGATATACATTCAGATGTGAATGATGTCACCAGAAAAAGTCCATTAAGTGCCGTATCAATTAAACATTCGGGGTCTGATTTTTTATCTTGGGGTATAGGTACTCTCAATGGTGATGGACTACCTCTAACGCCAAGATAATGATCCACTGCAGATTTTCATGCAGGAGAAACATAGGTTTGGCTACAGTGATGACTACTCCATCACTGCCAGAGCCAAGCCTCCCCAAAGGCCAGACGGAGTAGGGTCAGTCGGAGACAAGGCTTTATGTTCCTCCACACAGTTTTTTGAAACATAAAAAAATAAAACTAATTGGTCCAAGGCTGCATGAAGTTGACGCAGCCCTGCGCCAAACAAAAGAATTCATTGCAGGAACCCCCATGACAGCTGTTCTTGTCAATTTATTATAATTGACTGCCTGCTTGGAGGTAATTTTTAAATAAAGTGGGCAGTCAGTCCAACTGGGGGACAAAGAAATATACTCAGTTCTCTTGGGAGAACAATGGGCCATCCGCCGAATTATAATTAGTGTCCTTAGTTCTGTCCAAGCCGGAAACGCAATCCTAGGCAGGTTAAGTCAGATGGACACTTAAAATTAACCTGTGCTTACCATCTGGTAGCTTGGCATAGAGAAGGCAGGCTCAACTTAAGAGGCAATGTGTAAAGTATTTGTGCAACATAACACACAGTAAAACAATGGCAACACCAAAAAAAGAATGCACGCCAGATTAGAATAATAGAAAATATTTCTATGAGTAAAACAAAACAAAAATAATGAAAGTCCAATAACTAAAGGCCCGATTCACAGAACTAACTTAAGACAAAATCCTAAACTTACTACCATTTTGGTATTCACAGAAGACACTTACTCATTTTGGTATTCACAGAAGGCACTTACTCATTTCGGTTTTCACAGAAGTTAGGAGTCCTAACTTTGGGACCTCCCTGTGATAGGATGCCTATTGTTGGCCCTCCTCCACTGCAAGTTTCGGTCAGCAGCAGGAGGGCAGCCCAGTGTCTGTGCTGCTGGCATCCATTTTGTGATGCCAGGGCACTTTCAGAAATCTACCGTTTTTCCACACTGGGTACCCTCTAGAAGAGTGGGATCATACTCCCACACCAGTTACTGGTATGGGGGTATGATTGCAAAGTGTTTGACACCAAACACGACATGTTTAGATGCAGCCATCCCAGAGTTAGCATTTACCGTGAGGTTATAATGCACTTAAGAGTATATGGTTTAACCGCATCCACAAACAGCCACAGAGAATTGACTCTGAGAGCTGCATAGGGGCCTTGCTCAGGCAGAGGCACCCCCTCACATGGAAATCAAGCACCCTGCCCTCAAGATTGATAGGGCCTGCCTTAGGGGTGACTGATAGGTTTATATGTGTGTATGGTGAGATATAGGGAACCTATATCTCTGTGAGGAGTGGTAACACTACCTCACCCAGGCTGCAGTAGCAGGCCTGTGGTGTCAGATTTAGTCTGCTTCCCAGGGGTGGCATAATACATGCTTCAGCCCCTGGTAGGCCTGTGAAGTACCTATGCCCTTGGTACCTAAGGTACCATATACTAGGGGCTCATAAGATACCACAGTATCCAATCAATAGTGCATCTAATATGCACTCAAAGGTGTTTAGAGAGCACAGAGAGGCTGGGGCCCTGATTAGCAGGGACCCAGCCAGACTATAGCTATAAACCAGTTTTATCATCAGATAAAAAGTGGGGGCAACATAAGTGCAGATCCTACTCTCCTACACTGTGCCTCATGGGAACTGTCCATCCTGAACTGCCAAGCCATGTCTTCCCTGAACTGGAAACAAGCATCCTGGGACCGGATTCGGGCTAACACCCCTCATCAGCCAGGCTAGCTTGAATCCAGTGACAAGGTGAGCAAGGGACCCACGTCTGGGGATACCCTGCCAACTTAGGGCGAACAAAGCAAACACAAGGAGATGATGGACGGAGCTCAAAAAACTTTCAGACACTCACCCCCAGTCACAGATCCGGGTTGAATCCATCATCGTTCTTTAGCTCACTTCACCATCCCAGTTCAGACCCAGCTATATGCAAATCAGTCTTGACCCTGTGCCTCATGGGAACTGTCCATCCCAAACTGCCAAGCCATGTCTTCCCTGAACTGGAAACAAGCATCCTGTGACCGGTTTCGGATTAGCAGCCCTCATCAGCCAGGCTAGCTTGAATCCAGTGGCAAAGTGAGCAAGGGACCCACGTGTGGGCATACCTTGCCAACTTAGGGCAAACAAAGCAAACACAAGGAGATTAAACTGTCCAAACAGGCTCTACAGTTTCAGGGATGAGACAGGTTTAAAGGATTACTTGTGTGTGTGACACAATCAGTGCTATGGGCCCACTTGTAGCAACTAAATTGCAGGCCCTGGGCACAGGTAGTGACTGTGCTAGGAACTTACTGATAAGTTAAATATCCCAATTGTGGATACACTTGTGTTAACATCTTTAGGGGTGTGAGCACATGCACTTTAGCACTGGTCAGCAGTGTTGAAGTTTTCCTAAGGACAGCAAAAAGACTCGCAATAAAGGAGGCAAGCAGGCAACAAGTTTGGGGTAAGATCTCCCTAAGGATGACAGGCCTAACAGAGTTCAATTCCCCCAGGTAATTTGTATTGGAAGCGAGGAATATTTAAGAGGGACGCAGCTGAAAAAATACTATTTTAGCTTAACAATTAGTGAGTAATAAACATTTGATGAGCTTTATCAATTTGAACACCAGAAATTCCATGTAATCAGATTATGATAATCAGAAGTAAAGAGGTGTGCTTGTCACTAGATTGCAATTCACAAATAATGTAAAGATGACGCTGAAATGTCCTTCTGCTACAAAGCAAAATGACATATTAGCTAGCAAAGTCATGGTATTGTGTGATAGACAATAACAAACATATTTCAGGCAGAGAATATTTGAAGAATATATGTTGTCCTCTGCAAGATATATTTTGTGACCACCTGTTATGAACTTTGAATTTATTAATTCTTATCATCTCATTCAAGTCCTCGTGATCCCAAAAAATATTGAATCATATGCTAAACCTTCAGAAAAATGTGCACACAAAAAGAGCCAGAATTTTAAGCTGCCTCAAGCCTGTCAACCAAATAGAACCAAAAGAAAGCTTTCACAAGCACTGATAAAGCGATTTCTTTTCAGCTTGGATGTAGATCTTTGAGTTGGAGTTACATTTTATGCAGAATTCAGTACCTAAACAGCCTTTAAGTTCAATTGTGGGAAAAGCTGACTAAGGGTGACTTGATAGTTGTTTAGCAGACTAATACATCATGTGCATAGGTATCATTGCCTTACTTATGTCATCACAAATATATCCACCTTCACCATCAACATTCTTGCTTCAACAGTGAAAATCAAAGCTCTACTCTTAGTAGAGAAATGCCCTTTACACACAGTCTTTACTATGCAATGCCTTTAGCATAAAGCCTTTACTATGCAGGTAAGTACAACACAGGTAAGTATGTGTGTCTTTAGGTAGGAAAGGAGATGGGGCTGGTGTAGGAAGGTGGAATCTGACTACATGGTTGCCCCCACTTTTTTCCTGGTGTTTTGAGGTTTTTGACTTAGTTTGACTGGGAACCTGCTATTCAGGTCCCCAGCCTAGCGGCTTCCTCTCTAAATTGATTGCAAGTACTTTAGGTACACTCCAGATTGGATTCTGGGGTGCCCTTGTGAGTCCCTAGTATATGGTATACTATGTACCCAGGGCATAGGTACCCCAAAGGCCTACCAGGGGCTAAAGCATGTATTATGCCACCCCTGGAAAGCCATGCAAAATGACACCACAGGTCTGCTACTGCAGCCTGGGTAAGGTGGTGCATGCACCCCTTACTGAGGTATAGGTTCACTATACCTCACCTATCACTGCCCATAGTAAACTATCAGTCACCCCTATGGCAGGCCTTATCAATCCTGAAGGCAGGGTGCTTGGTTATATGTGAGAGGGTGCCCAGGCATGAGCTCAGCCCCTCTGCAGCCTTCGGAATCTCTTCTCCGGGGTTGTCAGTGGTGCAGCCTGACCATATACTCTTAAGTGCATTATATCTTAAACAATTAATGCTAACTTTGTACTGACTGCACGGAAACATGTCGTGTTTGGTGTCAACCACCTTAGAATCATACCCCCACCTCAGTTCTTGATGTGAGGATATGATCCCACCCTTTTAGAGGGAGAGACATGGCAGTACTGGTATACACGGTAGAAATCTAATAGAGCCCTAGCATCACAAAATGGATGCTGCAGACCAGGGATCCCGAAGGGACCTCAAGACGAAACACAAAATAGCGCCCCATGGGTCACTCGGGGTGACTAGCCCAACAATCTTCTGTGGATTCGGTGCTCAAGGTGGGGGCTACAAGTAAGCCCAAGCACGACTTCAAGTGACGTCGAGAAGTTAATGCACTTGCTCATGCTGGTCCTCGTGGCTGAAGAGTTAAGCTTCTGTGCTAGAAACATAAAGATGGTCAATATACTTTTTCAGTACTTAATTTCTAAAATGTTAGAAACAATAGATAAACTTTGAGTACACAAATCTCATGGCATTAGTCTTGAGTCCATTTAGGTTGTCTTGCATATAAAGCAAAATCTTTTTCCTATTCTCTCCCCTTTTTTCTGATGCGGGGAATAGGCTCTATGGCATTTTATCAACAACTTGTCTAGTAAATCGCAATATATGCATCCGAATCGGATAATTTCTGTGTTGACCAAGAGGGTTCGACTTCTCGTAGACATAAGCATTACTTCAGGGAAAGCCTCTATCTTCTAAGTTATACTGATAAGGAGATATACTATGAGAAAAGGAGCTAAATAAAATGCTCTCTGTCCTTTGATGGAGAATAATAAAGTTATACAAATTTTACAAAAAAAATTTTTTTTGCCTCCACATCGGCATCACAATGTCTATGCACAATTGTTATAAAATGCTCACCATCGTTTAATTGAAATTAATAAAGCAATGCAGTTTTAAACCTTGTTTTTGCTAATCGTGATCGTAGAACGGCTACCGAAAAAGAAATGAACATACGGAACCTGCTTCAAAATGGTGCTCAACAAACTATAGCAAGCAGTCCCATTTCCCTTCCACTGAACGTATTAGTGAATGGCGCCCACTGACCCAATGTTGCTATTTCTGATTGGTTAAGCAACAATATATTAGGTAGCGCGGGAAACGACGTTTGCGTGCTGCCGGTTTGCGGCTGTCGGTTACTCGGAGGTTCACGTATACGACAAGAGATGAGAAGGTAAGCCGTTTGCGTGCATTAATACGTTATAACATAGCGGTCTCAAAAGCTTTGATCTATCAACAATCAAACCCAAACTAGTGTAATTTATCGTTATGTCTTGCTGCCTCTAGATTCAACAATGCTATACTGATACTGCCTCTTTGTCCAGTGAACGGACCTGTTCTACAATTTACCTAAAGGTTAGTCATTAGGACGATCCAACATTGGGTCAACTCTAATTTATATGAGTTTTTGTGTGCCCATTTCCCTCGCTAGAATAATTAGACTGTATTAGTGGTCACTTGGCAATTAATTATGACCTATGCGATGCTAATTTTATGAAGACTATAATTGGAACATGGCCTGTTGGCATAAACATCTATCCCTCCTTTTCCGCTTTTTCCAAAAAATATACCTTTTTTACAAATACTTAGCATCTGCCTATATAATCATTAGAGGGTCTGCACCGCTACACAGAGAAAGAAATCAATTCTTTTTCAGATATGTGTATGCCTTTTAGGTAACTGCACCCCTAATTTAATAATAAAAACAAACATTGTGGGGGTACTGTACTTGTTCCTACTGCTTAGAGAAAAGCAGATGAATGAAATCTGTTTTGTTTTTTCCAGCAATACAAATAAGGGTATCTTACATTGACATAACGATTAAAATCGAAAATGCAGGCACACTAGCTTGGTATTGTGCGAGTGCCGATACCTAGTAACCGTGACCCTTGGAGAACATTAGGAAAATCTCTGCCAAACCTGTCAGGTAACAAAATAGTGAATTCGTTTAGCAATTAACAATCTGCTTATTTGTTGTTGCGAGTTATACAATATGAGTCCTTTGTATTTTTGACAAAAGGACATCTTGAATAACCACAAACCTTGATGGATTGGATGTCCCATATAAGACGGGTCAAGCGTACTTTTTCAAGCCTTTTTAAAAACTAAGTAAGTTTCTTCTTTGAATGACGACATAGCGTCAGCAATACTGCACAAAAAATGACCACTGTGGTTATATACTGGGAGCTTTAACACGTGTTTGGTGGTGGCATTTGATAAACTACTTTCTCTGTCTCTTTAAAAATAGAGTCACGAAGTATGCGTCCTTGCATGCAACACACTAGCTGTATAAACGGAAGGTTATCTATGTAATCAGAATGATAAATGCAGCCTTCTTTCTTGAGTACTTTCCTTCTCTCTTTGGATTTTCCAACATTGCCCTTTTGCATAATAACTATTGGTAAACCGGTGTTCACCTAACATGTGAAGAATTTCCTTTTTGTTTACATATGTAGGGAAGATTGGGTCAATTATTTATGACTTTTTATGTATGTGTTGTTTCAGGTCTTCCTGGGGCCTTACCGTTTTTTGAAATATACATCTGGTCCTGATGAAGGTGGCAATATTGCCATCGAAACGCGTCGACCACTGATCTTGTGACGTTAAGATCCTGCTTTTGCAGTTGTCTCACTAATTTCAGATGACATTGATGTATTTCATGCTTCAAATGTCTAGTATATGAGAAAAACAAAAAAAAGTTTTTTTTTGTTGTTGATCCTGTTAGATGTATGAATGTGGAATGTGTGGGTATGGATATGAATGAGAAGGTATGATGGTTCAATATTTTTGCTTTATTGTTTATGTGCCCTAGGATTGCTGTCTATATGATGCAGTCTCACTGTAATGAATTTAATCAGTGATTCTTAAATATGATTCAATTATGAAAAATGGAATAAGTTGATCTAAGACAAATTGAATAAGTCAAATAACAAAAATTAAAATTATCAAAAACTATTATAAAAAAAACTTTTTGTGTGTAGCATCATTGATTTTAGACCTGATCTTTTCCCTGTGTACAATTAATTTGTTTGTTTAAAAAAAAGAGGTCGTGAGGGAAGCTTTACTAATTGTTAGTGTTTATTTCCCCTTTTTCCCTGACCTGTAGTTCACTTGAAGGGGGTCCCATTATTTTGCTGTGAAGAGTTAAGCTTCACCTCCTTCACCTGAAATCACCCAACGTTGGTGGGCATCTGTCTATCACCTTCCTGGTCACTGGCAAGTAACCCAGACTCTGTCCCCTCTGCTTTCAGGTTCTTCTCGACTTCAATCCAGGCTTGGATATCTTCGGACACTTTGCATTTTCCCGGCAGCAGCACTTCTTTGTCAGCTCCCACTGAAATCGACGACGCAACCCGACACCAATTGACACCTATGCACCCGGCTTCCCTGGGTGAGGTAACACGAGTACTCCGGTGCTCCCATAGGTGCTGGCCCTAGAACTTCCTAAGTCCCAAAGGGTTTGGTCCTGCCTCATTTCTAAGTGTCCCTAATCTTTAAAAATCTAACCGCGACTTTCGCCATAGAAGCTAACGGGAGCTCACGGCTGTGTTCACACACTGCACACGGCCCCTGTGGGTCCCCTGTGTCACTACCTTGGGTGGTTCTTTGGGGTCCCAGCGATTCTACAGGCTCTAGGCCTTGTGTCTAGTTAAGTCGTGGTTTTTATACCACTATTTTAGTATATGGTTTGGCTCGTCCCTAGGGCCTGACGTGTATTTGTGCTTATTACTGTGATATTTGAAGTGTAACTTATGTGTTTTGACCGCTAGCCTCATAAAGAGTCTAGGAGGGTGTGTTTAGAAATAAATACATATATTTTATATATATACCTGGTGTGATTGTCTTTCATTTAGGCACTCAAGAGATTATAGACTGGTAAAACAAGCTTATTTACATTCCTTCAAGACTTAGCCTGAAGGTGCTCTCCATAGCTACCACTAGGATAGCTTTCAATAAAGGTTGTCTTTAACCTATAACCAATAAGGGGTTATTTGGACTGGTACAGGGTGCCCACTATAACTAGTGGACAGCATATACCAGGCCAACTTCTCACAGCTGGTACTTATTAAAAAAAAAAATCTCTTCCGCAAACTTGCCTCTCTTATCCTCTTACGTGTGTGCACTTCACTGGCTACACATGTGACCCCTCTGAGTAAGGATAACGGGTCAGGGATAAATACAGGAGACATAACCACAACAGATCTATAAAGAAGGAGGTTGAGAGAGAAAGTTGAGGTGGTGGGGAAGAATTTAAATAGAGAAGATAGTCCAGAGAGAGGTATGTGAGTGACACAGAAAACAAGGGAGAGAAAGAGGGGAGAGTTCATAATGGGGAAACTCTAGGTAGAGAAATAAAGGTACCACAATCACAAAAAGTAGCACCAGTGGATAAGTAGTCAGGTTGCCCCCCACTCAACAATGTATAAACACAAGAAGATCCGACTAACTCAGAACAGTTAACTGTATTTATGTGACATAGGGGGTGTTTTCAATCATAAAACTTCCCTCACAGGTCAAATTTACTGCCACCAGCCTGTTAGTCCCACTGTTCATTTTCAACATAAAACGTCAATGGGATGGAGCACCAAACTGCAGACACACCGCAGATGCTGTGATACTGACGACTGCAGTTACTATTGGGACATGCAACCGTTTGGCTCGGGATGCCCTTGTGAGTGGTTCGCCGGTACGAAGGACTATAGCAACCACTTGCTCTGGTGTGATCAACAAGCGAGGTGAAGACTGGTTTCCCCAGCAGCCCTGATGAAGTTGCCGCAATTGAGTAGGCAACAAAACATGTTGGCCTTTCATTGTTAAATGGCCGAGCATATGCCAATATTTTCATTTGTGGACACTCATGGCAACCATTAAAATTATGTTCTGCAAGTGAGTTGTACCCCATTTTGACTTTGAGGATCGCATTTCCTTTTCGCGTGGACCAGTTGGGCACTGAGTGACATTTGCACTGATAGTGCACCTGTATACACTTTCACTGACTATCTTTCTTTAATTTCTCATCTCTGAGGAATTTGATTCTACACACTTTTTTCTTTTTCCGGTCAAGAAAGTTACCGATGATGATAATGTGGGCAAACTGACGAGTACCTGCCCTTGGAGATACTAACGTGAGGTACTTTCTGACCTTTCCCAAATTTTTCCACATGAGGTCACAATTTTTTGTGGGTATAAATTTCCTCTTAAAGCTTGTATGGAATGTGGTACATTGACGTTTTATGTTGAAATTGTACAGTGGGACTAACAGGCTGGTGGCAGTGAATATGACCTGTGAGGGAAGGTTTATGATTGAAGATACCCCCTATGTCTCATAAATACAGTTAACTGTATTGGTTGAGGTGGTGGAGGCCATCCGGGAGTGTTTGGATGCCGGTGGGAGAGCTGCATTAATTTTGCTTGACCTCTCGGCGGCGTTCGACACGGTCCCGCACTCACTTCTTCTGTCACGTCTGGCCAAGATTGGTCTGTCGGTTGCTGTGTGGGGTTGGTTCTGATCCTTCTTGGAAGGGCGGGTTGAGCAGATTTGGATTCCACCGTCCTCCTCTTTCCCTCAGCCAGTAACAACGGGAGACCTCAGGGATCCTCCCTTATCCCCCTTCTTTTCAATATCTATGTCAATCCACAGATATATTTGGCGGAGGAGTTGGGGGTCAAGGTGATGGCTTACGCTGACGACAAGTCAAAACACACTAGCACTAGTTGCTGACTAGGGATGGGAACTAGAGGCACAGGGCCTAGGGACTAGCAAGCCTCCAACACGGAATGTAAACACAAATGGGGCTGTCCCTAGTTGGGATTTCTACAGGATTACTAGAGATGCGTATCCAATGGCGGCATCTCCCAAAAAGTGAAGGACTGGCCTCACACTCCACCTGGTGTCATGCTTCATCTTAGGCCATCCTCGCCCTCTAAAGACTTCACTTGATAGAGGGCGAGCATACACCTGGAGACAGGCATGCACTTCTAAACTAAGTGAAGTGATCCAAAAACCATTGCGGTTGGCAAGAAACTAATTAAATGAAAGGGGCAACTGCATGGTATTAAAAAGAAGTGAGGGATGATTCGGAAAATAATTATCCCCTCACTGTGCTAGATGTGGTCAACATGTTTCTGCTTCAAGGTCCCCGAAGGGTACATAGCATTTGTCAGGGTCAATGTTTTCAAAAGGGCTCAGTCTTTATACACAAATTGTATGAAAGATCAACCACTATAGGAGTGGGAGTTTATGTGAGTATCAGTATTCCCACTAGTCTAGTACTCACAAGAAAAACCTGTAGAAAAAGAAGGAAGAGAAGGAAACAAATGCATATCAAATATGAAAGCTTCCTGTTTGTAGTATTTACATTACATACATCACCACACTTAAAAGCGCACGTGGTGGTCACTAAGTGACACACGTGTCAGTCACACGTGTCAATGCTTAATTTGAAGAGAGAAAACATATCTCTCGCCGCTTACCCTAGGTCACTATCCTACTTACTCCATGAGAGGTCGAGGGTGAAGAGCCTACTGTGACATTCTAGAAAGAAGGACATAAAATCATGTCCTACTGGTGATAAAACAGATAAACGATAGGGAGTAAAAATACATACACACAAATGTATATTTGAAAAGGTGCATCCTTGTGGGAAGAGTAAAAATGCACCTAAGCGTTTGAATACGCTCATCCATCCATCCAAAGGAACACACACACTCTTACTGTCAAATTCAGCGCCTCCATCCGTGTCTCCTACGGTTGTCCGCTTCGCCTCCCCGCCGGTAAATGAAGGTGGGAGAGGGCGGTCTCTTATACTACCCTTGGTTTGCTAATTGTTTGTTAACTGAGGAGTAAATGTATGGCACCTGGGCGAGATCCGCTGTTTCGCTACGATCGTGCCTGGTTGCCTGATTATGGGTGTTACTTCCGCAGGCATAGTCTCCCTGTTGGTTGGGCATAGGTCCAGGAGGAGTGTCCAAGGTCCTTGCTTTGAGAGGCGGAGAGAGCGCGTAAGTGAGTCTGCAGCTCTCCTCCCCGTCTCTTTGTGGAACTACACACATGCGTCCTGTGCCTCTGATATAAGGGCGCATGCGTATGGCGGTTTTCTTATTTTATTTATTTGTTGTGCGTGCAAATACATTGATTTGCACTCGCATTGGCTCTGCCCAATCGTTTGTGGATTTAATTCCTATTCCCGGTGATTAATTATCAACATCGTCCCTCTGTAAGCGGAGGTATCATGTCTGGTAAATATGAGAGGCGGATCAGGAGGTGCAGTGAATACTGTCATAAAGTGCATGAAGAGGCACACACATACAGGTCATACCCAGTATCGTTGAGCCACATGCTGTTTTTAGAGGTTTCTCTTTTGTGAGTTTTTTATTATATATGACATCTATATCTGGAGCATATGCTGGGTACGCCCAACGGTGTACGATTGGCGGTAGAGTGTGTGGCTGGTTAGGATTTTTATTCAATTCTTTTTCATGGAATTAACTTTATGCAGGTACCCCATGTCTTAGCTGTATGCGTGAGCACGTATGTCAGATGGTAACTAATTGCCATTACGGTTCTGTATTTGGGTTACCGTGCCAGTTGTAGCCTTGGGATTTCGTCGTTAAGTCCTGTGTCCCATGTGCGCAGACGGTATACCCAGCGTTGTTCCCATGCAGGTTTCTACTGATGTCTGTTTTTTGATTCATCATCACCTCCAGTACCACCCAAAGTAGGTCTGATTCATTGTGGTTATGGTCTAAGAAATTTTTTGTCAATCTGGTGTTAGATTTTCTACAAAGGAATGTGCTGCGGTGTTCATTAATCCACGTTTTTACTTTCCTTGTCGTCATACTGATGTATTTTATGTTGCACGGACAGTTCAAGAGATAGATCACATTCTCAGTGTTGCAATTACTAAAGTTCTTCAGTTTCCATGCATTGTTTGTGCCGATATCCACTTCCTTTGTGGCGGTGGTAAGAGGGCAGCAGACGCAATTGCCGCATGGGAATTGGCCTGTTGGTTTTGGTTGGCTCCAGAGGGTGTTCTGGCCATTGTCATCCTTGTGTGTAATTTTGGAGTGTACCAGGTCATCCCTGAGGTTCTTGCTTCTCTTAAGTGCGAAAAGGGGGGGTTGCCACTGTTGTTGTCCACTATTCAGGATTGCCCGTTTCTTCTTTATTATGCTTTGGACTTTATTTGACGCAGGTGAGTACGTAGTCACGCATACCATGCGCTCAGATAACATTTTTTTGCCTGGTGTCAAGCAAGGCTTCCCGATTGTTGTTCCTCACCCGTTTCTTGGCTCTCCTGATCATTTGTTTCAGGGAGTGTCTAGCCAATAATTTGGTCTTCAGCTGTTCGGCCTGCTCTTGGAATGTCTCCAGTTCAGAACAATTTCTCTGAATCCTGAGAAATTGTTCTGAACTGGTAGGTTCTCTCGGATGGTAGCTCTCGTACAGCAATAGGCTATTTCTATCTGTCTGTTTTATATGCACTTTTGTAGAGATCCCTACGGTCGTGAGGGTGATGTCCAAATCGAGGAATATAGCATGATTCTTCTTGATAGTGTGGGTGAAGTTGAGATGATTGTCTCTGCTTTTGACCTAATCCACAAAGGTCATGCCATCCTCTGGTGTAACGTGCCATACGATGAAGATGTCGTCTATGTATCGCTTCCACGTTCTCATCTGGTGGTTGAAAGGATTGTTAGCACTGAAGATGTACTCTTCCTCAAATTGATGGACATACAGGCACGCCATACTGGGCGCAAAAGTGCTGCCCATAGACGTGCCCTTGATCTGATGGTATAAGGTGTCTTCGAACTCAAAGAAGTTCTCGGTAAAGACCAGCTCCCCGCATTCCATAATGAAGTGTGTAGGTGTTATGTAGATCCATTCTTGGTTCATAAGGATTTGTTCAACCACCTCAGAGTGCATCTTTGGGGGATGCTCTTATAGAGCGCTTCGCTATCCATAGTAATGAATAAGTCCTCTTCCATCTTGACTTCCAGGTCCCTCAGGTGACATAAGACGTCCTTCGTGTCCTTCAGGTACGACGGGGACTTCTGCACGATGGGTCTTAAGAATCAATCGCAGAATTGCGACAGAGGTTCTAGTGCTGAGCCTATGCCGGACACTATAGGCCTACCCGGGGTGGTAGCCTGTTTTTGTGGATTTTGGGTAGGGTATAGAACCTGGGTGTTCTTGGTTCGGTATTTACAAGGAACTTTGCCTCATGTTTCGTGATCCAGTCACAGGTCAGACCCTCACTGACCAGGTTTTTCATTTTGTTCATAATCCGTGTCGTGGGGTCACTCCGATGTATCTCCTAGCTTGTTGTGTCTGATAAAAGGCATAGGCACTCTTCTTTGTACATAGTATAGCTCATTAGAACTATAGCCCCACCTTTGTCTGCTGGTTTTATTACTAACTCGCGATTGTTTTTGAGATGTTGGAGCGCTGTCCTCTCTCCCTTAGTCAGGTTTTGAAACCCCTTTGTGTTGTTAAAGTCAATCTCTTCAACCTCTTCGAGAACTGCCTGTTTAAATGCCAGCACATTGCATGAGATGTTTTGGATTGGTAGAGTGAAAGTAGACTTTTCCCATAGTCCTGTGTTTGACTTTCCATCATTGTCTCCTGTGATTCACCGAAGTAATCCCTCAGCTGATGACACCCAGCTGCTTTTTACCTGGGACAAAGATTCGGACTCTGTACTATTGGTCCAGCATTGCTTATCATCTATCTTTAAATGGCTGGTGGAAGTGCAGCTTAAGTGCAATGAAGAAAAGTCAGAGATTCTGCTTTTTGGTAAATTCCCCCTTAATTTTAGAGAGCAGCTCTGGCCTCCTGAGTTTCTACCACCTTTCTTGTCAGGGAAGCCAGCTAAAAATGTGGGGGTTTGGTTCGATGAATGTCTTTCCTTCTCGACACATATCAAGAATCTAGCTGGCTTTTATTTCTGCTTACTTAAAACTCTCAGAAGATTCTTGCCACTCTTGCCTCAGGCGGCGAGGAAAACGGTCACCTGCGCGCTGATTTTGTCACGGCTGGACTATGCCAATGCCCTTTATGCTGGTATCCCGGGCTACCTGTTGAAGAAGTTACAGGTGGTTCAAAATACGGCTCCCAGACTTTTATTGGGCATGTCATGTAGGGACAGTATTCGTCAACAGCTGGGCTCTCTCCACTGGCTCCCCATGGTGGATAGAGTTAAATTTAAACTTTTGACTCTGGCCCACTGTGCTCTCCACGGTTGTGGTCCTCTTTACTTGCAGAGACGTTTCTCCTTCTATGTTCCAGCGTGCTTCCTGGATTCTTCGTCCTTATGTTATGCTCAGGTCCCTCGTTTCAAGCTTCAGAGGATAGGGGGCAGGTCATTTTCAGTGAAAGCGGCGGTTGCTTGGAATGCTCTTTCTCGTGCCCTGCGCACCATCCAGGACCTAGTTGCGTTCAAGAGGAAACTGAAAACACATCTATTTTCCTGAAGCTCACTGCAAATACCCCGCTAGGCACTGCGCCGGGACACTCATGAGTAGCCGTGCACATTATAAACTCATATAACATAACTGTTCTGAGTTAGAGAAATAAAGGTAGTCAGGGGTAAAAAGAGAAAAAGGTGAGGTGGAGCGGAGAGATAGGGAACTAATGGTGAGGTAAATTGAGAGCTAGGTAGGAAGAGAGATCAGTGGGGTAGAGAGGGTTGAGATAGTGTGGGAGATGTGGGATAGAGAAAAGAATGAGATGTGGAGGTGAAGGAGGGGAATGAGTTAGAGAAGTTGCTGGAGAATGGAAAAAGAACAGTGAAATACATTAAAAAGGATATGTAAGAGACGAAGTTAAGATAGAGAGAGGAGGTTGAGAGTAATAGATATAGTGGTAGACAAAGATAGTGAAAGAGGCAAGGTTACTAGCAATGTATTAAGTCAGGTGATGTATTTTGGGTACATTGAGATAGAGGTGAGGTAGAGAGGGCCATGAAAGAGAGGAAGTGTAAGTAAAAGATGGGAAAGCTAAAGAGAATATTCATATAGATAAGGTGAAGGGAAGTTGGGAGAGAGACACAAAGATTAAGACTGAGCAGGCCTGGCATGCAGACTAAGTTTCAGGTAAGCGTACTCAAGTGGCAAGGGTATGCCCAGACATGGGCCCATGCTCCCTATGCCACTGGAACCAAGCTATATCCAACTGATGAGCCGTGGTTAAGGTGAAAATAGTTTTTAATTGCTTGTGTGCCTGTTCAGGGAAGACATGGCTTGGCAGTTTGGGTTGGACCATTCCTACTGGAGCAGGGTGAAGACAGATTTGTATGTGACTGGGTCCAATATATATTGGTATAGTGAGCAAAAGGGCGATGGGTTGGAATGCTACCGCAAGAGATTGCCAGTGGTTAGAAATATTGAAAGCATTTATCTTTTCACCTTTGCGTACGGTAAATGCTTAA
This sequence comes from Triturus cristatus, assembly GCF_964204655.1. NCBI lineage: Eukaryota > Metazoa > Chordata > Amphibia > Caudata > Salamandridae > Triturus > Triturus cristatus. The sequence goes on along the minus strand of NC_140590.1, from coordinate 78,239,902 downwards.
TTGGCATGGCCTCTCCTTACTTGTGTTCCATCATCTCTAAGTCCCAAAATGCACCTTTTGTTCTGCTCCCCAGTTTTTCCTTGAAGCTGCCTACCCCAAGTCCAGTCTCCCCTTTTTTCTTCCCCCTATTAGGGCTGGAAACCTTAGTACCCATTTCTGTTTGTGGTGTATTCTGCGCCTTCAGTTTTTTCTCTCTGGTCTCTTTCACACACCTTCTTTTTGCTCTGTCTCTTCCGCTTTAGTTTGTATGTTTCTTGCTTTTGCATCTACCAGTTCTATTCATGCTTCATAATTTTTATTGCACCATACTTAGTGTCAGAAGTGAGCCGCTTTCAGAGGCCCATGCAGAATGCAGGGATTGCTGGGCCCAACCATGGTGAATGAGGCCTTTTACTTCTTATGCCCCTGGCCCGACCTATCGATCCCACTCAATTGGGCCACGTACCATTTCTATGCTTGACTCTCAATAGAGCTGTGGTCAAACAGTGAAGGTTCCCTTGGGGGGATGTAGAATCAGGTCAGTGAACATGACTCATAACTCAAAGTGAAAACAGCATGAACAATAAAACAATGTACAGCGAAATACTTGCTTTTTTAAGAAAAATTCACATTTTATTTATAACTCTACACATGCAAACAGAGGGGACATTCAAATGCAATAACACAATCCCCCTTGAGGTCAGATCTCCATTAGTTTTCAGGACAATTTCTGTCCCTTCATCCTTCGTATAACGTGTTTGAGGTTATTCCCCAATCACTGGCGGCAGGACCATTGAAAGTAAACTATTCAGCTATACTAAAGAGTGCCTTTGACTCTTCAGAATTATAGTCAAAAGTGTCTATGGTGCCACAGCATCTTCAGCAGATATTCCCCCAGGTCCCTAAAGGCCCTAGTTCAAGTCTTAACTGCTCCTGCAGCACGGAAGTGTTCAGCGTTACAGTAGGTGCCCTCTGTGCAGTCACCTGTGAGATCAGATCTTCCTCAGAGAAGTCAGGCTGCTCGTGATACACGCAGCAGCATCAGTCGAATGCAGGCTCACTCTCCAGAGTAGCATGGGCACTCTCCCCAGCAATCGGAGCAGTTTCAAGATCTCAGCAATGCAGTAAGTCTAGTTCTCCCCAGCAGGGGTATTTCAATCCTTTGGTTTGCTTCTCAGCGTCTTCCTGGTACAACGGGGTCACTCTGGGCAGATCCCGTGCTGTGGCTTGTCCATCGCTCACAGTCTGACTCAAATCCCGGGCAACGGCCCGGGAATTTTGATGACTTGGTCCTGGGAGCCTCTCCTGGATCACAAGGTTGTCAGAGTACCTTCAGGATACAAAGTATACTTCTAGGGTGCAATTTCCCACTCCACGGCGGCCTTTCCAGGGATATGGGGTTTCCACTCAGGCATTCACGAGCCTGGCACTTTGGTCGCACAACTACTTCACTCTGGCTTAGGTGGTCAATGCAACGAGGCAGTGTGAGATCGAGCCAGACGATAATGGGAGAAAGCGGCGTTTTACTGAAAAGACGTGGAACAACATAAAAATCACAGATCCTCAAAACCACTGTGGTGAACGACATCACCACACAAATTGAATAAAAAGATTTTGAGAAAAGGATAATATCACTTTTTCTTCTTAATCTTTTTGAAGACATATTCTTACTACGGAGGCAATAGAAACCGGGCCTTGAAATATCTCAGCCAGAAAAGACCCTGATATATACAAGAAACCTTTTACATGAATACCCTTATACATCTAGGATCCTGTAAACAATAGACCATGTCCTATACCATATCTGCCCTCGAGGAACCGGTAGGGCTGTGACAAACTGAAAACCCCTGCTGTATCACCCTTTGTGCAGAATAAAACTCCCCCTTTTTTGTACAGAAAATTTCGTTCTTCATTGGTCCTGAGGAAGGTGACTCTAATAACACTTTCACCGAAACGTACGTAGACCAGCTACTTCACAACTGGACAACAAATTCTATACGGATCAACTTAAACTAAACAAAAGAAGAAGCAAAACTTGTTATTATAATCACTACAGCAAACTACAGCAAACTCTGACAAACTATTTAAAATCACATTGTAGTTGATCCATCCAGTTGTGTATCTTTTAAAGTTTCTTTCTTCTCATTTTTCCCTTGTGTGGTATGCTTGTTGAGATGTTAGAATAGTATGCGAGAATAGAATGTAGATATTTATGTTTGTCTGTCAAGGGGGATTTTCTATTTGCTCGAATATTGTGATTTGAAACCAATGTATTTGATGTTCACTTCACTGATTGTTTGTACACAATTGTTTCAAGAATATTTGTAAATCACAAAAGAAAAATACAAAAATGGAATATTAACATATTTTTGATATAAAAAAAACTCTCTTTTTGATAAATAATAAAAAATCAAAGATGAAAAAAAGAAAAAATTGTGTGTAGACATTGTATTTATGGGGAATTACTGATGTACTGATATTTGAACTATTGAGAGTACTTACCAGAAAAAAAGAGTGAAAGGTCGGTTAAGAGGCAGTAACCTCACATATTTGTTCCTTTTCCCCCTCTCTTGGACCTAAAAGTAACTGGGGAAAACCTCTCTCCCACATATAGTGTGAGGTTGGCACCATCAGCACAGCGCTCAATTCTTGGCTCAGTCAATAGTGGCCCTCTTCTGGCATACAAGTGTCACTGAAAACAGTTTTGAACATGGGCTATGACCCGATCGGTGCACAGCTGAATCCTCACACCTCACATCGGGAGTCCTCACAGTAGGGCTCCCCACTGGACCTCCCTCCTTCCAGCGCTTTCCGTTTCCTCACAGGACACACTGTGCTTGTCAAGCGGACAGGTACTGGAGCACCACAACCCAGGGCAGGCGGTCTTGGTTTCCCTGGGTGATGTCATCTCATCTACCAGGAAGACAAGCAGGCCTTGGCCCCTAGTCCTGGTCAGAGGCAGTAGTCTTGCAGCTCTCCCTCTTCTCACATAGCCCATCTGGCTGCTAGGCAGATAACCAATTTATGTGGTTTCAACATGCCCTTCTTATAGTCTCTTTCAAGACACCAAATGTGACTTAAGGGTTGTGTCTTTGAAGTTCTCTGTTGGTATTCTGCTCCTTTTGAAGTGGGCACGTCTCCATTTCATAATTTTCCATGAAAGAGGTCTGTCACAGCAGGCATGACTCCAAAGCTTATTGTCCACAACAAAATACATGCACATGACCAGAGTTCATACCTGGATGTCAACCAAAGTGATATGTACATCAGAAAGTTAATCCCAGACCCCCAACCCTACAGTTTATGATTCCCTTATCGGCCTAATCTCACTTCCTGAGATGTGTCAATACCCCTTCCTTGTTATCTATCATTAAATCAAAGAGCAATCTTCAGATGTAAAAAGGAAGCCTCTTTTATTTCCCTCTGGTTTGTCCACCCCCACAGCACACAGGAATGCAGAGGTGGGCTTCCTAAAATGGAACACAAGGTCCTCCATACAATGCACCCTTGCAGGCACATTTACTTAGTGTACATTCACCATGCACTTTGGATCCAGCACTGTTATATCTATGCATTGTACCTTACATGTACCTATGATTTTAATACACACTCGATCTGTGTGTACTGTTCAGTGCTGACATTTTCCTATCTTTAACCAGGGTGTATTATTGATAAATCCACACTGTCAGCAAACAGACTCATTGTGTGGGTGCTGCACAACACTTCACACATCATGTATTGTACTTCACAAAAGCCCACATACACCCACCACATGCTTTCCCTGTGCACGCACTGCACATCACTACACCTCTCTTATAATATATTACTCTCAGGCATACATACGCCAAGTACATACACTAAACACCCATGCACTGCAAAGTACTGCTTCATCTTTGTACTGTATCGTTCCCAGGCCCACATACAACCAACGAAGAGTCACTTCTCCTGTGCTGCACAGTATTCCACATCTTACCTGATGCTGGCCAAGGGTGAGTTAAGCACGCAGCAGCAGAACAATTGGAAAGGTGACTGAGCCTGTAGGACTCACTTCAGTGACATAGAGGTAGAAGGTCCTGTTCACTACTACTGATCAGTACATGGTACCACAGAGATCATGCTGCTTACCTTTTGGTGAAGGCAGCAAACTTCCACAACTATTTGGGTAGTCCTATGGGTGTCCCTCCTGGTCCAACAATACTGCAGTCCATGAGACAGACCTATGTCATGGTGCACACAAATGTTCCGTGTTCACCTATGACAAAAAAATCTGCATTTAGGATCCAGACAACGTTACAGTTGGGCACTTAGGACAGGGGTACACTTTTACCATAATCTTTTAATAAATGACATTCAGTTCCACTTAAGAAGTCTCAAGGCAGAATTCTGTGTGCCAAATGTAATTAGACAAGCATATCTTGTTCCAGCCAGGACTTTTTCTCCTAATGCTTGGTTATCAATCACCATGGGCCTTGCTGCTAGCTGAACTTGTACCTTTCACATTGTACAGGACAGCATGTCTTATCTAATTGGAAAAATGGGAATGCAAGAACATAGCCTGATTTTAAAGTGTATGTAGAATCCCAAATCCCTTGCCAACTATTCGCAGTGCTTTGGGGATACAATTATTTGTGTGTGAGGGTAGAATTAGGTACACCAGCAAACCAATGAAAATACAAACAATGGTTTAATACTATAAATGTGACCAATAGTTAGCAAGTCTTTCTCCAGAGTAAACAAATTTCTCACATGTCCATTTTCGTTACACTCTTTTGTCAGGTGGAAATCCACTCTGGCTTTCTTTTCCACAGCAGTCATCCAACAGGGCCAACAACAGGTAAGTATTAGAAGGAGGAACAAATATGAAGCTATCCCTATCTGAATCTTGCTTTTTCCTAGCAGTAAATCCCTTATTTCTATTTCTAACTATACTGCAGTTCTTTGTTTTCTTCCTGTTCCCTTTTTGTCACTCTCTTAGGAAGACTTTCTTTAAAATCTTGTCTTATAATGGTTCTGTATCCCTAATTGTCACACTTATCTTGCCTCCTTCCCTAGACATCTTCTTTTTGACATTGTTTTCTTTAATTAAACAAGTAAAGGGAGGGCCCTTCAGCTTCATCAGCCTACACTTACCGGCATGCTCAGACACTGTGGGCACCTGGGCTCCAGAACAGCCTGGAATGGGGGTGCCCTTGCCTCTGGAGGTTCTGCCCAACCAATTCCTTGCTCGCTCACTCAAAGGGGGGGATGTTGATCGACAACAAAAGAGGCCCATCCACCCATCTTATCTGGTACCTGAGACCCAGAACCTACATGTTTTTCTTGCATCTGCCCCCCCAACATGTCAACCCCGCTGCATCATGCCTGTCAGCTGCTCTTATTGGAAGTTGCTAGATGCTCCCATGCACCCCTGAAGGTGACAATGCCAGTACCAACTGGACCAGACAGTGAGGGGCTTCTTAAGGAAATCGAGTCTATCAGGCCCACTCTCATAGCAATGGGCACTAATATGTTTAATCTGACATCAGAGGCCAGTTCAATCTGCCAGGATAGGTTGACAATCAGCACATGACTAGATGGAGTGGATAACTGGTAAGATGCCATCAAAGCCCAGCACGTCAGCCTCAGAGACCGAGGATGAAACATCCAGTTTCTATACTGGAAAGTGATATGGAGGACAGAGTGAGAAGAGATAACTTCCGGTTCCAAAAAGCACAGAAAAATCAGATATGATCACTTATCTACCATCCATGATCCCAGAACCCCTCCATGAAGTCCACTGCCGCCTTGCGTCTGACACAAACACTCCTGCCCAATCATCACCTGTGCACTCCACCACCATCATACATGATCAATCCCACTTTCAGCCAGAAAGTCATCAGAGCCTTCCTCATCAGCTACAACAGGACCTCATTTGCAGAATACTTCTTAGGAGCAACCGATGCCTAGGGCGGAAATTCCTGGAGTTCCGCCCTAGGACGAGACATCAAGATTGAAAATATAGACTGCTGAGGCTCGCTAGAATGAAAATGACTTTATATGGGTGGACCTGGGAATTCGCAGACCACGGTGAGGCAATATTGGATTCGCCAGGTGAGTCTGCCATGAACATGGCCTCATCAGACCCTAAAGACAGCACCAACAAAAACGGCACGCTCCCGACTTGGAAAACCCCATGATATCTACTTCAGCACCTTTGATATGGTGCAACCCCCAGAAGGGAATGGTACAGAGATGGGCTCCGTTAACCCCTTTGCTGCTAGGCCTTTTCCCCCACTGGACTAGGCCTTTTTTTGGCTATTTGGGGTAGTGCGCGCTTAGGCCCCTGTAACTTTTTGACCACATAAGGTATCCATGCCAAATTTGCGTCCTTTTCTTCCAACATTATGGGGATGCTAAAGGTACCCAGGGTTTGTGGATTCCCCTGGAGAAGTCCCAGAAATTAGCCAAAATACAGCTAAATTTTGTTTTTGGGGGGAATAATGGGAAGAAAAGGATGCAAATAAAAGTGTATGGCTTGAATCCACACACGGAAATGAAGGAAAGGAGCACACCTTAAGATAGACTCTATTTGGTTTTTTGTTCAACAAGTTTAAGATTGTTAGACCTTGGGGTGCTAAGGTACTGATACCGCTGTCACTGCGGAATTGTAACATAGAAAAGGGAAAGTGGGAAAACCCTCCTGGTACCTTGCACTGTTCACAAACTTGGGGAATCCCCCCAAGAACACGTTTTAAATCAAAATTGTTTCAAATGACATTTCGAAATGTAAAAAACTGTACACATATATGAGTAAACAGAAACATCTTTAGTGTTAGACCATTTAGTCTCAAGAGAAAGACTTAATAAAAATTCACAATGGTACAACAAGTTAATGGTTTTTTAACTGTGCGTACAAATTAACTTATTCGCTATTAAACAAACGTAGCTGTTTTATACAAAGTGGAAAATGCTTTCAATTCGTTGATGGAAAATGCCCAATGCATTTCGGGATTGTGAAAGTCCCTTCGTCAGGGGCCGACCTAGAACAAATGTGAGCATTATAAATTTTTCATGTTTCAGAAACTTGTGGAATAATGCAAATGCGATGATGCTCATGTGGAGGTTAGTAATAACACACAGCATGCTTAACTCTCAAAGCCGTGTCTGCAGTTAGAAAGTAACTACTGCTATTGGAGTGCACATGTATGAGTACGGTGACCACAACTGAGGGCATAGAGCATGAGTGATGTGCTTAACAATGGTGAAATGCACTCGTGAAGAAGCATTCTTATAGGGAGAGATTTTGTATGGTGATTCAGAAGACAAGAGCTTGTGGGCCCCTATGAATGAATTTTGAAGTGAATAGGGGTGAAAACTAAGGATAATACGCGTGCCTGATGACGCTCACCTGAAAGCATGTGATAGCTATGTTTATCCCATAAAATTGTTTGGCAACCGAATGGGGGTTCGAAGAAATCTATAACAAAAAAATTACGTAATAAATGGCAGACTTGTGTATTCCACAATGAAAGATTGGAAAGTTATGGAAAGGTTAAATACGTGGTGTGGTTCTAGGCTTACCTTGTTCACGGAAAGTGAAATGGCAGTGCTGCTTAATTTGTAGTGAGTAATAACCACAGGTGATGCCTCCGGGTTGATAGGTTAGGTTGTGCCCGGATGGCGGGCCGACCACTGAAACAAGAGGAGTTCTTGTTGAAACACATAATGACTACTGAAAGACAAGCGACATAATGACCCATTGCGTGCAAACAAATACCTGTGTCCGAAAACCAGGACGCGTAGAAGTGAAGATTGGAAATCTGTAGCCGTACTAAGAAAAGCGCGGTGATTGGGAGAAGTAACCCGGTTGCTTAATGGGATATGCGGCGGAGATTGAATCACATGAAACAATAGGCATGGAAGAGATACTCCTCGATGTGATAAACGGAAACAAAATTGCCAATGGAACGGTGGATAAGATAAGGGGTGAAGAAATAATGAAGGATGTTGTCAGAACGAAAGATGAACAGAAAAGAATAAATAAAAATGAACTGAAAAATAGCACAATGTAACGCTCCCAAAAAAACAGAAGAATGTAGAATCAATGAGAATAAGCACCTGAAAGGCATTCAGTGCAAAGATTAAATCACTTCTGAATGGCTCCATGTCTAGATACCTGGAGAGTAAAGGAATTTTACCGTTCAGGATGTTTCTGTAGAAAGAAGGCAGTGCATGTTTCCATTATAACGGGTGTGTTGTGGTTAGAGAACAGAACATTATTAGGGTTAATAAAGTGCTCTATGGGTGGATCTTGGCAAGTACAACATGTATACACTTTTGTTATGTACAAGTGCAGAGTATACAATTTAACATCAGTGCATGAACATAAATACAAATGTAATGATATCAATCTACAGACATGTCCCCATTATGTTTGAAATGGAAGGAATAGAATAAAGATATTGGATGGGGTCTAGTGAGATACGGGAATCAAAAGAGTGTATGTGGAGAGGATGTACGAGGTATTCACAAGAAACAGTTCATATCGATTCGGTCATTGAGACCGGATGGGATCAAAGTATTAAGGTATTTGATCCAGTAAATTTCTCTTTGCAGCAGTTTTTGCGTTGTGTCAATGCCTGGAGTGATACTAATGAATTCAACTATCTGAAATCTTAATTGAGAGATAGTGTGATGTAGTTCATTCCAGTGGGTAGCAAGTGGAGAAGAAGTGCTGCGGTTCCTGATTTTGCTTTTATGTTCCGTAATTCTCACTTTGATTTTTCTTTCCGTTTTGCCAATGTAGGCTTTGCCACAAGGACATTTGATGCAATATATTACGTTCATGGAATTGCAATTGCACGAATGTTTCAAAATGATTGATTTGCCTGAAGATGGATGTGTCAAGGTGTTGCCAATTATCACGTTGTTGCAATGCACACAGTTATTGCATTTAGACATTCCTTTATGGTGAGTAGTAGTTCGGCTGTTGGACGGTGTGGATAAAAGTGTTTTAAAATTTTTCCCGCGAGTGTACGCAAATAATGGCTTGGTGGCAAAGATTTTGTTGAAGTTGTCTTCTGATGATAACATCTCCCATCTTGTGTTGATGATGTTTCTTATTTCTTTTGCAGCTGTGGAGAATTTTGACACAAAGACTGTGCGGTCAGTTGATTTTTGTGTTTGTTTTTGGAGCAACATAGTTCTATCCTGTTGCCGTGCCCGTTGTAAACATTCTTGGAGAACGTTGTCTGGATATCCCCGTTTTTGGAAACGGGAAATGTATTCTAGTTCTTTATTTTTGGTAATTTCTGGGTTTGAACAGATCGATCTGATTCTGAGAAATTGAGAGAATGGCAGGTTCCTGAGTAGACTGTTTGGGTGAAAACTGGTGTAGTGTAAGGTACTATTGCGGTCTGTAGGTTTCAAGAACACTGAGGTTTCAAAATTGTTGTTGTCTTCTGTTTTGGTGATGAGAACATCTAAAAAATGAATCTTGTGTTGTTGAATGTTCCAAGTGAACTGGATCCTAGGGTTGATGGTGTTCAAATCTGTTATCATAGTTTCTAGTTGAATCGTAGTGCCTTTCCAGAGAATGAATATATCGTCAATGTAACGACAGTACATCAGTATGTTGTTCCACCAGTTGGGATTAGACATGATGTTTCCATGTTCAAAAAGAGCAATGAATGTGTTGGCATATGCCGGTGCTCCTGAAAAACCCATGGAGGTTCCCGTGAGTTGTGCGTGGAACTGTCCATCCCACTCAAAATAGCTATGGTTCAGGCAGAAGTGTAGGATTTTGAGGATAAACAGTTTTTCTGCTCCTATGTCTCCAGAGGAGGCCGGGCCGGGCCATTCCACTTGGTCCCACTGTACTGTTGCATTATGCAAAGTGACTTGTAATCCACTACTCTGAGGTCTAATTTTGGGTGTTTTGCCAATAGTGTTCAGTCTATTGTATTACATGATTTGCTTCGTTCTCTTAAATTGAGCACATGGCAATGTCTACACGCTCGGGAAAGGGAGGTGGGTCAGGCGGGGGAAGAGTTAGCGGCACCTTAGATCAATTCATCATACGTGTCTGCTCTGTCCTCGAAAAGGAAATAGCTATCACAGAACGCCGACTCTCTCTTGATCAGCTTAATAATAAACGCTCCTCATTGGGCAAAATAGCAATGGCTGTATCCCCTGTTACAGAAAGTAACCAAATAAGTAGTACTACATTGGGGAAAAAACAAAGTACGGCGACTAGCTTGCATACAAATTCAGATAGCTCTATAGGTCATGGACCTTCAACACAGTTAGACTTGTCGTATTCACCTCAGCTGGCTACTCCAACAGTGGTTTCTGAGACTATTATTAACATAATTCCCTCCCCTGATATCCCAGTCTCACTTGAGTCAACTAACATTGCAGGACCCAAAACTGCTCCAAGTTAAAGGAAAAGAGTGGGTAGTGGCCAAAAGGGTGACCATGCAAAAGCACCAAAGAAATGTAAAACTAAACCATGCAATTCCAATAACGGGAAAGTGGGTCGTATAGCGATATCCACACCTCAACAACAGAGGATACAATCATCCTCTGTGCATTCTAATAACCTGGTCCCTCAAACCCTTGTAGAGCAGCTTTCCCCAAATTCTGGTCCATTTGGCCCTGAGTTTCAATCTTTCCTTGTTGGCAAATTCGAACTACTTATTAGATCTTTTACACTTCCTCTGATTGAAAGAGTGAAGGCATTGTCTGAGAGGCTCGAGAGATTCGAGCAGGCCTCTCTAGACAATTTCTTTTCTCTTAAATCATTAATTAAGTTGCATTCCAAGATTGGCCACGATAATCCTGTCATTGTCGACCCCCTTTCTAATAGCCAAAACGAGCCTACTTCTCAAGCTGCCTTGCTACACCCAAATACTGCCCCAACTTTAGGGCCTAAGAATGGAGCCAATGTACCAGGACCTAAACCCTTAGCACCTATGCTTAACCTGGGCAGAAAATCCATGAAAAAAAAGTTAGTCTTTGGTCCAACTAAAAGTCATGGAAACCCTGACGCACTAGGACACGAGATAGAATCCACCCAGAGTCTCTCTAAATCACTTAGGGCCTCATGTAGGAAGCCAAATACCGGTCGGTAACGGCCGATTTTCGGTAATTATACCGTTACCGACCGGTATTTTGGCTTTTGAGATGTAGGGGGAGAATTTCATGATTCGGTATTTACCGAATCATTAAAATTACCGAATCGGTAATATTACCGATTCTGTAAATTTACCGATTCGGTAAATACCGAATCATGAAATGAGATGTAGGGGGAGTGTGTGGTGGGTGTGGGGATTCGTTATTTACCACCAACTAAAGGTTGGTGGTAAATGACGAATAGGTGACAAAAAGCATTTTTGTGCACGTTTAAGTGTGCAATGTGGCAGACATACATGCCCTTAGGGCATGTATGTGCACCACATGTGCACACATGGCCGAATCAGGGGTGCAACAGGGTGTCAATGTGACACCCTGCCACCCTTGCATGTGCTCCCCCATTACCGAATCGATATTTACCGATTCGGTAATGAGGCATACCTTCCCATCAATGGGAAGGTATGCCTCATTACCGAATCGGTAAATACCGATTCGGTAATTACCGAATTTTTCCGATTCGGTAATATTTACCGACTCATTACCTAAATTGCATTTACCACTTCATAAATACAGAATCGGTATGATTCGGTATTTATGAAGTGGTAAATGCCAGCCCACCTACATAAGGCCCCTAGTCACTATATAAGAAGAGGAAACTTACCTAAGTATAGAGAGAGATAACTGCTAAAGTATCAAGCTAAAAGAAAGGATGAATACAAGATAAAATAACTGAGTAAATGCAATGACAAGAAAAACAACTACGCAGAACAGAAATCCTAGTGAAGGAAAAGACTACGAAATCTTATCACAACAATACAGAGAAGAATAGAGAGCGCTACATTAAAAAGATACTGGTAGGTGAGCTGATAAATAGAATAATAATAATTAGAATTAGATTAAGGGACAGGTATTAACCATTAAATGTTTATATGTCTCAGGTAGAACTGTACAGAACCAATAAGAGAAAAGACATTCCAGGCAGTCAACTACCACCATACGAAGAGGGGCTAGTTCAAGAGGATTAAGGGGTACGTTCCTTCCCAAGGGTACAACTAAAGATTTGTAGAGTTGGTTAGACAAGTGCTGAGTAGACTAGGGTGCTAAGTATTGTGCTCTATTAGTTCCCTCAGGCATCGTTCAAGAGAAGGTCCATAGAACGGACTGACAAGAAGAAGGGTGCTGTGGAGGAGATCCGAAGAATCCTGAACCAGTCTCTTCTTTCTTTTATTATTTTGTCCACTCCCCCTTCCCCCTTTGGGGTTGTTTAGAGACGTGATCTAATTCGGTCTCTGGAGGATCCTGGAGGGGGCATTGGGAACTAGCATCTCTGTTCCTGTGCAAGTACATGGTAAGAATTCCTCTGTTGTAGATCTTGACAGTGTTCTTGGTGGACCCCCGACGCGGGTACTCCCCAAACTCAGTTAGTTTATGTTATTTTTTTCTGTGGGATATGTCTTTGGCATGGTTGGGATGCTGAAGTGGGAGGCGGGGGGACAAGTTGGGATGGGGAATCGTTTTGTTGGCCACGGTACATGAGAAACATCGCTGAACTCCACATCTATGCTAAGAAGCCTATTGAGGTCACTTTATACTTGGAACTTTGGAATGCAGAAGGTATACCTTTTTCAGCTGTTTACATTGATATCACAAATTGGGGATGATAGATGTGCAATTAAGTGCTAGGCATCTAAACTTGCTAACGTGGAACGTACGGGGGCTTAATAACCCCAAAACAATCAGGCAAACTCTTGCTTATCTGGATAGATTGCACATAGACATTGCTCTCCTGCAGGAGACGCATTGTGCACTGACAGCTCACAATAGTGTCGAGCGTAGATGGGCTGAGACAATACATCAATCCTCATATTCATCATATTCCAGAGGGGTTCTCATACTGGTTAAAAAGGGACTACAGTTTGCCATTGATACTACTATTGCGAACGACCTGGGGCGCTTTGTTCTTATCACAGGTAGGCTGCGGGGACAGAGACTGGCTATTCTGAACACATATGGTCTAAATGTTGACGATCCACAATTTTATCATACTTTATGGGGTACACTAAGGGACCTACAGGACACTCATTTGATATGGGGAGGAGATTTTAACATCGCACTATGTGACGATCTTGACAGGTCTGGGGTAACGCTTGAGACACACAGGCGGGCGTTGAGTAAATTGAAAGACATAATGGTGGATAGGAGACTTACTGACATTTGGAGAATAAGGAACCCAGAGGGAAGAGAGGCCACGCATGCATCAGTTGCACATAGTAGTTGGTCCCGCATAGATTATTGGTTGTCTCTGAGGACATAGCACTATGGACACGAGCTGTGAGGCACTTGCCCAGAACGTTGTCTGATCACATTCCAGTGCTCCTCTCCCTGGAAATGCCACTTTATGTACAGCCCCCTTTCAGTTGGAGGTTTAACGCAAAAGCCTTGCTAGATTCCATATTTGTAACTGCTATAGGTCAGGCGATCCAGGAGTATTTTGATCAAAACGCGCCTACAATGGAAGACCCTGGCATGCTTTGGGAAGCTTTTAAGGCTACGATTCGTGGCATCTGCATAAGTATGAACGCTGGCATTCTTAGGGACATACGGCAGCAACTGACAATGCGTGAAGATAAATTGCGAACTCTGGAGTGTGAATACGAGCGAACACAAAACGCCAAAATATTGGGTGAAATTAGAGATACTTTATCTGAATATCAAACTTATGCCGATGATGAACTTAAATATATAGCAAAGAGACAGTTGGCGAGGGCCTATGGAGAGGGTGGTAGATCTGGTAGACATTTAGCGGCTAAAATCTGCGAAGGCCATGCACCACAGACTATCCAGGCGATCCGAAATGGCAACGGAGATCTGCAATACGGGGCGCAAGAAATTCTACACGAGTTCATGACTACATATGGAGCACTATATGCTTCGCAGCCCACGCCATCTTCGGCTGACATAATGGAGTATCTGGATGACACATGGTGCCTTGAAGCCCCAAGACTACATCAGAGTCCTTGGAGAACCAGGTTTTTGTGAAACGATTAGGACCAAGATACTTCACTATTTTGCTGATAATGCAGATACAGCTTCTTCCGTCCAGGTAGAATGGGATGCCTTCAAGGCAGTGATGCAAGGGCATTGTTTATCCGAGTCAGAAGGTATTAGACAAACACTGGTGGATGAAAATATATCTACTGTGGAGCACTTAAGGGAGGTGGAGATTTGACAACCGGGCCATCTTGAGCTGTAATGTCATCAGCAGAGGATTACGGTCGCGTGAGTTATAGTTGCCTACAGTAACTATAACGGGGGAATTTCATTGGTTTTTATCAGTAAAATGTCCAGCTAACTATAACATGTGTGAAACCTATGGTTTTTTCAGTGAATTTGCAAGGTTTTTTAAATGCTAATTCCTAACTATAACGTGTGTGAAACCTATGGTTTTTTCAGTGAATTTGTACGGTTTTTTAAATGCTAAGTTACTTTACGCCATTTGTGGCGTGCGCGCCCACTTAACGCAGTTCGTTCCGTGCGTGAGTTATAGTTGCCTGCAATCCTCTGCTGATGCTAATACTGTATTTAGACACTTATTTGCCCATGTCTTCTTCCATTAAATGTAAATTTTAGCTATACATATATTACAAATATTTTTTTTTCATAAAGACACATATGTCATCAGCAGAGGATTACGGTCGCGTGAGTTATAGTTGCCTACAGTAACTATAACGGGGGAATTTCATTGGTTTTTTATCAGTAAAATGTCCAGCTAACTATAACATGTGTGAAACCTATGGTTTTTTCAGTGAATTTGCAAGGTTTTTTAAATGCTAATTCCTAACTATAACGTGTGTGAAACCTATGTTTTTTTCAGTGAATTTGTACGGTTTTTTAAATGCTAAGTTACTTTACGCCATTTGTGGCGTGCGCGCCCACTTAACGCAGTTCGTTCTAGCGTAACGTGGGCACGCGGTGCGCGAAGCGCACCGCGTGCTCACTGTGCGCGCACGGTGCGCGCACGGAACGAACTGCGTTAAGTGGGCGCGCACGACACAAATGGCGTAAAGTAACTTAGCATTTAAAAAACCGTACAAATTCACTGAAAAAACCATAACTCACGCGACCGAACTTATTTGCCCATGTCTTCTTCCATTAAATTTTAGCTATACATATATTACATAACTGAACTTTTAGTGGCTGCGTAGGCTGTAGCGGTACAGTTAGAATGGCAAAGATGCTTTGACTACCGACAATACACTGATAGAACACATGCAAGCAAGATAAGTCTGGCTCTTTCCTGGCCTGGCTGGCCGACCCAGATAGATGTAGCTCAACGATAGCTGAGATAGTGGATGAGAAAGGTGCCAGAACGTTCTCACAAGAGGGGATAAATTACATATTCAGCCAATATCATTCAACTCAGTGTACTAGCGCCTTCACATTGAGCACTGGGGAGATGTGGATGTATCTGGGGCATGCTAACCAAATACAGACATTTTCTCCTACATCTGTCAATCCACGTCACAACGAGTACTTAGTAAACCAGACTCTTAAGCCTTTAGGAATTTCCCTTGCTTGGATATTGATTTCTCCAGAAACTCATTTAGTATGCATGAACATCTGTTCCTTAGGGGTTCATTCATGACGTTCCGATGCCTGACTTTTACGTCAATACAGGCATTCCTTAACGCCTTCAAGGTATAAATATACCTGCACTTGCCTTGGCAAACCACGGTTCTGGTACGGTCCAGTTCGACTGACTACTTGCGGTTCGCCACAGCAAATTCGGAAGGAGATCGAGTTCCCACTTGATGCACTGACCAGACGCTGTCATCCTCCTCACAGAGAATCCAGCTCTAGTATTTCTGATTCCCGTTGCGGGGTGTTAGACATTGAGTCCTGGAAAGAGATTCCAACCTCACACATTCTAAGGTATGGAGCAGACTAGAACTTACAGAAACTTTTGGCAACTCTTGGCAAAACTAAAACTATAGCTAGCTATACTTTAGAATACAGCATATACTTCTTACCTCGAACTACACTTAGGTTAGGTACACTGGGGTAGAACTATGTAGAAGCATCAGATGAGTATCCACATTTTAGCCTGTGCTATTTATGTATGTATTTTATGAATATATGTCATAGCTACAAACCATGCTATTGCAGTATTATTTTATCCTACTGCTTACTTTGTACGTATTGTACTTCGCATCCTGTCTTACGATTGTAGCAGTTCATATCTCTTGCATGAGAAATAAGACCGTTCAATAAACCCCTTTTTATTGAAACGCCCATCTCTCTATTTCTGTGCAACTCTCTAGAAATGAAGCATGCACGATTGACTGAGTGAAACTGTTATCTATTGTTTCCACAGTTCTGAGATTGTTCCGACTCTAAGGGAAACAAAGATGTCATGTTTATGCGGTTGTCAGAAACTAATCCCTTCTTGTATATTCAAGAAGTTTCTAGTGACCTCTGAGTTAGCTGGCACACATAAGTAATTAAGTTTAATGTGTTCTCGATAGAGACATACTGACCTCAGTCCTATGTCAAAACTATAGTGTATAGTATTCCAATGTGCAGAGCCTATCAGGGATATAGGAACTACACTACAAGAGGTGTATAAAGAGGCAAGAGAGTTGCACAAAGAGGGATGATGGGTGCGGAAAGAGGCAAGAGGGGTGCAGAAACAGGCAAGAAAAGTGCAGAAAGAGGCAAGTGGGATGCAGAGACAGGCAAGAAAGGTGCAGAAAGAGGGAATGCAAGTGCAGAAAGAGACAACAGAGGTGCAGAAAGAAGCAAGACAAGTGCAGAATGAAGCAACAGGGGTGCATAAAGAGGCAAGAGAAGTGCAGAAAGAAGCAACAGAGGTGTAGAAGGTGGCAGAAACAGGAAAAATAGGTACATAAAGAGACAACAGGAGTGCAGAAAGAAGCAAGACAGGTGAAGAAAGAAGCATGGAAAGTACAGAATGAAGCAACAGATGTGCAGAAAGAGGCAAGAGAAGTGCAGAAAGAAGCAAGAGAGGTGCAGAAACAGGCAAGAGAAGTACAGAAAGAGGGAACAGAGGTGCAGACAGAGGCAAGAGATGTGCAGAAACAGGTAAAAGAAGTGCAGAAAGAGGCAAGAGGGGTACAGAAATTTACAAGAGAGGTGCAGAAAGAAGCAAGAGCAGTACATAAGAACCAACAGAGGTGCAAAAAGAGGCAAGTGAGGTGCAGAAGGAGGCAAGAGAACTGCAGAAAGAGGAAAGAGAGTTACAGAAACAGGCAAAAGGGGTGCAGAAAGAGGGAACAGGTGAGCAGACTGAGGCAAAAGAGGTGCAGAAAGAGGGAAGAGGAGTGCAGAAAAAGGCAAGAGGGATGCAGAAATTTGGAACAGAGGTGCAGGAAGAAGCCTGAGCAATGCATAAAGAACCAACAGGGGTGGAAAAAGCGACAAGAGGGGTGCAGTAAGGGGTAGGAGAGGTGCACAAAGAGGCAAGAGGCTGCAAAACCGTTTTCCTCTGTTCAGCGTGTGGACGCGCTGACTCCCGAGGCAGTCTGCCTCGTTATTTTGTATCACTCCCTCGGCTAACAGATATCCTACACTATACTCACCTTCCATTGGTCACTATTGGATGACCCGTATTTTGGATGATACTAGTGAAACTTTATTGAAATCGATAATTTATTATGCCCTGATGAAGTTCCACTAAATGGGACGAAACGCGTTGGCTGTTGTCTTATGTGTTCCCAAATGAAATATGAAGAAGAATAAAAAGGATTAATTTTGAATAAGTTGACGTATACGGACTTGTGACTTCTTTCCTGGTGCCGCCTCCATTTTTCTTCAAAAGTTTGTTCTTGGGGCTTCCCAGTGAGACCTATCTGGAGCAGATCTCGGAGACGTCTGGCACAGGATTTTTACACTGATTGGACTTTTACATTGATGTGCGCAACGATAGTCGGCTGTGGGGTCTTTTGTTTTTAAAGAGGCAAGAGGGGTACAGAAAGAGGCAGGAGGGGTGCAGAAAGAGACAAGACAGGTGACAAAAGATGGAACAGAGGTACAGAAAGAGGCAAGTGAGGTGCAGAAAGAGGCAAGAGAGGTGAAGAAAGAGGCAAGTGTGGTGCAGAAAGAAGGAACAGAAGTGCAGAAAGAGGGAAGAGGGGTGGAGAGAGAGGCAAAAAGTGTGCATAAAGATGTAAGGGGGTACAGAAAAAGGCAAGAGAAGTGCAGAAATAGGGAAGAAGGGTGCAGAAAAAGGCAAGAGGGTTACAGAAAGAAGCAAATGAGGTGCAGAAAGAAGAAACAGGCATGCAGAAAGAGAGTAGAGAGGTGCAGAAAGTAGAAGAGATTTGCAGAAAGAGGCAAGAGAAGTGTAGAAAAAGAAAGAAATATGCAAAAAGAAGCAACAGAAATGCAGAAAGAGGCAAGAAAGGCGCAGAAGCAAGGAAGAGTGGCTTGCACACCATTAGTATCAATTTAACACCCTCATTTAGCATAAGTAACAGGTGACCATTGTAGGTTTTCAAAGGGCCTTCCACCACTCTGTAACACTTGTCGCTGCATTTTTGATAACGTTTGAGCAAGGAACAAGGCTTTTTTTGTTCAAATCTGAAGATTAGGGAGCAGATGGTGAATTATGTGGCTAATGCAGAAAATCTATAATTGTGCTAAAGTCGGTGCAGTCAAACAGTCGCATAATTCCAGTGGCCCTGCTCATACCTCTGACTAGGTCCACAAGTGCTCCTCAGTGATTCCTTCTTTTTTTGTCTCACTGACTTCATAGTTGAGTTTCTATGGAAACGTGGAATACTAAACCTGAGGTTACCACTCCACAACACAGACTACAATACCACATAATTACTCTCCATACTACATAATCCCACTCTACATAATTCCAATACACTACATACCACATACTTTCTATCTACATAATTTCACTGCACAACATACCACATAATTTCACTACACATAACGTACATCCACTCCACTCCACTCCAAAAAACATTAGTAAAAAAGTTTACATGTACAACACCAAAAGCTCTAATTCTCCCAAATGCAAAACCTATTACATTGCAAACACTTCTTTAACTAGTAGTCACATTTGCAGAGTGGTGGAGAAAGGGTGCTGGGCCTCCGACCAGCGCTCAGGAATTCCGCTGCGCAGGGCTTACAGGAGGTACCAGGAGGGCTTCTTGGCCCCCAAAGTCCCCCAGCCTGCTCTGTCCTCGAAAAGGAAATAGCTATCACAGAACGCCGACTCTCTCTTGATCAGCTTAATAATAAACGCTCCTCATTGGGCAAAATAGCAATGGCTGTATCCCCTGTTACAGAAAGTAACCAAATAAGTAGTACTACATTGGGGAAAAAACAAAGTACGGCGACTAGCTTGCATACAAATTCAAATAGCTCTATAGGTCATGGACCTTCAACACAGTTAGACTTGTCGTATTCACCTCAGCTGGCTACTCCAACAGTGGTTTCTGAGACTATTATTAACATAATTCCCTCCCCTGATATCCCAGTCTCCCTTGAGTCAACTAACATTGCAGGACCCAAAACTGCTCCAAGTTAAAGGAAAAGAGTGGGTAGTGGCCAAAAGGGTGACCATGCAAAAGCACCAAAGAAATGTAAAACTAAACCATGCAATTCCAATAACGGGAAAGTGGGTCGTATAGCGATATCCACACCTCAACAACAGAGGATACAATCATCCTCTGTGCATTCTAATAACCTGGTCCCTCAAACCCTTGTAGAGCAGCTTTCCCCAAATTCTGGTCCATATGGCCCTGAGTTTCAATCTTTCCTTGTTGGCAAATTCGAACTACTTATTAGATCTTTTACACTTCCTCTGATTGAAAGAGTGAAGGAATTGTCTGAGAGGCTCGAGAGATTCGAGCAGGCCTCTCTAGACAATTTCTTTTCTCTTAAATCATTAATTAAGTTGCATTCCAAGATTGGCCACGATAATCCTGTCATTGTCGACCCCCTTTCTAATAGCCAAAACGAGCCTACTTCTCAAGCTGCCTTGCTACACCCAAATACTGCCCCAACTTTAGGGCCTAAGAATGGAGCCAATGTACCAGGACCTAAACCCTTAGCACCTATGCTTAACCTGGGCAGAAAATCCATGAAAAAAAAGTTAGTCTCTGGTCCAACTAAAAGTCATGGAAACCCTGACGCACTAGGACACGAGATAGAATCCACCCAGAGTCTCTCTAAATCACTTAGGGCCTCATGTAGGAAGCCAAATACCGGTCGGTAACGGCCGATTTTCGGTAATTATACCGTTACCGACCGGTATTTTGGCTTTTGAGATGTAGGGGGAGAATTTCATGATTCGGTATTTACCGAATCGGTAAAATTACCGAATCGGTAATATTACCGATTCTGTAAATTTACCGATTCGGTAAATACCGAATCATGAAATGAGATGTAGGGGGAGTGTGTGGTGGGTGTGGGGATTCGTTATTTACCACCAACTAAAGGTTGGTGGTAAATGACGAATAGGTGACAAAAAGCATTTTTGTGCACGTTTAAGTGTGCAATGTGGCAGACATACATGCCCTTAGGGCATGTATGTGCACCACATGTGCACACATGGCCGAATCAGGGGTGCAACAGGGTGTCAATGTGACACCCTGCCACCCTTGCATGTGCTCCCCCATTACCGAATCGGTATTTACCGATTCGGTAATGAGGCATACCTTCCCATCAATGGGAAGGTATGCCTCATTACCGAATCGGTAAATACCGATTCGGTAATTACCGAATTTTTCCGATTCGGTAATATTTACCGACTCATTACCTACATTGCATTTACCACTTCATATATACAGAATCGGTATGATTCGGTATTTATGAAGTGGTAAATGCCAGCCCACCTACATAAGGCCCCTAGTCACTATATAAGAAGAGGAAACTTACCTAAGTATAGAGAGAGATAACTGCTAAAGTATCAAGCTAAAAGAAAGGATGAATACAAGATAAAATAACTGAGTAAATGCAATGACAAGAAAAACAACTATGCAGAACAGAAATCCTAGTGAAGGAAAAGACTACGAAATCTTATCACAACAATACAGAGAAGAATAGAGAGCGCTACATTAAAAAGATACTGGTAGGTGAGCTGATAAATAGAATAATAATAATTAGAATTAGATTAAGGGACAGGTATTAACCATTAAATGTTTATATGTCTCAGGTAGAACTGTACAGAACCAATAAGAGAAAAGACATTCCAGGCAGTCAACTACCACCATACGAAGAGGGGCTAGTTCAAGAGGATTAAGGGGTACGTTCCTTCCCAAGGGTACAACTAAAGATTTGTAGAGTTGGTTAGACAAGTGCTGAGTAGACTAGGGTGCTAAGTATTGTGCTCTATTAGTTCCCTAAGGCATCGTTCAAGAGAAGGTCCATAGAACGGACTGACAAGAAGAAGGGTGCTGTGGAGGAGATCCGAAGAATCCTGAACCAGTCTCTTCTTTCTTTTATTATTTTGTCCACTCCCCCTTCCCCCTTTGGGGTTGTTTAGAGACGTGATCTAATTCGGTCTCTGGAGGATCCTGGAGGGGGCATTGGGAACTAGCATCTCTGTTCCTGTGCAAGTACATGGTAAGAATTCCTCTGTTGTAGATCTTGACAGTGTTCTTGGTGGACCCCCGACGCGGGTACTCCCCAAACTCAGTTAGTTTATGTTATTTTTTTCTGTGGGATACGTCTTTGGCATGGTTGGGATGCTGAAGTGGGAGGCGGGGGGACAAGTTGGGATGGGGAATCGTTTTGTTGGCCACGGTACATGAGAAACATCGCTGAACTCCACATCTATGCTAAGAAGCCTATTGAGGTCACTTTATACTTGGAACTTTGGAATGCAGAAGGTATACCTTTTTCAGCTGTTTACATTGATATCACAAATTGGGGATGATAGATGTGCAATTAAGTGCTAGGCATCTAAACTTGCTAACGTGGAACGTACGGGGGCTTAATAACCCCAAAACAATCAGGCAAACTCTTGCTTATCTGGATAGATTGCACATAGACATTGCTCTCCTGCAGGAGACGCATTGTGCACTGACAGCTCACAATAGTGTCGAGCGTAGATGGGCTGAGACAATACATCAATCCTCATATTCATCATATTCCAGAGGGGTTCTCATACTGGTTAAAAAGGGACTACAGTTTGCCATTGATACTACTATTGCGAACGACCTGGGGCGCTTTGTTCTTATCACAGGTAGGCTGCGGGGACAGAGACTGGCTATTCTGAACACATATGGTCTAAATGTTGACGATCCACAATTTTATCATACTTTATGGGGTACACTAAGGGACCTACAGGACACTCATTTGATATGGGGAGGAGATTTTAACATCGCACTATGTGACGATCTTGACAGGTCTGGGGTAACGCTTGAGACACACAGGCGGGCGTTGAGTAAATTGAAAGACATAATGGTGGATAGGAGACTTACTGACATTTGGAGAATAAGGAACCCAGAGGGAAGAGAGGCCACGCATGCATCAGTTGCACATAGTAGTTGGTCCCGCATAGATTATTGGTTGTCTCTGAGGACATAGCACTATGGACACGAGCTGTGAGGCACTTGCCCAGAACGTTGTCTGATCACATTCCAGTGCTCCTCTCCCTGGAAATGCCACTTTATGTACAGCCCCCTTTCAGTTGGAGGTTTAACGCAAAAGCCTTGCTAGATTCCATATTTGTAACTGCTATAGGTCAGGCGATCCAGGAGTATTTTGATCAAAACGCGCCTACAATGGAAGACCCTGGCATGCTTTGGGAAGCTTTTAAGGCTACGATTCGTGGCATCTGCATAAGTATGAACGCTGGCATTCTTAGGGACATACGGCAGCAACTGACAATGCGTGAAGATAAATTGCGAACTCTGGAGTGTGAATACGAGCGAACACAAAACGCCAAAATATTGGGTGAAATTAGAGATACTTTATCTGAATATCAAACTTATGCCGATGATGAACTTAAATATATAGCAAAGAGACAGTTGGCGAGGGCCTATGGAGAGGGTGGTAGATCTGGTAGACATTTAGCGGCTAAAATCTGCGAAGGCCATGCACCACAGACTATCCAGGCGATCCGAAATGGCAACGGAGATCTGCAATACGGGGCGCAAGAAATTCTACACGAGTTCATGACTACATATGGAGCACTATATGCTTCGCAGCCCACGCCATCTTCGGCTGACATAATGGAGTATCTGGATGACACATGGTGCCTTGAAGCCCCAAGACTACATCAGAGTCCTTGGAGAACCAGGTTTTTGTGAAACGATTAGGACCAAGATACTTCACTATTTTGCTGATAATGCAGATACAGCTTCTTCCGTCCAGGTAGAATGGGATGCCTTCAAGGCAGTGATGCAAGGGCATTGTTTATCCGAGTCAGAAGGTATTAGACAAACACTGGTGGATGAAAATATATCTACTGTGGAGCACTTAAGGGAGGTGGAGATTTGACAACCGGGCCATCTTGAGCTGTAATGTCATCAGCAGAGGATTACGGTCGCGTGAGTTATAGTTGCCTACAGTAACTATAACGGGGGAATTTCATTGGTTTTTATCAGTAAAATGTCCAGCTAACTATAACATGTGTGAAACCTATGGTTTTTTCAGTGAATTTGCAAGGTTTTTTAAATGCTAATTCCTAACTATAACGTGTGTGAAACCTATGGTTTTTTCAGTGAATTTGTACGGTTTTTTAAATGCTAAGTTACTTTACGCCATTTGTGGCGTGCGCGCCCACTTAACGCAGTTCGTTCCGTGCGTGAGTTATAGTTGCCTGCAATCCTCTGCTGATGCTAATACTGTATTTAGACACTTATTTGCCCATGTCTTCTTCCATTAAATGTAAATTTTAGCTATACATATATTACAAATATTTTTTTTTCATAAAGACACATATGTCATCAGCAGAGGATTACGGTCGCGTGAGTTATAGTTGCCTACAGTAACTATAACGGGGGAATTTCATTGGTTTTTTATCAGTAAAATGTCCAGCTAACTATAACATGTGTGAAACCTATGGTTTTTTCAGTGAATTTGCAAGGTTTTTTAAATGCTAATTCCTAACTATAACGTGTGTGAAACCTATGTTTTTTTCAGTGAATTTGTACGGTTTTTTAAATGCTAAGTTACTTTACGCCATTTGTGGCGTGCGCGCCCACTTAACGCAGTTCGTTCTAGCGTAACGTGGGCACGCGGTGCGCGAAGCGCACCGCGTGCTCACTGTGCGCGCACGGTGCGCGCACGGAACGAACTGCGTTAAGTGGGCGCGCACGACACAAATGGCGTAAAGTAACTTAGCATTTAAAAAACCGTACAAATTCACTGAAAAAACCATAACTCACGCGACCGAACTTATTTGCCCATGTCTTCTTCCATTAAATTTTAGCTATACATATATTACATAACTGAACTTTTAGTGGCTGCGTAGGCTGTAGCGGTACAGTTAGAATGGCAAAGATGCTTTGACTACCGACAATACACTGATAGAACACATGCAAGCAAGATAAGTCTGGCTCTTTCCTGGCCTGGCTGGCCGACCCAGATAGATGTAGCTCAACGATAGCTGAGATAGTGGATGAGAAAGGTGCCAGAACGTTCTCACAAGAGGGGATAAATTACATATTCAGCCAATATCATTCAACTCAGTGTACTAGCGCCTTCACATTGAGCACTGGGGAGATGTGGATGTATCTGGGGCATGCTAACCAAATACAGACATTTTCTCCTACATCTGTCAATCCACGTCACAACGAGTACTTAGTAAACCAGACTCTTAAGCCTTTAGGAATTTCCCTTGCTTGGATATTGATTTCTCCAGAAACTCATTTAGTATGCATGAACATCTGTTCCTTAGGGGTTCATTCATGACGTTCCGATGCCTGACTTTTACGTCAATACAGGCATTCCTTAACGCCTTCAAGGTATAAATATACCTGCACTTGCCTTGGCAAACCACGGTTCTGGTACGGTCCAGTTCGACTGACTACTTGCGGTTCGCCACAGCAAGTTCGGAAGGAGATCGAGTTCCCACTTGATGCACTGACCAGACGCTGTCATCCTCCTCACAGAGAATCCAGCTCTAGTATTTCTGATTCCCGTTGCGGGGTGTTAGACATTGAGTCCTGGAAAGAGATTCCAACCTCACACATTCTAAGGTATGGAGCAGACTAGAACTTACAGAAACTTTTGGCAACTCTTGGCAAAACTAAAACTATAGCTAGCTATACTTTAGAATACAGCATATACTTCTTACCTCGAACTACACTTAGGTTAGGTACACTGGGGTAGAACTATGTAGAAGCATCAGATGAGTATCCACATTTTAGCCTGTGCTATTTATGTATGTATTTTATGAATATATGTCATAGCTACAAACCATGCTATTGCAGTATTATTTTATCCTACTGCTTACTTTGTACGTATTGTACTTCGCATCCTGTCTTACGATTGTAGCAGTTCATATCTCTTGCATGAGAAATAAGACCGTTCAATAAACCCCTTTTTATTGAAACACCCATCTCTCTATTTCTGTGCAACTCTGTAGAAATGAAGCATGCACGATTGACTGAGTGAAACTGTTATCTATTGTTTCCACAGTTCTGAGATTGTTCCGACTCTAAGGGAAACAAAGATGTCATGTTTATGCGGTTGTCAGAAACTAATCCCTTCTTGTATATTCAAGAAGTTTCTAGTGACCTCTGAGTTAGCTGGCACACATAAGTAATTAAGTTTAATGTGTTCTCGATAGAGACATACTGACCTCAGTCCTATGTCAAAACTATAGTGTATAGTATTCCAATGTGCAGAGCCTATCAGGGATATAGGAACTACACTACAAGAGGTGTATAAAGAGGCAAGAGAGTTGCACAAAGAGGGATGATGGGTGCGGAAAGAGGCAAGAGGGGTGCAGAAACAGGCAAGAAAAGTGCAGAAAGAGGCAAGTGGGATGCAGAGACAGGCAAGAAAGGTGCAGAAAGAGGGAATGCAAGTGCAGAAAGAGACAACAGAGGTGCAGAAAGAAGCAAGACAAGTGCAGAATGAAGCAACAGGGGTGCATAAAGAGGCAAGAGAAGTGCAGAAAGAAGCAACAGAGGTGTAGAAGGTGGCAGAAACAGGAAAAATAGGTACATAAAGAGACAACAGGAGTGCAGAAAGAAGCAAGACAGGTGAAGAAAGAAGCATGGAAAGTACAGAATGAAGCAACAGATGTGCAGAAAGAGGCAAGAGAAGTGCAGAAAGAAGCAAGAGAGGTGCAGAAACAGGCAAGAGAAGTACAGAAAGAGGGAACAGAGGTGCAGACAGAGGCAAGAGATGTGCAGAAACAGGTAAAAGAAGTGCAGAAAGAGGCAAGAGGGGTACAGAAATTTACAAGAGAGGTGCAGAAAGAAGCAAGAGCAGTACATAAGAACCAACAGAGGTGCAAAAAGAGGCAAGTGAGGTGCAGAAGGAGGCAAGAGAACTGCAGAAAGAGGAAAGAGAGTTACAGAAACAGGCAAAAGGGGTGCAGAAAGAGGGAACAGGTGAGCAGACTGAGGCAAAAGAGGTGCAGAAAGAGGGAAGAGGAGTGCAGAAAAAGGCAAGAGGGATGCAGAAATTTGGAACAGAGGTGCAGGAAGAAGCCTGAGCAATGCATAAAGAACCAACAGGGGTGGAAAAAGCGACAAGAGGGGTGCAGTAAGGGGTAGGAGAGGTGCACAAAGAGGCAAGAGGCTGCAAAACCGTTTTCCTCTGTTCAGCGTGTGGACGCGCTGACTCCCGAGGCAGTCTGCCTCGTTATTTTGTATCACTCCCTCGGCTAACAGATATCCTACACTATACTCACCTTCCATTGGTCACTATTGGATGACCCGTATTTTGGATGATACTAGTGAAACTTTATTGAAATCGATAATTTATTATGCCCTGATGAAGTTCCACTAAATGGGACGAAACGCGTTGGCTGTTGTGTTGTGTTCCCAAATGAAATATGAAGAAGAATAAAAAGGATTAATTTTGAATAAGTTGACGTATACGGACTTGTGACTTCTTTCCTGGTGCCGCCTCCATTTTTCTTCAAAAGTTTGTTCTTGGGGCTTCCCAGTGAGACCTATCTGGAGCAGATCTCGGAGACGTCTGGCACAGGATTTTTACACTGATTGGACTTTTACATTGATGTGCGCAACGATAGTCGGCTGTGGGGTCTTTTGTTTTTAAAGAGGCAAGAGGGGTACAGAAAGAGGCAGGAGGGGTGCAGAAAGAGACAAGACAGGTGACAAAAGATGGAACAGAGGTACAGAAAGAGGCAAGTGAGGTGCAGAAAGAGGCAAGAGAGGTGAAGAAAGAGGCAAGTGTGGTGCAGAAAGAAGGAACAGAAGTGCAGAAAGAGGGAAGAGGGGTGGAGAGAGAGGCAAAAAGTGTGCATAAAGATGTAAGGGGGTACAGAAAAAGGCAAGAGAAGTGCAGAAATAGGGAAGAAGGGTGCAGAAAAAGGCAAGAGGGTTACAGAAAGAAGCAAATGAGGTGCAGAAAGAAGAAACAGGCATGCAGAAAGAGAGTAGAGAGGTGCAGAAAGTAGAAGAGATTTGCATAAAGAGGCAAGAGAAGTGTAGAAAAAGAAAGAAATATGCAAAAAGAAGCAACAGAAATGCAGAAAGAGGCAAGAAAGGCGCAGAAGCAAGGAAGAGTGGCTTGCACACCATTAGTATCAATTTAACACCCTCATTTAGCATAAGTAACAGGTGACCATTGTAGGTTTTCAAAGGGCCTTCCACCACTCTGTAACACTTGTCGCTGCATTTTTGATAACGTTTGAGCAAGGAACAAGGCTTTTTTTGTTCAAATCTGAAGATTAGGGAGCAGATGGTGAATTATGTGGCTAATGCAGAAAATCTATAATTGTGCTAAAGTCGGTGCAGTCAAACAGTCGCATAATTCCAGTGGCCCTGCTCATACCTCTGACTAGGTCCACAAGTGCTCCTCAGTGATTCCTTCTTTTTTTGTCTCACTGACTTCATAGTTGAGTTTCTATGGAAACGTGGAATACTAAACCTGAGGTTACCACTCCACAACACAGACTACAATACCACATAATTACTCTCCATACTACATAATCCCACTCTACATAATTCCAATACACTACATACCACATACTTTCTATCTACATAATTTCACTGCACAACATACCACATAATTTCACTACACATAACGTACATCCACTCCACTCCACTCCAAAAAACATTAGTAAAAAAGTTTACATGTACAACACCAAAAGCTCTAATTCTCCCAAATGCAAAACCTATTACATTGCAAACACTTCTTTAACTAGTAGTCACATTTGCAGAGTGGTGGAGAAAGGGTGCTGGGCCTCCGACCAGCGCTCAGGAATTCCGCTGCGCAGGGCTTACAGGAGGTACCAGGAGGGCTTCTTGGCCCCCAAAGTCCCCCAGCCTGCTCTGTCCTCGAAAAGGAAATAGCTATCACAGAACGCCGACTCTCTCTTGATCAGCTTAATAATAAACGCTCCTCATTGGGCAAAATAGCAATGGCTGTATCCCCTGTTACAGAAAGTAACCAAATAAGTAGTACTACATTGGGGAAAAAACAAAGTACGGCGACTAGCTTGCATACAAATTCAAATAGCTCTATAGGTCATGGACCTTCAACACAGTTAGACTTGTCGTATTCACCTCAGCTGGCTACTCCAACAGTGGTTTCTGAGACTATTATTAACATAATTCCCTCCCCTGATATCCCAGTCTCCCTTGAGTCAACTAACATTGCAGGACCCAAAACTGCTCCAAGTTAAAGGAAAAGAGTGGGTAGTGGCCAAAAGGGTGACCATGCAAAAGCACCAAAGAAATGTAAAACTAAACCATGCAATTCCAATAACGGGAAAGTGGGTCGTATAGCGATATCCACACCTCAACAACAGAGGATACAATCATCCTCTGTGCATTCTAATAACCTGGTCCCTCAAACCCTTGTAGAGCAGCTTTCCCCAAATTCTGGTCCATATGGCCCTGAGTTTCAATCTTTCCTTGTTGGCAAATTCGAACTACTTATTAGATCTTTTACACTTCCTCTGATTGAAAGAGTGAAGGAATTGTCTGAGAGGCTCGAGAGATTCGAGCAGGCCTCTCTAGACAATTTCTTTTCTCTTAAATCATTAATTAAGTTGCATTCCAAGATTGGCCACGATAATCCTGTCATTGTCGACCCCCTTTCTAATAGCCAAAACGAGCCTACTTCTCAAGCTGCCTTGCTACACCCAAATACTGCCCCAACTTTAGGGCCTAAGAATGGAGCCAATGTACCAGGACCTAAACCCTTAGCACCTATGCTTAACCTGGGCAGAAAATCCATGAAAAAAAAGTTAGTCTCTGGTCCAACTAAAAGTCATGGAAACCCTGACGCACTAGGACACGAGATAGAATCCACCCAGAGTCTCTCTAAATCACTTAGGGCCTCATGTAGGAAGCCAAATACCGGTCGGTAACGGCCGATTTTCGGTAATTATACCGTTACCGACCGGTATTTTGGCTTTTGAGATGTAGGGGGAGAATTTCATGATTCGGTATTTACCGAATCGGTAAAATTACCGAATCGGTAATATTACCGATTCTGTAAATTTACCGATTCGGTAAATACCGAATCATGAAATGAGATGTAGGGGGAGTGTGTGGTGGGTGTGGGGATTCGTTATTTACCACCAACTAAAGGTTGGTGGTAAATGACGAATAGGTGACAAAAAGCATTTTTGTGCACGTTTAAGTGTGCAATGTGGCAGACATACATGCCCTTAGGGCATGTATGTGCACCACATGTGCACACATGGCCGAATCAGGGGTGCAACAGGGTGTCAATGTGACACCCTGCCACCCTTGCATGTGCTCCCCCATTACCGAATCGGTATTTACCGATTCGGTAATGAGGCATACCTTCCCATCAATGGGAAGGTATGCCTCATTACCGAATCGGTAAATACCGATTCGGTAATTACCGAATTTTTCCGATTCGGTAATATTTACCGACTCATTACCTACATTGCATTTACCACTTCATATATACAGAATCGGTATGATTCGGTATTTATGAAGTGGTAAATGCCAGCCCACCTACATAAGGCCCCTAGTCACTATATAAGAAGAGGAAACTTACCTAAGTATAGAGAGAGATAACTGCTAAAGTATCAAGCTAAAAGAAAGGATGAATACAAGATAAAATAACTGAGTAAATGCAATGACAAGAAAAACAACTACGCAGAACAGAAATCCTAGTGAAGGAAAAGACTACGAAATCTTATCACAACAATACAGAGAAGAATAGAGAGCGCTACATTAAAAAGATACTGGTAGGTGAGCTGATAAATAGAATAATAATAATTAGAATTAGATTAAGGGACAGGTATTAACCATTAAATGTTTATATGTCTCAGGTAGAACTGTACAGAACCAATAAGAGAAAAGACATTCCAGGCAGTCAACTACCACCATACGAAGAGGGGCTAGTTCAAGAGGATTAAGGGGTACGTTCCTTCCCAAGGGTACAACTAAAGATTTGTAGAGTTGGTTAGACAAGTGCTGAGTAGACTAGGGTGCTAAGTATTGTGCTCTATTAGTTCCCTAAGGCATCGTTCAAGAGAAGGTCCATAGAACGGACTGACAAGAAGAAGGGTGCTGTGGAGGAGATCCGAAGAATCCTGAACCAGTCTCTTCTTTCTTTTATTATTTTGTCCACTCCCCCTTCCCCCTTTGGGGTTGTTTAGAGACGTGATCTAATTCGGTCTCTGGAGGATCCTGGAGGGGGCATTGGGAACTAGCATCTCTGTTCCTGTGCAAGTACATGGTAAGAATTCCTCTGTTGTAGATCTTGACAGTGTTCTTGGTGGACCCCCGACGCGGGTACTCCCCAAACTCAGTTAGTTTATGTTATTTTTTTCTGTGGGATATGTCTTTGGCATGGTTGGGATGCTGAAGTGGGAGGCGGGGGGACAAGTTGGGATGGGGAATCGTTTTGTTGGCCACGGTACATGAGAAACATCGCTGAACTCCACATCTATGCTAAGAAGCCTATTGAGGTCACTTTATACTTGGAACTTTGGAATGCAGAAGGTATACCTTTTTCAGCTGTTTACATTGATATCACAAATTGGGGATGATAGATGTGCAATTAAGTGCTAGGCATCTAAACTTGCTAACGTGGAACGTACGGGGGCTTAATAACCCCAAAACAATCAGGCAAACTCTTGCTTATCTGGATAGATTGCACATAGACATTGCTCTCCTGCAGGAGACGCATTGTGCACTGACAGCTCACAATAGTGTCGAGCGTAGATGGGCTGAGACAATACATCAATCCTCATATTCATCATATTCCAGAGGGGTTCTCATACTGGTTAAAAAGGGACTACAGTTTGCCATTGATACTACTATTGCGAACGACCTGGGGCGCTTTGTTCTTATCACAGGTAGGCTGCGGGGACAGAGACTGGCTATTCTGAACACATATGGTCTAAATGTTGACGATCCACAATTTTATCATACTTTATGGGGTACACTAAGGGACCTACAGGACACTCATTTGATATGGGGAGGAGATTTTAACATCGCACTATGTGACGATCTTGACAGGTCTGGGGTAACGCTTGAGACACACAGGCGGGCGTTGAGTAAATTGAAAGACATAATGGTGGATAGGAGACTTACTGACATTTGGAGAATAAGGAACCCAGAGGGAAGAGAGGCCACGCATGCATCAGTTGCACATAGTAGTTGGTCCCGCATAGATTATTGGTTGTCTCTGAGGACATAGCACTATGGACACGAGCTGTGAGGCACTTGCCCAGAACGTTGTCTGATCACATTCCAGTGCTCCTCTCCCTGGAAATGCCACTTTATGTACAGCCCCCTTTCAGTTGGAGGTTTAACGCAAAAGCCTTGCTAGATTCCATATTTGTAACTGCTATAGGTCAGGCGATCCAGGAGTATTTTGATCAAAACGCGCCTACAATGGAAGACCCTGGCATGCTTTGGGAAGCTTTTAAGGCTACGATTCGTGGCATCTGCATAAGTATGAACGCTGGCATTCTTAGGGACATACGGCAGCAACTGACAATGCGTGAAGATAAATTGCGAACTCTGGAGTGTGAATACGAGCGAACACAAAACGCCAAAATATTGGGTGAAATTAGAGATACTTTATCTGAATATCAAACTTATGCCGATGATGAACTTAAATATATAGCAAAGAGACAGTTGGCGAGGGCCTATGGAGAGGGTGGTAGATCTGGTAGACATTTAGCGGCTAAAATCTGCGAAGGCCATGCACCACAGACTATCCAGGCGATCCGAAATGGCAACGGAGATCTGCAATACGGGGCGCAAGAAATTCTACACAAGTTCATGACTACATATGGAGCACTATATGCTTCGCAGCCCACGCCATCTTCGGCTGACATAATGGAGTATCTGGATGACACATGGTGCCTTGAAGCCCCAAGACTACATCAGAGTCCTTGGAGAACCAGGTTTTTGTGAAACGATTAGGACCAAGATACTTCACTATTTTGCTGATAATGCAGATACAGCTTCTTCCGTCCAGGTAGAATGGGATGCCTTCAAGGCAGTGATGCAAGGGCATTGTTTATCCGAGTCAGAAGGTATTAGACAAACACTGGTGGATGAAAATATATCTACTGTGGAGCACTTAAGGGAGGTGGAGATTTGACAACCGGGCCATCTTGAGCTGTAATGTCATCAGCAGAGGATTACGGTCGCGTGAGTTATAGTTGCCTACAGTAACTATAACGGGGGAATTTCATTGGTTTTTATCAGTAAAATGTCCAGCTAACTATAACATGTGTGAAACCTATGGTTTTTTCAGTGAATTTGCAAGGTTTTTTAAATGCTAATTCCTAACTATAACGTGTGTGAAACCTATGGTTTTTTCAGTGAATTTGTACGGTTTTTTAAATGCTAAGTTACTTTACGCCATTTGTGGCGTGCGCGCCCACTTAACGCAGTTCGTTCCGTGCGTGAGTTATAGTTGCCTGCAATCCTCTGCTGATGCTAATACTGTATTTAGACACTTATTTGCCCATGTCTTCTTCCATTAAATGTAAATTTTAGCTATACATATATTACAAATATTTTTTTTTCATAAAGACACATATGTCATCAGCAGAGGATTACGGTCGCGTGAGTTATAGTTGCCTACAGTAACTATAACGGGGGAATTTCATTGGTTTTTTATCAGTAAAATGTCCAGCTAACTATAACATGTGTGAAACCTATGGTTTTTTCAGTGAATTTGCAAGGTTTTTTAAATGCTAATTCCTAACTATAACGTGTGTGAAACCTATGTTTTTTTCAGTGAATTTGTACGGTTTTTTAAATGCTAAGTTACTTTACGCCATTTGTGGCGTGCGCGCCCACTTAACGCAGTTCGTTCTAGCGTAACGTGGGCACGCGGTGCGCGAAGCGCACCGCGTGCTCACTGTGTGCGCACGGTGCGCGCACGGAACGAACTGCGTTAAGTGGGCGCGCACGACACAAATGGCGTAAAGTAACTTAGCATTTAAAAAAACGTACAAATTCACTGAAAAAACCATAACTCACGCGACCGAACTTATTTGCCCATGTCTTCTTCCATTAAATTTTAGCTATACATATATTACATAACTGAACTTTTAGTGGCTGCGTAGGCTGTAGCGGTACAGTTAGAATGGCAAAGATGCTTTGACTACCGACAATACACTGATAGAACACATGCAAGCAAGATAAGTCTGGCTCTTTCCTGGCCTGGCTGGCCGACCCAGATAGATGTAGCTCAACGATAGCTGAGATAGTGGATGAGAAAGGTGCCAGAACGTTCTCACAAGAGGGGATAAATTACATATTCAGCCAATATCATTCAACTCAGTGTACTAGCGCCTTCACATTGAGCACTGGGGAGATGTGGATGTATCTGGGGCATGCTAACCAAATACAGACATTTTCTCCTACATCTGTCAATCCACGTCACAACGAGTACTTAGTAAACCATACTCTTAAGCCTTTAGGAATTTCCCTTGCTTGGATATTGATTTCTCCAAGAACTCATTTAGTATGCATGAACATCTGTTCCTTAGGGGTTCATTCATGACGTTCCGATGCCTGACTTTTACGTCAATACAGGCATTCCTTAACGCCTTCAAGGTATAAATATACCTGCACTTGCCTTGGCAAACCACGGTTCTGGTACGGTCCAGTTCGACTGACTACTTGCGGTTCGCCACAGCAAGTTCGGAAGGAGATCGAGTTCCCACTTGATGCACTGACCAGACGCTGTCATCCTCCTCACAGAGAATCCAGCTCTAGTATTTCTGATTCCCGTTGCGGGGTGTTAGACATTGAGTCCTGGAAAGAGATTCCAACCTCACACATTCTAAGGTATGGAGCAGACTAGAACTTACAGAAACTTTTGGCAACTCTTGGCAAAACTAAAACTATAGCTAGCTATACTTTAGAAAACAGCATATACTTCTTACCTCGAACTACACTTAGGTTAGGTACACTGGGGTAGAACTATGTAGAAGCATCAGATGAGTATCCACATTTTAGCCTGTGCTATTTATGTATGTATTTTATGAATATATGTCATAGCTACAAACCATGCTATTGCAGTATTATTTTATCCTACTGCTTACTTTGTACGTATTGTACTTCGCATCCTGTCTTACGATTGTAGCAGTTCATATCTCTTGCATGAGAAATAAGACCGTTCAATAAACCCCTTTTTATTGAAACGCCCATCTCTCTATTTCTGTGCAACTCTGTAGAAATGAAGCATGCACGATTGACTGAGTGAAACTGTTATCTATTGTTTCCACAGTTCTGAGATTGTTCCGACTCTAAGGGAAACAAAGATGTCATGTT
This sequence comes from Triturus cristatus, assembly GCF_964204655.1. NCBI lineage: Eukaryota > Metazoa > Chordata > Amphibia > Caudata > Salamandridae > Triturus > Triturus cristatus. The sequence goes on along the minus strand of NC_140590.1, from coordinate 78,204,887 downwards.
TATGCGGTTGTCAGAAACTAATCCCTTCTTGTATATTCAAGAAGTTTCTAGTGACCTCTGAGTTAGCTGGCACACATAAGTAATTAAGTTTAATGTGTTCTCGATAGAGACATACTGACCTCAGTCCTATGTCAAAACTATAGTGTATAGTATTCCAATGTGCAGAGCCTATCAGGGATATAGGAACTACACTACAAGAGGTGTATAAAGAGGCAAGAGAGTTGCACAAAGAGGGATGATGGGTGCGGAAAGAGGCAAGAGGGGTGCAGAAACAGGCAAGAAAAGTGCAGAAAGAGGCAAGTGGGATGCAGAGACAGGCAAGAAAGGTGCAGAAAGAGGGAATGCAAGTGCAGAAAGAGACAACAGAGGTGCAGAAAGAAGCAAGACAAGTGCAGAATGAAGCAACAGGGGTGCATAAAGAGGCAAGAGAAGTGCAGAAAGAAGCAACAGAGGTGTAGAAGGTGGCAGAAACAGGAAAAATAGGTACATAAAGAGACAACAGGAGTGCAGAAAGAAGCAAGACAGGTGAAGAAAGAAGCATGGAAAGTACAGAATGAAGCAACAGATGTGCAGAAAGAGGCAAGAGAAGTGCAGAAAGAAGCAAGAGAGGTGCAGAAACAGGCAAGAGAAGTACAGAAAGAGGGAACAGAGGTGCAGACAGAGGCAAGAGATGTGCAGAAACAGGTAAAAGAAGTGCAGAAAGAGGCAAGAGGGGTACAGAAATTTACAAGAGAGGTGCAGAAAGAAGCAAGAGCAGTACATAAGAACCAACAGAGGTGCAAAAAGAGGCAAGTGAGGTGCAGAAGGAGGCAAGAGAACTGCAGAAAGAGGAAAGAGAGTTACAGAAACAGGCAAAAGGGGTGCAGAAAGAGGGAACAGGTGAGCAGACTGAGGCAAAAGAGGTGCAGAAAGAGGGAAGAGGAGTGCAGAAAAAGGCAAGAGGGATGCAGAAATTTGGAACAGAGGTGCAGGAAGAAGCCTGAGCAATGCATAAAGAACCAACAGGGGTGGAAAAAGCGACAAGAGGGGTGCAGTAAGGGGTAGGAGAGGTGCACAAAGAGGCAAGAGGCTGCAAAACCGTTTTCCTCTGTTCAGCGTGTGGACGTGCTGACTCCCGAGGCAGTCTGACTCGTTATTTTGTATCACTCCCTCGGCTAACAGATATCCTACACTATACTCACCTTCCATTGGTCACTATTGGATGACCCGTATTTTGGATGATACTAGTGAAACTTTATTGAAATCGATAATTTATTATGCCCTGATGAAGTTCCACTAAATGGGACGAAACGCGTTGGCTGTTGTCTTATGTGTTCCCAAATGAAATATGAAGAAGAATAAAAAGGATTAATTTTGAATAAGTTGACGTATACGGACTTGTGACTTCTTTCCTGGTGCCGCCTCCATTTTTCTTCAAAAGTTTGTTCTTGGGGCTTCCCAGTGAGACCTATCTGGAGCAGATCTCGGAGACGTCTGGCACAGGATTTTTACACTGATTGGACTTTTACATTGATGTGAGCAACGATAGTCGGCTGTGGGGTCTTTTGTTTTTAAAGAGGCAAGAGGGGTACAGAAAGAGGCAGGAGGGGTGCAGAAAGAGACAAGACAGGTGACAAAAGATGGAACAGAGGTACAGAAAGAGGCAAGTGAGGTGCAGAAAGAGGCAAGAGAGGTGAAGAAAGAGGCAAGTGTGGTGCAGAAAGAAGGAACAGAAGTGCAGAAAGAGGGAAGAGGGGTGGAGAGAGAGGCAAAAAGTGTGCATAAAGATGTAAGGGGGTACAGAAAAAGGCAAGAGAAGTGCAGAAATAGGGAAGAAGGGTGCAGAAAAAGGCAAGAGGGTTACAGAAAGAAGCAAATGAGGTGCAGAAAGAGGAAACAGGCATGCAGAAAGAGAGTAGAGAGGTGTAGAAAGTAGAAGAGATTTGCAGAAAGAGGCAAGAGAAGTGTAGAAAAAGAAAGAAATATGCAGAAAGAAGCAACAGAAATGCAGAAAGAGGCAAGAAAGGCGCAGAAGCAAGGAAGAGTGGCTTGCACACCATTAGTATCAATTTAACACCCTCATTTAGCATAAGTAACAGGTGACCATTGTAGGTTTTCAAAGGGCCTTCCACCACTCTGTAACACTTGTCGCTGCATTTTTGATAACGTTTGAGCAAGGAACAAGGCTTTTTTTGTTCAAATCTGAAGATTAGGGAGCAGATGGTGAATTATGTGGCTAATGCAGAAAATCTATAATTGTGCTAAAGTCGGTGCAGTCAAACAGTCGCATAATTCCAGTGGCCCTGCTCATACCTCTGACTAGGTCCACAAGTGCTCCTCAGTGATTCCTTCTTTTTTTGTCTCACTGACTTCATAGTTGAGTTTCTATGAAAACGTGGAAGACTAAACCTGAGGTTACCACTCCACAACACAGACTACAATACCACATAATTACTCTCCATACTACATAATCCCACTCTACATAATTCCAATACACTACATACCACATACTTTCTATCTACATAATTTCACTGCACAACATACCACATAATTTCACTACACATAACGTACATCCACTCCACTCCACTCCAAAAAACATTAGTAAAAAAGTTTACATGTACAACACCAAAAGCTCTAATTCTCCCAAATGCAAAACCTATTACATTGCAAACACTTCTTTAACTAGTAGTCACATTTGCAGAGTGGTGGAGAAAGGGTGCTGGGCCTCCGACCAGCGCTCAGGAATTCCGCTGCGCAGGGCTTACAGGAGGTACCAGGAGGGCTTCTTGGCCCCCAAAGTCCCCCAGGAGTAAATTGGACTTCATTCCCCATCCCGTAGTCTGCCAGGAGGTGCGTTTGCAGAGTGGTGGAGAAAAAGGGGGCATGGCCTCCGAAGTCGTCTTAGCAATCACACTGTGTGGGACTATTGGAGTTAACAAGAGGAATAGTTGACCCCAAAGGACAGCTTTGGGGGCCAACTACCCCTCCTATTTCCTCCAGTAAGTCCCACACACCAGGATTGCTAAATTCTCATTGCCCACAACTCTGCAAATGCGCTCCCTGGCACGCTCTTGGATGGGGATTGAAGTCCCCTTTGCTGCTGGGGTTCCTTTAGGGGCCAACTAGCCTACTTCCTATCTCCAGTAAGCCCCACACAGTGGGATTGCTGAGAGGTGGACACAGGACATGCCCCCCTTTCTCCACCACTCTGCAAACGTGCACCTGGTGTGCTCTTGGTTGGGGGATGAAGTCCCCTTTCCTCCTGAGGGTACCTGGGGGCCCTTAGTATTCAAGGGGACTTAATTCCCCAACTTAGAAAGCACCAGGGGGCGCGTTTTCAGAGTGCTGAAGGGAGGGGAAGGGGCCCCCGGCGAGATGCATTTTTTTTTGTTTATATACTTTTAGAAGGCTGTGTGCCCCCCCTTCTTTTAGTAATTTTAATGGTGGAAAACTGGACACATTTTCCACCATTCCAAATTTTAACTGTGTCCAGTTTTCGACCATTAAAATGTTTCCTGGATAAAATTGCGACACCTTTTTAACTTCACTTTACACTTTGTCACTACCATTGCACTGTCTTTCCAAAAGATCCAGCTCCGCTGTAATTCAGGCGTCGCAGCACACCAGAGGGGCATTCGGCCTCTCTGGTGGGAAGCAAATGATTGGTTGGTTGGTGAGTGAGGGTTCTTTTAAAACACAGTGAGCACAACACTTTCTCTTTTATGCTTATATTTAATTGTTGGATCCAGGATTCACTCTTTTGTTGTTTGACCGAGGGTATATAAGGTGTCAGGAGAGGAGGATCCGGCCTCTTCCTGACACCTGAGCACCACCGGGAGGAGAATAAAGTTTGTAGTGACATAGGTCACACAGTGTTAGGCCATCTGCCGATTGGTCGATCGGCGGGGGGCTGGCACTGGTAGTTAGGGTAGGGTAAAGGGAATTTGCCACAGCGGGCTGTAAGGCACGGTGTCATCGACGCGGCGGCCGTTTGCGCGGCATGAGGTCTTGGATGGCCCCGCCGGGTGGATCTCCTGCGTCCTGGTGCGTTATCGTCAGGCGTGTGGGCCGGGATGGCCTCGCGTGCGCTGGAGGGCGGATTACGTGCGCTGGATGGCAGACTCGACCGGTCGTTTCAGGTAGGGGGCGGGGGCTGCCATATCATGGTGTCCGGGATGCGCGGGGGCAGGGGGGCACTGAATGCGGGTGCGTCTGCTGTTTGACGCGAGCGTGCTGTAATGGTTCAAGCGGGAGGGGGGCGGGCTCGGGGACGGCACACACAGCGGCGCGATTTTGTGTCAGGCGGCCCAGGGCGGGAATGAGGCAGGGGAAGGCGGGGTATGCGTGTGTCGCCCGGCATGGGGGGGCGCTCCGGTTTCTTCGTGCTGGGTGTACAACGGGGTCTGGGGGGCAGAGGCGGGACCCCTCCTCTTTCTGCTTCCCGGGAGGGGGTTCTGTTTTTTCCGACTGTCTGCTGCGCTGCCGCCTCTGGTGCAGGAAACCAGTTTTCGAGCCTCGAGGTCACGCCCACATCCTGGGATTCTTAGCAAATCACTTAATCTCCCCGTGGCTGAATGTGTAATGCAAATAAGGTGCTATGTAAAGCGCTCCAATTCCTTCGGGTCCAGTTCGCGCTATATAAATATGCAAAACGGGCTCTGCACATTGCCCAAGTGGGTTCAGAGGGATGTAGTTTGGGGTGGGGGGGCAGCATTGGTGGTTGATTACGGCTTACCCCCAGCATGTGTGGAGCCTACTCAAGGTAGCGGGCGGGTAGCCCACCCCAGCGGCTTTACCCACAGCTAGGCTCAGGGTCTAGCATAGATTTTTTGGGGGGCTGGAGTCAGGTGACAGTGTAGGAGAATCGAGGAAGGGCTTTGCATAGGTGCTGCTGCTAGGGAAGGAGGTGTAGGGGGTGGGCCTAGGGGGAGGCGGGGAGCTGCAGGCAGTAGTGGCCGGGGTCATCAGAGTCCGGGTGAGGGACTGCCAGCACGGCACGAGGCCCGGTGGTGTTTGGGACCCACTTGGTTGGCGCGACCGAGTGGGGGGGGGATCCAGGACCGGCAAATAAGGCTGGCAGATAAGGGGTGATGCCAGCGGGGTGCACAACGTCCCCAAGAAGCTGGCCAGAAGCAGTAGTGGGGTCTGCGGCGGCCTGCCCTCCTTCGAGGGATTCGCGCATTGAGCAATACAACCTTGTAAATCCTTCCAAGTTCTGAGTATGTGCTGTGTGAAGGATGGCATGGATGTTGTGGGTGGTGAAGATGGAGGAATGTGACGGTGTGCGACGGATGAGAATTTGGCATGCCGGATACAGTGCAATAGAAGGAGGATGTGGAGTGGGGGGTTGCCAGGGGGGTGGGGGGGAGTTCAGGTAACCAGACCATTTTGTTGTTTGTTTCAGGCAAGGGCGGCCTAAGACGGAGCGGGGCAAGGAGCTCCAAGGGGGATGGCAGCTTCGGTCTGGATGAGGAGGTATCGGACGGACACTCAGATAAAGGAATGAGGGGTTAAAGTCTTGGATTCGTACTTTGAAGATTAGGTGTTCACTCCCTGGTTGTCACCGGGTGCTCAGTTATAAGTGTATGCAATGGTATTTCCTTCAGTAAGGTTGGGACAATGCTGGGGGCCTGGGGAGCCCAGGGCCCAAATGAAGCACAGCTGGTCAGCTGGGGAATGTGGGGGGTTTGGTGGTGATACAAGCACGGAGGCGGCGTACGTCAGACGATAGGAACCTTGGGGCCAAGCGAGGAGAGGGTTTGGGTTTCGAACGGCCGATTGTGATATCAGGCGAACGGAAGGCTGGCAAGCAAAGGGTAGCTCGTCACTATTTGCCGTGTTTAAAGGCTATTTGCCATGTTTGAAGGGTGACTTTTGAGCCGGGGGTGCCAATTGACGGAAATTGTGGATATCGGTCTCGAACACATGGGGCAGCATATTGAGGTGTGAGGCCTGGGGACAGCTGGGGGTATTATAAGATGGATGGGGTGTGTGCCGGGCTGGAACGGTGGGAGAAGGGTTAAGGTCAGCCCGAACGTAGCTCACCTGGGGGTGGTTTTCAACGCAATATTCAGCCGCTACTCACAGCTGGGGGGGCAGGCAGGAGATTTTCTCGGCACTTATATTGATGGGCAAGTAATCAGACGAGGGGTTGACCTGGAGGGAGGGGGGGCGGGTTTTCTGGAGACTTCTTCTAACGGAAAGGTCACAGGGGCGAATGGTGAGGGCTCCCATGTCGGTTGGACAACGACGTCGGAGGGACAGAGAGTCATTCACGGGGCAAGCTGGGCCACCCCGGTAGAATGGGGGGGAAGCCCTTGGAGGTAGGCAGGGGCCTGGAGGTCCTTCTCGATTATTTTGGAGGCCATGGGTCCATGGCACTAGTTGACTCACAAGAGGAAGCAGTTGCTGCGGCAAGCTGGAGCACTGGGAGACGTGGCTGGCCATCATGGATGCCCCCCCCCTTTTTTGTACGGGAGACCTGGGGCAAAGTCCATCTACACAGGGAGCATTGGAGGACTGGGAGTAGTGGAGGTCTCCAAGTGGGGAGGATGTCTCTGGGTGCGAGGGCAGCTGTTAGACAGGGCAAATATGCAGAGGAGGCGGGATTTCCTGACTGACTGTGCACATGGGGTGGGGGCTGAGGTCTTGAAGAACTGTGGGGCTCTGGGGGGCCTCAGTACCTGGAGCGCGACGGGGGCAGTGTTATATAGGCCGGGACTTGCCTGGGGGGTGGGGACTGGTAGAGGTAGTTTGTTGGCCACTTGATAAGATACTCACCTTTTCGGTAGGCATCGCAGTAAAGGAGGCTGTGGGGGTGCGCCGGACGGGGAGCTGACGAGCCGGGTAAAGGTTGGGCCACTGCTTGGGGGAGCCAGAACAGGTTAGGGGCCTTCGGGCACTGCAAGATGCGTTTGGGTATGAGATGGTCACCTGGGTTGTAGCAGGCAACAATTTGGAAACAGGGATTCTGGTTTACATGACGCAGTTTTAGTTATAGGGGCGGGGAGATGTGTTGCATGTCTGGAGAAAGGAGCCAGCACACTGTGGTCGTGTCGTAACACCACTGACAATATGGCGATTTCTTCAGGGCATCTGGGAGTATGGTAGTGCATGACACATGAGACGCGATGATATGGTACCGGTGGGGCAGCTGACACGGGTGCAGTGGCTCTGGTGATGGGCTGTTAGTGCCTGGCTTGTCTGGGTGGAAACACGGGGCACAACGTTTTTCGAAATGTGGCAGCGTTGGCGCTTGAGGCGTAGTTGAGAATGGGGGTGGTGTGCCCGGGAAAGGGCGATTGGGAGGTTTGAGTTGTTGTTCGGCTACAGCGTTTGGGGGGAAGTGGAGCGGGCGGCAACGGAGCTGGGGAAAGCGAGGAGGGGGCATGAGGCAACAGTGATTGGTGGCAAGAGGAGGGAGGCCTATGGCTGGGGAATGGGGGCTGCCAAATGCGGAAGGTAGTTTAACGGTGCTGCAGGCTATTTAGGTTTCGTCCGAGGGCTGGGCCGACGGGGCGCGGCTCCCTTAAGGAGAAGTACGATTCTTACGCCTGAGGGCTGGCACAGAGGTGACATCAGGAGGGCTGTTTGGGAGTGGGGGGGGGAAGTCAGAGATTGGGGAAATGGCAGTATAGTAGGGTGTGGTGTGCCGTTATAGGTAAAGAAGAAGGGGTTTAGGCGGGGGTTTTGGAGAGACTGGTGATGGAAGGGAAAGGGACATAATCCTTACGGGACTAATCATTCTTTTTCTACTGCAGGTAGGGGGAGTGGCCTGGGATCCAGTGTGGTCGCCTGGACAGGCGGATATTCTCTCGAACGTTGGGCAGCAACAGAGGTGACATAGCGGGTGTACGGATGTCATCAGGCGGGGAACGCAGTCATTGGGATGTTTGATGATGGGGGAGGAACAGTAGAATTGACTCGGGGTGAGCGTTGCGGCCAGTGAGAGTGACTTTGTGTCATATGATATGGGAACTTGCTCCAATACAAGCAAAGGCGTAGGAGAGAAGGTACTCAGGAAAATGGCAGGTCTGGTTTTACTCCGCGATGCATGGCAGGGGGATATGGTTCAATGACAGGGAACTTGGGAAAGTTGGTAATGGGGACGCACTGTGCCTTGCAATGGATGGTCTCTGAGGACGTCTAGCATGCTTACAAGGAAAATGGCCTGCAGTGAATGAGACTGAGGGGAAACTGGTGGTCTGTTTGGGGATGGGGCACTTTCATGGATGGGGATGGTCCTGGAAATGTTTCTTGTTTACAAGGGACATGGGAGTGAAGGTGGATGGTCATCCACTGATGGTGCCTTGCAGAGGAGGGATTTTTGGGGGCTGTTGAGCATGCGTAACAGCTAATAGCCCACAGGTACTGGGACTGTTTGAGGGGACATGGGGTGTTTTTGGGTTTGGGGATGGGGCACTTTTCATGGATGGGGATTGCCCTGGAAATGTTACTTGTTTGCAAGGGACACTGGCTTTATGGGTGGATGGTCGTCCACCGATGGTGCCTTGCAGAGGATGGACTTTGAGGGCTGTCGAACATGCTTACAGGGGAATGGCCCGCAGGTGAGGGGACTATTGGAAGGGACACAGGTGGTCTTGTCTGGGGCTGGGACGCTCTTCATGGATGGGGGATTGGCCTGGACATGTTACTGGTTTACAACGGACACTGGCTGTACGGGTGGATGGTCATCCACCGATGGGGCCTTGCCAAGAAGGGAGTTTGGGGGCGAGGGAACAGGATTACAGGGGGACGGTCCGCAGTTAAGGAGACGGTGGGAAGGGAGACAGGTGGTTGTTTGCGATGGTGCATTTTTCCACGGACGGGGTTTGTCTGGTAAATGCTGCTTATTGACACAGGACACAGGTTTCAAGGGTGGATGGTTGTCCACCTGGTGCCTTGAGGGGTGGGGGAGGCGTTCGGTGCACGCACACTGGAGGGACAGGTCGTCCTACTTAGAATAGGTGCACCTTTCGTAGTCTGGGGTGTCCCGGCAATAGCAAACTTTATACGGGACGCAGGTTTAGGGGATGGAGGGTCGTCCACAGGGTGCCGCAAGGTAGAATGGATGGAGGCGAAAGGTGCACTAGAACTGGGGGTGGGGCAGGGAACCGCCCTTCGCGGGTGTCCCTGGTTGGCGGTACTTTGGAGGGGTGGGGAGTCACATACGGGTGGATCCACCCCTCGGGGGGGAGAACAGTATACAGGTGACTGATAGCGGGCGCGGGAAGCAATGACCAATGAAGGAAATTCAACAGAGGATGCTTGGAGGGCAAGTGAAGGTGAGAATGGGGAGAGGAAGGAGGTCACCGAGTGAATGGGGGAAGAGTCTTAACAGGTGAGATGGTTTTGAGAATGGATGAAAGGAGAATGAGTCGGTATGGGATGGGGAAAGTATATTTAGTGCATTTATGTACTGTTGGATAAAGTCTAAGGGCCCGATTCACAGAACTAACTTAAGACAAAATCCTAAACTTACTACTTTTGGTATTCACAGAAGTTAGGATTTTGTCTTAAGACAAACTTAAGACAAACTTAAGACAAACTTAAGACAAACTTAAGACAGACTTAAGACAGACTTAAGACAGACTTAAGACAAACTTAAGACAGACTTAAGTTAGTATTTTGTCTTAAGTTTGTCTTAAGTTTGTCTTAAGTCTGTCTTAAGTCTGTCTTAAGTCTGTCTTAAGTCTGTCTTAAGTTTGTCTTAAGTTTGTCTTAAGTCTGTCTTAAGTTTGTCTTCAGTCAAACTTAGGACAAAATCCTAACTTCTGTGAATACCAAAAGTAATAAAATTAGGATTTTGTCTTAAGTTAGTTCTGTGAATTGGGCACTAAATGATTGCAACCTTGTCCTAATAAAATGGCCTTTTACGCTTCAAGTAACAGCGTGGAGTGTGGTTCTTGCGCGATGCTCATCACTTCCTGCTCCGTCCTGCTCGGCGGATCCGACCGTGCTCTGCTGTTTAATTCCCCGCTTGAAATACCTGCTCACCAGCAGGCACAGCACGTGGTTTGTGCTGAAAACACCTGCTAGTACTTACCTTTTATGGCACCACGTGCCTGGAGGTCACAACTTAGAACTTGGTATTGATACCTGACGGTGTCACTGGACACCAGAGCACCACTTCTGTGTTTTTTTTTTTTATTTGACATAAACACTCCAATGTACAAAACAGGCATTGGCATAGCCAATAGGTCTCACCTTCGGAACCTTATAAGTGTTTAGTTATCCAGCACAATATCCTTTGTGCAACAACATCAAGTGTTGCATGGCTAAACACTTATAAGGTCCCAAAGGCGAGACCTATTGGCTATGCCAATTCTTGTTGAAACATGGAATCGCCGCTCTTTTCGAACAAGCAGCTACCACGGTCGCCACGCCCCCAACACGCAATAGCGGCTCCTCGTACCCTGTCCGCCCCTCCACGCAATTTAACTTCAACTGTCTGCCAGGGTTAAATGCGAGGAACACAACAGGCTTCGAGCGAGGCCCTTTTATGGATGGGACTCTGCTGGACTTTGAGCCTATCCAAGCCACAAAGCTAATAAACATGCCTTTAAGATACCAGTGTTAGCCTGTGAGAATACTTATTATTATGACTACTCTGGTTAACCTTATCAGTACTGGCGTTGTGTGGGTTACTACTGGGGCCAGCAGTGCTGCTGGAGCTGCCATTGGATTGTTGTTGTAAACGAGCAGTACTCATATCATAATTTGCCCTCAGTTTGCTTTTACCACTCCACTCCCTGCGAATTAAAAATAAAAAATAAAACCGAAATCAATGATTGCTCTTTCATTTGACAAGAAACCTACCTACTTACCTACCTACCTACCTACCTACCTACCTACCTACCTACCTACCTACCTACCTACCTATCTATCTATCTATCTATCTATCTATCTATCTATCTATCTATCTATCTATCTATCTATCTATCTATCTATCTATCTATCTATCTATCTATCTATCTATCTATCTATCTATCTATCTATCTATCTATCTATCTATCTATCTATCTATCTATCTATCTATCTATCTATCTATCTATCTATCTATCTATCTATCTATCTATCTATCTATCTATCTATCTATCTATCTATCTATCTATCTATCTATCTATCTATCTATCTATCACATGGACTAACAAAAGATCTATAAAGCATTAACGATGAGAAATAGAACACAAGCAGCATATGGGGGAAAGGGTCAATCGTAACAGAAAGAGTATCTGTGAGACAGCTCGGACCCTAAGCAGCGATGTCTGCAGGGGCCACGGGTGCCGCAAAGCTCCGCTCAAGGTGGGGGGCGCTAGGCATGCGCTTGTCGAAAAGTTGCAGCTAAAGAGCCTAGAAAAGAGCCACGCATTCTTTCCACTGCCTGTATGGGGGAGGGGAAGTAAGCAGCTTCTTCCCTTCAACCTGCATGTCAGGCAGGGAGAATCCATCCGTCCATCCGAACCTCCAACCCTCCCTCCCTCCACAGACTGGCCATGGAGGCACTCTTGTATTTTCCCTGGCTGCAGAGTAGTGACCTACTTTCAGGGACTGTTAGGCTCCCTTGAACCACCCTGGAAGTGCATAGCAAACGTCTTTGATAAACTGTTGTTTAATTCACACTGCTCGAACTCCTTCTTTCTTTCTATAGGGTCCTGGTTTTTTTTAGGGGGGGGTTGGAGGGTGGCACCCTCTAAACAAAGTTAACACACAAGAAGACTCCACTAAATCTGTGGAGGGGGAACGAGAGGCATGGGGTTCTAGGAGCTGGCAGCCTCCACTATAACTGTTTACCACAAAGAGCCGCTCCTAGTGTGATAACCCAAACGAGTTACAAGAACGTCGTAAGTGTGGGCATCTCACAAAAAGTTACGGACTGGTCTCACACACCACCTGGTGTCATGCTTCATCATTGACCAGTCCTCGCCCTCTAAAACCTTCGTTTGATAGAGGGCGGGCATGCACTTGACGACAAGGATGCACTTTCTAAATGACTGAGTGGGGGCCTGTGAAATTGTGAGTGAGGTTAAGAATCATTATAGTAATCAGAGGTAATTTTAATGTGACTGAAAACTATATGATATTAAAATGTATGTGATGGTGAATGGGGTAATTAGTGTCCCCTACCCGTCTTGTGGGTGGTCAACATGTTTCTGCCGGAGTGGCCCTGTTGGGTCCATGGCATTCATCAGGACCTAATTATAAATGGGGGCTCCGTTCTTACCAAGTGCTGGTAAGACGCTACCACTGTGTGAGTGTAGCGAAGGCCACACTTCACTTCATAGAATGCTTACAATGGTGAAGCCTATGAGACAAAAAATATGTGAGAAACAAAGGTTAGTTGGAACTCGTTGGGTCGAACGTACCTGTAAAGAAAAAAGGAAATACAATGCATGCATTGATATCTAGGAGTGAAAAAAGTGTATGTGACTTTGTGACACTCTATTTGTGTACGCATTTGTGAAACTTTGAGGATGGAGGCAGACAATGCTGCCGCCAATCTTACCCTAATCAGATAGACAACTTGTCCCAAGGGGGGAAGGGGGACGGGGGTAATCCACTGTTGGTCACTTCTGTAGGAGAAAAACATAGAACCGAGGGCTCCATCAAAACGTACCGAGGAATTACTGCACAGACAGAGTAATAAGTCTATACAAGAGAACTCTTATTGAGCAAATTTAAATGGAAGACATAGAAGACACACAGTCGGTATTGTTGGTTAGTTGTTTGGGTGGGAATACACACTTGTATGCACGCACGCTCATTAGTCTCTCGAAACACCCATACTCTTACTGTGACACAAGGTGGAAAGCTCCTTTGTCCTTAGCGTCCGCTCGATCCTCCCGATTGTGAGAAATGGAGGGAGCGTGCGCCGACTTATATATGAAGTTCGATTGTATTAATTGGTCAATTGACCGCTAAACATATTCAGGTGCGGGATTCCCGGTGTCGGAAGAGCGCCGAGCCTGTGTTAAAGATGTCGGTTCAAGGCGTGATTGAGAGAAAGGGCCCCATTCGTGGTGAGGTGTGTCAAACGTCCTTCTGCAATTGGAGGAGGTACTGGGAAGCGGAGGCCCGTGATCGGGAGGCGGAGTAGTGAGGGGAAAGGAGCCCGATCATTGGACGCGTCCATGCCTGCCCGCAGGATTCCGTGTGACAAGAAATCCTATAGGTGGTGAGGCTGGTCCAACAAAGAATGTGATAGGCTAGCTCGCTGTTGGGTGGAATTCTGCACGTTTTCGCCAGCGCAGTTATGAAGGGCTATCGTTATGTGCCCAAGCGTCTGTTGTTAAGGGTTGGCATGGAGACGCTGTGTAGGACTGCGTAAACCAAGATGTACTATAGGTGGTAAGGTTGGCCTAACCAGGAACGTGATTAACTTGCACGATATTGGGCCGAGTATTGCATGTTTTCTGCCCGCACAGTTGTGGAGAGCTATCGTTATGTGCCCGAGCGTCTGTTGTCATGAGGTGGCACGGAAGCGCTATGTAAGGTTGTGAATGAGGCGCCGAGTGCAGGGGCAGCAGATGAAAGTGTGACTCACAATTTAGTTAGTTAGTTCACATGCCTCGCTGCCGGGGTGAATATTTGTCCTACTAGCTGTTCGTGTTTTGTTTATAAACGGCGGCGTGCACCTGTAAGTGTTGCAATAAAAACAAACCGAACACCTCCCCAGATATTCAGGGGATGTATCACCCGTGTTACATGTGGTTGGCCCTGCGCAAAACGCCTACTACATTTGTTATGAGGAATGTCGCAAAGATAAGCGGCTATGGTGTTGGAGTATGTTCATAAGAATCCAACCGAACTGTTGTGTTGTATGTCAAAGGGGTTAGCTTGGGCAAAAGAATAAAGGCATATGGTATGGCTTTATAGTTATATTATCAAAAGGGCTTATACCAAATTCATATCCTCTTTCTTTATTGTGTCAGCTGCAGCCATGGGATGTCATCATTGAGGCCTTTCTCGTGAGAGCGTAGGCGGTACATCCAACGTTGCTCTCTCACGTGGAGGGCTTTTGTGAGGTCAAATTTGCTTTTCTTCATGACCTCAAGAATGGTCCAGCGCAGGTCTGAGTCTGTATGATTCTTTTCATAGAAATGTCGTGTTAGCTTTGTATTAGTTTTTTTGCACCTGATCGTACTACGGTGCTCATTAATGCGGATTTTTATTTTCCTTGTGGTCATCCCCACGTATTGGAGTTTGCAAGGACATGTTAATAAATATACCACATTTTCTGTATTTCAGTTGCTGAATGATTTGAGCTGCCATGGTTTGTTTGTGCCAATGTCCACTTCTTTGCTGTTTCTTGTGAGATTACATGACTGGCATCCGCCGCAGGAGAAATGGCCTACTACAGGTGGTTGGTCCCAGAGTCTGAGTTGTTCTGTGTTCTCATTTGTTGTCATCTGGGCGTGGACCAGTTCATCCCGAAGATTTTTATTGCGTTTGAAGGCAAACAAAGGGGGTTCCCATTGTTTGCCAGCCAGTATGTGCCATTTTTTCCTGATAATTTTTTGAACTGAGTTCGATACTGGTGTGAATGTAGTAACGCAGACCGGTCTGTTGGTTTTTTCTTTCTCCACGTTCTCCAGAAGTGCCTCCCTTGGGTTGTTCTTGCTCTTTTGTTTGCCTTTCTCACCATTTTTCTTGGATAATGGCGTTCAATTAGTTTCTTCTCAAGATGTTCTGCCTGTTCTTTGTAAGTGTCTTTCTCTGAGCAGTTTCTCCTTATTCGGAGGAACTGGCCAACAGGTAAGTTCTGTTTGAGGGCCTTAGGGTGATAACTCTCGTACAAGAGTAGACTGTTCCTGTCCGTGGGTTTGTTATGGACCTTGGTTGTTATCCCCTCATTCGTAAATGTGATATCCAAGTCCAAGAAGATTGCGTGATTTTTATTGATGGTGTCAGTGAATTTGAGATGACTATCTTGCAAGTTCACCCAGTGGTGGCATACGACCCTTGTGGATCTTTGGTAGAATGTAAAAGCGCGGCATCCTTGGTTCTTCGTTAATCAGGAAGTCAGCTTCTTGCTTCGTAATCCAATCGTTACTGAGGGCTTCCTCCACTATGTTCTTAATTTTAATCGTGATCGGGCCCGTGGGATCCGTTTAATGTATGGCGTAGCTGTTTGTATCCGCTAGCAGTCTTATACACTCATCTCGGCACATCGTAAGGTCCATAAGGACAATCGCGCCCCCTTTATCCGCTGGTTTTATAACGACATCATGGTTATTTTTGAGTGCTTGTAGGGCTGTCCGTTCCTTCCCTGTGAGGTTGTTAAACCCTTTGGTATTCTGGATGTCAATATTTTCTATATCCCTTAGTACAGCCTGTTCAAATGCAAGTATTTGGCATGAGATGTTCTGATTTGGAGGTTGGAAGGTGGACTTCTTGCGCAGCCCGGTTGATTTTTTATTGTCATCATTAATTTCTGTCGTGTCTCGAAAGAAATCACGAAGCTTGAGTTTCTGAAAAAACTGGGCCAATTCCACGTTGAGAGTGAAGGGGTCATTTCTCGGGGTGGGGACGAAGCCCAAGCCTTTGTTGAGAATGGTTTCTTCATCACATGTGAGTCTATGTGTGCTGATAACGCAGTGAATCCTTTTCGAAGCCACATAAAGATTTGGAAACGTTACATAGACGAGGTTCTTATTGTATGGAATGGAACAGAAGAGAACGCAATGGCCTTTGTCCACTGGGTGAACTTGCAAGATAGTCATCTCAAATACACTCACACCATCAATAAAAATCATGCAATCTTCTTGGACTTGGATATCACATTTACGAATGAGGGGATAACAACCAAGGTCCATAACAAACCCACAGACAGGAACAGCCTACTCTTGTACGAGAGTTATCACCCTAAGGCCCTCAAACAGAACTTACCTGTCTGAAGATGGCTGAAATGCCAGAAACCGGTCCAAGGAAGCTTGTTTCCGGTCCATGGAAGGCATGGCTTGGCAGTTCGGGCTAGACTGTTCACATGAGGCACAGGGTCAGACTGATTTGTATATGGCCATGTCTGAACTGGGGTGGCAGAGTGGGCTAAAGGACGGTGATGGATAAAACCCAGATCTGTTGACTGGGTGTGAGTGTTTGATTGGTTCTGATGCTCTGTCCAAAACCAACTCCTTTTGTACTGCTTTGTTCGCCATAACTTGGCAGGGGTATGCTCAGACGTGAGTCCCTTGCTCACTTTGCCACTGGATTCAAGCATGCCTGGCTGAAGACGGCTGAAATGCCAGAAACCGGTCCTAGGAATCTTGTTTCCGGTCCAGGGAAGACATGGCTTGGCAGTTCGGGCTGGACTGTTCCCATGAGGCACAGGGTCAGACTGATTTGCATATGGACATGTCTGAACTGGGGTAGCAGAGTGGGCTAAAGAACGGTGATGGATCAAACCAAGATCTGTTGACTGGGTGTGAGTTTTTGATTGGTTCTGATGCTCCGTCCATCACCACCCCCTTTTGTACCACATAAACATGGTAGACAGACTTAATCCTAATGTAATAATGAAGAAAAGTGCATATGGTCAATGTTTGAATACATAAACCAACGTAACAGATTACCACATTTTATCAAATAAATCTCAATTTCCACATGTATTCAATAGTCAATATGACCATATCAGCATATAATTGCATTATCCTAATTTCAGACTGTTTCAGTGATCCCTTAAAACAGCTCCGTAGCCTATATTGTTATCAACATCAAGATGCTCTCACCATAACATAGAACATATGAAACTAGTTAAAACCTAGTTAAAACCTGGCAGTGTCATTGGGCACACACAGTATATTAATAAATAAATATATATAAATATATACATAAATATGAGTAATCACTGTATAAATACATAACTAAAATAAATATATTTGCCCACAAAAACTGCTTAAATGCAATTTGAAATGTACCAAAGTATATCAAATATTTGGCTGATATATCACCAGGTTAATGTTACTGATGCGTTGGAACAACAGTGTCTGAAAAACCTCTGCCTGATCTATACATGGGATTATTAAATTGAATCATAGAATGTTGATACAATTAATGTCTGTATAAGTCTGTGTGTGCTGTAAACAAATACCATGATTAACCCCCTAAGTTGGAGAGTGCTACCTGTAAACAATACCTCGTAAGTGTGCAATAAATTGCTGAAAAAGTGCAAAAGTACCAATGATGTGCAAAAAATGGTAAAGTCTAAAACGTGTTTAAAACCTATTCATAATTCATGTAGATAATGTGATATCTGAAAGAAGTGTCATCTAATCATATAAACTGGTTAATTGTATCATAATTAGTTAATAAATATGTGGTCCTGAGGTAAAAAATAGGCCTAGAGCACATAAATAAATACCTAGATAAATATGATAAAAGAAACTGGATTCATGTCAAAAAAGTCCATAGCTATATATGAGCCTTTATAGAAACGTGTACAGATCTTCTGTAGTGTTCAGACCAAAGGGGGCAATACTGTCTAATTCTATTATAAGGTGTGTCTCCAGTTGTCTCAGCATTCTTTCTCTATTGCCACCCCGTCGTAGCTTTGGGATGGCATCCACAACAAAATAAGTTAAACACTGGAGATCATTATTGTGTATTGCTTTAAAATGGCGAGCCACTGGATAAGTTGCATCGTTGTTTACAATGGCTCTTAGGTGTTGGAGAATGCAGCATGCACTTGGAGCTTAGTACAGCCCACATATTTAACGCCGCAGGTGCATGTGAGTACATACACCGCATACTCCGTGTGATATGTGTAGTGCCCCCTTATCTGTATTTCTTTTGGACTGAACGGTGAAGTATAGTGAGTTGGATTAATACCAAATTTGCAGGCCCTATGAGAGGTGCATTTATTGAAGCCTTTTCTAGGTTGGAGCCATGTATTGCTGGATGTGGTCTCAGGGCTACTTTTAACCAATTGGTTCCTCATGGACACTGCACGTCTGAAGGTAATCAAAGGGTTGCTTGGAAGGCAGGCCACCAATACCGTATCAATTTTTAGTATGGGCCAGTTTTTATTAACCTTTTGCCCTCAACTGTCTGTGTTGTCTATTAAAAGTAGTGATGATACATGGAGCCTTATCTCCCTCCCCCCGCTAGTGTGTTTTGTTACAGGAGTCCTGATTTCTGTTCCCAATAAAGAATCTTTTGTTCTCAATGTAGCTTTATCGGTGGCTTCCTTAAGAATGGTATCACTGTATCCTCTGCCTTAAATCTAACCATAGTCTCTTGAGTACATTTGCTGAGATCCTACTTGGTGCTGCAAATCATTTTTAGTCTAAGGAGTTCCCCGTAGGGGATGCACCTAATGAGGTGATTGGGGTGTGAACCACTGTTGGTTTTCTATATAGTGTGAACTCAAGCTTGTCTCCTGATGCATAAATGATGGTGTCCAAAAATTCCACCTGTGTTTGACTTATGAGTGAGGTGAATCTAAGGTTGATATTGCTGGTGTTTAATTCTGCTATGAATAATTTTGCACTCTCCAAGTCACCTTTCCATATCAGAAACGCATCATCGATGTATCTTAACCAATACAGTACATGTTCCTCACATGTCTTGGCCAAAGATCCATTGAGAACCTGCTCCTCCCACCAGCCAACGTGAAGACATGCGTAGCTGGGGGAGAAGCAGGCTCCCATGGCCACCCCATGTTTTTGATAGTATAACTTGTTATCAAACATGAAAAAGTTATTAAACAAGCAAAACTTAATCATTTCTAGGAGCATCACATTATGATTGTGAAAAGTCAGAGGCCTTTTATCCAAGTAGTGTTTCACAGCTGTTAATCCAATTTGGTGGATGATACTTGAATAGAGCGACTCTATATCCATCGTAATCAGTAAAAAGTTTTCTTCCCTTTTGATATTTTTGATCTTGTCAAGGAAGTCACTTGTATCCCTTATGTACGATGGGAGTGTTTGTACATGTATTTGCAAAAAATGGTGCACATACTGCGTAGTCTGTTTGCTCATACCACCAATTGCTGAGCTAATGGGTCTCCCGGGTGTTGGATTCATCCCTTTTTGAATTTTTGGAATAAGATACAGTGATGGAATTATGGGGAAGTCATTGATCATATATTTGAACTCCTGCATAGAAAGCAGTCCCTGTCTTTTCCACCCCATAAGGTCTTTTTTGAGGGTTTCCTTCGCTTTGTTGTATTCTGCCAGGGTGGTTGTTTCATAGCATTCTGGATTAGACAGTTGCTGATAGGCCTCTTGAATATATTGGTCTCTAGGCCAAATCACAAAATTCCCACCCTTATCTGATTTGTTAATGATTATATCTTTGTTGTTTTTTAGTTTGTGAATCAAATTCTCATATTGTACGTTGCGATGTTTGAGTCTCGCTTTACTGAAGTTGATTTTATGATATCATTTGTTCATTTCATCTGTAACCCTTTCATGAAATATATCAATGGCATCTTTTGGCATCATGGGGAAGAAAGTAGACTTTGCTTTAAAAGGGCTGATGCCTGCGCTGGGTTGAATCATTTTGAGTACTGTTAGTCTTTCTTCAGTTGACGCCTGACTGTAAGTGCTCATTTGCCCTTGATAATTTTCATTATCCAACTCATGTAGAGTCAGCAGCGTGGTAACACCTGAGGCTTGCAGAGAAGTATTGCTTGTTGCTCCTTGATTGGTCTCAGCCTCTGTTCGCTGGTTGCCATTTTTGATTGTGAAGAATTTTTTCAATTTCAGTTTTCCAATGTATTTGTAAATGTCTACTCGAGTTCTTCCGTAGTTAAAGTTGCTCTCCCGGCAGTAAGACAGCCCGAGAGCAAATAGCTGGGTTTCTGCTTTAGTTAGGACCATAGTAGACAGGTTGATTACAGTGTTGTCATTTTCCCCTAATGCCTGCGCCACTGTGGTTGCCTCGATTTTCCTCTTCCTGTGCCTGCGCCTTTCTCTGCGCCGCTGGTTTTTTCGTTGCCGGGCATTTTTGCTGGATTCCGATTTTGTGGGCACAGTGTCTGTAAGTGGCTTATCGCTAAAAAAGTAAGTTCTTCGGCTGGGCTTAGCATGTTAGCATTATCAGTAATACTTTGTGCTCCCAATGTGCCATCCTCTGATTTATTGTCACTCGTTAATGAGCCAGTTTCAGAGCCAGATGCTTCAGTGTTAGCTTCTCGTGCCATGTTTTCCTTGCTCTGACATGGTGCATTCTGGATAGTATTACCTGATCTTATCTTCTTGGCATTGTCATATTTACGAGAAAATTTAAATACTTGGCCGAACTCATAGTATATATATATATATTTATCACTGAAAAAAACCATAGGTTTCACACATGTTATAGTTAGCTGGACATTTTACTCGTAAAAAAACCAATGAAATTCCCCCGTTAAAGTTAGTTCAGATAACTATAACCCGCGCGCCCGCAATCCACTGCTCATGCCGTCACATATTACATCACTCATGACATGGTCAGTGGCATCACTCATGACATCACTGATGACATCATCCTTTTGATAGAGTGGCGGTCGCGCGAGTTATAGTTATCTGAACTAACTTTAACGGGGGAATTTCATTGGTTTTTTACGAGTAAAATGTCCAGCTAACTATAACATGTGTGAAACCTATGGTTTTTTCAGTGAATTTGTAAGGTTTTTTAAATGCTATTTCCTAACTATAACGTGTGTGAAACCTATGGTTTTTTCAGTGAATTTCAAAGGTTTTTTAAAATGCTAATTTTAGAATTTTTAATATATTTTTTATATATTTCTTTAAAAAAAAATTCCCTATGTATACATTTATAATTTATCTGTATCCTTTAATTTGGTGTGGCTCATTTTTTTTTTACTTTGAATTTGGATAAAGTTGAACAGCATAGTTAATATCTTCTATTAACTTATGTCCACTTTATTTCTTTTTTTTTTTTCTATAAATTTTTAGGGTGCGTGCCCAGAGCGCGCACCTAGTACGTTTGCGAACATTTTTCATGTATGCAGGCGTACGTTATCTACGTACGCATACATATGTTTTAGTGCGCGCTCGGAGCGCGCACCTAGTACGCATGCGTACGCTTTTTGTGTACGCATGCATACGTTATATACGTACGCATACGTACGTTTTAGTACGCGCTCGCAGCGCGCACCCAGTACGCATGCGTACGTACGCTTGCGTGCGTCGTACGTGCTCCGCGCGCTATACTCGCGTATACGCGCAGAGTACGTGCACTGACGTTCGCGCATGCGCGCGTGCTGCGTATGCGCATTACGTACGCGCATAATACTTATGCACATGCGCGCATACGCATTTGCGCCTGCGCAATTGCACCGTGTGCGCTCTGAGCTTGCTCCGTGCGCTCACCTCGGGTTATGTGATTAATAAAACAACACTTTTAATTGGTTTTCATTACTTTCAGTTTCAGATTGTTTCAACACCACACCCAATCCCCTCATGGCAAGTCATGTGATCAAGAAACATCACTTTTCATTGGTTCAAAGTACATTCAGTTCCAGATTCTTCCAAAATCACACCCACTCCCCTCATTGTTAGTTCTGATTCCCTTGGAGAAGGAGCTACTCTGTTTTTGTGAGACAATGGCAGAGCACCAGCCACCTTCTGAGAGTGAACAGGACACTCTTGCGAGACAGAGGCAGAGGAAGCAGAAAGACTCCTTTATATGGCAGTTTTTCATTTTTCCTGAGGTACAAAAGAAGGTGAATGCACCAGAAGTCACCTGCATACTTTGTCAGCGCACCTTATCACGTTGGAATGTTAATAAGAAGTACTCTTTTAGTATTCACACAATGTTGAGGCACGTTGAGAAAATGCATCCTGTGACTTTTCGTCAAGCTTCTGGAGCAAACCCTCCACCTGCTCAGCCGACGACATCTGCAGCAGCTCAGCCGAGCACATCTTTGGCAGCTCAGCCGGGCACTTCTTCTGCGATGGTGCCTTCACCTTCTTACACACCTCTGGATATTCGTCCTTGTTTTGGGAGGATGAGTACACACTGCATGGATTGTGGTACTCTTATTACTATGGGTGAGAGCAGTGTTGATCTCATTCAGAGAAAATTTGAGGAGCACTATTGCAGTGAGCCATAGTTTTGTTATTTTTTTTTTCGTTTTTCTTTTCCTATGTCCCTACATTAACTCAAGGGCTCTTTTAAGAGCCACCTAAAATCTAAACACAAAAACTTGTTTTTTGAACCTATTTGTCATTTTTTTTTTTTGGGGTGCGCACCCAATGATGTTTTTTAAAAAAAAGAATACTTTTTTTCACCTTTAGTAAACCTTCAGGGACTCCCTCACAAAGAGAGGGGAGTGGCAAAGTAATTAAAAAAGAGATGGTGTACATTTCAATGATGAAGGGAACAGAGTCTTCCTCTTGAACTTTAGACTCTGCATCGGTACTTACTTGTAGGTACCGAAAAACACTCAATAAACACAAGGGCTCTTTTTAGAGCCACCTAATATCTAAACACTTAAACTTGATTTTTATTTCTATTTTTTTTATGTGTTTTTTCAGGTGCGCGCAGAGTGCGCGCACCTCGCGATGTTTTTTTAAAAAAATTTTAAAAAAATGTTGGCCCTTCGTGGTCCTACTGTGAACCCCTGACAATGGCAAGGGGGTCAAGAACTCCCTACTCTGCCCCCTATTCACGTTCTACACCTTTCCTTTTCAGTGCAACAGACAAAATGGCGGCCAATACTTCCTGATTTCGACCGATTCGAATGTTTACTGACATCTAACAACCAATCAGAATTACGCCGCATGGTGCGCGCACAGGGCTTGCACAGTGCGCGCACCCTGCGCACGTATAGATATTAATATGCTTTTAAATGCTATTTTCTCAGGAAATACTGAACAGATTTACACTAGACCTGCGAAAGGCACTTCCTTGACCTTATGGCTACCTCTCTGCCAAATTTCACGTAATTCTGTTCAGCCGTTCGGGCTGTAGCTGCGACTAAAGGTCCTATGGAAAAATGCATGGGGAAAACGCATTTTGGGACCCCCCCTATTTCTCAGCCCCCGCTTGACGAATCACCCCGAGACTTTCAGGGTAGGAGCTGAACGGAGCGCCCCATTAGTTTTGAAAATTTAGCGAGGATTCGTCAACCGGAACCAAAGTTATTCAAAATAGAATTCCTATGGAAACTCGGTCCTAACTATAACTATCTACTGGCGACCGCCAGTAGATAATATGTATATATATATATATATATATATATATATATATATATATATATATTCAATGAAAAAACCAAAGGTTTCACACATGTTATAGTTAGCTGGACATTTCACTCGTAAAAAACAAATGAAATTCCCCCGTTATAGTTAGTTCAGCTAACTATAACTCGCGCGCCCGCAGTGCACTGCTGATGACGTCACATATTACATCACTCATGACATGGTCAGTGACATCACTCATGACATCACTGATGACATCTCAAATGACATCACTGATGACATCATTCAGAGAATGTGTGTTTTTCAGAAAATTACATATGTTTTATATATGTATATCTCAAGGTCGATGGAAGAATAAATGGGTATATAAGTGTCTAAATGGATGAATTGTTTTTGAAAAATTGATTGTATAACTGACTGATTAAGTGTATCTTAGTGAATACATGGCTTAGTGAGTAATGTTTAAATATGTAAATATCTGTATCAGTCTCTCACTTTGTGTATAAGTGGCTGCATGGGTTGGTGAGTAGCTACATGGGTGTCTATATAGGTTATTAGTTGGTTTTTTGAGTATCAGTGTCTGATGTCTGTATGGTTCGGTGGGGGGTATTACGTAGTGCATAGGTGCATGAATGAATGACTCACTCTTTGTATGTGTTGAAGACAGCATGTGTGCAGGACTCTATGGGTGAATGAGTGTGTGCATGGGTGTGTTAGTGAGTGAATGACTGTCTCAATAGTGTCTCTATGAGTAACTACATATGTTTTAAACTAGTATATGTGACAATTGGTGTATATAAGCGAGTATATGTGAGAGTGAGAGATTGGAAGAGTTCCTGTATGAATAAGTATGTGTTTCTATAAGTGATTGTTTAAAAGACTAAGTATGTGTAAGTTTCTGTAGAAGTAAGTGTGGCGGTGTGTGTATAACTGTATATGCAAGTAAATGTATGTTTGATTCTTTATTAGCATGAGTGACTATGTGTGTGAGTACCTCTATGGATGAGTGGCATTGTGTAACAGGATGTATACGTGTATGAGTACATATGATGAGTGAGTACATGTATGAGTGACTGTACAGGACTGTTGGTGAATGAGTGGATGTGTATGTGGATCTTAGAATTACTGAATAGGTTGTTGTAACTGGTATTGGTATGTCCATTGTTTTTAAAATTTTAATTTCTATTTTTGAATGTGTGTTTCAAAGGTTATATTAGGGGCAGAGGTGGTCTGCCACTCTATCACAAGGATGATGTCATCAGTGATGTCATCAGTGATGTCATTTGAGATGTCATCAGTGATGTCATGAGTGATGTCACTGACCATGTCATGAGTGATGTAATATGTGACGTCATCAGCAGTGCATTGCGGGCGCGCGAGTTATAGTTAGCTGAACTAACTATAACGGGGGAATTTCATTGGTTTTTTACGAGTGAAATGTCCAGCTAACTATAACATGTGTGAAACCTTTGGTTTTTTCATTGAATTTCTAAGGTTTTTTAAATGCTAATTCCTAACTATAACGTGTGTGAAACCCATGGTTTTTTCAGTGAATTTGCAAGGTTTTTTAAATGCTAATTCCTAACTATAACGTGTGTGAATCCCATGGTTTTTTCAGTGAATTTGCAAGGTTTTTTAAATGCTAATTTTTTTATTTTCTTCTATTTTTTAAACATATTTTTATTTTAATTTTCTATCCTTTTTTAAAGACTATGGTTACATTTTTAAAATTCTATAATATGCTTTTTTTAATATATTTAAAAAAAAAACCAGGTAAAATTTATTAGCAATACATTTTTTCCTTTTTTTTAAATTTTTTTTTTAGTACGCGTACCGTAAGCTTACGGTAAGCGTACGGTTTACGCAATGTCCGTAATTTATCTACGCTGTTTGCGTATAGTTACGCAATTTGCGTAGCCGCGCGTACTCCGCGTGGGACGCGTACGCGTGTACGCTACACGCGCACGTTACGCGGAAGTGTTGGGTAGTGACTGTTATGCGCATGCGCGCAAGCGCGTGTCTTTTTTACGCGCTTGTGTACTTTTGCCGTAAGCGTACCGTAAGCGTACCGTAAGCGTACGGTAGGTCATGTGATCATGAAACACAACTTTTGATTGGTTGAAACTACTTTCAGTTCTAGAACTCTCCTACACCACACCCATTCCCCTCATTTCTGCTTGCGATCCCTTAGGAGAAGGAGCTGGGTTGTCTTTGTGATACGATGGCAGAACAGCAGAGCCCTTCTGAGAGTGAGGCTTGCACTAGCAGCACTACCTTGAGGCAGAGAGCGAGGTAACAAAAGACCTCTTATGTATGGGATTATTTTACTTTTCCTGAAGGCCAGCAAAAGGTAAATGCACCCTTAGTGACTTGCAAGCTGTGTCAGCGTGTACTTTCAAGAGGTAATCCTGACAGGAAGTATTCCTTTGGGAATCATACAATGATGAGGCACCTCAAGGATGTACACAAAAGGACACATGCTCGACTTACTGGAGGTAACCCTTCAGTAAGTCAACCAAGCACATCCACAGCAGCTCAGCCTGGACCATCATCTGCAGGGCTGAGTCCTTCTTCTGCAGGTCAGGTGAGCCCTTCATCTGTGGGGGGAGCATCTCCTTTTGCTGGCCCTCTGGAAATTAACCCTCGATTTCTGAGGGTTGATATTCGATGCGCCTCTTGTCATGATCTAATTTGTCATAGGGAGACCAGTGTTTCCCTAGTGAACCTCAAAATAGATCAGCACACTTGTCGCAGAGACTAATTTTCCCAATCTTTCTTTCCTCTGTCCCTGCATGAACACAACGGCTCTTTTAAGAGCCAACCTTATCTTTCATCTTTTTTTTATATATGTTTTTTAAACCTTTTTTTTTTTTTTTTTTTACCGTACGCGTACGGTGCGCGTATTTTTTTTTTTTTTTTTAAAAAACACTAAAAATCAATTATCACATTACAAGGTCTTTGAGAGACTACAATTATTATTATTGACTTACCATACCCACTCAAAAAAAAATGTATTCATTTGTTTTTAAAAAAAATTGCTTTAAAAATGGTTCTAGTTTTCGAAAATTTTCTATATCAATCTGAAAAAAAAGAAAAAAGTATTAATATTTTTAAAACATTTTATAATACAGTACACATATTTACATATTTATCAAAAAATATTTTTGCCTCATTTTTGCTGTTTTCAGAATATATTGCATTTCACTATAAATTGTGAAAGCAATTGCATTCATCATTTTACAGCGGGCAAAAAAAAATAACAATCTCAAAGATTGTATTAAAAAAGCCCAGAATCTCTTTTTACTTAAACTTAACATTATAGAAATGCATAATATTCTAAAAAAATATCATCTAATATCAATACTTATTTCTTTAAAATACCGTCTGATATGTTTGTTTCAGAAGTATAATCACAATATTATATCTCAAATAACTCCACATTACATCTGGTTCCATTTCCTTTAGGCCAAATAGTAATTTTAAAATTATTTTTTGATTAAATTTCCAATGGTAATCCAATAAAATTCTAAAGTTTTATTTGTACAGATCTCACCGATTCTCTGTAACATATTGGTTCCCTAAATATTTATTAATAATTTATTAAGTCCACAATAGAATTGTTTACCTTTCCACATGGCCAAATAGTAATTTAAAAAATCTTTTTTGAAAAAATTTCCAATGGCACTCCAATAACATTCCAAAATTTAAATTGTGCAGATGTTACCGATTTTCTCTAAATTTTTGGTTTTCGAAAGTTTCATTAAAAATTAAAAAAGTCCACATTACAATTGGTTATCTTTCCATTAGGCCAAATGATAATTTAAAAAATCTTTATTTTTGAAAATTCCAATGGTAATCCAATAAAATGGTAAAATTGTTTTGTCCAGATCTTGCCAAGTCTCTCTAAAATTTAGGTTTCAGGAAGATTAGATAGGAATTTGCTAAATCAAAAGGCAAACGTTGCTTAAAAACCAATTGGGAATCATTACACAGTGTCCAGCCTTTTTCACATTTAAGATAAACTGTGTAATGTCCAGAAGTAACAGTAGGTCCTTCATGGAAAATTATTGCAACAGTTACAAAAGTTTTTCCTGAAATTGATAATTGCTGTCCTGTAAACTTCTTTATTAAAGTATCCAATTTTGAACCATCAGCTCTACATCGTTGCATCATTAAAATTACATACTGTCCGTATTCCTTTAAAATTAATGTTGAAAACATGTCAGATTGACACTCACCGCATTGCATGCTATGATTAGCATCTTTAACTAATTTAGCAAAAGTGACTGTTTTAGTCTCTGGCAATGTCAAAAAAATAAACCTTTCATTATCAACATTAGAGCCACATATATTATAACAGTTTTCACAACTATGTTCCCATTTATAAAAGAGACCAAATAAATTATCAATTGCAACTTCTTCTTCTTCCAGTACCTGAAGAAAAAACATCAAAAATTCGTGTGCATCTTGCTGTTCATTTTGAGACAACTGTGTTCATCCTGAACATACATCTAAAAGTTTTCTAATTTCAGTAGCACTTTCTATTTGAGTTTTATCATTACTCAGCTTTTGAAAAAGGAGACTCAGCTCTGAACAGAATCTTTTTCCCTGATTTACTATTATCTGCTCTTGCAAACTTTCCAGATAAAATGCAACATTCAGCACTACATTTGCGTAGCAGTTGACACCAGAGCTATTTTCAAAATGACATCCTACAACCTGTTCTTCTTTTTCCTTACTCTTTTTGCTTGCAATTACATCACTCCTCTTTTTTTTCCTCCTCTGTACATCTTCATCACAGATATTCTCATTTCTCCTTTTACGAGAAACTACACGTTTCTCCAACACAGGATACTGACCTAAATGAGGAGCATAGCTTCTTCTTAATCTATTATACTCCTTTACACAATTTGTATCAGCACTAACTTTTGAGTCATCAAAGTCTATCATGAATAAACCTGATAATGTTTTCACTCGTGACAAAGCAACATATGCCATACCTTCTTTGAACACAGTTGAACCAATGTTCACAAATGCACAATCTACAGTCAATCCTTGAGACTTGTGAATAGTTACAGCATATGCTAGCGAAAACGGAAACTGCTTCCAACGTACATATAAGTCTTTCACAAGCATGAAACGAACTGTACAACGACAAATGTCTTTAACTTCTTCTATCTGATCAAATTTTATTTTCAAACATTCAATTCCATCTTTTTTCTGATAATTAATAAAACCCACAACTCTTCCCATAGCTCCATTAACTAAACCTTTTTCAACATCCAAATTTCTCCTTAAAAATACTCTACAGTTCATGCAAACATATAGATTTTTTTCTAATCCAGCTGTTTTGGAAATGTTCTTCTCTAGTGAATCCAATTTATTTTTCAGTGTGCCTGTTACTGTGACAGTAATTCTTCCATCCTCAATTTTGTCCACTGCTTCTAATTTCCTGATCTCTTCCTTTTCCAATTTCAAAAGCTCCTCATTGAATATTGAGCATTCACGTAGAGTTGGCATTAAGCAGATGATACTTTTGTTTTCTGCAATGTTCTTGTATATCTTCTCTGCAACTATTTCTTCCTTTGGAAATAAATTATGTAGCAGCCAACTCTGTAATGCTTTTTTGCCAACTTCTGTGAGTAGTCCAATTCTGATATCTTTCAGAATACTTCCATATTCTTCATCGCTTGCTTGCCTCATATTAGTAGTAAGTTCCTTGTACTCAAAGAAGGACCAAATATTTGTATTTCCGATGCTTCCCAATGACTTCTTCGTGTCTTCATGTGTGACAGTATTAAACACTGGTTGTCCTTTAACTGGAGTAAGTTGCAAAAGATCTCCAAAAACTATGACGTGTTTTCCACCAAATAACATGTCATAGTCTGTCTTCAGAATTTGCTGCATTCTTAAATGCACAAAGGCAAGCATTAAGTTTGAAACCATGCTCACCTCATCAATAATGAGAACTTGCATCTTCTTCAAGACTCTTGAAACTTCCAAGGATGCTTCTCCAGTTAGCTTGTTGTATTGTATTTTGTTCTCATGCTCCACTGGTAACATTAGCAAACGATGTAAAGTGATTCCTTTTATGTTATATGCTGCTAACCCAGTTGGAGCAGTAACCACACAAGACAAAGTAGAATCCGTTTTTTGCTGTAGGTAGCTTCTGATGACTTTAATTAGGAAACTTTTTCCAGTTCCAGCTTGTCCGCTTACATACATCCTGATTGGATGAAATGATGTGCATGAGCACTCTTTTTTTTCATGTAGAAATCCGTGATCAATTTTGTTTCTGATCTCTTCATAAATTTGTTGCTGCTCTTCGTTCAGTTGTCTTTCCAAATTTTGTAAGTCTATAAATTCTTCTTGAGCTTGATTCATAGCCGTTTCCACTTCATTCATGGCTATTGATGCTTCATTTTCAACGATTGGTTGTCCTAGGGGATCTTGACTGAGTGTTTCTGAACTTTGGCTGTCCTGAGAACTGTCTCTAGCTATTTCTGCTGCAATTGTAGTTTCCTGTTCAATTTCTTCATTTAACATTTGCAGATAACTTGAGAATGTACTGCATTGTATGCTGTCTTTGCAAGCATTAAAAGAATCTTCATAGCTTTGAAATTCTCCCAGTAGTTCATCCTCTGTACGCCATGGTTTAAACAACTGTAAAAGAGCCAAGTAGTAAAATTCCTTCTTGTCAGTAGTGTCGCAACTCAGCTTCCTGTGATTTATCAAACTTCCTTTTGTTTGCTTCACCAAACATCCTTCCTCACCAATGACTTTATATTTTCCATTGTTGATGTCTTCTGCGGCTTTCCATGAATAAATGTAGTTCTGCAGCACTTCATAGAGACACATGTTCTCCAGATGTTGACTTCTCTTGGGATAATATGTGTCCAACATGTTTGATTTCAAAATATCTGTACTTTCTGGGTCATTCTCGGCCAAATATTCAATTTCTCCAACAGATTTTAGTACCCGATTTCTCATTGCTGCAAGGCCTAAACTTGCCCAAATTATTCTTCTTGACTTCGAGTAGAGACTTGCAGAAGATAACCTATCTGAACATTCGTAGGATCCAATTTCTCGATGCGATAACATCTTCAAACTGAAACTGTACAGCTTCTTACTGACAGTCTTCTCGTGAGAAATCTCTTCCCACATTTCCTTCAATTCTGTTTTTTCTGATTTCGTAATGTAAGACGTTACATATCGAGCAACAGCAATGGGATTGTCAGCTACATACTGTATATCCATGTTAGCGTTCCACATGGATAAAATGACTGGGTTGTAGTCATTTATATTTTTTGATTCTTCTTTTCTTTTAAGGTTGTAGGTATTCTTAGGTGATTTTCTTGTGATAGTATGTCTCACAGCTGACATAAAACTGTTTACTCTTCCATTTGAAAGAACAGGTCTAGGAAATCCAAATCGACATTTAGTGTAGTATTTATCTTTGCTCTTGTATTTCCGTCGACAGTATTTTCCACACCGATGACTTTGGAAACGTAAAACTTGCTCCTTTAACTTTTTCTCTTCTGTGCTTTTTGGTATAGCACATGTTGCATATTCTTCAATGTAAGATAACACTGCTTCATCAGTATCTGTTCCAAACTTTGGGGCATCCTTGATCCACAACAGCATATGAATATGAGGAGCACCTCTTGCCTGGTACTCTTTTCTCCAAAAGAAATCTACTACTTCTCCAAGAGGTGGATTTTTTTTTTTTTTGTTTTTTTTTTTTTTTTGAAAAACCTTTATTTCAAAAATCAGGACACAGCTATTCAGCCGACAGCCCGAAGGTTCGGCAGCATTGAGAGGTAGATACAGTGATGTGTCCCCAGTACAGTACAAAGAGTAGTGCAAAGGTCCAATTTTAGGTAAACACAGAAAAAACCACAACAAACCCCAGCAAGGCAAGAACATTGAAAGCCCATGGTGAAAGCCCCCAGGGGAGGCCGGACCCCACTCATCTACTAGTTACAAGACAGTGTACGGAGGAAGAAGGGGGACAGCAGAGGCCCAAAACGGTTCCTAAAACCAAACTGTGCTGGAAAGAAGGTCAGGGGGAAAGCTGTTCCTCGGGAGGTTCCAGATCCGGGGCAAGACATATTCCCCCCCTGTATTGGTTCCACCGCCCCCAGATGGCATGCCACTTCCGGGGACGACCTCTGGAGCAATAGACCGTCTTCTCCCTAAACATGCTCCAGTCCATGTTCTCTTTCCACGCGGTCAGTGTAGGGGGTCCCGAGGAGCCCCACAATCGCGCGATATCCCTTTTAGCGACCATGTTACCCAGAGTCACCCATTGGGTCTGCGCCTCATCGAGGTCAGTGGGCCCCCAGACGTTCAGGAGGCAACACCGCGCCTCCGGCTGCACAGCAATGCCCGTCACCTCCCCCATAACTGCATGGACTCTCCTCCAGAACTCCACAATGACACCACATTCCCAAATGATGTGCAGGAAAGTACCCACCATACCACATCCCCTCCTGCACAGGCCGTCCTCCGAGAATCCCATGTGGACCAGCCTTGGCCCCGTCACATACACCCGGTGCAGTATTTTAAGCTGCACCAGCCTCAGACGCGACGGGATCGCAACCTCCTTAGGAGAAGAAACCGCTGACTGCCAGTCCTCATTATCCAACTCAAGGCCATCCCTAGTCCACTGTTCTCTCAGCCCCAAAAGCATGTCTGCCCGGACGTTAATCAATTTCTTATATATGAGCGAGATCGTGCTCTCGGGCATATGACCATCAAGGACCCGGTCCTCAAGGGGAGAGGACTCCGGCACCTTCTCACCCTCCACGAGGACTGATCGGAGGGCGTGGCGCAGCTGGATATACCTGAAATACTCGGAGGGCCCCAGCTCATACTCAGTCTGCAACTCCTCGAAGGACTTCACCCTCCCCTTATGCAGCACATCTCCCACCTTGGATATACCTATCAGGTCCCACTTATCAAAGCCCTTTGTATGCCAGAGCCTTCCCAATCTCTCCGATTCAAACAATGGGGTAGCGAGGGTGAGCCTATCCTTCCAGCCCAGCGAGTCAGTCGCCATCTTCCACACACGCACCGCCACACCTGTGGGCCCCGTGAGGGACGAGTCTAGGGACCGCGAATACAACGCCCTGTAGTAGTTGCCACCACGCAGCAACCACCTGTCCATGGCATACCCAGGGCTGAGGTCGGGGCCATAAAACCCATGGTTGATCGCGCTCAGCTGCGTGGCCCAATAGTACCGTCGGATGTCTGGGAGCGCAATGCCCCCATCGTACCATGGGAGCGTCAACTTTGCAATAGCTATTCGCGGCCGCCCATCCCACAGCAACGTCCGTTGGAGGCCTTCGACCTCCCGAAAGTATTTGGCCGGTACCCAGTCCAAAGTGTTCTGGAGGGCGTAGAGGAAGCGGGGAAGAGACATCATTTTGAACAAGGCCGCACGCCCAACAAGGGAGAGCGGCAGCCTCCGCCAACCTTCAACATCTCGCCTCAAGCGTGCCAGGGGGGGGAGCAGATTCTTCTCGTAGCGCACAGCAGGGTCCATGGATATAAAGATCCCCAAATACACGAAACCCTGCTGGGCGACCTGTATCGAACATGTTCTAGGGATCGGTGGGACCTCGCCACTAAGAACGTACAAGTACGACTTGCCCCAATTAATTAATAACGATCCCCGAGTTCCCACCGAACGATGCAAGTACGTCACAGACCACTATAAGTGACTTCTTAGGTGAGGCAAGATACAACAGGATATCATCGGCATAAAGCGAGATACGGTCCTCGTGATCAGGCGACCACCGAAGGCCCCGTATATCCGGGTGCCAACGTATCCACGCAGCCAACGGCTCAAGGGCGAGGGCGAACAACAGAGGTGACAGGGGGCAACCCTGCCGAGTACCCCTACCAAGCCGAAACGGAGTAGATGCCCGACCATTCACCACAACATTCGCCAGCGGCCCCTCGTACAGCAACCTAACCCAACTCACGAAACCGCGACCAAAACCAAACTTGGCCAGCACGGCCCATAAGTATGCCCACTCCACCGTGTCAAAGGCCATCGTGGCATCAAGAGACGCCACAATAGCCGGTTCACGCAGCGTGCCCGCCCTGGCGATGACGCCATGAAGACGCCTAAGGTTTAATGCTGTGTTTCGGTGCGGGATGAAGCCGGATTGATCCGGGTGGACCAAATCGCCAAGTACCCTAATCAAACGGGTCGCCAGGAGTTTAGCCAGAATTTTCGGCTCAGCGTTGAGGAGTGAAATGGGCCGATAGGAGGCGCACCTATCTC
Source organism: Triturus cristatus (assembly GCF_964204655.1). NCBI lineage: Eukaryota > Metazoa > Chordata > Amphibia > Caudata > Salamandridae > Triturus > Triturus cristatus. Next base: position 78,171,461 of record NC_140590.1, on the reverse strand, counting down.
GGGGTTTACCCTCTTTATGTATGACCATGATCGACGCCAGCCGCTGATCCAACGGAAGGATCCCATCCCCCCGCGCCTCCAAAAACATGGCGCGCAGGTGAGGGGCGACCCTATCCGGGAACAGCTTGTACAGATCGATCGGCAATCCGTTCGGTCCAGAGGCCTTACCCGAGTTTAACGCGCGAATAGCCCCCGCCACCTCGTCAACCGTTATGTCACCATCCAAATCGTCCCTATCTATGTCAGAGAGGCAGGGCAACTCGATATCACGGAGGAGATCCGACGAGTCCTCGGGCGGCCTGTCCGACACAGAGGAATAAACCCTACGAAAATACTCCGCGAAACACTTCACAATCCCCTCAGGTTCCACAATCGCCTCTCCCCTCTCTCCCGTCAACTCTGGCACCACTCTATTGACCCGTTCTTTCCTGTCCAACCACGCCAGGAGTTTCCCTGCCTTATCACCAACATCATACAGGCGGCCCTGTTGTTCCCTACTGAGGGTCTTAGCGGCGTTCGTCACCAGGTCCCTATACTCCGTCTGCTTCAAGCAAAGCTCATGCAGTGAGGACTCTGTAACCCCCTCCTCCATAGCCCCCTCAAGGGCCGCGATCTCCTCCTCTACCTGCCGTACCTCGCCATCCCTCCGACTCTTGGCAGCCACCACCAGGGAGAGGGCTTCCCCCCGAAGCACGGTCTTAAAAGCTTCCCACAGCGACACCGCCGAGTCCACGGTTCCCAGATTGTCCTTGAAGTAATTATCTACCTTCTTTACCAGGGCGCTGCGCATCTTGGGATCTCGGAAATACCATGGGTTGATGGGGGCCACCCTCCCTCCTCCCTCTCGACCTAGATCCAGCCGGATCCACACTGGCGAGTGGTCAGAGATACCGGGTGCCATGTGCCTCGCCTCGGATACCAACGAGGCATGTGCGGCCAGAGTGAGCAGGTAGTCAATCCTGGAGAGGCTACCATGCGCCCCGGAGTGGAACGTGTATTGACTCTGTGTGGGGTGCCGGAGCCTCCAGCAGTCTATCAGACCAAGCGTGTCTAGGAAATCTGGAAGCCATTTCTGAGCCCCCCCTGTGTCCCTGGGCGGGTATCTATCCAACAGTCCGGAGCCCACAGCGTTGAAATCCCCTCCCACTACCAGCATACCCCCCGGGAGAGTCAGCAAAGCCCTGCCCAGATCAGCAAATGTGGAGGCCTGCAGGGCCGGCGGGACATAAACCGAAACCAAAACCAAAGTCCTTCCTTCCCACCGCCCCGCCACCGCCACAAACCTCCCCCTATCGTCAACGATGGTGGAGTCCACCTCAAAAGGCAACGATGCTCTAACTAGGATGCCCACACCCCTGGACCCAGAAGAGAATCCCGAGTGTGCAATGAATTTATACCCCTTCCTATTCAGGGCATAGCACGTATTACCTATGAGATGCGTCTCCTGCAGCAGGGCAACATCTGGCATTGAGCGTTTCAAAAATTGCAAAACAATCCCCCTCTTGATGCGATCCCCCAGACCATTAACATTCCAGCTTATAACACTTAAGCCTCTACCCCCCATCCTCAAACGGAAAGAGGCCCACCCCACACCCGAGGAGCCACCATGGAACAGCCCTGAGGATAATCATCATGCCTTGCAGAAATAAACCCCCCAACAACAAACTCCAAATCCCCGAAACTCCCCCCACCCTGCACCCCTGCTGCAGCTTACAAAGCCCCCCCAACTTGCAGTGTGCCTGTCGCCCTACAAAACCAAAAGTCTACAAAAAGTACCCTAAGGGAGGAAAAGAGCACCCCTAGTCCTCCCGCAACCCTCCACAGTTACTGCACTCTGTTCAATTTCTCAAGTATAGTCAAATCAAGTCAGGCCGGCTCTGAGATATCAGCCCTGTCCATCCCGGCCACTGTCTCCATGCTCGGCTGTGTCGTCCCCCGTCCGTCGCCGGGGCAAAGCGTCCAGCCATTCGTCGGCCATAACAGGAGAGTCAAAAAAGAATGTCCGATCTTCGTGCACCACCCGTAGTCTGGCAGGGAAAAGCATGGCATACTTCAGATCCAGTTCCCGAAGCCTCCGCTTCACCCCCAGGAAGCTCTGTCTCTGTCTCTGCACCTGCTGGGTGAAGTCCGGATAAAAATTCACCGACGCATTCTGGAAGGGAACTGGGCCCGTCACCCTCGATGCTTGCAGGATAGCGTCCCGATCTCGGAAATGAAAGAGCCGGGCGACAATCGGCCGCGGCGGGGCACCCGCCTTGGGCCGCCCGCCTGGCACCCTATGGGCCCTTTCCACCGCAAAAAACTTCCCAAGGCCCCTAGGCTTCAGATGATTAAGGACCAAATCCTCAACAAGCAGGTCCGCCGAAGCCTCATCCGGGGACTCCGGGACCCCGATGACGCGCACGTTGTTGCGCCTGGCCCGGCTCTCGAAGTCCTCCAGCCGGCGGGCGACGAGGTCACTCTCGGCCCTCAGCTTACGGACCTCGGTCTGCAGTTCCGCAACATCATCAGTGAGGCCCGTGGTCTTGAGGTCCAGGTTCTTAACGCGTTCGTTCGTCTTGCCCAGGTCCGAGCGGATCAGATTGACATCCACCAGGATGGCATCCACCTTATGCGCCAGGGCCTCGAACTGTCTCCCCATCGAGGTCTGCATCCCGTCAAGCGCGACCATGACATCCTGTAGGGAGAGCTCCGGTGTCGCAGGCGAGTCCTCCTTCTGGGCATCCGGCGCCTGGCTCGATCCACTCGGTGATGCTTTCTGGAGAGCGTAGCGGTCCATGCTGTTGACTTGGGTATACGTTCCCCGCCTGGTAGACTTAGTCTTCAGCCGATCCCCTTCTGCTTTGCCCGACATAATGGACTCCAGGCAGTCCAGTGCAGTTAAGACTGTTCCCTCTCAGGGAGAGGAATAAGGAGTGAGCAGTTCTGCCTTATGCTGCCAGAGTAGCCCGCCGAGCGTCCTTGGGGTAATAAAGCCACCCAGAGCTCTCCAGTGTCCGGGCAGACAAAGGGAACGAAATCGAAAGTGAAAGAGCGGGGACCTCCGTCCGACAGTTCACACCTCGCCTGGCCGTTGTTGATCAACTAGGAGCCGGGCATCCTGCCAACTCTAGCCCCTGGCATCCCCGGGAGATAGGCCGCAATCTTCCGCCAGGCGTAAGTCCGGTTCCCGATGGGCGATCTGACCGCGGGTAGCATCAATCGCCTCCCTGACAACTCAGCAACACGATGCCATGCATACCATCAGGATTAGAGACAGGATAGTCGACGGAGGGCGCGAGGGTCTCAGGAGCTCTAAGCTCACGCGGCCATCTTGGCTAGGCTCCTCCCTCCGAGGTGGATTTTTTTTATTGCAGATGAAGGACATCATAGCCTCAAATCTATGATTGAAATATCTGCAAACATTAACCGGATCCAATGAGCACAGTTCTCCTGCTGTCTTGTATTCGATGTTTTTAATGTTTGAATTTGCCTCTCGTAGAAAATCCAGTAAATCATCCCAAGCGTACTCGGCACAGCTTAGTGTAACGAACCATGTTGGTGTTCCTAAATTCCGTAACATGCATTTTAATTCACCATGGCGTCGGTACCAATATTCATTTGTCCCACGCTGACAAGCCATCAGATTGATCAGTTGTGTTTCCAAATGATCATCTCGGTGCTGCACTTTCTCCATAAAATCCTTAGCAGACACATTTTGTAAATGTACTCCACTTTTTAAAATGTGATTTACTGCATAAGACAGTGCAGACAAGTCGCTTTCAAATAAAAGATGGAACAAATAAGGAATACTTTGTCGAAATCTGGGATCTTCAGCATATAGTCGTGTAGTCCGATACTCAGAAGCTGGAATCTGTTCCGGACGTTCATCGTATCGTCCTCCTTTTCCTTTAGGAAACAGCTGGGGAAAACATCGAGCTTCCAAGCTCTCCTCCCATACACTCACGGGAGTTCCTTTTGCTTTCTTCATCTGAAAGACATCAATATTGTCTCCCATAACTTCTTTTGAATGAAGAGGATGTATGCTAAAATGTTCATAAATTTCTTCTTCCTTTGACTTGTCCACTTTTTCAATTTGTCCAGTTGGTGTTTCTGTGTCTTCTTGTAAATCTTCTTCTTCTTCTTCTTCTTCTATATAAATTGATTCATACCATTTGTTATTCCTTTTCAAATACAAATTTGCTCTTTGTACTTTCCGCACATCTACCAGCTCCTGCCAAATCTTCTTAATCTTTGTAGGTACACCATTAACCAGAATAATTAATGGTTCAGTTTCCAAAGTATCCGCATCAATAGTTTCCATATTTTTTTTCAAATCCAAGGGCAAATACACCACTCTACCTTTTAAACCTCTCAGTAAATCTGAAGGAGGTAATTTACCAGTTTTGGGCTCCATACGTACTATGGTCTGGAACGGATGAACACATTGAATGAGTATAGACTCATATGTATTTAATTCAGAAAGTTCAGCAGGAATAGCATCCAATTCTAAATTATTATGTACAGCTCTGGTCGGCATTCTATTTTCCTCTAACTTGTTGTAACAGTATTTACAAATACGCTGATCTTCACCCAAATCAAAACAATTTTCAAGAAATATATATGTGGCAAAATCCTTCCACTTATAATTATCTTCATTTTCACTCTTTCTGTAGAGATCAACATTCCTAGTTTGTTTTCTATAATGAGTTCTGCGGCAACAAATACAAGTAAAATTTGGTCTTTCATTAGAGATTATTGCAAATTTTGTTATGTGATCATTAAATGTGTTACTTACAGAAGGTTCTACATTCTCTTCCACTTCTTCCTCATTTACTGTGTCCTTCTCTGCACTGTTTTGTTCAGGACCAAAGTAACAAAACTGAATTTCATCGACAACCTTCTCTACATCTGATACCGTTCCTCGGAACAGAGCCCTATTCAATTAATTTAACTTTATTGCTGGACTTTTGGCAAAATACAACCGTCTCACAAACTTTCTCATTTCAGTATGATGAACAGCCAGCATCCTAAAATGATGGAAAACACTATTACACACTTTTCTAGATAGACAAGCCAGAGAATGACCCTGCAAACCAGTATTCTCTCTCACTCTGCATGGATCCAGACTTTGAAGCACCTTAATCTTCTGTTTTATACTTTTTTTACTATATTCTCTTAGAAACTCACGAAATTTGTCAATAGATTCCTGACGCACAGTGCAAATACTACTACAATTCCAAGTGTACACTGGGGCTTTAGGACGTCTCCCCATAGCCTCATCTGCCATCACTTGTACCTCATCTCTTGGAACCATTATCTCCTTCTCCATTATGCAACCATTTTTTACTTCGTAAGCACGACCTCTGGTGTCAACTGCATGCAGCAAACTATTACTTTGAAAATAGCTCTCTTCATTAAAAAAAGGTTCACTACTTGAACTATGCATCCACTTTCCTAAAAACACTTTACAAAAGTTTGTTCTGTTCACTACTCTTTTCCTTTTGCTATGTGATTTCAGTACATTAACCATTTTGTCTAATGTACGCATCCTATTCAAAATTAAAATGAATAGTTTCCTTTTTAATTCTAATGCCTTTGCTGCAATGGCTTCAATTTCTTTTTTTCTTTTATAAAACTTAGTCTTTTGCTTATATTTCTTCACATCCTTTATCAAATTGGACATAACTCTTCTCTGAAACATTTTTCTACGTATCTCTTTAAACGCTGTTTTTCTATTTATGTAAATCTTTTCAGTTGCAGAAGGTATATTTGCATTAACTAAATTCTCAATTTTTTCCTGTCCTTTTCTTTTCAAAACATTCTTTCCAGTACAGACATTTTGTACATTTTTCATTCTTTTGAATATATTTTTTAGAAATTGTTTTTCTGCTTACCAGAAGATTTTTTCTTTTTCCCAACATGAGCATCTTCTACTAACTTTGGTCCTCCAGTTGTCTTCAAATATAGGTTTTTTTTGTGAGTTTTTTGAACTCTGGATTTTGTAGGCATCTTAAATTTTGTTCACTGCTCATCAGCAATACCTGAAAAAAACTAAAAAAAAATTCCTTTATTTTATTTAAATATATTACTACATTTCTTTTCACAATAGTCACAAAACGTAATTTCTTTGCCAATTTGAAAACACACTTATTACTCTTTTTTTTGGCAAGTGATAATCACTTTTACAGACTGACACATTATAAATCCAGTTTTCAGATTTTTTTAAAAGCACATGTCCAGACTGCTTTTTCAGACCACCACCATGTGTATCCTAGGTGACTGCCTACACTCCAGCAAGGGCAACCAGCCTTAGTGATGCTGAATGTATTTGCATTACAGACTGAAACCTCAAACCCCACTCGCTTGTAAATACTGTGCATGATTATACATGGAAAGGAGCTGGGTGTGTGCTAAGAGTCTGCTTCTGCACCAAAAAATCGCTCCCCCTTTTTCCTACTAATGCAACTGTGAAATCACCAGAGCAAAACGCAATAAATCTCTGCCTGTAATTCCTATTTGCACACAGAGTCATGTTTTCACATTAGTCACAAAACGAAATTTCTTTGCCAATTTGAAAGCACACTTACTGCTCTTTTTTTTTGGCAAGTGATAATCACTTTTACAGACTGACACATTATGAATCCACTTTTTAGATTTTTTAAAAAGCCCATGTCCAGACTGCTTTTTCAGACCACCACCATGCGTATCCTGGGTGACTGCCTACACTCCAGCAAGGGCAACCAGCCTTAGTGATGCTGAATGTATTTGCATTACAGACTGAAACCTCAAACCCCACTCGCTTGTAAATACTGTGCATGATTATACATGGAAAGGAGCTGGGTGTGTGCTAAGAGTCTGCTTCTGCACCAAAAAATCGCTCCCCCTTTTTCCTACTAATGCAACTGTGAAATCACCAGAGCAAAACGCAATAAATCTCTGCCTGTAATTCCTATTTGCACACAGAGTCATGTTTTCACATTAGTCACAAAAAGAAATTTCTTTGCCAATTTGAAAGCACACTTACTGCTCTTTTTTTTTGGCAAGTGATAATCACTTTTACAGACTGACACATTATGAATCCACTTTTCAGATTTTTTTAAATGCACATGTCCAAACTGCTTTTTCAGACCACCACCATGTGTATCCTGGGTGACTGCCTACACTCCAGCAAGGGCAACCAGCCTTAGTGATGCTGAATGTATTTGCATTACAGACTGAAACCTCAAACCCCACTCGCTTGTAAATACTGTGCATGATTATACATGGAAAGGAGCTGGGTGTGTGCTAAGAGTCTGCTTCTGCACCAAAAAATCGCTCCCCCTTTTTCCTACTAATACAACTGTGAAATCACCAGAGCAAAACGCAATAAATCTCTGCCTGTAATTCCTATTTGCACACAGAGTCATGTTTTCACATTAGTCACAAAACGAAATTTCTTTGCCAATTTGAATGCACACTTACTGCTCTATTTTTTTGGCAAGTGATAATCACTTTTACAGACTGACACATTATGAATCCACTTTTCAGATTTTTTAAAAAGCCCATGTCCAGACTGCTTTTTCAGACCACCACCATGTGTATCCTGGGTGACTGCCTACACTCCAGCAAGGGCAACCAGCCTTAGTGATGCTGAATGTATTTGCATTACAGACTGAAACCTCAAACCCCACTCGCTTGTAAATACTGTGCATGATTATACATGGAAAGGAGCTGGGTGTGTGCTAAGAGTCTGCTTCTGCACCAAAAAATCGCTCCCCCTTTTTCCTACTAATGCAAATATAAAATTCCCAGAGTTGTACACAATAAATCTCTGCCTATATTTCCCAACATGTGTAACCTGGGTGACTGCCTACATTCCACCAAGGGCAACCAGCCTTAGTGATGCTGAATGTATTTGCATTACTGAGTCCAACCTCAAACCCTTAAACTATTCTTTTTTTATACCAATACACCTTAAATTATCGTGAAAACATAGTCCATATTATTTTACATGTTCCTCACATTTAAATTTCTCCCAAAACAGAAAATAATAAACGCAACTTCAACAAAAAGAATTACATTTCTATTATTCATTTCTTAATTTACCATATACATCTCCTCTCAAACTCTAACCTCACCTTTAAAATTAGTTAGTTGTGAAAGAAATGTGGCACTCAAACAGCAGATTATCAGAGCCAGGATCTCTGTTCTCTACACCTCTCTCCTCTCAGCAGAACCAGATAATGGCAAAGTTTCCCTCTATTTTTCCACACATATACATGTAAGTTTCAAATCTCAGTGCTTCCCCCTTTTTTTCAAATGTAATCACACATTTCTATTGGTTGAAAACCAACCCTTTTCCAAAAGTACCCTTCCCCCAACTTGACTTCTGCCTAGTACCCTTCCCCCAACTTGACTTCTGCCTGCTACCATAGCAACAGCTCATGGAACACTGCTGTGTGGAGTCAGGTCAGAAGTTCGCCAAACAATGTTTCAATTCCACAGAGCAAGAGTGCTTGACTTTTCAAACCTAACAGCAAATCCATAGTACTGTTCTTTGGTAACACATTTTTCTGTACCAATACAAAACATGCTTCTATTAATTTACACATACAGCCTAGTTTTTATTCTAGAATGGTATGAAACAGCCAATCAGTTCTTTTTTTTTTGAAAAAAATATGTATGCCTCCATTTCCAAACTGTCTTTCTTTTCATATTGCCATTCTACTGAAAGACACCTCCTGAGTGCATCCAGTTCTCCTTTGAAGATGTTCACAGTGTGGATTGTAGGGCACAGCTATGTCTTCTGGAGTGAAAAGTTTGCAGAGAAAACAGGTATGGTGAGAGACCTTGCTTTGCCAAATGTAGACATTAAATGGATTGGTCAGAGAGGGTTAAAGTGGCACCAATTGATGCCATTGGTGAAATCCTTCATGCAAATCCAACACCCTGACCTCATAATAGTGCACTGTGGTGGCAATGACCTAGGCACTTTGACTGGGGTAGGTCTGGAAATGCTTATGAAGGACACCTTTGCACAACTGTTTTCACTTTTCCCTAAAACTGCCTTTGTGTTTTCTAACATATGCCAAAGGCAAAAATGGAACTGGTCCAATCATTTCTGTCCGCAGATTGACAAAGCAAGAAAGCACGTCAACAAATCTGTTTCTGCTTTCCTCTGTGACTATGGTATGGGTTCCATTTACCACAACAACTTGCGTTACGACATGCAAGACATTTATAGAGGAGATGGTGTGCACTTCAATGATGAAGGGAACAGAGTCTTCCTCTTGAACCTTAGACTCTGCATCGGTACTTACTTGTAGGTACCACTAAAAAATCACTTAATAAACACAACGGCTCTTTTTAGAGCCCCCTAATATCTAAACACTTAAATCTGAATTTCATTTCTTTTTTTTTTTTTTTTTTTACCGTACGCTTACCGTAAGCTTACCGTACGCGTACCCCGTGATTTTTTTAAAAATCAATAAATGTTTTCTTTGTACTTTTCTGTCCTTCTTTGACCCCCTTACAAATGTTAGGGGGTCTGTAACTCTCTCCCTTGCCCCCTTTTCAAGATATCACTCTTTTTTACCGGAGTGAAATACACAAAATGGCGGCCGCCGCTTCCTGGTTTCGGCCGATTCGAATGTTTACTAAGATCTAACAGCCAATCAAAATCGCGCTCGCGCACGCCACCGTACGCGTACGGTAAGCTTACGGTAAGCGTACCGTAAGCTGGCTCAGATATATATATTGATTTAAAGGCTATTTTCTCAGAATCTACTGAACAGATTTACACCAAACCTACAAAAGGCACTTCCTTGACCTGAGGACTACCTCTCTGCCAAATTTCTAGTAATTCTGTTCAGCCGTTCGGGCTGTAGCCCTGTCTAAAGGTCCTATGGAAAAATGCATGGGAAAAACGCGTTTTGGGACCCCCCTTTTATCTCAGCCCCCGCTTGACGAATCCCCCCGAGACTTTCAGGGTAGGAGCGGAGCGTAGCGCCCCACCTATTTTGAGAAATTCGCGAGGATTCGTCGACCGGCGCCAAAGGTATTCAAAATAGAATGTTGCAGATTTCCTATGGAAACAGGGTCCTAACTATAACTACCTACTGGCGACCGCCAGTAGGTAATATATATATATATATGTATATATATATATATATATATATATATATATATATATATATATATATATATATATATATTCCCTGCTTGCCACTCGGGCAATACGCCGCACAGCCTGAACAGAGGGCGCTTCATTCGTGTGGACCACCCCAGTCGGGTCCAATTTCATCAAAAGACTTCCTCCCAAATAGAAAGGTAACAAAGCTGTGTTTCAAGCCACAACATTTTTATTCGTCGGCGAATAAAAGTTTTGTGGCTTGAGACAAGGCTTTGTTACCTTTCTAGTTCTATTTGGGAGGAAATCGATATGGGAAGCTTGATCTTGTTCCGCAGATTGTGTTTCTCATGATATGGTGTAAATCCATTAACAAGTTTTTGCGAAATTAAGGTTCATAAGGAATTGTATATCTCGACAGTTGGTGTCCAGGTATGCTCTGATTTAAGGGGACTAGTCAATCCTGCCCCAAGCTCAACTCAGAGAAGACCAAAGTACTCATCATAAGCTCCACCCCCTCTGTCTGGGATGACTCCTGATGGCCGACAGCATTTGGAACCTCCCTCACACCCAAGACCATGCGCGGAACCTCGGCTTCATTCTGAACTCCTTGCTCACCATGAGTCACCAAATCAATGCCGCCTCATCATTCTGCTTCCACACGCTACGGCTGCTCTTAAAGATATTCAAATGGAGCTCTCTGAGTCCAGAAAGACAGTAAGCCACGTGCTCACTAGCAGCAGAATCGACTATGGCAACCCACTCTATGCCAGCATCATTCAGAAATTCCTCAAGAAATTGCAGAACCTCCAGAGTGCCTCCACTAGACTCAACTTTAACATTCCCCACTTCAACCACATTACCAGCCACCAATTGATGAAATTAACTCCCTTATAAAGATCTATGATATTGCCTTATTGCATCTGGTCCTATGATTTGGGGTAGGGATTTTAACTTTATCCAAAACTTGGCTAAAGATACCTTAATAGGAACGAACAACAACTCAAACCTAGAACAGAAAAGCAATAGAAGCTTTTAAGTGAAGCTATTAACTAGTTGATCCCTGCAGAGAGGTCGAGCCAGAAATTAAGTTTCAAGACTAAAATCATAGCCAGTGCTTTCTCCGATCATTTTTTAGTCTGCTTAGTGCTGGATATTGGCTTAAATATTGGGGATAGACCAAGATGGCATCTGGATAGATCGTTTCTCTCCAATCTTCAATGGGTAGCTGAAATGAAACAGTTTTTTCTTGAGTTCTTTATCATCAACCGGATTATGCCTTCATTATTTTCAATTTGAGAGGCTTTTAAAGCAACTTTAAGGGGGAGATTTATAGCAATTAAATCAAGTCAAAGTAAAAACACTCACAGCAGATAGCAAACCTGCACACATCATTAGACTATGCCATTGGTGTTAGGGAGTGAAATGTGGGGATCGAGCCTGAGGTTGGCCTAGTAGCAACTGCAAGACAAAATGTCTGATTTTTTTTATTTTAGAAGCAATTAATAATTCTAATAGCTATCAACAAAAAATAGATGAGGAAAATCAGCACATTGGCAAGTTTCTGGCTTGGTCTGGAAGAATCAAGAGTGAAAAGGCAATGATTAAATCTTTAGAGAATCCCATTACAAGAAAAATTTTAACGGATCAGGAAGAATTCTTTAAACTCTTTGTTCAACATTATTCAGATATTTATCAGGCCCAATATATGGTGTCAACAAATCATATTGAACATTATTATGATACCATGTGCCTTCCTTCTCTATCCGAGTCTCTTTCTCAGTTAGTATTGAAGTTCATAACGCCCATTGAGATTAAGCAAGCTTTAAAGAAGTGTCTCATGCCAAACCCTGTGGGAATGATAGTTTACCGGCAGATTTTTTTCAAATATTCTCCAGCGAGCTTGTGTCATTTCTAGTGGATCTTTTTAATTTTATTAAAGGAGGGGGCAATAAGCAACAATAGTTTAATTAAAAAAAAAAAAATACAACATCTGTCTGCTTAACACAGACTATAAATTGCTGATGAAGATAAGGGCTGCCTGCATAATGCCAGCATCACAACAGCTAATACATGAAGATTAATGCGTCTTTGTAGCAGGACTGCCAATGGATTTTTAATTCAGGCTATGGAATATTTCTCAGTAAATGGTCGATGCCGCAAAGGCCTTCAATCTGGTAAATTGGGATGCCCTGTTTAATTCCTCTCAAAATTAGTGTTTTCCTCCCAATTAATTTCAGTGCTATCATTTGTATAAATATGTTTAATCAGGATTAAAAAAGACACGCACAAAAGATGTCCCCTCGCCCCAATTTTATTTACTTTTTTCATTGAATCCCTAGCAATACAACTTTGTTATAATAATGATATCAAGGCAGCTATTACAGGAATGGCTAGGCTTAAATTGTTATGGATGATATGATACTATATCTCCAGCCTGAAGAGGATAACATAAAACAAACCAGATGATTACAGACTTCACTAAGATTGGAGGATACAAGATAAATCCCAGTAAAACAGAATTGCTGCTTTTTAATGGATACTACAGCCTTGAGCAAGGTTAGTGTCTCCAATTGGATATCTTGGTATTTTAGTAACAAATAACAGTTCTAGGACCATATGTATTAAAATTGGTTTTAGCGTTTCCCAAATTGCGATTTTTAGCGAATCGCATTTTGAGATTCGCAAAACCAGATGTATATAAAAGATCGCAAAATTCTAGAGAATCGCAGAAAATCGCAGAATAAAATGCGAATACCTATTTTGCGATTCCTTAATTGCGAATTCTCAAATAAGGAATCGCAATTTAGAGAATCGGCAATTCAGGTACAGCTTGATAACATCACAACCAGGAAATGTGACTGCCCCAGCTGCACCTGATTGCCAGAAGCTGAGTGAGAGGCTGGGAGGAGAGTGGAAGAAGTGTGCACTGCCAGGCAGAGTAGGAGAAATGGATCCACAGGAGAAAGAGAAGGCGCAGGAGGAGAATGTACGCAAAAGGAAACAGAAGTTCAGTGAGAGGGAGCAGGAGGTGTTAATCCAGGAAATTGTAGTCAGCCGTGAGCTCCTGTTTGGGAAGAAATCCCTACGTGTGCCAGAGGCAGGCAAAAGGAAAATTTGGTATGAAATCCAGGAGAAGGTGAATGCTCTCGGCGTGACCCACTGCACTGTTGAGGACCTCCGCAAAAGGTTGTATGACATGCGCCAGAGATCCAAGGAAAAGGTGTCCACAAGGTTGGCTGAGGCCAAGAAGATTGGTGGGGGCACATCCACTGTAAGTGAGTCCACACCCCTTGAGGAGTTGGTGGAGGGCACCCTTCAGCCCAAGAGTGTCAGTGGCGTGGCTGACCTGGAGAGCTACGACTTACCAAACACCAGACAATGTAAGATGCATGTCATTACTCCCCTGATACATCACCACCTCACTCACACACTCAGGAAACACCCAGACAGTAAACAGGAATGCTACTCCAGTACATGTTAACAAGCACACTCAGCAATGCATTATGGGAGATGTAGTCACATGCACCATACAGTGGAGCAGTGAGACACAGGAAGGTAGATTCTGGATGAGTAATTCAGGGAAGGCAAAAAAACAGACAGATAGTACTCATGTAACTCAAAACGGACAACTGCATTGCATGACCAATGCAAGGCAGGACACCAAATTAATGTGTGCATTTATTTATTTATTTAGGCATTTGTTAAGCGCACTATCACCATTGCAGACATCCTGGCACTGACTGAATCAGAGAGAGACGTGAAAGTGAAACACTGGAGCGGGAGTTATCAGACAGTTGTTTTGGGGAATAACCAGGTTTCGTCTCCTGAATGGGAGAAGTTCAGAGATGTGCCTAATATCAGCTGGGAGCGTATTCCAGAGCTTGGCAGCTGTTACCTCAAAGGATCTGCCTCCGGATCTGACTCTCTTGAATCTGGGAACGACTGCCAGCTTGGCCTCAGAGGAGCGAAGCTGCCTGGCTGGAGTGTACCAAGCAAATTTCGATTGTAGGGAGGCAGGGCCAATTCCATGGAGCGCCCTAAATGCTATACAAAGGGCTTTGAATTGTACTCTCTGCCTCACCGGCAACCAGTGGAGTTTGCTCAGAGAGGATGACCCGTGTGCTCTTCTAGGAAGCCCCAAGGCCAGCTTAGCAGCTGCTGATTGGACGCTTTGGAGCCTGTCCAGCAAGAATCCAGGGGATCCCAGCAGAAGGGCATTGCAATAATCCAATCTGCTGAGGATGGTACATCTTACCACTTGGACGCGAGCATGTGGGTGAAGGAGAGGAAGGACCTTCCTTAGGGAACGTAGGATGGCAAAACAGCAAGCAGTAATCTTATGGATATGCGTCTCCAAACTGAGCCTATGGTCCAGCAAGACCCCTAGGTTACGGACTGATTCTACCGGCCGGACTGTAGTCCCAGTTTCAGGGGGCCAGAAATTATCAGGGAAAGGCCTGGGAATCTTAGTTCCAGCGCTAAAGAGCACCTCCGTTTTCCCTGCGTTGAACTGAAGGGAGTTGTCCTTAAGCCAACGAGAGGTGTCACGCAAGCAGTTGTGAAAGACCTCAACCGATGTAGAATCCTCTCCCTCCAGGGAGAGGATCATTTGCGTGTCGTCGGCGTAGTTGACAATTTTAATATTAAAGCTTTTAATTAGCGTAATCAAAGGTCTGAGGTAAAGGTTAAAAAGGATTGGGCTAATTGCTGAGCCCTGGGGGACCCCATGTGAAATCAAAGTAAAAGCTGACTGAAAAGGAGGGATGGACACCGCCTGCTGCCTATCCTGCAGAAATTAGTGGAACCACTGCACTGCCGACCCTCTTACTCCCGCCTTAAGCAACTGCTTCAGCAAAATCTTATGGTTCACAGTGTCAAAGGCGGCAGACATTTCAAGCAGGATCAAAAACGTTAACTGCCTTCTGTCTGCACGCCTTTGAAGCTCGTCCATAGCGGTTATTAGGGTGGTCTCGATTCCGTGGGCGGGCCGGAAACCGAATTGATCAACATCTAATAGTTGATGACGTTCCAGATGGTTGGAGAGGGTGTTGCTAACCCATCTTTCGACAATTTTGGCTGGGAATGGTAACAGGGAGATGGGACGGTAGTTTTTTGAACAGTCCGGGTTGAGAGAGGGCTTTTTTAGCAAAGGAGAAACTAGCGCCCGCTTCCATTGAGCTGGAACAGTCCCAGTCACAAGAGATTGATTGCAGATAAGATGGAGGGATGGAAAAAGTTCCTTCTCAAATTCCTTCCATATTTTATGTGGAACAGGGTCTAAGAGAGACCCCGAGGAAAACTCTCTGGCTAGTTTACCGAATGCTTCGTACGTAAGAGGTGGAAACTCGAGTAAAATATCATTCGAAGCCAAGGTTGGCCCTGCAAGTTGGTCCACTGAGGATCCCAGTCTCAGGTCGGGGGGAGGGATAGAGTCTGGCGAGACTTCCAGATCCCTAATGATGAGATCAATTTTTTCCTTGAAGAAAACAGCAATTTCTCGCAGAGTTCTTGAGATGGAATGATGGAGTTTTTGGCGCATTCCGGGTTGGTGACGCTATTCAGTATATTAAAAATGTTTCTGGAGCTGTTGGTGGAATTACAGATCATGGAGAAGTAGTAATCTGCTTTTGATTTTTTAATCAGGTTCTTATATTCACGAACTTTATTTTTCCACAGCTCCTTAAGGGTTTCTGAATAGTCACGTCTCCACCTTCTCTCGGCTTGTTTGCAACATTGCTTCAGATCTTTTAAGGTATCGCTGAACCAAGGAGCAGAGTCATTGCCCTTACAACTGCGAGTTTTTAGAGGGGCAAGAACGTCGAGGATAGTTGTGATACCTGTGCAAAGTGAGGAGTAGTTTTCAACTACCTGTTTTTCCTCATCAAAGAGTTGCTCCAACTGGAACACATCCCCTATGGAGTGCAGACGAGTAAGAGCTTTCCAGTCTCTGCAGTTAATTTTACTGGTCAACCCAGGAGCCTTGTGATGGCCATCGTTCAAGTGTATAAAAAATTTGATAAGTGAATGGTCTGTCCAATCCATAGGTAGGGTTTCCCCCATCACTACTAACTGGGGACCTGAGAACAATAGATCTAAGAGGTGTCCGCCTTTATGGGTTGCTCCAGTGACCAACTGGGAGAGGCCGAAGTTTTCGCAAGAATGAAGTAAGTTACGGAGACCAGAGTCGAGAGCGCCATTGCGCCAGAGGTTAAAATCCCCAAGAATGATCAGTTTGTGATGGGAGAGTGCGATATTAGTCAGGGTGACCAAGAGCGCTGGTTGTTGCTGAAGGCTAAACGCAACAGGTGGGCGATAACATACTATCCCGGTGACAGTATTTCCGGAGTGGGCCTGAATTGATAATCCCAACAGTTCAGTGCCTTCGGTCGGGTCTAGAACAATAATTTTAATGTTACAGGATGCAGTAAAAATGACACCTACCCCCCCCCCCCTCTCCCACTAGCCCTAGGAGTGTGAAGAAATTTATACCCAGGAGGACATGTAAAGCCGGGATCAACCAGGCAGTCAGGACGAGTCCATGTTTCCGTCATGAAAATGACATCTAGTTCATGAGTTTCAATAAGTAGCTGGATCTCTATACTATGCCTAGGCAGGGACCTTACATTCAGGAGCCCACATTTTAACGAATTATTGCCCAGAAAATCGGTTTGCGGGAGGGCCGCATGTAACAATGTGAAAGTGCCTTTGTCTGCATGTAGCTTACCCAGTTGTAAGAGCGCCTCTCTAGAGTAGGGAGGGCCAGCCGGTGGCATGCTGGAGTCTGTTGGATGGAGACAGGCAGCATAGCTTGCGCAGAGACTACCTTGGCGCGGACGGGCGCAGACGGGCTTGCCTTAGGCGCGCCCACTGCGCTCGTCCGCTGCGCGTCCAGAAAAGGCACATGATTTATGGAGAGGGAGATAGGGGAGGGGGGGGCGTGGCCTCAAAAAAGGGCGTGGCCTCAGCGAACGCCGGTGATGGCGGCAAGAGTAACCCTGTGCAGCTTCCGCGGCAACGCGGAATCTGCTGCGCGGTCTGGTCAGGAGCAATCAAGTTACCTGAGAGGTGCTGGAGGGAAAGAGGGGTGAGTTATAAAAATACAGTAAATTGTGACACTCAAAGTTTTAAAACACAAGTTGCGCTCCCGGCTTTCCGCCTCAGGAGATCAGTCAATCTGAGCGGCGTTTGTAGTCAACGACTTTTATAAGGGCTCGAAGTGGGCGTGGCCTAAAAAAGGGGCGTGGCCTCAGCGAACGCAGATGATGGCGGCAAGAGTAACCCTGTGCAGCTTCCGCGGCAGCGCTGAATCTGCTGCGCGGCCTGGTCAGGAGCAATCAAGTTACCTGAGAGGTGCTGGAGGGGAAGAGGGGTGAGTTATAAAAATACAGTAAATTGTGACACTCAAAGTTTTAAAACACAAGTCGTGCTCCCGGCTTTCCGCCTCAGGTGATCAGTCAATCGACATCAGTCAATCGACATTCACAGCTCCACCTGAAACACTGGAACTCATTTCTGAAGGTGAGGATGCATCCAACAATGAGGACCAGGCAGGGCAAGAGGTGCAGGAGCAAGACAGACCAATCCCTGTGCCATGCAGATGGCACCTCATTGTGCAATCACTCCCACTGCTGGAGGCAGGTCCACAGGACACAAGTGGAGAATCCCAGCCAGTCCAGGCACAGCACAGAGCACAAGTCAAGGAAGTGGGTCCAGACGCAGGACACGGCCATCCAACAGCGCTGCTGCCGTAGACGAAGACACCTAGTTCGGCGGGCTTGATGGCACCAGGGTTAAAGTCCAGCACCTGCAAGCAAAAGCATTAAGGTCAATCCTGCGCCAGTTTGCCTCCCAAAACCACAACATGACCAAGATGAGGGATGGGTTCTGGGACATGACCGGTGCACTACAAGGACTGTGTTCCGAGCTGAGGAGAGAACGGGCAGCCAGGCACAGGGAGAGATGTCTCCACACTCGGCTGGACATGTACACCAAGGCTGTCAACCACCTAAGTACCGTCACTATACTGCTGTCACGTCGCTGTGTAAGCATGCAGCATGAGATGGCTCACTGCTGCCAGGATGTGGCCAGGGGTGAAGTACTGGGTATTTTAAGCCCAGCGGTGCAGGGGAACACACTCTATGACTTCGGGTTCTTCCTGTTTCAGACCTACAGAAACACAGAGTCTTCTGGGTGAAGTCAAAGATCAGTTTATTGGCTGCAGACCAATTACAGGTATCCTAGAAGTACAACAGCGTGTATGTTCTCAGGAGACTGCTGAAAATCACAGAAACGGGCTTCCCCTTAAATACAAAATATCCTGCTTCAGGCACACATTCCTTGGTTTACGATATGGCCATTACATATATAATTACAAATGAAAAAGGCAGAGTCATGATGACCATCCCACATTCCAGTTAAGCCAGCCCGTAATTATTTACCCAGCAAGGCTCAGATCCCACATCAGATATCGATAGGCCCTAATAAACATGAGCATCTCCTGTTTGGAAAACAAGCCATAAAGCAGGAACAGTCAGGTGAGAAAGAGATTAGCTGGAGGCTCGTGTAGGATGAAAAGGCTTTATGGTGTGCCAAGCCCTGATGCTAATCACAGGTGGCCGGAGGACGGGGAGCTCGTGAGACCGGACTGACCTGGGGCAGCGGAGCCAAGCTGCCCAGGTCACAGAAAAGTCAAGGAAAGGCACATGTGCTCTAAAAGGCCCGTATTTGCTTCATGCTATGTAGCCTGTGTGAGGGCAACCATAAGATGGCCACCGCTCCAAGATGGAACCCACGTAGTGATGTATAATAGCGTATACACAGTGCATTCATAGCTAAAACCTTACACAAAGCACTTGTACATACCGCATTAACCATTCGCGGTTCACTAATACCGGGATAGACAGGGGTAGGGCCCTGCCTCCTAAGTGGTCCCAAATTCTAAAGTACAACAGACCCTCCTTTTGCCCTTACATAGGCAATAACTATACGCATTTCAATCCGAGTCTAGGTCAATATTCACGAAGTCATGGAGATGTTGCTGTAGCATCATCCTATTACTCAGCTCGTCCCTCGATACAGGTTTCCTTACACATAATGTAGCACAGAGGCCACATATCGCAGGAGCACACTGTATGCACAGACAGAACAGGAAAAGGATGGCTAAGATCATTCCAATGACCATCAGAACTTTCCAACCCCAGGCAGATATCAGTTCCCAGAACCACCCCACCAGTGACCAATCTCCTTTATCCACGTGTATGGACTCAGATATTTTATGTAGTTTGGAGATGGCTTGATAAACTGTTGGAGCGTTGTCTGGTATGAAAATGCAACAACTAGATTGGATAACCTTACATACCCCACCGCTGTCTGCAACTATGACGTCTAGAACCATGCGGTTCTGCAAAGTCATGAGGCGATCCGCTTGGAGCTCAGCTGTCAACTTACCAAGGGCACCAGCCGTAACATTAACAGTGGATTCAACCACACGTGTCAGTTGTCTCAAGTTCCTACTATTAACCATAGGTCCCCAAAACGGCAGGAAACCCAAAAAGAAATCTCCCGCTTCCTGACCGGCAGTATCCTCCTTACTAATCACGCCTCTCACAACTCTGGTCTTGTGATAGTCGGAGGCAGCAGTAAATGTTGGCGGTAGCAGATTTGCAATATAACATGTGCCCGAGAAGTCAGGGGGCAACCATGTATATGCTCGGTCATTGCAGATAAAATATGTACCCTTGGCAGCCAAAAACGCAGGGGAAAACTGTGACAAAAAAGTGTACGTTTCAGTACAGTCACTTCTCCCCAGTTGAGCTCTAGGATTCTGACCATTACCTTGCAAACAGAACCGACCTATGTGGGGTATGACCCAGATTGGGGATGACATTTTCCGCTGTCTTTCACCCAGACTAATACTATACCCCGTCGCGTTCCACCCTACATAAGCTCTCAACTCTTCTTTGGGAATAGATGAGTATGCATCGATATCTCTGCTCATATCGGCAACTCCTTTCATTAAAGCTTTGTTATTGGTGCTAGGTCTGATGGAATGCGGTTGTCGCGGGGAGTAGGCATCTAGTGCATAGAGAAACATGGTCTGGAATGCCCATGACGATCCATTGTAACTATACGGCAGCACTAGATAGGGAATACCCTTATTAATGGTATGTGGCATTAAACCACACACCCAACAGTTGGTTGTAATTATAACTAGTTTGTGCTGGTGCAGGAGCTGAATAAATGAGTTGTTTATAAATGCGGACCGTCTAGCTTGTTCATGTTCAGGCAGAGGGTAAAAAGAGTGTGAGGAGACAGTAGGAGGAGGTATAGGCTGTACAGTGGGTGCAATTGGCTCTTGAGAGGAGAAGAATACAAATCCTACAGTAAACACTACCATACTACATAATACAAACAGGCATAAAAATACAAAACGTTTGCTCTTCATTATTTTACACATTCTTGCTTTAAACTAAAGTTAATTTCCTCAGTGAGTCTCTCCATCTTAAAAAACTCCATCCTCTAATCGTGCCACTCGCGGCGGGTGAGTATCTTCTGCTAAGGAGTACGCCTGCCAGTCCAGGGAACGCCTTAGACCAACCAGAACCGTCGACCTAACGTCTTCGGCCTGTACCCCAAAGTCTTGGCACCGCGACCCTGCGGCTGAACCCGGATGGTGGTTCGAAAAACAAAAATCAAGAAAGTCCTTCAGATGGGAGAGCTCTGGTTATCAAAAAATAAAAGGCTAAAAGAAAAAGAATATTTATTTGTCCATAGGCCTTGGTCTTAGATTGTAATGGAAACGGCCAGGTACTGTTTGATCTTGAAACAAAAGTTCAGGCTCTGTAGTGTCCAATCGAATTGACGGTGGCACAGCTTCTTGCAAAATATCGTCACTTTCCTGTGCTGAAGTTGTGCCTTTTATGCGTGCATCACTAAACGGCACAAAATGAGGTACAGTGTCTGTTTCAGAGTCAGCGATACCCTCCTGGACCCACTGGTCATACGGCAGAGGCAAAGGGATCCTATTCACGTGGGCACCGTGGATCCAGTTCTTTTTCCCCTTTACTCGAACAGCTGATCTTGTAGAAAAGAGCACGAGATGAGGGCCGATCCAACGAGGCTCATCGTTGCTCTTGCGCTGAAAATTTTTCACCAAGACCCACGTGCCAGGGTCGATAGGGTGTCCTGGAGAGGACTGGGGGAGAGTATCGTGCACCTGTTGGTGTTAAACACGCAGTTTAACCGTCAAATCATACAAGTAATCAAGTAGTACTGGATGCTCGATTTCACTGAATTGTGTCGGTCTTGGCACACCCCATACATTGGCCGGGCGGCCAAAAACGACCTCGTAGGGACTAAGTCCCACTCGTGAATGCACAGTCATTCTGGTGGACAGGAGTGCTAGAGGCAGAGCGTCAGGCCATTTAAGACCTGAGCTCGCTTGGATTTTGGCCAGTTTGAGTTTTAGAGCGCCATTGTAGCGCTCTACTAATCCAGCTGATTGGGGGTGATTTGCCGCGTGAAATTTCTGCTTTATCCCTACTCCCTCACACACATTCTTCATCACTTGACCCACAAACTCACTCCCATTATCACTCCACACCATTCTTGGCATTCCAAACCTAGGGAAAAATTCCTTCACAAGGGCTTTGGCTGTGGACAGAGCAGTGTTATCCTTTAGGGGATAGGCCTCTATCCATTTTGAGAAAGCGCAAACAACCACCAATACATATTTCAGGTTGTTGCATCTTTCCATGTGGATAAAATCCAACTGCAAAACTTCAAATGGATATGATGGAGGCGCAAAATGACCAGCTGGAGTTGGGGTTCGCCTACCAGTGTTGTACTTCAAGCATACCATACAATTCTTGACCACATTCTCTGCACACTTAGGAATTCCAGCATTCTGCCATACTGGAGCCAACAACTTACAGATTCCTTTCGTACTGATATGTGCCATTCCATGTGCCATAGTAACCACTGGAAGCACATATGCATCAGGTAACAACCATCGCCTATGTTCTGACAAATCAATCCAACAACCATTCTCATCCAACTTACCCATACTTTCTCTCCACTTGCTCAACTCTTTCTCTGTGGCTTCAGCTTGAAGGGACTTCACACTCTCTATTGTGTTTTCACACATTCCAACATCACCAACCCATCTGGCAGGGCCTGCAACATACATTCGAGTCTTCACATCTTTTGCTGTTTCTTTCGCAACTTCATCAGCAAACGCGTTACCACGACCAACATCATCAGTGATTTTCTTGTGCGCACTGCATTTCATAATCGGAACTTGTGATGGTAGGGTCAGCGACTCAAGGAGATCATTCACCAGCTTGCCATTCTGAATCTTAGCTCCATGCGAAGTCAGGAACCCACGTTCTTTCCACAATCGCCCCAAACTATGAGCCACGCCAAAGGCGTACTGGCTATCCGTATATATGTTCACTTTCATTCCTTCAGACAACACGCATGCTCTCGTAAGGGCAATCAATTCTGCTGCTTGAGACGAATTTTGTGGCACGCGTGCAGTTTCCACAATCGTGTGCAAAGTCGTGATAGCATATGCAGCAGTTGTATCACCATTTGGAAGCTTGAAACACGAACCATCCACCCATAAAGTACCATCACACTCAGTCAGGGGAGTATCTTTAAGATCTACTCTTCCTTTCGTTTCTTCTTCTGTTCTGAACAGACAAACATGTTGCTCAATCTCATCTAGGTCTGCTGGGATTGGTAATAGTGTAGCTGGATTGAATGTGTTGCATCTCTTTATGTGTATAAGATTTGCTAACAGTGTCAGCTCATATCCAGATAATCGCGCACTAGTTAAGTGTTGTGTCTTGGTCCTGTTTAACAATGTGTCCACAGCATGTGGAACCATAACAATCAATGTATGATCCATTACTAGGCCAGCAGACTGTCGAATAGACATAGCTGCAGCGGCTGTGGCTCTCAGACAACTTGGCAATGCCCTCGCTACCGGGTCCAAGGTTGACAAAAAATACGCGCATGGACGCAGTCTGTCGCCAAAAGGCTGTGTTAACACTGATAATGCGCAACCATCTTTCTCATGAACATACAATGTAAAATGCTTGCTGTAGTCAGGGGTACCCAACACAGGAGCTGAACACAATGCATTACGCAATTCCAAAAAACTTTTCAGACACTCTTCAGACCAAGGGATAGGATTCGGTGTATCTTTGCATGTTAATGCTAACAAAGGTTTTGCCAACAAGGAAAAATTAGGAATCCAATGCCTACAGTATGAGGTAATGCCCAAGAAAGCACGCACTTCTCTCTCTGTTCTTGGCACACTCAACTGTGCAATGGCTTGAATTCTTTCTGGGGTTTCCTTCCCTCCTTCGATAAGAGATGACCTAAGTAGGTCACTTCTTGTCGACAATATTGCAGCTTTGAGAGAGACACTTTGTGATGAAAGGCAGACAAATGATGCAACAATGACAAGGTAGCGTTTTTGCAAATCTTTTCAGTATCCGCGGCGATTAGTATATCGTCGACGTACTGAATAAGGATAGCGCCACTCGGTAAAACAAGTGCATCAAGCTGCGCTTTTAAAGCCTGACTGTATATTGATGGACTTTCACAGTAGCCCTGGGGAGCGGGTTTAAAACGGAAACTGCGACCTCCTAAACTAAAACCAAAAATGTCTCTGCTCTCCTCTGCAATTGGGATGCTAAAGAAAGCATTCTTCAGATCGATCACTGAGAACCATGCAGCCGAGGCTGGAATCATGGTTAACAAGGCAGTCATATCAGGGACAACTGGAAACTGTGGCACAACAATCTTATTAACCTCTCTAAGATCAATCACAAATCTGTAAACAGGTGGCTGTGAAGGGTCCGTTCGTTTTAAGACAGGTAAAACAGGACTATTGCAAACGTTGCCTCTTGTCTCTTCAATTACACCCTTTTTAATCAAATCTCTGACAATTTCTAACAACGCTTTCTGGCCTTCATTGGAGATCTTATACTGGGGAATACGTGGCAATCTGACATTGGCCTTTAAAGTTACCACATATGGCGGTATTTCCAAGAGACCCACATCATTGGGACCAGTAGCCCAAAGGACATCCGGAAGGGATGACAATTCAGGTGGCATTGCATTTTTAGACAAATACATCGGGGAAATCACTTTCTTGCCTAATGTAAGTTGTACTCCTGAGGGAGAACAATATAGCGTTGCATGCAATCTTTTTAGCAAATCTAATCCTAGCAAATTCTCACCACAACCTGTTGTTAGGATGAGAGGTGCTTTTAGCTCGCAAGGTCCAACAGAAAGAGACATAGGACTAGAAATCGGGTTCCTAACTGGGGCGCCAGAAAAACCTACTGAAACATTTATTTCGCCAGACAAAGGCGCGCCAGGGAGTTTTGAATGCATAATTGAACTCTTTGCAGCACCAGTGTCTAGCAGAAAGGGCTCCGTTACATTTGCTGTAGTTACTTTAACATAAGGTCTGCTCTGATCCACTGGTACTGAAACAACTCCCTCTGTCTGTCTACGGCTGTCCTAGTAATCATTATCTTCTACATTGTCGTCTTCTGCATAATAATCATTATTGTAGTACTGAGCTGTATTACCAGTCGCGTTGGCTTGCTGATCAAAGCTATTTATGGTATTTTGAG
Organism: Triturus cristatus; assembly: GCF_964204655.1. Lineage (NCBI taxonomy): Eukaryota > Metazoa > Chordata > Amphibia > Caudata > Salamandridae > Triturus > Triturus cristatus. The sequence continues at coordinate 78,146,714 of NC_140590.1, read as the reverse complement.
GCGAAAGAGGACGCGCGTTCTGGGGAATATTTCCACGCCCTCTGCCTCTAGGAGCTTGCTGACCACCTCTACCTCTTGCGCCATACGCATTACTGTTACGCTGCATTTTTTTGGGCAACTATACTTGAAATGACCTTCCTCTCTGCAATATGAACATTGGTTGGGACCTACAGGGATTCGTGGTTGATAATACCCATTCATTTGCTGATTATTCTGAAACTGTTGGGGCTGCTGATAGATACCTTGTGTTTGCCTATAATTACTCTGTCCTCCACATGGTGGATAAGCCTGCTGCAAGAGGACCTTTGTTTTTAGTTCTTTCGTTTTCTTATCTGTTCTATCCTTCTCATCTTTGTCTCTATTCTCATGATACTGTGCAGTAGCCAATATTTGTGCTGAAGAGGAAACAGCCCAGGAACTTTCTGAATCTTTTAATTTCTTACACAACTCGGGAAGCAGATTCTGCACAAATTTATCAACAAATAACCGTTGGCCACCTTCAGTGCTCATGTCCTGACCACTGTGGTCGATAAACGTTTCTTCAAACCTGGTGAAGAAATCGGACACTGTCTCATCTTTCTTCTGCTTACATGCGGATAGTTTATCCCAATTTACGCGCATCGCAGGCATTATAGTTTTCATGTAGGTAATAATTCGACCAGGAAGTTCTGCTACCAAAGGATCAGGTTTCGCGCCACCAACTTGGCCAGCATCTGCAGCAATGATATTAGCCCATGTGTTACCCAATTCGGCCGCGTGATCTACATTACGTATGGATCCCCATAAAGGCTGTGGAACAACATTCCCGAATAACATATCTATGTCAGCCAAATTCATGACACACGATTCTGCAGTTTGGGATAACTCCTTATAATATCCTGTAGGGTTCTTACGGGGGTCAGGCAATGTCTGTTTAAGCGCTAAGACCTCAGATCGCTTCCAAGGGACATGCACCCAAACACGCTGAAAATGAGCTGGGACAGCTGGATTAGCATTTAAATCAGCAGGTCTCCACACTGGAGGAACCTCACGCATCGGATATTGGCGCGCTTTTACCTTTTTCCCCACAGGGAGTTCCTGTTCAAACAATGATTGCTGACAATCGCCATTTCTAAAGGACAGTAAAGTTGCAACTGCTTTATCTACATTGGGACCCACAATTGTACCTCTTTCAAAATCAAACCGCACTCGACACAATTCCTGTGGGTTTGGGTTTGGGTTTGCACCATTATCCTCCAATTCCTCACAGAGGAATTCACACATTTTGTCAAAGACATACCTCTGTGTTGGGGCATCCCATTGGTGAAAAACGGTAACAACTGATTCCACATCATAAAATGAAGGGAAACCAATCCACCTACGCGCCAGATGATCTAACACCTCTTTCTCGTCAGGACCAGGCAGCTGACTGCGCAATTGCTTACGCTGTAAGGCAGGAGTCGCACTCGATGACCCAAAGAGAGGCGACATTAAACTAGTAACTACATTAGCTAGTCGTTGTCATGCTGAAGGAGAAGTTGAGGCGAAAACGGGGGGATAGACAGAGGGAAGAAAAAAGGATTCAGATACAGGTACCTGAGTAGTGTAAGAAGGAGCGCCAGGGGAGGCCGCTGGCGTGCTAGGCAAAGTCGCAGGAAGCGCGGGGGTAACAGGTAACAAAACTGGCGACCCTTGAGAGGGCTGCACTGCAGGGATAGGAGCCAGCTGAGGAGGAGCTGGCGACTGCGGGAAGGCTTGCGGCATATTTACTGGAGGCTGCACATTTACAAGCTGTGGAGGTGCGGTGGCATTTTGCGCATATGGGGGTGGCGAACTTAACAAATGGGACATTAGGGAATCTTTCTCTTTCTCTTTTGTCTCATCTTGCACAAGGGGTGACAAAACAGGGTAACATTTATCAATCCCTAGTTTGCGCTGTCTATGTAACTGTTCCTTCATTTGTTCCTCCTCATTATATTTAAACTGCACAGCTGCTTGCATCACTGACATACCTCTGTCTCTCTCTTATTCCTTTTCGCTAGCTTAATTTCCTTCTGTTTGGCTTCCTTTCGCCATAGGCGGAAAGAATCAAACATCGCCGGCGGGACTTTCTTTTTAAACAATTTAACTTCCAAATTATCAAAGATATCTGTATCGAAACTACCATTTTGGGGCCATTTTAAAACACCGTCCTTTCTGGTGTATCGGATCCATATTTCATTATATGCAATGGGGCCCACGCCATGTTTTACATAAAGCTCATAAGTTGGAGTTCCAATTGGAGGAACCGGACATGAATCCTCTAACTGGAAATCCCTTCCACAACCCAGACAAAACAATCTACAAAATACACTAGAACCAGGCATCTTCGCTCACTAGTCTAGTTTCAAACGTCAAAGGATTATCGAATACGATAGTCTCGTGAATACACGAGTCCTCTGGCTTTGGGACTTGCAAGCACCAAATCAAAATGATCCCGAAGGATACCAAATTCAAACTAGGAGACGCTCCACTTATACTTAACTGAATATTGATGATCGATGGCGTCACCAGAAGACTCTCTCGATTGTTTCGCTCTACCAAAAAATCATCAAGGGTCCAAAACAGGGCGATTAATCAGGGCAGCAGTCCTTCGTAGCCGTCGGGACGCGGAGAACCTCGCAGAAAAGACTTTTGGACCACGTCGACATGCAGGGGTCGATGAAGTGGCGGCCTTCCTCCAGAATTTCCACACGAAGCTCCTCACGAACCTCTGGCTTGGACCGGTACCGCTGAAATCGCCCCAAGTTGGGCGCCAACTGAAGTACTGGGTATTTTAAGCCCAGCGGTGCAGGGGAACACACCCTATGACTTCGGGTTCTTCCTGTTTCAGACCTACAGAAACACAGAGTCTTCTGGGTGAAGTCAAAGATCAGTTTATTGGCTGCAGACCAATTACAGGTATCCTAGAAGTACAACAGCATGTATGTTCTCAGGAGACTGCTGAAAATCACAGAAACGGGCTTCCCCTAAATACAAAATATCCTGCTTCAGGCACACATTCCTTGGTTTACGATATGGCCATTACATGTATACATTACAAATGAAAAAGGCAGAGTCATGATGACCATCCCACATTCCAGTTAAGCCAGCCCGTAATTATTTACCCAGCAAGGCTCAGATCCCACATCAGATATCGATAGGCCCTAATAAACATGAGCATCTCCTGTTTGGAAAACAAGCCATAAAGCAGGAACAGTCAGGTGAGAAAGAGATTAGCTGGAGGCTCGTGTAGGATGAAAAGGCTTTATGGTGTGTCAAGCCCTGATGCTAATCACAGGTGGCTGGAGGACGGGGAGCTCGTGAGACCGGACTGACCTGGGGAAGCGGAGCCAAGCTGCCCAGGTCACAGAAAAGTCAAGGAAAGGCACATGTGCTCTAAAAGGCCCGTATTTGCTTCATGCTATGTAGCCTATGTGAGGGCAACCATAAGATGGCCACCGCTCTAAGATGGAACCCACGTAGTGATGTATAATAGCGTATACACAGTGCATTCATAGCTAAAACGTTACACAAAGCACTTGTACATACCGCATTAACCATTCGCGGTTCACTAATACCGGGATAGACAGGGGTAGGGCCCTGCCTCCTACGCGGTCCCAAATTCTAAAGTACGACAGGGGCCTTGTGCAGGTCACGCATGCCACGGACCAGCTGTGGGCAGCTGCCACTGGTGGCACAGGACCACTGAGCTCATTGGAGAGTGAGGTCAGTCCAGTAGGAGCAGCATCACTCCACCAATTCCCCAGGACAGATGGTGGAGTGCACGGCAGGGTAGATCACACGATGACTCAGGGGAGGGCAGTGGACACCCTGAGCGAGTGGAACAGGCCATGCACGCAGTAGATGAACTGACATCAGACAACATGGCAAGGGATAAGGCAACACATTGCATCTAGACTTATGTTTGTGCGACATCCTTGCACTGTGCAAGCAAATGTGACACACTTTAGGTGTACGTCAGGCTGTGTGACAGTTATGTTCCTGCCACAAAGGAAATAAAAAACACAGTTGTGCACCAATCTGTAGCATTATGTCATCATTACTCACCCAGAAATAGTTCTGAGTGATCTCATCTCGTCTCTGGCGCCCAGCAGCCACCCCAACACCACCTGCTGGTCTGCACCGTGGAACTGGGCCCTTCTCATCCGATGATTTGGAGTCTGTGAGCTCCACTGAGGTGCCTTTCTTGGTGATGATGTTGTGTAGCATGGCACATGTGACCACGATTTTGCAGCACGTCTCGAGCTGTACTGTAGCGCTCCTCCACTCTTATGAAGGCAGCGGAAACGGCTATTCAGGATTCCAAATGTTCTCTCAATGGCACAGCGTGTGGCTCTGTAGGCGCTGTTATACCTCCGCTCCCCTGCTGTGGCTGGATTCAGGTACAGAGTCAGAATGTAGTCACGTACAGCATATCCACTGTCACCTGCAGGGTGACATGAATTAGGTTAAACACTGTCTTGCCACTTCAGACCTTTACTGATTGTGTGTTTGTAAGCCATGCATTTCCTAGCGGGTAGCCCTCACCAAACTCGCCATCTGTTAGTCGTCGGTTTATACCACTGTGGCGAAACATGAATGAGTCGTTTGTGCTGCCTGGGTATTTAGTAACAATGTCAGTGATGACATGTTTGGCATTGCACACTACCTGTATGTTCAGGGAATGATAGGACTTGTGGTGCCTGAACACATACTCATTCTGTGATGGGGTGAGAGTGTAACATGGGTCCCATCTATGCAGTCAATTACATGGGGTTATTGGGCTATCTGGTAGAAATCCTGCTTGTCTGATCAAGTGCCTGTTGTTTGCTGGGGAATTGGATGTGGTGATGCAGCCTCTGTACCATTGCATCAAGAAAAGCGTGGAAGAAGCGCGACAGGCAACTCTGGGACACCCCTCCTGCTGTAGCTATCAGCCCCTGAAAACTCCTTGATGCCAGTAAGTGCAGTGAGCACAGGACCTGTACATGGGTGGGAATGGTGAGTGCCCTGTGTGTGGGGTGCTCTAGTTTGGGATTGAGCTCCTCTATTAAGTCCAGGATGCTGTCTGCGTCCAGCCTGTAGTTCACATATATGTCCTGCTCGGTCTGCTGGAACAGGGTGATGTGCGCTCTGAAGATCCTTTCCTCGCATCTCCTTCTCTGTGCAGCAGCTCTGATTCGCATCCTCCTGGCCATCACATACAGCCCAGCCATTGTGAAACCCCCTGTAGCATTGTGGGCCTGTTTAAATATGTTGCACCTGGTTACCACCTGCTCAGAGTTGGTGGTAATTGCGATGTGCAAAATTGCGAATCTCGCATATTCGCAATGTGCGATTTTTACTTACATCGCATTTTGCTAATTCGCTAATGGAGAGTAGGTTATTAGGGAATATCGCAAATAACGTCTCGCAGATTGCGAATTCGCAGCTTTTTCGTAAATTCCCTGCCTCGCAAAATTGCTAATTGGTAAATTTGCGATTCTCATTTTTGCGCACAGGATCCCTTTCTTACATAGGAACTCTCTATTTTGCAATCGCAAACACTGTTTTTTTGCGATTCGCAATGTTTGCAATTACAAAACTACTTCATACATATGGCCCCTAGTCTTTTTCACCTGAACTATAGAAAAATGTTAAGAGATTGCTAAATGGTGGTTCATGTTCCCTTTGACTATAATAGGCCTTATTTCTATGGTCAAAATGTCGGTTCTCTCTTTGTTAATATTGTAATTTTTCAACATGCCAATAAAAATCCCTAGCAGCTCCTTCCAGGATTTAGACTCAGCTTTTAGGCGTTTTATCTGGAAAAAATATCTGCTAGGGTTAAGTTTGAGGTTCTATAACTTGAGAAAGATCAAGGAGGTTTGGCGTTTGCTAATTATCAGGCAGCTTTATTGGATGCTCTCTCTCAGTATTTAAATAGAAGCGAGCACTAGATATTTTTTTTTAATAAAGATGATTCAGGAATCAGATATAAGCTTACCAGTGTTCATAAAAATAGCAAAGTTACCAAAACGAACCAGATTTAGGATTCTTTGGAATATCTATGGGCGGATGAGTGCCCTGGGCAAAGCCTATAAGTCGCCCTTTGATGCATTTTTAGTGCGGTTGGAGGAGGGCAGTTACTTGGGCCTTTCCTTGATAGGGCGTGAGATTATATTCTGGAATTCTTTATGCTTCAAAACCATTTGAACACCTGAACGCCATGTAGATGGAATCAAAGTGGAAAACTGAAAGCATTTGCAACTGAGGATGCTGTAGATATTGTGGAAATTAGGTTGCTTCATAACACAAAAGACTCTGAGATGTCCACCAGAGAAAAAAGAAAGGCCAAATGTAGCACAAATATCACCCAAGTGTGGCACAAGTAATAACTAATAAGGATTTATAAAGCAAGGCAAATCACCCATGAGGGTCTCAAGGTGTTGTAGTTGCTAGCTGCTTTGCGGAGAAAGCATAGAAAAATGAGGGCAAAGCAGAACATAGCACTCAGAAAAATGGGGAGGAAGCAGAGCACTGCAGCAGCTTGGGAGAGCTGGGCCTGGTGCCTGCTCAATGGGGTTGCACTGCGGCCTCCACTAAGTAGGTCCTGGGAGGACGGAGGCGTGCTTGAGGTGGTGGGTGGGGCTAGGCCTGAAGCAGGAAAACAGGTGACCGGAGAAAGCAGCAAATGAGGAAAAAACAAGGAGAAGCAGTGAAAAATGAGCGAAAAGGAGGAGAAAGCAAAAATAGGGGGAAAGGGAAGGAAAAAGCTGTAAAAAAATAAGACAAAAGCAGTAGAAAGCACTCAGAAAAACGGTGGGAAAAGAAGTAGAAAGCAGTAAAAAATAGGACAAACAGGAGAAACCACTCAGGAAAATGGGGAGAAAGCAGAGCAGTGAAACATCACAGGAGTCATGTGCCTGGGGCCTGTGGCCAAGGGCCCTAGGGGACCAGCAAATTTACTTATACTGTGCCACTATATAACTTTTAAAAAACAAGTGTTTGCAAAAAGAATTCTTCAAAATGTGTCAGTTTTCTTTTTTTTTTTTTTATATATTGCTATTTCTGCTGTTCCACCACCACCACTGACTTGGCAGGAGATCGTGGCCCGGCTCCAGTGGCATGGACTGGAGGCCACCAAGGACCACTATCAGTGGCTGGTAGATGTGTAGGGCCCGACACATGTCCCTGCTCCTGAGCCCAGTTCCACCTGCCAACTGCCTTCACCTCCAGCCTCCAAGACAACCCAGCATCACAGGCACCTTGGAGATGCCCATGCCCCTCCCATTGCTGCCCCTCTTCAAACCGTCTCCAACATCACTGCATTCTGGGTGAACTAGTGCACTTGCACCATAGGATGGCATGCCTTGAGGCTCACATCCATCATCCTGAGACCCTAGTAGAGAATGTGCACCACTAGTTATTTTTTTTTGGGGGGGGAGATGTGGGTGGAGAGGGTGTTAAATTGGGCAGGGCATTGTTGGACAATTTAGACGTAATTTATATTTGTTTTGCACATGGGCTGGAGATGGGGAAAGAATGTGGGAGAGGGGTGGGCCTATTGTGGATGGGAAGGGTAGAAAATTTATATGTTATTATTATATATGTGTTAGTAAAGGGTAAATCTTTTATAATCCACTTTATGTCTGAAGATTTTTTTTGTGTTTCACTACAACTTTGTACTTATGCCTTTTCACACAGTCTGTCTTTACTATTTCTTAACCCCTTTGACGCTCATGACGGAACGGTTCCGTCATGAGCGTCGGTTGAGCTGTGCTCATGACGGAACCGTTCCGTCATGACCACGCCCGCGCAGGTAACGGTCAGCACAGGGGGGGAATCCGCCCCGCATGGAAGGGGTTAAAGTGTATGCCAGTTAGGAGGGTATGCTGCCATTCCCTATTTTGTTTATAGAAACATAGACAAACAATTGAGTTTTCTCATCTGCCGTATAAGTTAGTTACGTACGAATAAAATAGTTCACTTCAACACATAGTTCTCTTACCTGAATAGAAGAAGTGATAGCTGGTGGCTCTCAGTTAATCGTCAAACACCTTACTGGAGTGTTTCCCAATGTGCCTTCTTTATTGTAGTGGTGGTGCACTAACAGGGAAGGCATCTCAGCAAGGTCACACTCCTAGCTAGTTGATCTCAACCTGCAGGAGTAGTCAATATGATCACAGGCAACTGCATTGAAACAAAAACTGAGAGTTAGTAGGTTATACATATATATTTATATTATAGCTTTAGAATGACTGAGGACCAATTAGTACCATCATGACATATCAAAGAATACCACATATTATTACAAAAGCTATCAATAGTAAAATATTCTGAGCAACGGTGGGCATTGGATTTGAAAACCAAAGTTATGATGTCTTCAAGTAAGGGAGAATTTAAACAAAGAATGTAGTCTGTGGTCGATAAGGTTAATCTTTTTATTTATGCATGGCTGGAAAGGTGAAGATGCTGATCTTGGGGAATGACGTTCTTACATATGCATGGTTGGGTAAGTGGGGCTGGGGTGGGCTATTGCTCAGGTAATAGAAGATCCTGCAATGAGTTGAGTTGGTGTTGCATTTAACCAGATGTGCCCCACCAAGTGTGTGATCTATTTGGTCTATATTAAGACGCACCTCAAAAAAATCACACAGTCCGGGTGAAGAGGGTTAGGGGTTTGATGAATGGATGAGAAAGGGGATATGGAGAAAGCTATGACAAAGACAAACACAACACAAGAACAATATTCATCAGGACATGGACAGCACATCATCATCATGAATATGTTGTGGAAGGAAACAAAGGAATGAATCTGACCCAGTACAGTTAAATGCATTGCAAACAGTCCTTATGTTCTTAGGACCGAAGTTATCACATATCTAAATGGTCTGTCTTCTAGGTTTGAAATAATCCAATTATGGAAGAATGAATTGTACCCACCCAGTTCTAATATCCTGATTCTTAAAAGAAAAATTATACTGTATTGCCAAATTGGGTAGTGCATCTGCATTCTCCTCTGGAATGCCTGTTCATCTTGGGTGCATATCTGGACTGGTCCAGTAGGTACCCAGGAGCGTTGAACTCAGCTTTCTCCTCCCATTTGTGCAGGAGATGAGAAGGCCTGCAGATTGACAAACAGAAACTGAATTGTAGAATGAGGAGAAGGACAAAAGGAAGGTAAGTTTCATGAGGAGTGTACCAAGAAGACTCCGAGGCAGCACAAAAAATGAGTGGACAATGAGTTTTACTTTGGCAACCAGTGCAACACACACCCTCAGCAGCATTCCCCAAATCAGCACAACTCTCTCTATTCCACAAAGCTTAGCAGTAGGGCTCAGAGTCATAGTTTCCCTTTCAATTTGAGAACTTTCCCCTAGCTGTTGATGAGGTAGTCCTGCCTTGAGTCCTTCTATCCTGCTCCTGACTCCGAATAACTCTAACCCAGTCATGACAGAGGCAAGATAGACATGTAGTGCACTGCTGTTGAAGAACAAGTAAAAAAAAAGAACTTCAGTATTTGTACAGTTGGTGTTTGTTAACAAAAGTGACTGGTCTGGTCTCTGAAGAACCCAAAAAACAGGAGTGAACCGAACATGTATATTTTTGTTAAGTAAGTTTGTAAAGGCCAATCACCTTCATGAAAAATGATCAACCATCAGGCGCCAAACATTACAATTCATTCACACCTGCCAGAGGGAACCTTTCAGGCACCTTCTTTAGCTGGTCCTGTAGCAGATACAACAACGGGATAGCTTAGCCCATCGTACTGTCCTCATTGCTAACTTCCCGTGTGAAAACCTCAAAAGGGAGTAGCTTCTGTGTCAGGCATTTGACTAGGCCCCATTTGTCTGCATCCATGGTCATAGCTATTCCAGTTGCAACCCCTCCACTTTAAATTACATAGTCACTGACCTGTTTGTAATGCTCCAACAGACATTGCAACATGTAATAGGTAAAGTTCCAATGTGTTGGCACCTCCTGTATCAGGGCTTTGACTGTTACTCTATTAGCATGCTGATCAAACCACAACTGCTTCCGGGCTTTGAAAGAATGGCTGAAATTAGTGCAGATTTTTCTGCAGGCAGTCAGTATGTTGCTGACTCTGTCTTCTTTTTTGAAAAAGTAATGCACTACCAAGTGGATGCAATGCACCACACACAACCCTGAAATAGCCACCGTCTGCCATGGCCTTGACTATGTTACTGCCATTGTCCGTGGCAACAAATACAATTCTGAGGTCACAGCCATTTAGACAACTTGCTGTTAAATTCATCCTATTTGTTTGCCTCTGTACATGATTTCTCCATTGTGAACATGGTGACTGTTGCATGCTGCTGAACACTCTTAAAACTATCTTCAGGGCCAAGACCAGTATATAGCTTTTGCTTTACCCCCGCAAAAGACATCTAGTGTGCAGTGATGCACATATAATCAGTCGCCTGACAACTGGGCCACATGTCTGTCATCAGTTGGATAGTTTGAAGTACACCTTGCTGCAAAGCTTGTGCAACCAATTGCAGCACATTGTGATGCAGAGCGAAAACAGCAGCTCTGGTAAAATAGGTTTGACTTGGAACCTTCCTTTTTGGGCAGTTGGCTGCCACAAATTCTAAGAATCCCACTCCTTCCAAAAAAATAAAAAAGAAAGAGGTCCTGCACCGATTGTACAAACGTGCCATGGAGTGGCTGCGGTCATAGGGCCCCTCCTGCCTAAACATGCCATAATAGTAGGCTGTATTTCCTTTGTTTCTGGGGCCACTAACCAGGTGAATTTTGAGGAGTAGATGGTGGCAGACTCGCCGTGAGTCGTGGTGGTGCAGTAACTGTATGCTGTTCTGTCTCCATCTGATTATGAGTCTTCTTGTGCCATTGTGAAGTTGCTGAGGCGGGTGATTCTGCTGCTGCACTCCTGGAGACAGTGCTGCTTTGCAAGAGGATGTCACTCTCTTCGTCCTCATCATCACCTTTCACAATGATTGGATTTACAGCCGATGTTCCCTGGCTCTCCTCATCTTCACCACCACAATCACGTTCAACAATTTTTTAAGGGTGCTCCTCCCACTGGTTGCATGATGTTTCTTCATATGGGTTGTTTGGCCACCAGTACCATATTGGGAAACAGGCTTACCGCAATGAACATTCATGTGGCAAATGGTGCATATAACAATGTGCTCCACCTGTGTGCTAACCGTAAAAAAGTCCCAAACTGGGGAGAAGTACTTTTTTAGTGGGCCAATTCCTGAAGAAGAATTTGAGGTAGGTGGGAATGTCATTGAATGTTTCTCTGCAGTGCATACTTCTACTGAGGTTGGGGTTGGTGCAGGTCTCAGCTGGGGCTTACATCCCTCAGAGCAGGTTGAATAGCAGTGTTGGACTCCTCTGTGTCACCTTCCACAATGAACTCCTAATGTACTCCAAATCATTCCCTTCCATAATTCCAGGTTTTCCAGAAACATTTCTTCCCTCTTGCTTCTCCTGGCATCTCCTGGACGCTGCTGGGGTCCACTTCATGCCCCTACCTTCATCAGTATCAGATGTGGTGCTTGGAGAAGATATTGGAGTAGTACTCTTCCTTTTCCTTTTCCTGGAGATCTGTGAGCCAATGACTTAAAAAGAGGAAGCTCAGCCACCTGTTCTGCTCCAACAACAGAAAGTGTTCTATTGCTTGCTGCGGCTGATTTCCACTTTACTCTTTTTCCTGAAAATATTGGGTACAAGGGACAAATCCAAAGGTCGTCGGCATCACCATCATTGTAGTGTCTGCTTCACTGACAGACATGGTCTTGAGCTTAGGTTGGAAGCGGTGCTGTTGATGGGGGATTGCGGCATTAAAATCATATTCTTAATAAACATATACTACAATGATCCTCAGAAATTTGGTAAACTGATATCACATCCATCCACGCAAGCCTATGGCAAAGTCCCATTGGCTGGATGCACAAAAAGGCTGCCAGCCACATGGTTAAACAACAACGATGATCAATGATGCATGGGGAATAAAGAACACATACCAACCTATTGCAAAAATACACTAGGCTGGATGCACAATATGGCTGCCAGCCACATGGTCAAACCACATCATCGAGCTAGAAGTCATGAAGAAAAAAGAACCCTGTCACAAGCCACCTGAATTCTAGGGAGATCCGATGGGGTGAAGCTTGAACCCAACAACCTCTGAGAACTAACCTTGGTAGCAATGAAAGTGAACAACACTGCACCACGGGAAGTTGCCAGAAGCTGTGAAATTGAGAGCAAGCTGATCTGGAGTCCAAGTGAGCAGGTAAGGTGAGGCCAGTGTAGAGGTGTGGCCAGGCAGCTTAAATAGCCCAGTTAACATGTGGGAGGCGTGGCCAATCACCAGCCGGCTGTTTGCAACATGCAGCCATTTGTTTACCCAGTGTGATTCCACGTGCCTGCAACCGTCAAAAGGCTGTATATGGTTTAACCGAGGAATGAAAACCATATTTGCTGAATACAACCACTGCCACAAGGGAATTATGATAGTGGATTTACAACAGTGTACCAGCATATGACAAAACCACACCATATACAGTACACACAATGACATGAGTAATCTCAGCAATATTGGTGAGGGGGGCCACCTTATCAACGTAAGCAGAAGCGTGCTGTGAGGAGTGGAAACAGGGTCATGACAAACACATTCAAGCCTATGGCAAACACACAGTGGCTGGATGCACATAATGGCTGCCAGCCACATGGTAAAACAACAGCTGTGAGCAAGGAGGCATGGGTAACAAAGAGAACACATTCAGGCATATGGACACAGACTCCACAAAATGGCCCCTGGCCACATGGCATGTAGAATGCAGAGAACAAAGACAAAAGGTGGCCTATGGTAAGCATACTCACAAGCCAGAAAAAGGAGGCATGGTAACTAACCCCAGGCAGAGCTGGAGTAGTGCTACTATGTGGAGGTCCACAGAGTTGAGAAAAAACTCCATGCAACTCCGCTCTGTTATCCTCCTCCACCCCCCTAATAAAACAAATTTAAAAATGAAGTTTAAAATGAAATAAACACACTTACCTGTACGGCAGCATCCAGGGATGCAGCAGTACAGGTAAGTGTGTTTATTTATTTTTAAATTAATTGTTAAATATTTTTTATAAGGGTGGGTGGAGGCGGGGAGCCTATTTAGCGGGGGGCTAGCTAATTCTCTCCACTGCGGAGTCGGAGTTTTGCCCTATACGCCGCATTCTCAGCAGGGCGCGGAGTAGGCAAATCGCCGCACACTCTGCTTGCAGAGCGGAGTTCTATGCCCGCCCTTAATGGTAACACTGAAGAAAACACTACCATTGATTCAGAAGTGCTAAAAACAAAAATTAACTGAGCTATAAAACATTTCAAACAGCACACATCCTCCTAAGGCATCAAATATTTCCCCACATTTACACTCTGTACACAAAACAACTGTGAAATACAAAAAAGCAGCTCCTTTTTTATTTAATCCAATGCCATCCCAGCCCTAAATGATGTTTTAAAACAACATATACCACAGAAACAGTTGTTTCAATCACTCATGATTAGTACTGGGCTGGACCCATTGACTGGATGGCCCATTAGCAGACTAGCCCACATAGTAAAATAAATAAATATTGCATATTCAACAAACATGGAGAAAATGTACTTTGCAACATTTTTCCTTTAACAAAATAAGAAAAATTAAATGTAAAAATATAACCAGGCCCCTACTGAAACTGCAGGCCTCCACTACAATTAATTTGAAAATTTGAATAACAGTTCAAATAAGTATTCGTGCATGCCCTCTATCAAACAAACAACACCCTTATACACAATTTTTTTAACTTAATTATGAAATCTCAAAAACAAAGTCCTTAAATCCAATGGTATACATGCAGCAGAAATGGAGAGTGAGCCTTCCAGCTCCAAATCCAAATGAAAATTGACCAGAAGGCAGTATTCAGGAACTCAGTGCCCTGCCGAGGGGCATGGAGTGCCTGAATTCTGAAAACTCTTTGAGCAGAGTGGAGTTTTCTGCCCGGGTCTAGTCTTGTACAAATTACAAAAGCAAAAAAATGAACCTATCTTCCATTCCCATGTATATATATATAGTTGCTAAATATATCTGTTTGCTGATATATTCGTTTCATCCATGTAGGTCACAAACCTTGTACTTTTTTTCCAAAATGTTTTAAAAGGAAGTCAGAGAACATTTTGTTTGACAGTAGTTTGAGAAAATGCAATTGTTCATAGTAGTACAAGTATTGTCACAAGATTCAAGGTGAGGTCCTCTCATGACAAAGAATGGCAGACTATGTAGGAGTGAAGTGAACAACGAGATTGTGACACACAAGAGTAGCTGCAAAACGTCTATGTGGCTGTGTATATTAGATTGCTGATAGAAAGCCACGACTGACTGATTTGAAGAAGTGAAATCATAAATCGAATCCAGGTGCATGACAAATTCACAACTCAGGCCATCATAGAGAACAGACTGTGGTCGACTCTGAAGGCCTCACCGTGCGGATCGTTTCAGGTGGCACATAGTACTTCATTTGCACCGATCCCAGGTGTGGGACATTTCTATGCCTATACCCGACGAAGAAACGGGCATTCTATACTGGATAATTATCTAAGGTCTTTTGATTTCTTTCGATGGAAACATTAACAAGGACTGTATCCAAATAGAGAAACTAGCGTCCTGAGGTTTATTTAGACCCGGAGCTGATGCAATTAAGGTTTCCATTAAATCCACGTGAAGGAATTTTCCTGGCCATATATAAAAAAAAGAAAAAAAGAACCTTTGGCAGGACTCACATGGATACAGCTTATCATATAATAAGTATCATTTCCTTTAATAGTAACTGATATTGGGACCTAATCTAACATTTCCTGAAGAAGGTGTTGGCTGAGAATTAGTGCCCACCGAAACGCGTCGATGCTTTTAAAGAGGAAAACACACAAAATCTATGATTACTGTTTTTTTTGTGACATATACAATTGAAGTGATATTAACTGGGGTCGCAATTGAATAATCTTTGATTTGGTGATTTCCTTATGCAAATAGGACTATTCCGTCCTTTTTTACTTTGTTCCCAATTCTTTGTTTTATGTTGTTTGTTTAATTGTAACTGTAAATGTTTTTTTTAAAATAATGATAGCTTCCAATTAACATTTTTATGACTATTTCTGTATTGATATGTTGACATTGTCATTGCCTCATAAATAGCTACATGACGATGTGCATTGTTTGATACTTGTATCCTTTCATGAAATTTTGAATAAATCTGTATATTTTATAAAAAAATAAATTTCTCTTAAATTGTTTTGACTACATTCGTGCTGTCCATCCTCATCCCCCCAGTGTGAAAAGTGTGTTGATTTAAGTATATTGCTGGCAAGGAGGCTTTATTTTTGTGACTAAGGTCGTATGTGGTGACCCTCTCTTTTTTCCTAGGGGTCCCTCTCTCTTCTCTTGAAACAT
The DNA here is from genome assembly GCF_964204655.1 of Triturus cristatus. Taxonomy (NCBI): domain Eukaryota; kingdom Metazoa; phylum Chordata; class Amphibia; order Caudata; family Salamandridae; genus Triturus; species Triturus cristatus. Next base: position 78,131,265 of record NC_140590.1, on the reverse strand, counting down.
ATCTTTGTGCACTAATCATTATAGAGTTAGAACGTGTGATGTCATTTTCATTGTCTCATCAATTTAGAATTGTTTTATGTAATGTGGAAACTTGAGGTAATGTTTAATTTCTTGTAGATACGGAGAGCCGCTCTCGCTCGTGACTTTGCTCGCGCTTGATGATCATTACTCGCTTAGAGCTAATCACGCGAGGAAGTTTGTGACGTGTTTCTGATGATTGTTGCTAGGTGAGCGCATTACATTAATCGCTCTAGCAACGATCACACGGCATTAGCGGCCATATTGAAAGGACGTATTTTTACGTGCACACGCAACATGGTGACCCTTTTGGGTGCAATTTTCAACAAGTTACAGAAAAACAGCTGATTTAAGAGCTGTTTAAGTACTGCATATTGAAACATTTCTTTCCTTTTGATGTCTTTGGCAATTTCGCGAATTCAGTGATTCCCACACTTTCTCCTATTATAAACGAGGAAAGGAAATTATAATTTAAACATCATTTTATTACACCCATTCACATCGTGTTTATTGGGTCCTACTTTAAAAGTGGTATTTACAAAAATAATTCTACAACAGTTATATGCACACTGTTCTACTTTAAAGGTGCATATTTACAAAATATCTCTTCAACAGTGATATGCACACTGCTCTAATTTGAAGGTGCATATTTACAAAAGATCTCTACAACAGTGATATGCACACTTGTCTACTTACCTAATTCTTACCTTCATTTTTTTATTTTGTTCATTATGTATTTATTTACTCAACTTTTTTTTGTAATCTTCTTTACTTCAAAGTTCGATATGGCATCTAATCAAATTTGTAACCAACCCACAATATTTTTAGAAATACCAGGAAAACCTAAATTGCGATGGAAGAAGTGGTTTGAAACTTTTGAAAACTACATAGTGGCCATTGATGGTACAATATTTTCAGCTGAAAGAAAGAACGCCATTCTCTTTAGTTATCTTGGCACTGCTGCTATTGAAATTTTTCAAAAACCTTGTACCCATAGCGCCACCTAGTGACAGAGGAGATGGTTGGAATTTTTTTAAGGAGGCTGTTGCAAGACTTGAGAAACAATTTGAAGATGAACCAAATGTGATGATTGAGAGACATGCCTTTCATAAGAGGAAACAGCTAGCTGATGAGACTGTTGAAGAAGATGTTGCAGCCTTGAGGGTTTTAGCTGCAAATTGTGACTTTTGGGCAAATGTGGACTTCTCCATTAAAGATCAATTTGTATTTAATTGTGAATCAAAAAAAATACAAGAAAGGCTTCTTGCATGTCATAATCCCACTTTGGCTGAAGTTGTAGATTTAGCTAAAGGCATTGAAAGATCTATTGAATCTTCAAAAATTATATCAGCTGAAGAAATCAAAAGCACTAACAATGCTTCTATTTGTACTGTTCAATCTCATCATTAGAGTTATGTAAAAACAAGTAGAAATTACTATTTGAGCTGTTATAGATGTGGATCCAAGTCACACTTGGCAAACGCTCATGATTGTCCTGCCCTTAAAAGAAAATGTACTAAATGCTGTAAAATTGGGCATTTTACGCCAGTATGCAAAGCACCTAAGAGAAGCTCTAGTACGAGTGTGAATAATATTTCAAATGTTGAGCAGGATATGCAAAAGTTACTTCTTACCATTTATGATGATTCATTTGATGGTTCTATCAATAATCTTACTGTTCCTTTTAAGGCTCCTTTGGGAACTGTTTTAGTTGGTAAGGTAGCTTTGGAAGCCATGGCTGATTCAGGTTCACCGGTGACCATTTTGTCTGATGTTTTCTTTAATGAGAATTGGGTGGGTGTCAATATCACTGTCTCTGATATTAATCCTAAAGCTTTCGGCAATTTTGATATTAATATGTTAGGCTTCTTTGAAGATACCTTGGAATTTGAAAACCGCAAAATATTGACTAAGATTTATGTGGCTATTGATGGTAAAAACATTGTTGGGTGGTATGATTTAGGTAAGCTGGGTGTAATTCTATGTCCAGGGTCTGATCGTCGTATCCAGCTGAGGGATATCTCCATTAATGATATTTCTTTAGAGAAGTCTTCTGTGGATACTATTCTGAATAAATACAAAAGTGTGTTTTTGGATGTGGTTGGTCAAGTGAAAGGTTACACACACAATATGAAACTAAAAAAAAGGAGCTCTACCCATTCAACATAAAGTGTGCATGGTTCTCTTAGGTGTTAGAGATAAACTTAAATCACATCTAGACTCTTTGTGTGCTGAGGGCATTATTGAGTCCACTGACAGTTCTGAGTGGGTTTCTGCAATAGTTATTGCACTTAAAAAAAATCAAGATCTCATGTTATACGTGGACTTTAGGTCACTCAATAAAAATATTGTAGTTGATACATATCCTATACCAAGGATTCAAGAAATGTTATCTGCTGTAAATGGTGCAAAATATTTTTCGATAATAGATTTGAAATCTGCTTATTATCAGGTGGCCCTTGATGAATCCTCAAAAGATCTTACGGCTTTTATTACTCCATTTGGGCTTTATAGATTTTTGAGAATGCCGTTTGGGCTGGCCTCAGCGGCCAGCGTTTTCCAGAAACTTATAGAAAGTTTATTTCAAGGTTTAAAAGGAGTGCAGTCTTTTCAAGACGATATTTTAATTTTTGCTAAGACTGGTGAACAGCACAATTTCATTTTAGAGAAAGTTTTGCAAATCTTAGACAGCAAAGGTATGACTTTGAGCAAGGACAAATGTAAATTTCTGGTTGATGAAATCAATTATTTGGGTCACAGAATTACCCCTGATGGTATTTTTACTAAATATGATCTCATCAATACTTTGGAGAAAGCAAGTAAACCACAAGATAAAGATTCTTTACGTTCTTTTCTTGGGTTGAGTGAGTACTATGCCAAGTTTGTAAAGGGTTATGCTCTGGTTTTTGAGCCCCTTAGACAACTCCTCAAAAAAGGTTAAAATTTCATTTGGACAGATATCCATGATGAAGCTTTTAGAAATGTAATAAAGCTTATTGCCAAAGCACCAGATCTTAACACTTTTGACCCTCAAGGTAAATCTTACATTACTGTTGATGCTAGTGCTACAGGATTAGGTTCTGGTTCACACTGATTGTTGATGGTAAAGAAAAAGTCATTTCATTTATTTCAAGAAGTATAAGGGGTGCAGAAGTACATTCTAGCACTATCGAAAAGGAGGCTCTAGACCGTGTGTGGGCTGTAGAGAAGTTAAAAACAATTCTTTGGGGAAGACCTTTTGTTCTTGTCACGGACCATAAAGAACTTGTTTATATGATGGATGGTGTCAGGAGTGGAAACGCTTCATCCAGGTTGGTTAGGCTAATTGCTAGATTGCAGGAGTTTAATTTTTAAATCCAACATATTCCTGGTGGAAAAAACTTTACAGCTGACTGTTTATCTAGACTTCCGCCGGTTATTGAATTAGGAGATGAGATTATTGATCAGCATGAATGCGTTGTTGCATTAGTAGATGCTGTTGATTCATGTAATCTAGCTGTTTCTGAAAAGGAGTGGAATTAATATGCAGCCATGGATACCATTTTGCCTAAAGTTAAGCATTTTGTGATGAATGGGTGGCCCTCGTGCAAGAACTTAGAAATTCCTCTCAGGAGCTATGCACAAGTTGCTAGTGAACTTAGCATTGAGAATGAAATATTATTGAGGCAGGATTTGTTTGTACCACCGGTTGGTGTTAGGAATAAACTTATCCAATTAGCCCATTCTGGACATCCTGGGATATCTGGAACCCAAAAATTGCTTAAAATACACTAATGGTGGCCTGGCATGGATGCATGTGTTGAAAGATTTGTGGACAAATGTTCTATTTGTGTCAAATCAGATAAACACTGGAAAGTTTCTACAGAACTTTTGTCAATCCAAGATGCTCCCATCGGTCCCTGGGAAAAACTCTCTATTGGTTTTTCGGGGCCGTATGAATGATTAAGTAAAGAAAAAAGATTTTTAATTGTACTTATTGATGATTTTTCAAAGTGGCTAAACTACACCTTTATGGAACATCCTGTAACTGATGAGGTTATCTCTTTTCTGGAACATGTCTTGAGGATTGAAGGGGCACCTGTCTCTATTTTGTCTGATAATGGGCGTGCACTTCATTACAAATAAGATGCAAAAGGTTTGAGGAAGTTAAATGTACGTGCTGAAAGAGCACCACTTTACTGTCCTAGATCAAATGGCCAAATTCAAAGGGCTTGCAGATTTATAAAAGAAGGTATCCAAGCTGCTTTGGAAAGCAATCTTGACGTATTTGGGTTCCTTAAAGAAAAAATGTGGAGTTATCATATAACTCCTAATAAATGCACAGGAGTTTCTCCGTATTTTTTTATGAGAGGCAGACAAGCCAGATCTTTTATAATGCCTTTCTTTAAAAAGAATATTCGGAGTGATACTTTTGAGTCTTCTATCATTAAAGCTAGAGACAACATTACGGATTCTCGAATCTATGGGAAATCTTATCATGACAATTATCATAATTCAAGAAGCAAAAATGTAAAGGTGGGTGATTGGGTGCGCATCATTAAACCTACTTCGACACGTAAGGGATCATATAAATTTACGGTTCCTGTTAAGGTTGAAAAAGTCACTGATTCCACTGTTTTGTTGAAGGACAAAGGGTGGTGGAGCAAAAGTTCCATTGTTGTTCTCAAACCAGGTCAAGAATCTTTTTGGGGAAAAATGGGGGATGGTGATGGTGGTAATGTTTGGTTTGATGAATTTTGCTCTGAAGAATCTGTTCATTCAGGTAATTCTTGTGATCCTGATTCTCTTCATTCTGATGTTAATGTTAATAGTGATCCTCCCACTCATGGTGACTCTGTTGTGCAGAAGAGGTGTGCCAGACTTCCTAGGAAATTAGATGATTACATTCTGGAGTAACTTTTGTTTAATTTGCTGTGAAAAGATACATGTGGTAAACATATCTGTGTGCACTAATCATTATAGAGTTAGAACGTGTGATGTCATTTTCATTGTCTCATCACTTTAGAATTGTTTTATGTAATGTGGAACTTGCTGAGGTATGAGCTTGGGTTTGAATGTCAGAGAAGCGGTTGGTGCTGACCTGACAGGATGCCTGAGCTTGTGCACCAATGGGTCCATCTTTGGCACTGGAATAAAAGAGTACTTTTCTACCTACGACTCCTCCCTCTTTACACAGACCCACCAGTATCATAGAGGTGTACGAGCCACTGAAGGGTCCAGCCGGATGTCTTGCGCTGGCTCAACCCAAGGTCCACTGGGATCTCAAGCATAGTTTGAATGGAAACTGGAATTATTTTTTTGTTGTAAGTTTAGATCCAGGTGGGAGGGGGTCCATCTAAGACTCTTCCCACAAGTGTTAGGCCATCCCTACCTTGCCCCCTACATTTTGTCTTTTTATCTTCAAGACACAGAACTCCACAAATTTGTTTTTGGGCCTCTGAGGACTAAGGTACCAGGCTGACAGCTTGTGCTCAACTGATAAGGGTCTGAATTTTGTCAACATCAACAAAGATCTTGGTTGGACATTCTAGGACTCGGGAAATCAGTCTCTGGGCCCGATTCACAGAACAAACTTAAGATAAAATCCTAAACTTAGTACCATTTTGGTATTCACAGAATGCACTTACTACTTCTGGTATTCACAGAATGAACTTACTACTTTTGCGATTCACAGAATAAACTTACTACTTTTGCTATTCACAGAATGGATTTACGACTACTAACTTTACGTCCGCACTCGGGCCGGAAATTCCGGCCTGGAGGCGGAGCTTCCGGCCCGGAGGCGGAGCTTCCGGCCAGGAGGTGGGGATTCCGGCCAGTGGCGGAGATTTAGCATGGCCAAAATCTCCACCTCTGGGCCGGAAGCTCTGCCTCCGGCCCGGAAGCTCCGCCTCCGGCCCAGAAGCCCCACCTCCGGTCCGAGTGCGGACGTAAAGTTAGTAGTCGTAAATCCATTCTGTGAATAGCAAAAGTAGTACGTTTATTCTGTGAATCGCAAAAGTAGTAAGTTCATTCTGTGAATACCAGAAGTAGCAAGTGCATTCTGTGAATACCAAAATGGTACTAAGTTTAGGATTTTGTCTTAAGTTTGTTCTGTGAATTGGGCCCGGAGACTGATTTCCCGAGTCCTAGAATGGCCACCCAAGATCTTTGTTGATGTTGACAAAATTCAGACCCTTATCAGTTGAGCACAAGCTGTCAGCCTGGTACCTTAGTCCTCAGAGGCCCAAAAACAAATTTGTGGGGTTCCTCTAGGTTAATTGCAGAGCTTCAATGCATACATATCTCACTTGCCTGTGTCATCCACTCTTACCACATGAACATCATCGCCTACTTTGACTGCACTCAACTCATACTCTCTGTTTCAGACAGGACTCCCAGCACAAGAAACAAGTTCACCACCTGCATGAATAAAATCGCTAAAAAAGCTCAATGCCGATAAGCCAGCGGTTATGATCTTTGGCAAGAACACCTCACCCTGTGACTGCAACTGGTGACTGGCTGAACTCGGACACACACCTAACACCCACATTGGGAATCTCTGAATCCTCATCAATGGCAAACTGGACATTAACACACAGGTAAATGTCATCACTGCATCCTGCTTCCACACCCTGAAGATGCTGAGGAAGATCTTCAAATAGCTCCAAGTAACATTTGAAAAAAACATCCCTCATTCCCAAGTCACCAGCAAGGTGGACTACAGGAACACCCTGCTGCCTGGATCACTAAACAACTCACCAGAAGACAACAACTATTCAACACTTGGAACTAGACCCATTCTAAACCTATCAAACAAAACTCACATACCAGCACATCTCTGGGAGCTCCACTTGCTTCCATAACACACACAGGTTCAATTCAAACCCATTACACACACATTCAATGGTCTATACAATTTAGGCAGCATCTCCTTTCAAGAACCACCAAAACACATCCACTCTGCAGGACTCTGGCTTCCACAAATTATATGCATAGACAGAACAAGATCAGGAGGACGGGTGTTCACTACTAAAGCATGGAATGACTTCTCACTCCACATCAGAAACTCCTCCTCTCTTCTTGAAAACCTGCCAGTAGCTGAAGACCTGGCTTATGTAGAACAGAGTGAAGTGACAAAAAAAGTCAGTGGAGTTCCGCAAGTGGTGGAGTGCAGTGTGAACTGCTGTTTGCACCGATTTTCTGGTTGCTCAAGTAGAAATTCTACCCAAGCCGCAGCTCTCGCTCGCCAACTCACTGTTGGCGAGCGTGTCGAGGAAAGAAATCTAGTGCACTATGAGGAGCGGAGTTTCCTTAACTCTGCGTGCTACTATGGGGCGCGGAGTGCAGAAAACTCTGCAAACTCCATGAACGGAGTGGAGTTCACCACCCAGGCCTAATCAGGACTTCGTAGGACATCGAACCCCAAGGCCAAAGTTGCCCCATTGCTCAAGACTTCAGGATGGCCACAGGAAGAATCCGGACACAGCCTCCTTGAGCATCTTCAGCATCCTGCAATCTTTTCATGAGAACCACTCCATGGATTTCTATGGCAGTTCGCCCATGGAACTGAACTGTGACTGTTATCCTTGCAAGGTAACTAGTAATTCAGCTGTGACTGACTGGAACCCTCCAGTCATTTATTTGTCATTGAGGTGTTTGTTTGAAGAAAAAAATGGAACCTATTTTTATTAATTAGTGTTCAAATTTTACTGTGCTGCTTTTACATCTTATTCACCTGTATTGGTACTTCCTAATGCTTTGCACATGTTTTTTTTGATAAACCGTGACAGCTCTGACCAACAGCTACCCAGGACTGAGCTAAGTTTTTTCAAACAAACCCTACTGGACATGATAAAGAATGGTAACATTATTACATGTTGAGGAAGCTCACCCACACCATATAATAATCCACATTCTCACAATGTATCTCAGAGATATCGCTGCTAATAAATCCACCTACTTTGAATAGATCCCCAAGCAATAGGGCTAAACCTTTTGTCCATTTTTTCCAAGGCAAACATGACACAGAATTCTACATTCTATGTGGTGTGCCTATCCAATTTACCATCTGCAGGTGGTAAATAGAAATGGGATGCCTGATTAGTCACTGGTAGGGGTGGATGGCAGAGGGTAATAATGTGTGAAGGGCCAGGCGAGCCTTTGGGCTATTATTTGGGACCACAGGAAGGGGTCGGGTACAGGCTGGGGTTAAGCTAGGTCTCCTATGATTTTATCGGCCAGTATTTCTCCCCAGTAAGATATGGCCCAGTGTTCCATCACCTGAGAAATGAGGTATGGGACCATTGGGGCAGTTATAATTGGGCAGAGTAGTATCCCAGCATCCTCTGCTCCATCCTACTGGTAAACAGGGACCAAGTGGAAGGCGATAGGATAGGGAGGAGAGGAGAGAGAGTCAAAGAAAAGAAGATGATGAAGTGAGAGAGGAAAGAGTGAGGAAAAACAGGTAGAATGAGGGACTCAAACTTAAGTATCAGTGTTTCTATAACTCGTGTAGTAGGTGCAGTGGTATCAGTGTCTAGGGGCAACAGCAGCCAGCTGAACTCTAATTTTGGCTGTCTTTTAATCCCCACTTGAAAGTTTGGAGAAGTAAGCTTAGATCTGTCATTAGACAAGATGTTTTAATTTGACTAAAATTTTAAATATAATATACTTATTTATAAAGGCTTTCAGCCCGTCTGCTTCTCCCATTGATCTTTTGTTGTGTCATTCACAATTTTCTTCCACTTACTAGCGTATAAAGAATTGGGTGCAACCATTGGCTAACTTAACTGTGAGTGAAGGGATTCATCTCTTTGAAAGACGCATATCCGTACATAAAGTAGGTCTCTTCAGTACAAAGGACTATTATTGCAATGTGTATTTTTGAGAAAAAAATATATTTGAGCTTTTAGCAAAGTTTTTTATATTGACTAAAGCATGGCAGCTCTCCCAACAAAACAAATTAGAAAAATAATGATAGAAGAAAACAAGAATTGACAAAACCAAAGGGCTGGGAGCCAAAGGCAGACCGCTGACTTTGCCAGTGCTTGTTCTTGCTTGCATTGGGTTCATGACACCCTTGACCACCAGTGTCTACACTGAGCGACAGCTGAGAACTCAGCCACTGAGATATTTTATACTCTTGGATCCTGTCTATAAGTGAAGATTATTTGTTAGTATGCACTGTAAGAGGGTCAAGGTTACCTGCTTCATGTTGTAGTGTAATTGGTGGACCTAAGATTAACATATGGGGCAGCCTGAGTCTCTCGATCAATGAGCTTGATTGTGCAGCAGGACACCCTCAACAATCATGGGAAGACTGGGGTCTCCTCCCTCAAGAACATTTAAAACAAAACACAAATGTTGCATTTTCTAGAACATTCTTCAGATATTTGGTAAATAAAACCCTAGGTTTTATCATCATTTATGTACACCGGCAAGGACCTTTACATGCTCAAGTTGGACAGTTATGTGACCATGTTAGTGAGTGTTGTTGACAAAAACAAGTATAGTACACATGTTACCAATATGCATTGTTGTAGGAGAGACATGTTTCATCAAAACACTTTCCTTGTAAGGAGAATGTGCAAAGAAGACCTTGCAAATTTCATTATAACAGATTATAAAGATTTGCACGGTATTTATTTCTCTGCATACTAAGTTCTGTAAGGTCATATAACCGTTTAAGTTCACACACGAATGACAAAAAAAGTTCTGGAACTACAATTCCTATGATTCTTGGGAGTTTTGTAGTTTGCCGCTCCATACGTCAAAGTGATGTCACACTCAGCGACAGGACGTGGCCTCATCAATGGCCGAGCGTGAAACGCTTTGATTCTCTCACACATATAAATATGTGTCACTCTCACTAAGAGGTCTCTGAGTGCCGGGATACGCGGACACCAATAGGTGAGTGAGTGGGGCAGGATCCTTGATGATGTGAGCAGAATGGAAGTGTGTGTGAGTGCGCCCGACAGCATCAGATGGTTCTTTGACAGTCTCTCGACTAGGAAAGATAAAAACATGTGATTTTCCTCTCAGTGTTTTTGCCTAGTCACACACGTTAGCGTTTGACTACGATTACCCCCTACTCCGTGTTGCTATGAGATACGACTAGTCAACCACAGCAGGGTAAGGACACATGATTCTGATCAACTACCGGTGTTTGGCAAAACAGGTTCCTACAATTGGGTGTTTTTACTTAGTTTTATAGTGCTTTCCTTTAACGGTGGATGGTAGCACGGTAATGATGTAAAAATTATTTGAATAACCTTAGCTTCACGTTTTGCGTGGTAATTGTGAAGTTCACAGTACCGCCCACACTGTGGTCCTTGGGAGATCCAGTTTTTCCACTAGGATCACCAGCATTAGCTTGAGGGTGCACGTTGCACTTTGCATAAAAGCACTCCGAGTTTTTCATATAGGACCGGCTATATTGGTAATATGGCGTAGCATGAGTTGGATGTTTGAACTACTAGTGAGTTACTGTTCTCTTTACAGGTTGGACAAATAAAGCTGATACACCATATCCAGTATAAGCATATTCCAGACCTGTTTTTAGGTGCAGCTATCTGCACTTTATATCACAATAAGGTAGTACCTTGCTGCAATCCATGGAGGGAATCTCTTTTTTTGCCCTGAAGAAAGCCTAGGACCCAGATGGGCCAAACTCAACAGGCTGAAACATGTTGACAGTGACATTAGGGTCATAGGACCATTAAATCCTCATGACCCGTCTGTTATATCCTCTTATTCAAGCTAAACATTATTATCATTTTGTCATTCTATTAACCTGTTTCTTTAAGGCATGCGACATGTGTATTTTCCTTGTAAGCTCTAGGTTCTAATTAGAGCTTTCTGGGTAAACAGTTCTACCGTGGAAGTTCATTTGCATCTGGACTCTTACTATGGTGGATGCTGTTATGCCGTGCTGGGAATAAACCCTTTACTTCAACTTATTCAGTCCTGGATCTATTTTTAATACCGTCTCTTTTCTTTCTTGTAATATCCCCTGAAACTCCGTGAATAAAGGGATACCTGAAGTTTTCTGAGGATTTTTAATCTTTAGAACCCCCTGTCCTTTTCTCCGAAGTGCTCCCTGAAATATGGTCGAGCCCACCCTGACCTTTAGGAGTCAGGGTGATACCGATAATGAAGCATGACACTACTAGAGTGTGTGAGGGTTATTTAACAAAAAGGAATTGCTTACTTCCCCGCCCATGAGCGGATGGTATTTCACCAAAAGAGAATAGTGCCCAATGTATTAGATACCAAGGTGGGATATTTTTTTGAGTGTCAAGGAAGGAGCCCCCTGAGCGTCATCCTCATTGTCGGCTTCCGTCTGTTGGGCACTCTGGTCACCTGGTGACTCTTGTCTCCAGGTCAGTCCAAGCCATCTGGTCGCCGGGCTGGCCGACCAGTTAACCAGCCGGTGGCTTCCAGATCAGATGACCGGCGGGCCACTGGCACAGCTAACTCTGACTTGGGTCTCCTCTCAGGTCCTGTAAGATCCCACTTCGTGAGGGCCTAATAGTTGGGGAATGAAGGCTTTCCAGGCAGGCTTAAGGGAATGGGGGGCTAGCAGGGGGTTCATTTCTCCGTAGCTTCCCAGGCTCGGTCACCTGGAAGGGGAAAATCCTCGACCTGGGTAATCCTTAGCCAATGGACTGAGGTGACATTCACTACCTAGGGCATGGTGGCTGCAGACTGGGAAGGACAGTTGTGCCCCTCAAGGTTGTGGAGTTAGAAATTGGACTCAAAATAAAGGCAGAGGCAGATGCTTGGACAGGATGGTATCTGACCAGGGCGGAGTTTGGGGCTCCAGTAGGATGACCAGATCCCATAATCCTCCATGAGGGGTGGGCAAAGCCATGGATTTCGCCTGGTAGTCCCAGTTTCCACAGGCAAGGGGTCCAGGCATCGAACAAGGCCACCTTCCCTACTCAGGGTGGTGTCGGACTGGGGAGGAGTCTAGAGCTCCTAGGGGCTGAACAGCTCCCATAATCCCTCCATTGGAGGCTCAGTCCCTGCAGGTCAGTGGTGCATGCCAGCAGACAACGCCTCCTTCCCTGCCCAGGGTAGGGTAGTGCACCAGCCGTAAGGCTTTGTCAGGTTTCAAGATGTCCACCAGTTAGCTTTGTGATGCCAAAAAATATCACTAGTGACATTTCATTTTCAAGGGCAGCCAACCAATGGAAAAGTATGGTTGTGCCAACTCAGTGAAAGACATCACCAGCCCTCCTTGCCTAGAAAAATTCAAACAAAGCTAAATTGATAGATCTATTTAAGTTAAGTTGGCACATGTTGGTCACGCTACTGAAGGCAATCCGTCCATAACCCATGAATAGCATGTTGCTGTCAGCCCTGCTTCAGAGAGTAAGTAGTGGGGTGTATCTGTGTTATGCAAAGTGATGTGTGATAAGATTCCATCCAGCCCTAAATGAGCAAGAGAAAACTTGATACAGCTTAATCATTAAAATCTGTGGCTTAGATAGTTGTTTTTTTGCCAGTTTGGACTTAACTTTTGGTGTTTCACAGATCATGTATTCTGTTCTTCAAAAATGTACACCAGTATGAAGCACAGAGAAAGAGTGCACTTTGAAGTCAGCACCTTTAAGCATGGATTTTCATGTTTTTTCACAATTGGTCTATGGCCTTCTATCAAGAACATAGGGGCATATTATCAAGGACGGCGTTAAAAATTGGCGCCGGTTTAGCGGCAGAAAACTGCCGCTAAAGCAGCGATAATGGGCTTGATAATATGCCCTTGAGAATTCCCATAGAAGCCCATGTTCTGGTGTGAACATGGGCTTCTATTGGAATTCTCCAGGGCATATTATCAAGCCCATTATCGCTGCTTTAGCGGCAGTTTTCTGCCGCTAAACCGGCGATAATTTTAACGCCGTCCTTGATAATATGCCCCATAGCTTTTTGTGGCTGGTTACAACGGCCCATTTCTGTTTCCATTATGTTTTGGTGATGGGGCATAAAGTAGACATTTTGCTAAACTGCAGATATGGCATGATGTAACTCGTAATTGAGAGCCAATGTATGTTATTTGATATAGTTTAGTACATTAGGCTTTTTTAGAAAGGTTGCTCTGTTGGTATTTCTCACACCTTGTCATAAAGACACAATGCTCTTCAGCAATAACTCTTGTACTCTCATTCATTTAAATTTGCTTTCATGATAAACTATTTTGGAAATTAATAATTGTTTCATTCTCAAAGTAAATATCTGTGCACATATAGATATAAGTGTAGATGTAGCTGTCTGTTGCAATTGGGTCACGCCCATTCAGTACACCTGGATTTGTTAGCTTTACGGACCACCCGGTTTTGGACTTTTTACTGTGGGTGAGTCTCACTACATGTATGGAAAATGGACTGCACATATTTACCACCATTGTCTGCCCTTTAAAATAGGACCGCTATGACATAGCAAGGGTAAGGGGCACTTGGCTGGTTACACGTGAACATGTGTGCACCAACCTGTGCACTCATGGGAGGACTGCAGGTGTGAGACTCCTGTCATGCGCAGCCCGATTGCTTGGTGAAGAGGGAACTCTGCAGGATTAGATATTGACCTGGGGTAGGCTTTATAATGTTGGTGTTCACTAATAGGAAAAGTCAGTGTGATTTACTGTTTTGTCTGTAGTGATACTTTATTGCTCATATCGGGAAAGAACTGCCTTAGAGTACAGGTTCGCTTTCCTTTGGGCTACTGAGACAGTGAGGTATCGAATTGGGGTCTAACCTGTCCAAGAAATCAAACGTTTCGCAATGATATCAGTACAACTTATGGGTCATATTTCTCTGGCTCAGCTCAAGTTCAGAGCCCAGCCCTTTGTCAGCCTGCTGCGCCAATTTAATTATGTTTCTCTCCAGGAGCAGAAACAAAGGCTTCCCCACACAAAGGGAACAATTAACAGTGCTTCTCCAGGCTCCCGAGGAGGAGAGGGATGAGGCAGAATAATCTGCATCAGTCAATCAGCTTTCACACTGTGCCAGGGATGGGCCTGCCCAAGCCCACTGAACAAAGGAGGGAGCCCAGTCCTCTGGAGTCAACACAGAAAGGGGCTTCCCTTTGAAATTCTTGTGAGAAAGGCCCTGGAAGTGATATCAGTGAAGGGCAAAGTTGAGGTCTCCAGAGAAAATGTGATTAGTGACTCCTGGATTATGCAATTTTGAACTGTCCCAGCATGCTGTGCAGGAAGGTTGGGACAGGTGTGGAGAGGAGAAATGGTACCCTGGGATTGGGCAGCGGGGACTGACTTTTGGAACCTTCCACTCCCATTTAAAAACTCATGCACTTGAGGGAGACTTTCTCTTGCCAGATGATTTTTCAACATGTCACAGCTGGACCGTGTGACCACAATGGAGAACTGGAAGGAAGAACCCCTGATGCACACAGAGGGCTCTGTTCCTTTTACCCCACAGCCAGTGGGTCTTCCAGAGGGCCAGTGAGGCTACCCCTCTTACATCTCCTAAGGACCAGTTAGGGGAAAGCCCTCGACTTCTGTGTCCAGGAACCAAGACCAGGAAGAAGGCTTGTGCAGGGAGCCAGGAGAACCAGCTCCCTGAGCACTGCACTTCTGTGCAGGTGAGGAGGTCTGCTGCATTTGCCCTTGTTGGCTAGGGCTCACCACCAGCAGTAAAATGAGGCTACAATAGTCAAAATCGACAGTTTCAAGTTTGGCAAACTTTTGGCCAGTGAAATGCATGGGACTCAACCGTTGTTTCATAATTACCCCCCTGGTGGCCAGGGCCTGGGAACAGAGCAGGATTTAATACTTAACTTTTACCCAAGGAGTGGTCATGCGTAGGGGCCCCCTCTCCAGACTCTATCTATTGCCTGGGGACCCCATACCCCAGGTGTATTTCTCACAGAGGGGGCCAGGACCCCATACCCAGCCCCTAAAGGCCAAATCGTGAAGGAGGGCGTCCCATCCCCCAGTAGTGATGGACCTGCCCCAATAGTCTAGATTATACGACGTTACATCGCATGCAATACATCGCATGCGATTACCACACGGTTTTTAAAACAATTGTGTTGTTACAACGCAAACCATTATATCGCAAGTCATTTCAATCACTTGCTGTAGGGGGCGCACTGGACTTAGGAATAGTATAATTTACTGTTCCAACTCCAGTGTGTGCAACAGTAGGAAAGGTGTTGGAATAGTAAATTATACTATTCCTTAATTTTTCGCGCCCCCTACAGCAAGGTGTTGAAACAACTTGCGATGTTATGGTTCAAGTTGTAACAACGCGGTCCTTGTAACAACTGTGTTGTAATCGCATTCAATGTAAATGCTATTTCCCAACCCACCCACCTCTGTCTGGGGGAGCAGGCAGCCACTGCAAGAAAGGAGATCCTGCCCACAGGAGCTGGCAGGGTGAGAGAAACTGTCGGCTCCTGCGATCGCAAACAAAGGTGTGGGCCGCTCGTGAGCCAGCAGTGCAGCAAGGGGTGGGATCCCTGAGCTAGCCTCAACTAAGAAGGCCTCTGAGGGTGCTCGGTGGGAACAGGCACCACCAGGATAAAAATAACAACAAAAAGAAAATACACACATGCTCCCAGTACAGTGGGTGCTCCACTATTATGTTATTCAATGCTCCTGGCTGGAGTGCCCCATAATTCCCAGTGGGGCTTCCCCTATGTAAATGTTTCTCTTGGGCGTGGCCAAGATGGTGTATAGTTGAGATGTGTTTTCCAGTCTCTCCATCCCTCACCGCAGGACCTTACTACCTTGAGCTGTTTCGTCAGGGTCTGAGCCCTTCACCCTAAACAGGTGCTCCCTTGGGCATTGATGGGGCAAGGATCGGGGTCCTAGTCTGACCAGAATACATTGAGCCGGTCCTCAAGAATTAGAGCAGCCCCCTTGCAAGATGGCAACCCAGACCTCTTAGGTATAGGAGCGAGCCTGGGAGACCCTGCATCATTGCAGCACACCTGTTCCTTCAAGAGTGCTCCTCCCCTTCTCCTGCCAGAGGCACCTGGGTACAGCCAGCGGCTTCAGCATCACCAGGCAGCCTCACCCTCATCAGACCAGCAGATCACAGCAAGATCAACAGCAGGGATTGAGGCGCATAGGTAAGGCTGGGACTGGGCCCTCTGGAGGGGACTATGAACATGGCTGGGCCAAGAACTGATCGCTCCTTTGCCTTCTCTTCCTGGGATGTACCAGTGCTGGAGACTGCAGGGGCCCAACCTGAAGCACAGGCAAAGGCAAGCTCCGAGGTTTGGGAGCTTGGGAGACACCGGATCATCGTGGCACACCTGTTCATTCTGAAGCGTTGCTCCCTCTCCTCTGCTGGCTGCACCTGGCTACGGCCACGGGCTTCAGAGTCTCCGGGCAGCCTCACCCTCCTTATATCAGTAGACTGCAGTGAGAACAATAGTAAGGATAGTGGCACATGGTTGAGGCTGGGACTGAGCCTCTGGAGGGAACTGCGAGTGTGGCCAGTCCCAAGAAGTGATCACCTCTTTGCCTTCTTCTCCTCCCAGGATGGACTATTGTTGAGGGCTGTTAGAAATGGGATATTTGGTCGGATAGGGCATGTGCCAAAGTCAGGCAGAAACCACCACTCGATTCAGCATGTGATACACTCCTAAAAATAACCCCTGCTCACCCCCTTGGTAGCTTGGCATGAGCAGTCAGGCTTATCTCAGAGGCAGTGTGTAAAGCATTTGCACATAACTAACAGTAATACAGTGTAAGCACTACAAAAGGATACCACACCAGTTTGGAAAAATATCCAATATTTATATATATTTAAGACAAGACCAAAAATGATAAAAATCCACAATAATGTACTTAAAAATATTAAATTAGCAGAATTTGCTTGAACAATAGTTCCTTGATGTCGATAGCTCCGTCCGGGGCTATTACAGCGTCGTGAGAATACAAATCCAAACAGTTCTGGCTGACAGCAGGGTCGCCGGCCAGCTACGGTGTCGGAAAGAACCGCTAACAGTCCCTTTTAGAAATGCAGGTCGTTAGCGACCTCTTGTTGAGCTTCCGAAAGCATGGCTTCTGCAGGTGTTGGTTCCGGAGGTCGTTGTAGGAGTCGTTGGGGCCCTCGAAGTCACACTCGTTGCAGATCGAACTCCTCTCTGTTGAAGTCAGTAGCGGTGCATCGGCAGGCGTCTGGTGCTGTGGTGTGAAGTGCATTGGTGCGGCGTGCAGTGCCCTCAGGTCGCGGTGTGAGCAGCAGCTCATGGCAGCATCAGATGGCGGAGTCGTGAGATCTGGGTCACGGTGCGAAGTGAATGTGGTGCTCGTCGCGGTGCTGGCAGGTCGCAGTTCAAGCAGCGGTGTCATCGTTCCTGAAGCGCTGTCGTCGGTTGACGAACTGGAGTCAATGATGCCGATGTCGGTAGGCCAAGGCTGCGTTGCGGGATGAGAGCTGGGCGTCCTGTAAGTTTACGAGCAGTGCCCTCAAACCACGGTGCCAGCAGCGGCATAGATTTTGGCATGCAGCGGCGTTGGGGATACCTAATGCATCGTCATGAAGCATGGCTGTGCAGCGTGCGGTGCCCACAGGTCGCAGTGTGAGCAGCTGCTTTGTGTCGGCATCAGCAGGCATCGTCGGTAAGACTAGGGTCGCAGTGTGGCGTTGCGGCGGTGCCCTCTGTGGTGCCTTCAGGACATAGAGTCGGCAGTGGCGTCGTAGACATCGTCGGGTTGCTTTTCTTCTGTTGCAGCACAAAACACACAGTCACTAGTGCTGAGGGCAGAAGAGCTTGAAGTCTTTGCTATTCCTGAGACTTCTTGAACAGGGGGCAAGCTCTAACTCAAGCCCTTGGAGAAACTCACAAAGTAGATTGCAGAAAGTTCAGTCCAGTCCTTTCACTGCCCAAGACAAAAGCAGCCACTTCACGCCAACACAGAAAAGCACACAGCAAAGTAGTAGTTCCTCCTCACAGCTTCTCCGGCTCTTCTTCTGGGCAGGTTTCTTGGTCCAAAAGAGTTCTGAACTTCAGGGGTCTGGGCTCCAATATTTTTATCCTAAAATCCTTTGATCTCTTAGGCAGAGTGTCTGTGCCCAGCCAGAACCAGTTCTGCCTTCTCTGGTGTGACTTCCTGGCATGAGGTGGGGACGGCCTTATCAGAGGCAGACCAGGCCCTTTGAGTTGTAAGGAAATCTCCGCCCCCTCCCCAATTGCAGCGCATGTCTATTCAGATCTTTCCTGACTCACCTAGACTATCTGGAGCCACTCCTGCTCCCCAGCCTTCTGTCATCCAAAACCAAGACAGTCAATCCACATTCCAGCAGAGGCACATGGGATGACTGAGCGAGAAAATACCTACTTTCTAAAAGTGGTATTTTCAAACACAGAATGTAAAAATCACCTTCACTAAAAGATGCATCTTTAGATTCTGAGTTCAGGCATACTAAACTTTATCTTCCTACCTAATTCCTCGGACCAGTTATGTTTATAGGATGTTATAAACAAACAACCCATTCTGTCCTATGGGGAACAGGTAGCCTTGCAATAGCAAAAACCGAAATTGGCCGTGATTCGCTACCAGGACATGTCACACACCCAGGCTTGTCCTAACTTTCACATACACTGCACCCTGCCGACAGGGGTACCTTGGGCCAACCTTAGGGATGCTTGATATGTAAGGAAAGGGAAGGTATGAGACGGGCAAATGTGGGCACTTACCAGTTGACATGGCGGTACCAGACCGCACATGGACTCTTCAATGGCAGGTCCGAGTTACCTTTTACAGGCCGTTCGTGTGGGTGGCACAATCCCATGCTGCAGCCCACCAACAGCATTTGATTCACAGGCCCTGGCACACGCAGTGCACTTTACTAGGGACTGACACATAAATCAAACAGCTCAATCTTTGAAACACCATTCCATAACACATTTTACCACAGGAGCACTTGCACTTTACCACTGATAAGCAGTGAGAAGGGTGCGCAGAAACACTAAGCCAGCACAAACAGAGTCAGAACCGGGAGGTCAGAAAGCAAAAAACTCAGGTGAAACACGCCAAAAGATGCCAAGTCTAACAAGGGCTGACAGGGACTGACTGCGAGAACTCAGGTGAAGGTTCTCCGAGGATGTGGCAATCTCAACTACTAGATTGTGGGATTTGACTGGGCCTGTGTGTCTGTAGCTCCCAAGCCGGATTCTTGGAAGTGTCAGCTCTATAATTCTGGTACCCTGGCTGCCTTTCAAAGCCACCCTTGAAGCAGCTGGGGGTCCTCCTTCCCCTACACTAACTACCCTCTGTTGTCCAGACACTGCCAATGGAGTGGATGACCAGAGATTGGGACAGAGGAATGTCTGACAGAATATCGACGGACAGAAAATCGACCTACAAAAATATCGACACAAAAATATCGATGACAAGAATATCGAGATCCTATCTACAACATGGTAAGTACAAAAATATCGAAAATAAAATATAGAATGTCAAAAATATCGTTATTAAAAATATAAAGGTGCCGATTACGATCCGGTAAAAAATTTCCCCCTGCGACTCGTATCCGGTCTTTTTACTGTACGAATCGTACAAGTGCCGTACGAACTGGCAATCACGATTCGCATGGGAAAAAGACCATACGAATCGCATTGGGAATAATTCCCCACACGTCCTCGGGTCGGAAAAAGTGTCCGACACGTCCTCGTACGATTTACCGTCCAAACGTGAAAAGCGAAGTCCGACTGGGGAATCACGATCCGTCCCGGGCGTCCGAATGTACAACCGTATGGTTAAAAGACCGTCCGCACCGAACTCCTATAACAACCATGGAGACGTCCAAACAGGTGCCCGGTACGTGCCGTACCCCCCCAGCCCCCGTACGTACGCACCGACCCCCCCCCAGCCCCCGTACGTACGCGCCGACCCCCCCCAGCCCCCGTACGTACGCGCCGACCCCCCCCAGCCCCCGTATGTACGCGCCGACCCCCCGTGTATGTACACCCGTGTACGTTCGAGTCGAACCCCCCCGTGTACGTTCGAGTCGAACCCCCCGTGTACGTTCGAGTCGAACCCCCCCGTGTACGTTCGAGTCGAACCCCCCGTGTACGTTCGAGTCGAACCCCCCTGTATGTACACCCGTGTACGTTCGAGTCGTACCCCCACCCGTGTACGTTCGAGTCGAACCCCCCTGTATATACACCCGTGTACGTTCGAGTCGTACCCCCACCCGTGTACGTTCGAGTCGAACCCCCCTGTATGTACACCCGTGTACGTTCGAGTCGTACCCCCACCCGTGTATGTACGGTGCGTACCCCCAGCGCGTACGGGTGTACATACAGGGGGGTTCGACTCGAACGTACACGGGTGGGGGTACGACTCGAACGTACACGGGTGTACATACAGGGGGTTTGACTCGAACGTACACGGGTGGGGGTACGACTCGAACGTACACGGGTGTACATACAGGGGGGTTCAACTCGAACGTACACGGGTGTACATACAGGGGGGTTCGACTCGAACGTACACGGGGGGTTCGACTCGAACGTACACGGGGGGTTCGACTCGAACGTACACGGGGGGGTTCGACTCGAACGTACATGGGTGTACATACAGGGGGGGGTCGGCGCGTACATATGGGGGCTGGGGGGGTCAGCGCGTACGTACGGGGGCTGGGGGGGGGTCGGCGCGTACATACGGGGGCTGGGGGGGGTCGGCGCGTACATACGGGGGCTGGGGGGGGTCGGCGCGTACGTACGGGGGCTGGGGGGGGTCGGCACGTACATACGGGGGCTGGGGGGGGTCGGCGCGTACGTACGGGGGCTGGGGGGGTCGGCGCGTACGTACGGGGGCTGGGGGGGGTACGGTGCGTACCGGGCCACCTACTCTGGTCGATTCGCGCTGTACTTCGCTTTTCTGGCACTTTTTGGGTGCCGTGAAAATATTGCCGTCCGGACTGCTGTCGGTTCGAATCGTAATTCCTGGGTCGTGAAACGCTGCCTGAAAGCGTCCCGACGTCACGTCGCAGCATTCCCGGATCACATTCGTATGTATGTTTTCGTCGGTCGGTGTTTTTTACGATTCGTACGGAAATGGTGTTTCCGTGCGAATCGTAATTCCATGTTTGTAAAGTTTTACGACCGGGTACGAGTCGGACGGGGAAAACGCTCCGACCGACGGTTCGTACCCGGTTTTTACCGGATCGTGATCGGCACCAAAGTATTTTTTAGTTAAAAAAAATATGTAAAATAAACCAAATAATACTTATAAATAAAATAAACATAATTAAATAAATTTTATAATGTTTAAAATTAATAATTAATATATATATAATGTAATAAAACATTAATTACACATATACATATAATATATAATATATATACTTACTTAATATTACATTTTAATAATTGTTTTAAAAATTATTATAAATTACAAATACATCATACACATAAAACAATAACATGAATAAAAATTAAATAATTATATATAACACGTTTTAAAAAATTACATTTAATTTGAATATTGTTAAAATTAATTATATATTACATTAGCTAAAATAATACAAAAAATATTAAATAGCACCGACAATAAAACTACTACTCCAGCTCCAAAAAAAACAGTAAAGAAAATGTTGGATAGCGTAGAGCTAAAAATGACTATTTCCACTCCAGGGAGTGTAACAATAGGGAAAGTGTTGGATAACGTACAGGTATAAATTACTATACCCACTGCAGGGAGTGCAACAGTAAGGAAAGTGTTGGATAGCGTAGGGGTAAAAATGACTATTCCAACTCCAAAGAGTGCAACAGTAGGGAAAGTGTTGAATAGCGTAGGGGTAAAAATTACTATTCCCACTCCAGAGAGTGCAACAGTAGGGAAAGTGTTGGATAGCGTAGGGGTAAAAATTACTATTCCCACTCCAGAGAGTGCAACAGTAGGGAAAGTGTTGGATAGCGTAGGGGTAAAAATTACTATTCCAACTCCACACAGTGCAACAGTAGGGAAAGTGTTGGATAGCGTAGGGGTAAAAATTACTATTCCCACTCCAGAGAGTGCAACAGTAGGGAAAGTGTTGGATAGCGTAGGGGTAAAAATTACTATTCCCACTCCAGAGAGTGCAACAGTAGGGAAAGTGTTGGATAGCGTAGGGGTAAAAATTACTATTCCAACTCCACAGAGTGCAACAGTAGGGAAAGTGTTGGATAGCGTAGGGGTAAAAATTACTATTCCCACTCCAGAGAGTGCAACAGTAGGGAAAGTGTTGGATAGTGTAGGGGTAAAAATTACTATTCCAACTCCAGAGAGTGCAACAGTAGGGAAAATGTTGGATAGCGAAGGGGAAAAATTACTATTCCCACTCCAGAGAGTGCAACAGTAGGGAAAGTGTTGGATAGCGTAGGGGTAAAAATTACTATTCCAACTCCAGAGAGTGCAACAGTAGGGAAAGTGTTGGATAGCGTAAGGGTAAAAATTACTATTCCAACTCCAGAGAGTGCAACAGTAGGGAAAGTGTTGGATAGCGTAGGGGTAAAAATTACTATTCCCACTCCAGAGAGTGCAACAGTAGGGAAAGTGTTGGATAGCGTAGGGGTAAAAATTACAATTCCAACTCCAGAGAATGCAACAGTACGGAAAGTGTTGGATAGCGTAGGGATAACATTTACTATTCCAACTCCAGAGGGTGCAACAGTAGGGAAAGTGTTGGATAGCATACAAGTTAAAAATAACATAGTTATAAATAAAATAATTATTTAAAATAATTAGTGATTTAACTATTAAATAACTCAAAATTATTTACAAATACCAATAAATAATTATTACAAACATAACTACCAAAGAATAATTAATTAACAATACATTAATAATAAATACCAAAAAATGATAATCAATAAATATTAATTACCAAATAATAAATATTAAACGATAAAATATTTTTCATAACCAAAAACATATGAATTATTAAAAAGTAAATACCAATTAAAATATATTTACCAATTTAAAAAAATATATGCCGCAAAATAATAATTATGAAACATTAATTACCAATTAAAAAATATTGAACTATTAAATATTTTTCATACGCCAAAATATTAAATATTACACATTAATTACCAATTAATAATTACTTATTAATATAATAATTAGAAATATCAATGCATAATATGTAATTATATTTAATTCACATTTAATGATTAATCAACAATTAATTATTTTTCATAACCAAAATATTATAATTTAAAATATTTACCAATTAAAAATTATTGTCCAATTAATTAATTATCAATACCCAACAACTAATTTAATAATTACTTAATTAGATTTCAATTACTTCCAACACTATTCCCCTATAAACGCACAACACTCCACTAATAAAATAATACACTTAACATAATTATCAATTAATCAACTAATTAAACTAATTGCAAATTAATAAAAATTAATTACCAATTAATACTTAATTAACAATAATATAATTATCAATACCAATAAATGAAAATATATTATTAATTAATTACAATTAAATTACTTCCCACCCTATTCCCCTATAAACCCACAACCCGCTACAGAACTTAAACGCAAAAATTTATTAAAATCAATTTATAATTCCTAAAAATGTATAATTAATTCCATATAATTTAATTACTTCCTACCCTATTCCCCTATAAACCCACAACCCGCTACAGAACTTAAACGCAAAAATTAATTAAAATTAATTTATAATTCCTAAAAATGTATAATTAATTCCATATAATTAAATTACTTCCCACCCTATTCCCCTATAAACCCACAACCCGCTACAGAACTTAAACGCAAAAATTAATTAAAATTAATTTATAATTCCTAAAAATGTATAATTAATTCCATATAATTAAATTACTTCCCACCCTATTCCCCTATAAACCCACAACCCGCTACGGTACTAAAAAAACAAAATTGACTTAAAAAACCATTGTTAACATATACAAATTGTATACATATATGTTAAAACCAGTAGAAAACTTAACTAAAAACATATAACACATACATATTAAATACATAATAAAATACATAACAATAATAGAAATATCGATATTAGTAACATCAATATTAGTAAAATCGATATATTTGATGTCGATATTACTAACTTCGATATTACTAACATCGATATTAAAATACTTACCTTAGGATCGATATTCTGTCCATAGATATTATTGACATCGATATTCTGTCCCTTCGATATTTAAAACTCGATATTAGCGTAGGTAGATATTTTAGTTTCGATATTTTGGCTGCTCACCGGGACAGAGGAGGCTCTCTGGGCCTGCTGCTGCGTGGGGCCCCTCAAGTGTCTCTTGCCCCCAGTTCGTCTCAGGATGGGATGGGGGACCGGAGCCCAACATTGTGCATCATTGACGCCCTGCCTGGGGACTCGCAGATAAGTGTTGACACCTTTCCCTATAGCACGCTGCTTTGGCTCCCTTATTGATGGCTGCTTGTGTGGACTGTGCAGAGGCTCCTCTCTCCCTGGTTTGTGCTCATACAACTGTGTAGCCTCTGTGAGCTACCTCTGACCCCTGCATATGTTTTCTGGGATAGTCAGATTGGTGGCCCCTTTGACTGACTAAATAGCGTTACCATGCACCCTCTGTTATGGCTACAGGACAGGGTAAGAGAGACCGTATGCTCAAGGACATGTTAATTAAAGACCATGGGACCCAGCCTGGAGATGCTGCTTCAACCTCGAATGCAGAGACACTAGACTCTGGCTGTCCAGATGTTCTAATCATGCGCTTCTTTCTTGAGGCACTTTTGCCTCCTTGCAACAGGATCTTCAAACCATCGAGAAAGAACTTTCTAGCGACCTTAAGAAGGTTAAATGAGATATGGATAGCCTTGGACACATGGTATCGACCCTTGAAGATCATGAACTAGGACAGAGAGAGGAAATTGAGCATATCCAATGAGAAATCCTTTTCCTTCTGGAATAACATCTGCACCTACAAGACCACACAGAGGATTTGGAAAATAGGTCATGAAGTAACATCTGTATCAGAGGCATCCCATCCAGGGCAGAGAGCCGACATTACCTCATTCATAACCAAGCTCTTCCATACGATTCTAGAGGCACACCCAGATACTGTCACTAAATTGGACCAGTCCTACAGAGTCAGACCTAAGAGGTCACCTACTGCTAATTTGATCAATTCTAGAGGTATCCTCAGATACTGACATTAAATTGGACCGCACTCACAGAGATGGCCCTAAGAGGTCGCATTTGGTGCCTCTTGCAGATACATTAACCTGCATTCCCATTAAAACAACGTATCCTTCAAAAGACAAGAGATAAGCACCCGCTACAGTTTCAAGGCCACAGCCCGGTTCTCTACCAGAATCTCTTAGCATTTACACTCCTGAAACGCAAAGCCTTTCACCCTGCCACTACCCACCTTCGAGTAACCAGGGTGCTGTACTCATGTGGACATCCCTTTCAATTAGTCATCAGGTTTAAAGGGAAACTTCACCAGCTCGGATCCTTAGAAGAGGCATGTCAATTACGGGACATCAAAGATATCTCCCCAGAGCTTTCACATGACGCACTCTTGAAAATGGGAGGACCCGCAGCATGAGGAACATCAGGACAACCCCCACATATCTTCACCCAGACCCAGAGACTATTGCCAAGGAGACACAGGCAGTCTTAGTCACACTGGCCAGAGACCCGGCTGGCCCAGCAGCGACATGTAGCAACATAATTTCTTTCACTTTCTATTACTCCCTCTTTTTGCTCACCTCTTCTTCTCAAGCTCTTGGAGGCTGGCCCAGGCGAGGGAGTGTGTCCACGACCATTTACACACCTTCTGCTGATTTCTTTACCATAGGGCATGGAACCTTGGACATTGTCCATGTTCACAGTGTTGTTATTATTGTTTATCCGGTGAGCAGTTTATTATTCTGTTTTAGCGGGACCCAGGGGCTAATCCTCAAGGCCTTCAACATTGTAACTTTAGTTCTGGACTATCTCCTCCTCCCCTGCATACTTTAGGGAAGGGACTCCTAGAGATATTCCAAGAGCTCCCTACCTCCTGTTACTTCAATAACTAATCAGTTAGTGATCCTTACTCTGAATTTCAAGTGCCTAAATCACCCAAATAAAAGGAACCCCATCCTCTCATATTTAGAAGAATCTGGGGCACACATCTCTTTGCTTCAAGAAACATATCTCCTCACTGATGACAAGCATAGGCTCCACTCTAAAGCCTTTCCCCACCAATGTTTCACTCACCACACCTCCAAAACTGCAGGGTGGCAATTGGTCTCCAACAACTTTCTAGGGAAAATCTGTCCCAAACAGGCTGAAATTAGGGGTAGGTTATTAGCATATTTGATGACAGTGAACTCACCTACCATCACTGTGGGTACCATTTACACCTCCAACGAGGGGCAAAAGTCCTTTCTTTGACGAGCGGTTATGGAGGTGATGAAAAGCCCAAATCGACTAGTCCTGGTGGGAGGGGATCTAAACCTCGTTTTTAATAATGAGATAGATAGATAGATCAGCCCAGCATCATGGCCAATCATGAGCCCTCTTCCCTGATGGAGCAAGATGGTTCAGCCGTTATAGGCCTAACTGATATTTGGATGTCCACACACCCACTATCCAAAGATTACACATTCTACTCCTATGCGCACAAAACATATGCTAGATTAGACTAGTTTCTGAGTTCACCCGAGGCCTCCATTGTTAAGACTGCTGCGATAGATCCATGCTCTCTGTCAAATCACTCTGCCATGATTGTCACCTTGACTACTCCTCCCTCTAGCCTACCTTCTAGAACTTGGCATCTCTAAGAAGCCCTATTGCAATGCCCCGAAGTTTTAAAACAACTTACCAAGGCGATAGAAGACTTTTTAGCTATTAGCGACACTCCTGACGTCACCATCACTACACTATGGGACTCTTTAAAATCCGTTGTCAGAGGGGAAATAATCAAAATCACAGCAGCAGACAATAGGATACGTAAAGACAAGAGAGAACTCTTGTCTCATCAAGTCCTAGTACTTGACCTTATCCATACGGGGACTGGTGCCTTTTGGATTTGGAGACAACTAGCGGCTGTGCCTAACAAGCAGGTCTTGATATGGACATGGCGGAATATCCTGCACTCCATCTCCATCACAGTACTATATTAGGGGGATAGATGTGGATGTCTCCTAACTAATAGATTATTGGTCCAATGTCAGAAGACTAGGGTTCAAGCAATGGTCAACTCTAACGGTAAGCAATGGAGGGATAACCCACATATAGTGGAGACCTTCTGAGATATCTATCGAGATCTCTCCATGGCCCAGCACCTGCCAATGGATGGCCCAGCCACATACGTTCAAGAAGCCCACACCTCAACACTAACAGAGGAGCAAGAGGCTGAGCTTGACCCCCCTATCCAAGTTGAGGAAGTCATCTCAAGTATAGCTCACCAAAAACATCTGCCCGATCTTGGCTCCCCGCCTCACTAGATGGTTTAAGGCGATATGGGATTTTTCCTCATTCCCTCCCTTTACGTTGACAGCATCTATTGTTGTAATTCTGAAGCCAGAGAATGATACATCCCGATGCGCATCATATAGGCCTATATCCTTCTTAAACGTAGACCGTAAGCTCTTCACTGGCATTTTAGCAGCCCACGTATGCCCCCTCTTACCGGGCCTTATGGACCCAGACCAAGCGGGTTTTGAACCCCAATGTCAATGCAGTGATAACATGAGACGGATCCTACATCTCATTGGCAAAGCCTAACGCTTTGACCAGGACTGAATGTTGATAGCTATAGACGCTGAAAAAGCATTTGACAGGGGTTAGAAATGGGGTTTCAACAACAGTGTTCATTGGACCTACTTGGCTGCCACTCTTAAACACATTGGTCTGTTTTGGACTATTTACCTGGTATATTCTCAGTAGCTATAGTCAATCTACTGCGGTGGTTTGTGTAAACGGACATTCTTCTACTCCATTCCCGAATAGCAGAGGCATGCGACTGGGTGCCGTTCTCACCCCTACTATTCACCTTATATATGGAGCCTATGGCTCACAGAGTTTGAAGTAATCCTATGATACGGTGGATGTTTTTGGGGTGAGACAACCATACTATTAGCCTATATGCAGCTGATGATCCTTCCAACTCATTATCTACCTTTCTTAAAGAACTCAATGCATTTGGCCAGGCAGCAGGTTTCAAAGTGAATCCATAAATCACAAGCCCTTAACTTAACCCTCTGGCCCTACAATGAACCTTTTCTATTCAAAGGGTGACAGCGTCTATTCCCTATCTAGAGCTCAACACTACAGCCACGATCCAGGGAACTGTAGCTCTTAGTTAACAGAATGTAACCTGCCAAATCAGGTTGAACTTACATCAATGGTGGCCTCACTCTCTCTCCTGGCTCGGTCGCATCACGGCTAAAAAGATGTAGATTCTCCCTAAGATCCTGTTCTCTTTCAAGCCCTCCCTGTCGAGCCTCCCTCTGGGACACTACAAACCCTTCAACAGGAGCTCAATTGCTTCGTATGGGCAGATAAGAAACCCGGCATGCATAGAGACTTAATTCACATACCCCCAACTGAGGGAGGCCTAGGGGAGCAAATCTTCACTGCTATTACCAGGCCACTCAACTTAGAGACTTCATAGAATGGTCTTGCAATGAATCTGAGAAGAACTGGCTTTTCATGGATAGAGAGCTAGCCTTTGTGGAGAATTCCTTTCCTCCCTAAACAAACCCAACCCAAGAGTCTTCACCTTTCCCCTATTACTAAATCCCCATTTGGTGCATGGGGCAAAGTAGAAGTACGGGAGGGACTCACCTCTTTCCCCTCCCCTTTGCTGCCAAACATAGGGAATCCAGACTTTAGCCCAGGTTTGAAACCTGGCATTTCAATGCTAGAACCAAGCAGGTTTCAAATCCATTGGTCACTTATTTAACTTAGAAGGCCCTGCAACCTTTGAGTCTCTCCACGCGGATCACGCCCTACCTGAGACAGAGCGCTGGCATTACATCCAGATTTGACCTTCGTTGATGCTCACATCTATTCGGCCTGGAGCATAACATCTACTCACGACCCTTTGAGAGGTGGTTGCTTTCTAGAACATCCAAAACTCGACTCATTTCTGCATTATATTGCTTATTAAGCCCTGCGGTAACCCAGTTCAAATATACAAGCCAGAAACATTGGACTTGGAGATAGATTGTGAATTGACTCAGAAGGAATGGGGGAACATCTTTTACCATGCTAGGCACATAGCCCGCAATGTGGCTAGTATCGCAACAAGGATTGCCACATACTTGTACCTTATGCCCACTCGGCTTCACAAGTGCAACCCTTCCCAAACGGCAAACTGTTGGCCCCATTGCAGTTCTTTAGACACACTGTTACACATTTTATGGGGTTATCCGGCACTCATATCTTACTGGACACAAGTTCTTGATAAAATCGTCACTCATTTTCACACTCAAATCACCCAATTCCACGCGTATATCATCCTCGACCTACCAAACGCACTTACCTTTCCACTTTAGTCCCGTCGGGACAGGCTGATTGGTCTGGCTTTTGGGGGCATCATGCAGAACATCTTGGTGCCTTGGGGCTCATGGCACACTCCGACATATCAAGGGTGGTTGCATCGAATGCAGCACTCTCCTTATTGAATCAGGGTACCTCCTTCCCTGAACTATTTAAACTATTAATGTCAGAGTTCCACGAACTCACTTGTCCTAAATACCTACACCTTTTCTGACTATATGAGACCCTTCATAATACCACCAGAGAGAATACTAATTACTGCCTATGTTCATACACAAGAATGTGTTAATTTTGATTTTGCATTCTGATAGGTCCTGTGAGGTTACTGGGAAGGAGGGGTAATGGTATTGTGAATAATTCTAATGTGGCATTGCCCGATAGGCCACATGCCATGTATTGTCAAGTCAAGTCAAGTCAAGTCAAAACCACTTTATTCGATAATTTAAAATCATAAAAGTATGTGCAAAATACAGAAATATTAAACATCTTAATAAAAATATTCAGATAAAAACTATTTCATTAACATTAAAAGGTTTAAAAATTGGCCAAGTCCATTTTAAACAGTTAAGACAAGATCATTTATTGCCAGATACTGAAACGGGGTCACTGTCTTGGACATTTTTGAGTCTGACCCTCCTCTCTCTAACAGATGCTGCTAGAAAACTGGCAACACAAAACATGATTAATGGACACTCTAAAAAAGTCAAAAACATTAAAGCTGGCCTACACTGGACAAAATTCATGCTTTTTAACAGTGGTATAATATACTTTTTCCTAGCCTGTTTAAAGAATGAACAAAAAAGTAGAAAGTGCAAAGTGTCTTGGGGGGAATAGTCATCGCACCTACATGGGGCAACGTCTACAGGTCTATGCCATCCCTCCACATCCCAAAGGACCATATGTATTTGGTTAAATCGCAGTTTGGTCAATAACCATCTGTGGAAAGGGTTGGAAACTAATGTCAAGTATGGGGACAGCGCTGAAGATGTTGTTAGCAAAACATGCCCCCTGACAGAGGATTTACCCAGCTCAACTCTCTCCCGCTCGGCCTCCCTTAGTTTAATGAAGTTTGATTTCACCCACTCCAAATCTGCCTTACAGAGGGATTCCGGATTGAGGAAAATATCCGGTCTCCCTAGGTATGCAGCTGACGTCTCAATGTTCAACAACCACTGAATTTTGTTCCTCTTGTCTAGTCTCATGCAGTCCTTCAAGATCTTATGGTTAAGGGATAAATTCGGGTTTAACCAAATTTTGATCCATAGCAGTAAAGGTGCTAAATTGATTTTATCTGCTATGAAGCCCATACCAAGTTCCAAATGGACTGAGTAGGAAGCGGTTGAATGTGGGAGTCCAAGAAGAGAGCGCAAAAATTTGTTTTCCTCTGTCTGGATGGCATCGGGTTTAATATAACCCCAAATTGTGGCCCCATAACTTACAATAGAAATGGATTTAGCTTTGTAAATTGTCAATATTGCCTCAACCGGTTTACCACCTAGCCTTTTTGCAAAACCAAGAACTGCCGCAGAGGAATTTCTTACAGAATTAACCTTTAGTAAGAGCTGAGGGGACCAGGAGCATTTGTCATCAAAAACTAATCCCAAATAGGTGAATGCCTTCACTCTTTATATTTCTTCTCCCCCGCAAAAAAAAGGCTTAACACTTTTCTTGGCCGGACCCAGCGACATCACATGTGATTTCCCATAGTTAACTACCAGGTCCAGACTGGTCAAAAAGTCACCAAACGAGTCGAGCAGTCTTTGCAGGGCCAGAGGGGTCCTGGCTAGAAGAACGGCATCGTCCGCGTACAGGAGGACCGGAATCGGGGAACCTCCCATACGCGGAATGTCCGGAGTTGCTGCCAATAAGTTTTGTTCCAAGGCATTTATATATAAAGTGAACAACATGGGGGCTAGAATACAACCCTGTCGTACCCCTCTACTGGATTTAAAACTAGATGTACAATGTCCATTGGAGGTCATCCTGATACAAGCATTCAGGTCTTTGTGGAGCTCAGCCAGGAAATGCACAAGGGGTCCATCAAGTCCCAATTCCAGGAGCATTGTCCACAATTTAGTCCTATTGACTAAATCAAAAGCCGTGGACAAGTCCATGAAGCCAAGATAGATGGAACCCCTGGCCGCCTTGGTATATTTAGCTGTTATTAAAAGTAGGTTCAGGCATTGGTCCTCCGTGCTCCGCCCTGCTCTGAAGCCGTATTGGGCATCTGACAGAATATTATTGTCAGAGGCCCACCGCGTTATCCTGGCTAGGATGACCTTCCCCAGAATTTTAATAGAGGAATCCAGGAGGGATATGGGCCTGTAACATCTGGGGTCTGCCCTTTGGCCCTTTTTAAAAATCGGTATTATTACCGACCTGGACCATGATTTAGGAAAACCAACACAGACCGAGTAGTTAAATACATTTGTCAATATGTTGGCCCAAAACAGAGGATTAGCTTTGTACATGTCGGCAGGAACTCCATCTGGGCCAGGGGCCTTTTTCCCTGCAGAGTCTTCGATTGCTTTTATGACCTCTCCTATGTGAAACCTGAGAGGTGCTGAGGAAGAGTCAGGGACTGGTCCCGCAAAAGTATCAAATTCAAGGTGACTGCCATAAATGTTTTCAAAATGTCTCAACCAATCCTCCTCAGCGATATTAGTTTCCAAAACACCATTTTTTGTATTAGAAAAAAAGGGTGTATTAATTATAGACCAAAATTTTGCACTGTCTTTTAGAGTGGCTTTGTCCATAAGTTCAACCCAGGCATTGTGTTTGATTTCTACTTTCCTATCCTGAATAATTTTTTTGTATTCTTTTCTAAGCTGTGACACTAGGCTTTTGTTCCTTGGACAAGCCTGAAGAGCTTTTTTGAGATCTTTATGGGCTTTAGTGCATTTATGATTGAACCAGCCCATAACCGAACTATCAGTGGCCGACCTAGTTTTACAAGTTAGCTCTTTTGCCACAAAACGACAGATAGCTTCATACGAGGATATTACTTGTTTCCCCGTAGAGTAAGAATCTCCATAGATTTCCAAATCCGGCGCCACCTCTAAGGAAATGGTTTTGAAAAATTCCTCTGGAATTACCTTGCTCCAACGTAACCTCCTCCCCTGATCCTTTGCCTTCAAATCGGCCACCACCAGGTGAGGGGAGCAAGGGTTTAGAAACTGAAGGCCATCAATCAGTTCAAGTGTCACCGGATTATGGTCACTGAAGATTGACTGTATAGCGGTGTAGGACACAACAAAATTTAAAAGCCCGAGAGAAAGAAATATGTAGTCAATAATTGTATCGCTGTCCCTACCTTTAAAAGTTGGAACCCGTAACCTTTGATCGGGGAAACCTGGTTCGTACAAGCCGATTTCAGATAAAAGTTTTTCCAGTGCTTCCCCCTTACTTGAATGCTCGAAATGTTGCGGGGATATAAAATCAGGCCCGTCATTGTCGGTTATCAGACAGTTATG
The DNA here is from genome assembly GCF_964204655.1 of Triturus cristatus. NCBI lineage: Eukaryota > Metazoa > Chordata > Amphibia > Caudata > Salamandridae > Triturus > Triturus cristatus. The sequence goes on along the minus strand of NC_140590.1, from coordinate 78,098,294 downwards.
ACTACAAAGGTGCACGTTAAAATCACCTAACAAAATATAGTGACAGAAAGTGGTTTGCTTTAAATTATAAGTATTTAAAAAATTCGATAGCCAAACTAAGTGAACATTTGGCGAGACCCCTTGCCGGGCATTGTAACAATTCACTAATAATAATTTTGTTTTATCGAGGAAATTAAATTCGAGGATAAGAAAATTATTAGAGAGACAGACTAACCTACTAACTGACCCTTTAAGTTTCACCGAAACCATAGTCACTAAACCCCCTATAGCCCTCCCGGACGCAGAATTTAATGCGGGGACAAAAAAGGATGTGTACCCGTCCAACCAGAAATCACAATCAATTTCCCAAGTCTCTTGAAATGCCAAGATGTCATAATCTTTCAAGAGACTTAGCCAAGAGGGGTTACCTCTCTTTGAACGTAAACCTGCCACATTCCAGGATAAGAGCTTGATTGTCGGCCCCTTGGAATTTCCATGTATCGTTTCAGTGGGTGTATTGCCTACAGTAATCGGGGGAACTTGGGCTAAATCCTGGAGAGCCAAACAAAGATGAGACTCAACCCTACTGCCCTCAGCAGCCTCTTGTCAGTCGCATAAGTCCAGTGAGGAAAAAACCTCAAAACGGTTTCGCGTGGGGATGTTGGACCCATGCATGAAGTGATGATCTCCACTTGGTCCCTGAAAGGTAAACAGACTTGAAGCTGTCTGTAATAAGTGGTTACCCATTTTTAATCTAGACAAAGGGTGTCTGGGTAGGTCATCATAGAAAAACCCAAGGGGACGCACCTGGATACTATTTCCATCTTGTGGCAGAGAAGCAGCCCTCAGCAGAACAGTGGCCACATGATGAGGGTATCTAAAATTCACTATTATACAATCCCCTATACAAGATTTTCCTGACGACCCAATCCAGGTCACTCTTCTAGTAGTTAAAATGTCGTTAGATAAATTTAGCGGGAATCCACATTTCCTGGACAGCCAGGAGACAGTTTTATCCTTAAGAGAGTCATGTGTTTCCTTAAGTGTTGGATATTGTTGGCTCTCCTGGGGCGGGACATTAGTAAGGATCACCACATAAGGGGAACAAGCCGGGGGCAAATTTAAAGATCTACTTTTCATTTCTCCCTGTCTTACGGGGGCTGCGGCCAACCCCCTAGAAACTGGGATATCAATTCTATGAACGGGAATAGACACTGGTAGGGAGGGTAATGCAGGAGGTAAGGTAATGGGGGGCTGGGGTGTCGACTGATGGGGTTCTACTCTGACTATAGGCTCTTGCCTTATTACTTCCATCACTTTTTTATGGTTATTGTCTAACAAATTTATATGTTTGGTTAATAGACCATATAAACACAACAGAAAAGGGGGTCTATCGGTAGACAGCACAAGATTAAAGAAAAGAAAAAGTGGTGTGTGAAATATCAAACCCAAACATTGTCAGAGCAGAGCACGGAAAACCATCAAACCGACTCAACCAAAGAGACCAAAGTTGAGAGCAAAGTCACCTCTCACAATCAGTTTATATCATGTGGTCTCCACTAAGAGCCGAGGTATGCCTCCTCGTCATAGAGACTACCTCGTTAGTGTAAGGCTCTCTTGCTCATGTGGGTTGATAAAGAAAAGTCCAAAAGTCACGTGACAAACTGTGACCACCAGACAGAAGAAGTGCAGTGCAAAGAAAAAAGTGAAATTTAAAAAGAGATTGTGTAAAGAGTACGATATACTTCACTCATTACTGCACATCTCTATTAAAAAGGTGTGTAAACAGAAAATAAATAACAAGCAGTGCCAACTGGTCACTGTTGAATGAGGGTCAACATGTTTCAGCCTTCACGGGATTGTGGCCCAAGGCTTTCATCAGGACCTATAAAGATTAGTGCTACTGCATTCAATTAAATGGATTCCAAAGCGGTGAAAATATAAAAATGTGAAAATTTAGCATTGGAAGAAGTAATAAATACAACCTCACTTGTGTCCTAATCCTCTATATCACAGGGTGCTAGCATCACCTGAGGAGAAAGGACAGTAAGCACACCTCATGAACCAATTCAGAAAAAATTGTGCCGTCTATATATAAGCAAATTTAACATAAAAGTGCCTGGTTCATTGCTATAAAAGAGAGAACGCAATGCTTACCCAACGTGATTAGGGATTGCACCTCACCTACCCTGGAACCTGGCTCAGGTTAATGAGGCCCCGCTCTAAATCGTGGGTAAAAAGAAACAACATCTTTTTTTGTATTATTTGTTTTATAGTTGCTTAAAACCACATTAGATCAACAAAGAGCCATAAAGTACTCCTAGTTGGTCAAACGCCTTACGTCAAAAAAACGTAACAACCTCCTAACACCCAAAAAGTGTTCTCCTCTACTGTGCATAAAAACCCCCCTCTCAGTAAATCAACTCCTTAAGGTAATGTTGTTATTAAAAAGATATTTTTAGGCTGGCTAGTGTCTCTGGCTAGTAAACGGCCAGAGTCCATCATCATCTGACTCTTGTACAAACTACCGGGAAAATGACAGCCATCCCCCCAGTTCTATGAATCACGTGTCATTAGTACTAGGATGTACGGGTCGCTAAAAAGCATTCCTCATACGAACTCTAATAAAGAGCAAAACAGAATAAAGAACCGAGATTAAGGCGCTCGGTTAACAGCACAACTCACCTATCCGTCGTTGCCCCTGGCTTTCCTAAGCAGGGTGGGAGGCAACGTACCGGAACCGGGAGTGTGTTCAAATACTCTCACCACCGCCGGCACGCCTTACGCTGTGTGGCAGAGGACTACGGCGGCTGCCGTGTCCAAATCAGTAGAACTACAGGAAAACCGGCATGTCTCCTGGGAGAAGTAGTTTAAATTAGAATTTGGGCTGGTCTTTAAATATCTTTCCCTTAGACCCTTTATCCAGGTTGTAGTGTTTATGGTTAATAGACCACCCAGCCTGTTGACCTCATCGGCCACAAAATCAAGTTTCCGAACAATAGGTTGCAACATCTGTTCAAGTTTAGTTTCTAGCATAACCTCTAGGGTGCTAAGCAGATGGGCAAATTGATCAGGGAGTAAAGGGCTATTTAAACCATTACCATCGGCACAAGGGTTGATGGGCACATCAGTATTATCTTGTACCATTACGATAGTGTTGACCCTTTTATTGGGCTTATCCCCCCCCTTTTTAGATATCTGTTTCCTACATTTCCTAACTGGTCTGGTGACAAAGGTAACATCTTCAGTGGTCTCACTCAGAATTGAAATATCTGGAAGTATGGAATCCGAATGGATTTGGGCAGCTACCGAAGAGTCAGCTGTGGGGGACAGCTCACAAGACCCATGCGCCCTCGGGGACTCAGCTGTTGTCAAGGAGATTAGGCTATTACTTGAAGGGCTAACCATACCCAGAGAGACTCTTCTCTCGTTGTTTATTTTATTTACCTTCTTAACCAAATAATTATCAAGAGTGCCTAACCCCGATGTCAGTATATCTCTTGGACCTGTAGGCATTGTGAATGCAGGCGGATAGGGTATTAGTCCACAAATATGTATATAGCAAACTGCACACACTAAACAAGGCACTAACACGAGTCTATGCCACTTCCACGCTTTACCATGAACGAATACCTCTGGGTCCTTGCGCACATGCGGCGCTCAAAGGTACAGCTCGACCCAGCTCGGACCGGTCCCGGACTGTCTCAGACTGTCCCGCCCTTGTCCCGGGCTTCTCCCGGCGCTGCCCGCGCGCTGCCCGCGTCGCGGGGGTCATTTTCTTTCTTTCATAAAACCAATAAAGAGATGTAAACCATAAATAATTCTCTTGAATTGTGATGGGCACAAAAAGACAGGGGAACCACCAAGGATTTCAGAAAGTGTTGTAGGAGGCAGCAACCCCCTAGCAGTAATGTTCATAAACTGACCCTACTTCTGAGGGGTTTAGGAAACCAGGACCCTACAGGATGTTATTAATATCTTGAAAACACTTCTTAGGTTGGAGCTTCTGCTCTAGAGCTGTGAGTGCTCTGCCCTCCAGGGGCTTACTTCGTGGTTGCATTTAATGTGACCTGAAAGTGTGTAAAGTAGATATGTGAATTGAAGCAGGAGATAAGTCTATGGTTGCATGTTAATGTAATCAAATTGTGATGCTCTCTAGGGGCTGCTTTCATGATTGCATTTTCATGATTGGAAAGTTTATAAAAAATACCAGAAACATGTTTTGCTCATTTTAAATGCTTTATTATGATCATAATGTTGATGATGATTAGTTCACAGTGTATATGTTTAATTAACAGTACTATGTGCATTTACACATGAGTATTATTATTGATGATTGCAATTAAATACATAATGATGTCTTTAGCATGTGGTTTGTTGATCCTGACCCTTTGACCGAGCAAGGAGATTTACTTATTTGATCGCATGACCCATTTTGGGCGTCAAAGATGATTATAGAATGTCATCTGTAGTATTTTCTATCTACCAATGTGTAATAAATGTACTTTAGCTTTTTCTAAAGAAACAATATGGATTGGACAATCATTTATCGTGTTTAATAATTGCATGCCAGTGAACTGTGATTACTAGCCCACATCACCTCTCTTGAGTAGGACTTGGACTGCTCTACTTCGCCACCATGGGAGAATCAAGCAATACAATAGCCTGCTTGGTTCACAGGAAGGACAATTGTGGACCTATTATTTGTGCAGGTCCCACAGCTAATAACTCAATTTCCAACAGTGCAGATATAGGTATCAAACTGTTTAAAGCACTTTCTTTACTTCTAAAATATATTTCCATTAATTTAACACAAGGGAAGCGCCTTGAAGGAAAGTAACACAAAGCAGCACCATTTCTATTAAAGGTAACTAGTGAATTTCACCAGCACAGAGTCTTGATAAGGGTACCCTTAGGTGCACAGATTTATATGCCCGAAGATGTAAGCCTACGCCTCTACGTTAATTTCTTCCTGTAGCAAATTACAAGTAATGGAAAAACATTATACTTAGTAGTAGAAGTATTTGACATGTAAGATTCAAGATACAACTGTACAACTACTGCTAGTTATTTTCCAGGCAAATTTTATGTATAAAGATATCAAATGTAGTACTACATATCCATAGGTGGAGATGCCACATAGAACTACGACTTGAATAGAATAAAGAAACAGGTATCACTTGAGGAAAACCACACATCTGCTAATAATTTAAAGTGGAGGTATATAAATGCAGCCCACACCCTGGGCCTAATTTACTATATTTTGGCACATGGCAGCACAACAAGTCTTCCTGCTGCGCTGCCGTTTGCAAAAATAAAAGGGCAGGATTGCACCATATCTATAAGATACAGTGAATTCCTGTCCTTCTCTCCTGGGCTAGTGCACAAACAGCAGCCATGCACAAATGCAGACACCCTTGCATCATGTTGCAAGGGTGCCTGCATTGCTGATATCATACTTTTGTGCAGGAACGGACAACTCCTGCACAAGAACAACCATTGATGCCATTTTCCTGTTTCTAAGTGTGATGCAGAATGCAGCATGTATAGAAAGAGGAAAAATATTAAGAAAAATAAAAGTATTTCTCCTTGTTGCGCCACACATTTTCCTCCCGTGGGTCGGCACAGGATTCTGATGCATCCCCACCTTTACAAAACCTTGTAAATCTAGGGATGTGTCAGGTTCCATGGATGTTGTGTGGGAACATCCACAGCAACACCCATTGAACACCCCTTTCACACAGAGTAATGAGTGAAAGAGGCCCACATATACAAGGCCATAAATAGTACTTCAGGGTGACTTTACGTGGCCTTGTAAATCCGGGAATGGCCATTGCGCTGCTGGTGTATCTAAAAAAGTGACGCACCAGTGGCGCAATGGGCTTTTAAATGAGGCCACCTGTGCTTTGCTCTGTTCTCCTTGAGCTGTAAGGCCAAACACTCACTATGAGCATCCCTCTCAAGAGAAAGAGCAATGTCACTGAGGAGGAGACTGATATTGTTTTGAACGATGTCATTTATTTATTTAAAGTATTTATATAGCACATGGTCAGATACGCACAAGATGGCCGAAGGAAGCAACATGATTATCTTTCTTCAAACAAACTTGCCCAAGATAGTGGGTCTTTCTAGCAGTACCCAGAGTAACATCCAAAGAACTCATCGGGCCCGATTCACAGACCTAACTTAAGACAAAATCCTAAATTTACTACCATTTTCGTATTCACAGAAGGCACTTACTCATTTTGGTATTCACAGAAGACACTTACTCACTTCGGTACTCACAGAAGTTAGGAGTCCTAACTTTGGCATTTCTGGATTGGGACAGCAAAAATGAGCAGCTCATAGGCTCAAGGCACAAGGCAATGTGACTTGTGATGACTTGCGGTAGAGGCAGCTGCTGTTGGTCAGCTACCAGGGACTCTCACCACTGGGTCTTATCCCCTTGGGGTCGGTGGTACCACGGGGTGAGAGGTGGCTCCTATATTTCAGCTTGCTGATCTATTTATAAATTTGAGCCCAGGGAGGCTCTCGAAACCCAAGGTGCACTGGGACCAGAGCAGCAACATTCTCTCCAGACCTGGTCTTTCCCATTTTTATAGTGAGTGAAGATACCTGCCCCCTTACCCCAGTGAATAGGAAGGAGTTTCAAAACTGTCCCAGAGGAGCGTAAGAGACTTTGGAAGAGATTTTGAAACAAGCAGATGAGACAGCAGCAGTTTGGCAGTTTGGGACGGGTCCAAGTAGGTAAGTGCAATTTATTTTTAGGATAATTTCATCAATTGGTCATCGGTCCAGCAATGAATACGTCCTCTCCTTCATCACCTCCGGTGCTTGAGTTTGAGTTTGAGTTTAAAAGCACTTTTAAAGCGCACGTATACCGGCGGTTTCTTGGCGCTGTAGCTAGTGGGGACTGAGGGTTAAGAAACAGGGAGAAGGAATGGGCATTTATTCAAAGGATTTTGTGAATAGGTAGGTTTTAAGATTTTTGCGGAATTGGGGATAGAGGGTACTGGCCCGAAGATGAAGGGGGAGGGAATTCCAAAGGGTTGGTGCTAGAATGGCAAATTTGGAGCCGCCCCACTTCTTTCTCCGGAAGCGAGGGATAGTGAGGAGGGACTGAGAAGAGGAACGTAGGTCCCTAGAGGGGACATAGGGAACAATCTCAGAGGAGATGAAGGCAGGTGCCAGGTCCGATCGGGCCAGGAAAGTGATGGATGCGAGTTTGAATTGAATTCTGGCCCGCACTGGGAGCCAGTGAAGAGTTTTTAGAAGTGGAGTGGAGTGGTGGAATTTAGGAAGGTTGAAGGCTAGGCAGGCCGCCTGGTTTTGGATCTGTTGTAGGCGGCGCAAACTGTATGCAGGGATGCCGGCATACAGAGCGTTCCCGTAGTCCAGGCGGGACACCACCATGGCCAGAATAATAAGTTTGAGAGCGGAGAAAGTGAAGAAACGGGACACCTTGCGAATAGTACGCAGTGAGAGAAAAGAAGAAGATACCACAGAGCTAACCTGGGAGTGAAGGGTGAGTTGAGAATTGAGCTTAATGCCTAGTGTTTTAACAGAGGAGGAGGGGACAGGAGGGGAACCAAGAGAGGGAGGCCAGCAAAGGGGGGACCAGGGGCTGGAAGAACCGCCCGTCAATACCAACTCGGTTTTGTCCGGGTTAAGTTTGAGGTGATTGTGGCTCATCCAGTCCCTGATGTGAAACATGACAGTGTGAAAGTTGAGGACAGAAGAAGGAGAGGAAAGATCAAAGACCAGCTGGAGGTCATCCGCATAGTTAAATACGGCGACCTCCATCTGTTGGAGAGAAAAGATAAGTGGGGCGATATATAGATTGAACAAAAGAGGGGAGAGAGATGAACCTTGAGGAACCCCGCACTGGACTTTCCGGAAGTCCGCTGTGAAGTCACCCAGGCGAACAGCCTGGGTGCGGTCGCTCAGGAAGGAGGACAACCAGACCAGGGCAGTCCCCTCGATCCCCGCCGCCCTGACGCGGGAAAGTAAGATGTTGTGGTCCACCGTGTCAAAGGCGGCTGAGAGGTCGAGGAGCACAAGGGCCTGGTGATGATTAGTGTCCATGCCCTCCCTGAGGGTGTCGAGGACCGACATGACCACGGACTCCGTGGAGTGTGCGGGGCGGAAACCAGCTTGGCGGGGGGCAAGGGCTCCATGTTTCTCCACAAAGGAGCTCAGAGCGCAGGTGACGTGGCGCTCTAGCACCTTAGCTAGAAATGGCAGGAGGGAGATGGGGCGGAAATTGGCAGGGACAGAAGGATCTGCCCCAGGTTTTTTCAAGATGAGCACAATTACCGCAGACTTCATGGAACTAGGAACTATGCATTGCGCGAGGGAGCTGTTGAGGAGGTGAAGGGGGGGATCTGGACAGGAGACAAAGATGTGGCGGAGGATATGGGCAGGACAGGGATCAAGAGGGGAGCCAGATTTGATCAGGGGCACCAATGAAGTCAGGTTTTCCCGAGTGATAGGGGGAAAGGTGGTTAGTTTGCCTTTGGGAGGGGGACATTGGGGATCAGCAAAAGAGGGGGGGGGGTGGGGGGATGTTGGCCTTAATGGTGATAATTTTCTGGATGAAATAATTATTAAGTGAAAGACAGAGGTCATTAGACGGGGCAGGTTTAAGCGTTGTTCTGTCCGAGAATGCCAGATGGAGAAGATCTCCTTAGACTGGTTCTCCGCTGCTAAGATTTTGGAGGAGAAATAAGCTGTTTTGGCCTCCAGGATGCTTTTTTTGTACTGGTTAAGGATATTGATATATTCCAGTTTCAAAATGGGGCAGTAGTTTCTCCTCCAAGCCCGCTCTGCGCGGCGAACAATTAGTTTGGTGGCTTTAAGCTCTTGGTTAAACCACCGGTTGGCGTCTTTGTCGCGTTTAGAGGTAATGCGCTTGAGCGGGGCAACGGAGTCACAGCTGCGGGAAAGCCACTGGACTATAGCGTCAGACTGGGAGACGGTGGTGAGGCCCTGAAGACGCGGGAGAGAGCCAGCAAGGAGAGAGGAGAGATTCTCAAGGTTGACTCGGCCCCATGATCGGACCCAGATGTTTTTGGGTCGAGGGGGCATAGCTGGGGGAAGGATAGGAAGGAGAAATGAAATCAAATGATGGTCGGACCAAGTGCAAGGGGAGATAGATAAGGATTCCACAGGGCAGTTCAGGGACCAGATTTGGTCAAGCTGGTGACCCTTGATGTGAGTGGGGGAGTGAACGTGGGGAGTGAAGTTAAGGGAGTGGAGGGTTTCGGAGAAATCCTTAGATGACAGACATTCGGCAGGATCGGAAGGCCAAAAATTAAAGTCGCCGAGGAGCCGGATGGAGGAGTTGTTGATTGCAATGGTAGCCAGGACCTCCAGAAAATCTGGGAGAAACTGCACGGGAGACTGAGGAGGACGATAGGTAAGGAAACAGGTAAGAGGAGGGGAGGTGGATACTGTGCGTATCACCAGGAATTCGGTGGTAGCAATGTTAGGTAGAGGGAGAATTTGAAAAGGGAAATCGGTGCGTGCGATGACTGCCACGCCGCCCCCGGCTCTGCCCGAAGGGCGGTCAGCCCTGAGGGCGTAGTAGGAGGCAGGAAGGGTGGATAGGAGTGCAGGGAGGGAGTCATCGCAGAACCAGGTCTCAGTTAAGAAAAGGAGATCTGGGGCCTGTAAGTCCAGCAGGACCGAGAGTTCGTGCGAGTGGGCAACAGCAGAACGGGTGTTGAGGTAGAGAGCTGTGATAGATTTAGGGTTTGGCGGAGGAGCAGGCCTACAGGTCGTAGGCGGGGTATCCAGAATAGGAGGAGGGTGAGGGAAGGGAGAGAGGGAGGCTATGCCGAGAGCAGAGATGCGAGAGCTGGTACTGGCCGTGATGGGCCAGGGGCCCTGGTAGCTGCGAAGTAGGTCCGGGCTATAGGTGATAGGTGGGGCAGAGTGTATGGCCCCTAGTCCCGGCCAGTCGCGGACGGGCGCAGACGGGCTTGCCTTCGGCGCGCAATCGTCACGCCCGCTGCGCTCGTCCGCTGCGCTTCCTACCAAGACACATATTTATGGTCGTGGGGCGGGGAGTTGAAAGGGGCGTGGCCAACAGAGTGGGCGTGTCTGTGGCGCGCCTCGCGCTCGAGAATGGCATCTGGAGGTGAGGGGTCGTTGCAGCGTGGAGCGCTGTGTAAAGAAAGCCAAGAAGTGCAGGTAGGAGGGGGGGGTGATAGGAACACGTTATCACAGTTTTAAAAGTTTTTTAAAAAAGCAGGGTTATGCATTCTCCCGGCTTCCGCCTCAGGAGTCCAAAAGCTAATGAAGCGGCTTGCTTCAGCGCTCGCTATATGTACCAGAGGTCGAGGGGGCGTGGCCAACAGAGTGGGCGTGTCTGTGGCGCGCCTCGCGCTCGAGAATGGCGTCTGGAGGTGAGGGGTCGTTGCAGCGTGGAGCGCTGTGTAAAGAAAGCCAAGAAGTGCAGGTAGGAGGGGGGGTGATAGGAACACGTTATCACAGTTTTAAAAGTCTTTTTAAAAAAGCAGGGTTATGCATTCTCCCGGCTTCCGCCTCAGGAGTCCAAAAGCTAATGAAGCGGCTTGCTTCAGCGCTCGCTATATGTACCAGAGGTCGAGGGGGCGTGGCCAACAGAGTGGGCGTGTCTGTGGCGCGCCTCGCGCTCGAGAATGGCGTCTGGAGGTGAGGGGTCGTTGCAGCGTGGAGCGCTGTGTAAAGAAAGCCAAGAAGTGCAGGTAGGAGGGGGGGTGATAGGAACACGTTATCACAGTTTTAAAAGTTTTTTAAAAAAGCAGGGTTATGCATTCTCCCGGCTTCCGCCTCAGGAGTCCAAAAGCTAATGAAGCGGCTTGCTTCAGCGCTCGCTATATGTACCAGAGGTCGAGGGGGCGTGGCCAACAGAGTGGGCGTGTCTGTGGCGCGCCTCGCGCTCGAGAATGGCGTCTGGAGGTGAGGGGTCGTTGCAGCGTGGAGCGCTGTGTAAAGAAAGCCAAGAAGTGCAGGTAGGAGGGGGGGTGATAGGAACACGTTATCACAGTTTTAAAAGTCTTTTTAAAAAAGCAGGGTTATGCATTCTCCCGGCTTCCGCCTCAGGAGTCCAAAAGCTAATGAAGCGGCTTGCTTCAGCGCTCGCTATATGTACCAGAGGTCGAGGGGGCGTGGCCAACAGAGTGGGCGTGTCTGTGGCGCGCCTCGCGCTCGAGAATGGCGTCTGGAGGTGAGGGGTCGTTGCAGCGTGGAGCGCTGTGTAAAGAAAGCCAAGAAGTGCAGGTAGGAGGGGGGGTGATAGGAACACGTTATCACAGTTTTAAAAGTTTTTTAAAAAAGCAGGGTTATGCATTCTCCCGGCTTCCGCCTCAGGAGTCCAAAAGCTAATGAAGCGGCTTGCTTCAGCGCTCGCTATATGTACCAGAGGTCGAGGGGGCGTGGCCAACAGAGTGGGCGTGTCTGTGGCGCGCCTCGCGCTCGAGAATGGCGTCTGGAGGTGAGGGGTCGTTGCAGCGTGGAGCGCTGTGTAAAGAAAGCCAAGAAGTGCAGGTAGGAGGGGGGGTGATAGGAACACGTTATCACAGTTTTAAAAGTTTTTTAAAAAAGCAGGGTTATGCATTCTCCCGGCTTCCGCCTCAGGAGTCCAAAAGCTAATGAAGCGGCTTGCTTCAGCGCTCGCTATATGTACCAGAGGTCGAGGGGGCGTGGCCAACAGAGTGGGCGTGTCTGTGGCGCGCCTCGCGCTCGAGAATGGCGTCTGGAGGTGAGGGGTCGTTGCAGCGTGGAGCGCTGTGTAAAGAAAGCCAAGAAGTGCAGGTAGGAGGGGGGGTGATAGGAACACGTTATCACAGTTTTAAAAGTCTTTTTAAAAAAGCAGGGTTATGCATTCTCCCGGCTTCCGCATTCTCCCGGCTTCCGCCTCAGGAGTCCAAAAGCTATTCAAAGAAGAGAGTCCTCCTCAGTGCTCCTGAGGGTAGATCCCAGGGGAGAGTTTGTAAAAGGAGGAAAACAGGAGGGAAGAAGTTTTCTGTTGAACCCAATCAAAGTGCACAACCAAATGGGGAAGCGCCACGCTCACCTCTTGTTACCTCAATAAATGACTTTGTTCTTAAACATTTTAATAATGGAGCCCATTTATCTTCGGAGGAGGGGATTAAGATACCCCATGAGCCACCAAGTACATTGGATTTAGCAACAGACATACTGTGCTCAACAATGGATGAAGTGCAAATACCCAACCTTTCGGTGTCTTCTTTGCAGGCTACAAGTGTGGCTACAAGCAGGGGACCAAGACTGTCTTTCTCACCACGTTCAGATATCTCCTTATCATCCTCCCGCTCCAATGATTCTGAATTTACACAGCAGAATTGTAGAGAAGACTATTCAAACCAAGCTATTTTATCAACCTGTGAGGCCCCCTGGTTGGGGAACAAACTCAACCTTTGGACCCCAAGAGAGGTCTATAACAATTCAGTCTACCTCCTCATCATCGTTGTTGGATGTAATGCTGCTTATGCATAGTACTTTACATGGGATTTTGAAAGCGTTGGTGTCAATAAGGACAAATCAAAAGGACCAATCAAAAGTTCTGAAAGACATCAAAAATGAACTTCAGCACTGTAAAAATAATACAGGCACAATCATGATCACCCAGCCACCCACTGTAGTAACGGTCGCTGAGCTTAGTGGAGGCCGCAGTACAATTTCAGAGAAAATGGAAAGTCAATTAGTTTCGCAAGGATCTGTTTACATTTCTAAATGGTCTATGCTTGTGAGGAAAATGTATAATTGTCGAAATCCAGATCTAGCTGCGCACAGAGGGCAAGTACTCAGAATAGATTGTTTTGGTCTCATGCCCCAGGTCCAGGCAAAAAGAAGGCCCTGAGTATGAAGGGAAAAGTCAGCAACAGTGCTCGCCCCCAAGGTCAATACTAGAGGCCTCCCGGTGGTAGAGTTGTAGTTGCGTCCTCATATGATAAGGCAACACAAAATGTAAAACCTTGTCTCAAAGTTTGCCCAGATCCTTTTCTCTCACCTCTAACTTTTCACCCCACCCCAAATAATAAAGGCCCTACATTAGCTCGTAGAAAGGTGTCTAAGTCTCAGATTCTGAATAAATCTTATAAAGAACGCCATTTCACATCTTCCCCCAGCTCACAGCCAGTTTCTAGAGTTTCTTTTATCTTGCTTTGTATTGTGCAGCTAGTGCTTACGGCAGAAGAGGACCTAGCTAAAGCGGGACTACAAGCAATCTGCCCTCTAAAAAAGAGCCCTCTTCCAATTGTCCCCCAGTTGGACCCAACTCCTCCTGCCATCTTAAATATACACAGTGGATTATCAGCCACCCAATGGGAGTGGTTTATTCCTTATAAACCGCCTGCAAGGCCAAATTGTATATGGTAAAGTACCCAGCTGCTAAAAGATTCAAGAGTGTTTATAGGAAATGTTAGACCACCCACGCAGCCTGAACAATTAGTATGAGGTGAGGGAAATGTTCTCCCCCTTACAACACTTTTTGGAGGATGGCGACTGGAATTCTAGGAATACTAGGCCCAATTTTCACTAGAATAAGGGGTCCTCTCCAAATCTGAGAACCTTGAGCTGGAATATCCATTGACTTGAATGTCTGTGGAAGAGTGGTGAATTGAAAGAAAGTCCTAGCTGAGAGAGGACTGGATAAAAGAAGGCTTTGTGGCACTGAGTAGTAAAGGCAGGTGCTGGGGTAAGGGTAGAGCATCTGGAGGTGTCCTGACGCTAGTTTCTAACAAGGTGATTAAGAGCTCATTGGAAGTTATAAATGTGTCAAGTGGCCTGCAGTTTTCAGTGGTTGAATTGGGTTTGAGCAATTACATTCCTAAATATTTCCTTCTTATAAATGTCTATATTCATAAAGAAGATCGACAAATGAAAGGGTGGCTGGAAGTATTTGAATTTCCTTTTCAGCACCTGTTAGCAAAATACCAGGAACCTGTTCAGTTGGACCTGCAGCTGGAGGAATTTCTGGAATCTTATATTATTCCCCCAGTACAGTTCCCTTCTGCTAGCCCCAGAAAAAATAAACAAACAATGAAGAAATCAAGCCTCAACTCCCTGGTACAATTCAGAATTTAAACGTATAAAATTAAAATGTAGGCGACTGGAGCGCACCTGGAGTGCAGACTACAGTGAGCAGGGCAAACTTGCTCACAGAGTAGCCCTAGCTGATTATAAGGAAGCAATTAAAAGAGCCAAAACCAAAACCAGAACTTCACAAATAAAATAGAGAGCCTGTTAGGATTAATATTGCTTCGTCCAAATTGCAGCGGGAGAATTAATTCTCCCCAGATCAAGCCTACTGTAACAGAGTGGCCAACTTCTTTCAGACCAAAGTTCAACCAGTATATAATGAACTGGCAGGGAGCGCACCAAACACAGCCAAAATGATGCTGATAGAGGACACTATTTTTGACAATTCTACCGCCTGTCAACTGACTAGCTTCTCTCCTTGAACCTTTGAGAGAGTCTATGACCTGCTACCATCGACCAAACCTGGCTCCCCGACAGATCCCTGTCCTCCAGCTACACTCTCTTTGGCCTCGAACAAGGTTAGCACGCATTCGGCCCCACTCCTGAACAACGTGATCATGTCAGGTACCTTCCCCTCTTCCTGGAAGAAAGCCTGCATTAGGCCGATCTTCAAAAATCCCTCTTTAGACCCCACAGATGAAAAAACTTTATATATCCTGCCTACCAATCGCTGCCAAAATTTTAGAAAATTCCATCAATCAAGAACTAACTGATTACTTGAAATCCAACAACCTCTTAGATTCCACCCAACATGGCTTCAGACTGCATCACTCCACAGAATCAGCCTTAGTCATGGCCACCGAGAAGATACGCAGACAGCTGTACAGTGGGGGGAGAGCCATCCTTATCCTTGACCTCGCAGCAGCATTTGATACTGTTAACCATCTGGTACTAACGCAGAGGCTGAAGGCAATAGGAATGAATGAGAGGGCTCTAACCCTTCTCCCCTCTTTTCTTACTTCCAGGGAACAGAGGGTGTGCTGGGATAACTTTAAATCAGAGGTATTTTCCCTCCCTTGCGGAGTCCCACAAGGGTCAGCATTGTCGCCGACCCTGTTCAACATTTACGTCACTCCGCTGGATAAGCTGATCAAAGCTCACAGTTTTTCGCTGATCTCCAATGCCGACAACACTCAGATAGCTATATCTATTTCTTCGAGTGCAGAATCTGGGGCTGGGAGATTTCACAACTTTCTGAAGCACATTATTGGGTTGATGCATCTGAATTACAATAAACTAAACACAAATAAAACTGAGGTCGTGGAGTTTGGGAAAGCTAAACTGTGCAGGTCAGATCAATCTCCTGACTTCCTCATGTTTCTTTCTCCTAAAGATTCTGTGAAAAATGTTGCCTTTCGTTCCCCAGGATCTCAGAAAAACTGTAGTAGTCGCATTAATTCTTTCCAGAATTGACAAACTCCAACGCACTTTTTCTGGGCATTGACAAATGGCAACTAGTAAAACTTCAGTCTTTACAGTACACCAACGGGTGGGTGTATCGGGAAGCTGCATTGGCTTCCGGTCCAGCATAGCATTGAATTTGAGGCCCTGTGCCTGGTGCATTAAGCACAATATAATGGGGGATCATTGGACATACAGAAACTCTTTTTATGGTACATCCCTGGGCGACTCCTTAGATCTGCCAATATAGGACTAGTTCAGGTCCCCAAAATTCGAAGGGCCAGATGGGGGGTGAGGGGGGAGAAGCCTTTCCTATCGGGCGACTAAGCTCTGGAATGCGTTGCTGGTCACGACTAGGCTACAACCTAACAGACTTCTGTTTAGGAAAATGCTCGAGACCTGGCTATTCCCGTCAAAGTAAAATAAACATTTTCCTCCCTGGAACAGCTCATGTGACATGCTGCACTTGGCACCAAGACGCCTCGCCATTCGCGTGCTCTTCAAATCCAATCCTTACTTACTTATTAAAAAGGAGACCAAAGTACTAAGTCAATGGTTGGTGAATCATGGTCTGATTCATTTAAATGGACAATATAAAAATTATTTGCTAGCAGCAGACGCTTTCCAGCAGAGCCTGTCTTCAGGCCCCATTGATTATATATTTATGTCCTTTTGGCAATTCAATCTTTCTAAGAATTTTGAAGTGGCAAAATATGAGGGTAGTGATCACTGGGCAACTACAGCAGTTCTTGACTTTTGTGAGCCAGTGTCCCCTGAGAGGGTATTGCCTCTAGGAATGTTCTATCCACGTAGGCTTTCAACACGGTTTGATTCTATTCATTTCCAACAGTTAGCAGCCTTTGAATTAGAGGAGAAGATTGCTATCCTCCGTATCTATGTTGATGATATTATTGTGTGGTACAATAAAATTGTACGACAAAATTTGGGTTGTATCACAGTAAACATAAGTGAGAAGGGTGTGCGAGCAGACCCTTGTTCCAAGAGGGGGACTGGTTTGATTCCACCTGGCAAGAGCTGAAGTGACTGCTGAGATGGAGGGCCAGGAACACTAGGCGCCAGGCAGGCTCTCTAGCCTCCCAGGAGCTGGCTAAGCTTAAACTGCAATATAAATCTCTTGTGCAGGCAAAGCAAGTCGCTTCCTACTTGAGTAAGTGAGAGGGGATTCTGGAATCATCCTCTTCAAGGATCAGCAAACATTTTCGGCAAAAATTAACGAGCTTAGAGCTCCAAACAGGGGTACCCTTGTTTGTGTGATCGGGGAAAAGCAGTGGGCTACTTACTTGACAGACCTCTATAGGGGCTCTTCTGGCTCAGATAGATCCCATTCTTGGGCAAAAACTCCATGTTACTTGGTTTTCAATAAAGGAAGTAAGCTGTCATCGAGAGAGTAAAGCTCTCCCGAGCCGCTGGCCCAGACAACATCCCAACAGTAATAATTAAGACGAATAGTGTTTGGTGGGTCACAGTTTATTCCACCCTGTTTAGTTGGATTGACACGTCTGGCCTTTACTCTTTTTCTTGGAAAGGGTCTATAGTAAAACCTATTTAAAAAAAAAAAAAGTGGTACAGACCCCAAACATTATAGGCTTATTAGCCTTCTGGATATTTCCCTAATGATCTTCACTAAGATTATTTTATCCAAACTAGAAGACTGGGTCTCTAAAACTAAGAGAATACCAATGGAACAGGGGGGTTTCTGGAAGGTCATTCCACTATAGATCATTGTTTTGCATTATGGGCTAGTATCCAGAAGGCCCTATTGGTAAATCAAAGGTTGTGCTGTTGCTTTGTAGACTTCAGGACCGCTTTCGATTCTGTGGATAGGGATACCCTTTAGGAGAAACTTGTTGCCTGGGAATTTCCATTAAACCTCCTGAGTGTACTTCAATCCCTGTATTCTTGCAATTGGGCTCAGGTAGAGTTAGACAAGTCGGGTCGGTTATCCCAAAGAATCTCCATTGATAAAGGCCTCCGACAAGGGTGCGTTTTAGCAACCCTGCCTTTTAGTCTATTTTTAGCCGACTTTCCACCTTTATTTCCCCATCCGAGTCTTTTTCCCCTGAAGTTGGGAAACATCACATTGATTGTCTGCTATACGCACACGATCTGGTTTTACTGGATGGTACTCCAATTAGTCTGCAGAGGAGACTAGATGCTTTAGCAACTTATAGTAAGCAGAACCAGCTTTTAATTAACCTGTAAAAGACCAAAACTTTGTATTTTGGAAAATACATAAAGAAATTCAGTTGGTACTTAGATACACGGGAGGTGGAGCAAGTCGACTATTCATAAATACTTGGGTCTGACCTTTAGGAGGAACCTGAACTGGGACACGCATCAGAATGATATCAAGCAGAAGGACCTTTTGCTGACCAGTTGTCTATCAAGATTGAATAGTAGATTTGGGGGGCTTTCCCATGCTCCACTACTAAAGGATTCCCCTGTTAGGTCTTTATGGGGGAGAGGTTTTTCCCTTGATCTGACATATGAATGGGACAGATTAGAAGGGACAGTGCGTAGAAGGCTTTGATCTCTCCCCAAGGCACCATGGTACAAGCCATAAGGAAAGAGTGTAAGTTGGTCTCCTGGAACCTGATGGCCTTTACTCGGGCCCACAGATATTTTAATACACTCTCCGGAGATGAAGTCCCCAAATTGTGTTGGGAAGAGATTCAAGGTAGTAGAAGAAGGTGGGCAAAGGATGTAAGAACTAGGTAAATTGTTTTTTAGAACCTCCACACAGATAGTGGTACAATTACATCCTGGTACCCCTTCCCAGACAAGCATGCATTGAAAGGGTCTGCTGCTTTGGTGTCTAAATTCAACGACCTAGCCTACCTAAGCAAGAAACCATCTATTAGCTTCTCAATTTCTACTCTGGGCCAGGACACTCTCTTTCCCTATTTGTTACAGCTACCAGATCCAGCGTTGCGGAATGTAATATTAAAGGTCAGGGTGGGGTGTAATCTACTGATCCCGCCAATACCGGGCCAGGGTCCAGGATAATAGGGGACTCTGCCCCTTGAATGCAAAATGTTCCTTGAAGTATACACTAATGGACTACGTCTTTAATTTGGCAAATCAAATTAAGTTTTTAAGACGTCTGTTTTTTTAAAATGATACTCTCCATAGGATGAAAGCTGTGGATTTGTTATCAGAAATGCGTTATTTAGGTGTGGCAGTTGGAACTGCTCAGTTTTTACAGTCTGTCAAACAGAATTTTAATGATGAATTATAGATGGAATGGGTTGTTGGGTAGCAAGATGGGGCCTTTTTATTGATTTCAATTGTTAAATGTGTTTTTAGAATGTTTTATGTTGTGTTATGTTATTGAAACTTATATAGCGCACAAATACCCGTAGGTGTCTTGGCGCTTTCCGGATCATAAACATACTACGCTGAGGTATAGCTAATTTCTGAAAAGCCAAGTCTTGAGTTGTTTCTGAAAGCGAGAAGGGTGAGTATGGTCCTAAGGTATAGAGGAAGTGAGTTCCACAGCTCGGTTGTACTGTGACTGAAACTCCTACCACCCCAACTCGCCTTTCTAATTCTAACAGTGGTCACCAAGCTGGCATAGACTGATCTAAGATATCTATTTGGAGAATGACAGCTGAATGTATTCAAAATACATTTTGGACCTTCTCTGTGCAGAGCCTTGTGGGCAATGCAGAGTGCTTTCAATTTGACTTGTTGGCAAACTGGGAGCCAATGAAGCTCCTGGATGCCAGTCGCTATTGACTGATATTTGGAAACATCCAGGATCAATCTGGCAGTAGCATTCTGTACCGCCTGCAACTTTCTAAATAATTTTGGCTGAAGATTCATATGTAGGCCATTACAATAGTCTAGCTCGGACAAAACCAGCGAAGACACAACAGTTTTTCTGGTGTTTCTAGCAATAAAGGGGAGGATCTTTTAAAGAGTTTTGATGGTGAGAAAAGAGGAGGACACCACCTTGGATACCTGGGTCTCGAAGTTAAGTTTCTCATCCATGACAAAGCCAAGGTTCTTGGCTTTTGTTACTGGTATAGGAGGTGGGCCGAGGATATCTGGCCACCAGGCAGGAGACTAAGGTAGAGAGGGTACCAAACAGTACCACCTCAGTTTTGCTTGAGCAATGCCTGCTCATCCAGCTATTAAGGGCAATTATGCACTCATGTTGTTTTAGAGAATGATTAATTTCCTTATCTACCACCAAAATCACCAACTGGGTGTCGTCAGCATATGATGTAGGGTTCAGGTTGAAATTCTAATCAGTGGGGCGAGTTCAGAGACATATATATTAAAAAGTGTTGGGCTCAACGAGGATCCCTGAGGGACCCCACAAGGCAAGCCAATTGGTGAGGACTTAAACTGACCTAAGTGTACCGTTTGGGATCTCCTTGATAAAAAGCATGCTAGAAGAGTGAGGACCTTTCCTCTGATCCCTAAAGCGTTAAGACGGTGGACCAGTAGGCCATGGTCCACTGTATCGAACACTGCAGACAGGTCCTGCAAAATAAGAGCCGCTGACCCTCTACTGTCTAATGTCATGCGTATTTCTTCTGCAGTTTTTTAATTTTTTTAAATAAAATTTTATATAGCGCGAACAAGAACCTGAAGGTTATCAGAGCGCTTTACAAAAGGGTGGGAGGAATGTCAACCACCCAAAATCTATATCAAGTAAGAATACACACCAAGAATAATTGCATGATTCACAGACGAATGACACAAAGGAGAGTAACACAAAAACAGGGGGGCACAAAATGCGGTAAGGTAAGGAGGAGCAGCATCACATGATGGAACAGTGGTTGTAGGATCAATGTTTTCGAGCCAATGTACCTAGAACAGCTTAAGGTAGGAATTTGTCAATTAGGAATCTCTTGGTTTCCAGGTTGAAAGCAGTCGTTGAGGAGATTCTGCATACTCCCGGTGGAAGAAAGTTACATATCTTTGGGGCCGCACCAGAGAAAGCTCGCTGACAAGATCTCGTTTTGCACAGGATGAGTGGTTTCAGGAGGAAAGTGTTGGCGCTTCTTGAGTCTCTCCCGCCACAGGATAATTCAAGCTTTTGCGCTAGGTACCTGGGAGTTTTGAAATGCAGGGCTTTGTGCGTCAGAACGGCAATCTTTAACTGAATTCGAGCTTCGCAGGGTAACCATTTGAGATATTTTAGGACTGGGGATATGTGCTCAATTCGTTTGGTACCTGTGACCAGTCTGGCCGCAGTGTTCAGTGATGCCCTTAGTGGAGTCAGAGTGTATTTGGGAAGGCCACAGAGCGTAGCGCTGCCGTAGTCTAGTCTCGGCAAGACCAGAGGTTGGACCACCTGCTTGAAATCCTTTTGTGGCAGGAATGGTTTGATGTTTCTCAGGGTCCTCATCAGGTGGTTAGCTCCCTTACACACATTGCTGATATGATTTTTCATATTCAGGTGCTTGTCCAGGGTGATTCCGAGAGATTTAGCTGAGTCAATGATGAGGGGGTTGCAGTTGAAGGCCGTGAGGTGATTCAGCTAAAGGTCTAGCTTGGGTACGTAGTTTAGGGGAGAGATGAGAAGGAATTCAGTTTTGGAAGTGTTGAGTAGAAGATGGTTCTCAGTTAGCCAATTTTGTGGGGCCTGAAGGGTAGTGTTGAGTGAGATGATGTTATCCAGGGAAGAGATTTTCAAACAAAGTTGTGTGTCATCAGCGTACATATGATAGAGAATGTTTGTGGAATTTATTGATTTCGCTAGAGGTTCCAAGGAAAGGTTGAAGAGGATAGGAGATAGGGCGGACCCATGGGGGACACCCATGAGTACTGGAGAGGGCTAGGGGAGGGAGCGGTTTGCCTTGACTCTTTGTGATCTGTTGTGGAGGAAGAAGGAGAACCATTGCAACACCAGACCTGAGAATCCCATCCTGTTCTTCAGAATGTATAGAAGGTTGTCGTGATTAACCGTGTCGAATGCGGAGGAAAGGTCAAGGAGGATTAGGAGGCAGGAATCATTTTGGTCAAGCATTTTTAAAATGTCATCCATAAAGTGCGTGAGAGCTGATTCGGTACTATGCCCCTTCCGAAAACTGGATTGATGTTGGTCTAGTAGTTGGAAATTCTCTATGTGAGCACAATGTTGGGATTGGACGCTTTTCTCAAGTAGTTTTGCTAGTGTAGGGATGTTGGAGATGGGGCAGAAATTATTGAGGTCAGTTTTATCTGCGTTCGTTTTTTTTAATATAGGTGTCACCTGACCTGCTTTTAGGCAGTCTGGGATCGTGCCTTGTGCAAGAGAGGCGTTTAGAATCCTTGTCCAGGTGGGGATGAGTACATTATTATTTCTTTGAAGATGGCCGGGGGCAACGGGTCAATGAAGTGGTTAGATGGATTGATGTTCTGGAGAATCTTGCTGATGTCTTTTTCACTGAATCGGGTAAAGGTGCCCCATGACGCATTGTTCTTAGTGATCCGACTGATAGGTTTGCGCTTATCTAAGAGGTCAAGAGATGGGAGTAGAGCCTTCTTAGAGGCGAGTTCAAGGGTGATGAGTCTTGATTTGTCATTGAAGAAAGAAGCAAGATCATTGCAAGAGGGTGGGATGACTCCGAAATCTGAGTGGTTTGGGCCTGCCACTTATTGCTGTTTGACAAGTTCGAAAAGTTTCTTGGGGCGGTTTGCAGCTTGAGCAAGTTGGTGTCTGAAATAGTCTGTCTTGGCGCACTTGATTTGTTTGTTATAGAAGCTCCTAACATCTCTATGGAGTTTAAGTTGTTCCAAGGAGGGTTTGGATTTCCAGGAATGTTCAGCTGCCCTAAGGTTGCGGCGTTCCATGTTTAAATTAGTTGAAGCATTTTTATGTTGGAGTGGTGCAATGTCATCCATGATGTTGGAGATGGTCGTATTGTAGGAATCAGTGAGTAACTAAACATCAACCAGGTCAGTTTGGGAGGAGAGGACAGGTTTGCAGTGGGCTGCTAGTTCAGTTGCGTTTATTGATCTGAGGTCCCTTTTCCAGATCTTCAATTTCTTAGGCTGAGCCTTCCTCATCAACACCTCCCTGTTAATATAGAAGAGGATGCAATGGTGGTCGGACCAATCACAAGGGGTAATGGTATCCAATGTGATGGTCTGCTATTTCGAGATAATGAGGTCTGGCGTTTCACCTTTATTGTGGGTTGGTTGGTCACAGTGCTGGATCAGCTCATGATCGTTCAGGTATGCTTTAAGGCAGGATACAGCCTGGTCATTGGGGTTAGACCAGTGAAGGTTGAAGTCACCAAGGAAGATTAGGGACATGGCTGAGTCGACATTACCAGAGATGACTTCCATCAGTTGCTCGGTAAAAGGGAGATTGTCTCCAGGGGGGTGATAAAAAGTGTGAAGTTTGCAGATCGGCAGGTTATTACTTGAGATGCTCAGACAGAGGTATTGACAGGAGGAGGGTGAAGAGGTCTTCAAGTGAGCAATCGAAAGTGTGTTCCTATGAATACAGTCTAGGCCACCCCCCAGCTTCAGAACTCTGACTAGCCTAATTATGTTGTGAGTAGGAGGTCTAAGATAGGAGAGGAGGCGGGATTTAACCAAGTTTCAGCGAGGATAATAATGTCTAGATCCATGTGTTGGATGAGGTCGAAGATGTCAAAGGCGTATTTACTGGCTGATCTGCAATTGAATAGTACACATTTAAGTTGTGGTGGATTACTGTGGGAGAGAGTCTGGATAACGTTCACTCTTGTGAGGTTGTCTTTATTACTGAATCTAAGATTGTGAGGAGGTTCTCTGTAAGGGTTGGAATGGATGGTTTGAATTTGTCTCGTTGGGATCAAGTTGGAGTTGGACTGGACACCAGTTAAGTCTTGGATCTTCTGGGGGGGGGGGCGAGTTAGATAAAGGAATGGTTTGCGAGACGGAGGGGGCTAAAAACTGACCCATGTGTTCACTCACACTAGGGGAGGCTCTGGGCAGGTTTGCTGAAGTGAAGAGGGAGCTAATCATGGGGAAAAAATCTTTTGAGAGGGCTTTCAGGTCATGTAGTGAGAAGGTGCAGCTGGAGAGTTATATCATCCAGGCGTGCAACCAAGTTTGAGAGTGTTAAAGGTTGTGTTGGGAAAGCGAGCAGAGAAGGGGGGCCTCGGTGTAGGTCCTTGGGGTCCAGGGTGATGGAGAGTGGTTCCTGGGGAGGGAGTTGATCATTTGGGTCTAGCAAAGATCTTTGGTCATTTGATATTAAAGTTGAGGCATTGGCGAAGGCGATATGATCCTTGAGCTGAGGGTCGGGTACGGTCCGGATAGGAAATAATGAGTTTGAGCGATCATGGTCGGTGGGGGGCATTAGTCCATTCGCCAGCAAAGTATGGGGTGTGAGGAGAGGTATGAGGGGAGAGGGATCAGTTGTTAAAGGCAATGATAGTAGGTAACATGGGGAAAATTCAGAGCGGGGACCGGATAGAATCAGACTGGATGGCTGTGCATCGAGTGAACTTGAAAAGTCTCTCACCATCTGAGTCAGGGGTTTAGGGGGTTGAGGCACATCGACAGGGGACCGAGCCACTCTGTGGTCATCTAAAGCCGATGAGTGGTTTAGAGAGAGTGAGGACTTCACCAGAGGGGTGGGGGGAGGACTGATGATAACCTGAGTGATGGTAGGGTGAGAGTGGGTGTCAATGGATTTCGCTGAAACTGAGTTTTTGAGTGACGGGAAGATAATAGCTATCTTAATTAAATTGACATTGGAAGCTTGGTTTAAGAAAATTCCATTGTTGTAGAGGGTGATGGTGGCATTGGCGTTGAGCGTGGATGAGGGCACCGTAGTAAGTTTTAGACCATGAGGTGTGTATCTGGAACCTGATATTCGGAGCATAGAGTAGAGGACTTTATGCCGCATGCTCTTTTCCTAGTGTGGAAAATAGGGTCATTAACTCTGCTACCTTTGTTTGTACAAAAATAGACATCCAAGATTAAGGTTTCGGGACTAGCCCTGAGTATGTGATGCTTGTGTTTTTTGGCAGCGTTTACGATAGGTTAGGTGGGTAGTTGATAGTGAATGCATTGGATCCTGAGGGATCCGGGATTAAATCCATTTTGAGAGTGTGACTATTATGCGATGGTAATGTCTTAGTTGTGGGGCAAGGATGGTGTTAAGCGGATCACATGTTGTGGATGGTGTTTATCAAAGCAGTTTGAGTGCTATGATTTGCTCTGAACCCAAACTAACAATGGTCCATGAGCTGACTTACTGAAATAAAACTAGAGAGTTTAATATTGATTATTTTCTCTAAAATGTTTGCTGGAAGTGGTAATCTCGATATGGGACGGTAGTTAGCCGGATCGCTAGTGTCCAGATTTGGCTTTTTAATTAGGAGGAGGATGCAGGCCTGTTTCTAAATGCTACGAAATGATCCTTGCATCAGCATTTGAATAAATACCAAGTAGGGGGTGATGTACTGATTTGCGAGTTGTAGAATCTTAGGGGGGCAAGGGCCATCTGGAGATCCAGATTTAGTAGCAGAGATAAGTAAATTCTAAAAGCAGTGTCTCACCGGATTTATGGATAATTGTCTACATAAACCTATTTTCTACCTCCCTACCCACATTTTACATCATATAAAGAAATTAGGGCATGCATATTAATCCTCCTATCACAAAGATGTTTTAGATCAACTCATTCGAGACAAACTTAATTTCAGTAGATCTTCTGTCACTAATGCTAATAATGCTCTACTAAAAATGAATGCTAGTTTCTATAGCTTATCCAAAAAAGCAGGCAAGATGTTGGCCAACCATAGCAAAAGAATGAGAGGCAATATAATCACAAAAAACACGAGTCAGAAACACAGTTACTTTCTATCGTTCCAGGTATTCAGCTGGAAATTCTTTTAATTTTAGTTTCTTCCACAGCCAACTCATTTCGCCCTACAGCCAGTGCTTCTTCAGGCCTGTAATCACAAGCAAACATATATATGTACAATATTAACATAAAAACAACGTTGAAAAGAACAACCTCTTTTTTCCAGAATCATGCGTGTTGTGTAGGTACATTAGCTAGAAAGTATGTGACATACTCAACAGAACACCATAAGAGATGGCAAATAGTGTTGCAAAGTGCTTAAAAAAATCACATGAGAGATCGGTATTAAATAAAGGACTTGGCTTCTGTCTAGTGTCTTGTGGTATCTTTTCAGACTTACATGTAGACTTATTTAAGTTTATCAGGAAAATGAAACTTGAGTGTCACTTTGCCATAAATGACTACAGACATGAGAAAGAAAAAACACATGGTAACACCCACTGAACTCAATCATATCAAGGTTGTTTCCAATCTTGATGTTGATAACGAGTCATCAGTAAACCACATTTTAGAATCTCGAGACATTGCACAAGACTATACATGTGACAGTGGGTTACATCTTCGTAAGGCATCTCATCTTAATATTATTGAGGCCTTTTACAATCAAGTTACCTATGAGTTCTAGCAACTAGAGAATAGGAAGATGCAATCACGGAGGGCCTTTTACAAGGACAATCATTCGTCAGAGGAGAGGTCAGCTCTAATTGACCATCATAATTATGACTCCCTGGTGATAACGGAGGCTGACAAAGGAGTCAACATGGTTGTTATGAATAGATGTGACTGTGAGGGGGAGGTGCACAGACAACTGAGCAATACCATGCACTACACCAAACTACAGAACAACCCCTGTACCTTGGTCACAGCACAAATCACTGACAAACTGGCACACTGGAGGGCGATTGGTCTTCTATCAGATGATGAATTTAACTTTCTCCACATATGTAATCCCAGGTTCTCCTGTCTATATTAGGCCTGGGGGTGAACTTTGCTCCGTTCGCAGAGTTTTCTGCACTCTGCACTCCGCTGAGCTAGCGGAGTACAGAAAACTCCGCTTCGCGATGTGCAGCGGGGTTCTTTCCCCACTCTCGATCGCGAACGGTAAGTTCGCGAGCGCGAGCTGCCACTTGAATGGAATTTCTACCCAAGCTGCAGGAATACCAGCACAAACTGCAGTTCACACTGCATTCAGCCACTCGCGGAACTTCGGGGAGTATTTTTGTAACTTCACGAAGTTCCACGTAACAAAACTCCGTGAACTACGCCCAGGCCTGGGTATACCTTCTTCCAAAATACACGAGAAGGGACCTTTTCAACCTGGACGATACATTATTTCTGGAATTGGTTTCATGACTGAACTCCTTTCCCAGTTTGTGGATTAATTCTTGCAGCCCTTTGTTAAAAATCTTTCAGCTTATGTCAGGGATACAATGATATTCTCAGTAAATTTGAGGATCTTCAATGGGAAGCCTCAATGTGGTTTGTGACTCTTGATGTCGAATCATTGTATACCTGTATCAAGGCGGATTTGTGTAGGATGGTGGTGGAGTTCTTCTTATCCACCAGAAAAGCCCATTTTTTAACTCATAATGAAATGCTTCTACTGATGGTGGACATGATTCTGGAGAATAATCTTTTCCTACATGACAGAACAGGGCTCAAACAACAAGAGGGGACTGCGATGTGTTCTAAATTTGCACCATTGTATGACAATCTGTTTATGGGGTGGGTGGAACCCTCCTTTTCATGGTCTGTAGTGGCCCCAGAATGGACTAGGAACATACAATTTTGGGGACGGTATATTGATGATATTATTATCATCTGGACAGGCACTGATGTCCCGATGAGGGAATATTTCAACTTCCTCAATATTATTCCCCTGAATTTCACCTTCACTCTGAATATGTCACAAACTAGAATTCAATTTTTGCACTTAGATTTCTTTATTGTTAACAATAGGGTGCAGAGTACGCTGTATAGGAAGGAGACTGCTGTGAACAGTATATTACACTGTGAAAGTGCCCATCCATCATGTACAAAGAAAGCCATCCCATTTGGGGAATTACTCTGCATTCAAAGAAATTACAGTTATGAGGCCAACTTTGAGTTCCAAGTCAAACTAGCAACCACAAGGTTAAGAAAGCGAGGCTCTGAGCAAGGAGTACTTTAGCAGACAGAACAGCGGGTCAAGGGTACGAGTCATATGGTGGGGACAATGAGAGACGCTTACGACAACTTGAGGCTACCTGGATTCGTAAATTGCTTTCTGTTAAACTCGGGTTAAACATAGATAATGAGATGTATTACTTTCTAAGGTGATAATATTCCCATATCTGGATTGATTGCGGATACTCCTATAAGAAATAGGTTTCATACCCAGCTTTACATATTTAACCCTTTGAGTGCCCATGACGAGATGGTCTCGTCATGGGCCGCGGTTGCGCTGTGCCCATGACGAGACTATCTCGTCATGAGCCCCGCCCGCTAATGAAACGCCCGGCACAGGGCGTGGAAAGGGCGGGGCACTCAAGGGGTTAATGCATATTGTTGTACCTATATTTATTTAACCGGAATTTCTGACTGTGCCCTCGTACATGTATGTCCGTTGCTCTTACAGTGAGATGTTTTGTAACAATTTACCTGTCTGGCACATGGGAAATTGACTAGGAATTTGGGAATTCGATATCATGTCTCTAGTTATATATGTACCGTGAATGTGTCACCTCACCGAGCTTACGTATAGGAGGCTTCAACCTTGTGGCTATTTGTAAACGGTCTTGTAGTAACTTACATGTTTTGCATATCCTCCATATGTTCTATTATTAATTTGTCCCTTTTTTCTTGACACTACTTCTGGTATACATCTGTTACCAGATTTAAGTATATTGAGATCTCTTACCCATTCCTGTATATGTTTTTGTTACACTCATACTATTTCATATAAGAATCTCTGACTGTTTCCCCCTTTCGCGTAAATCTGGCCATGCATTACGAAGTTTCGTCAACTCTAACTTGTTTAATTGAGTTTTCACATATATATATGTTCAAACATTACGATGTTCTGTAAATTCGAACTTGTCAAGCTGGTTTAACAAGTGACTACGAGTCCTTTATTAGATGACATATTTTTAGTGTTTGCATGCTCCCCTAAGGTGTCATTTTTTCAAAGCTTTTTACAGGATATTGTACCTTAGAGAGATATTCTATGTATCTTGAAGAGGCTTGTTTGTTCTATACATCCTCTGTATTTTTCTGTTTCCATGCGTCTTTTTTCCTGTCAATACTAGTGGCTTGCACCTGACATCCTAAGACACACAACACTGGGTAATTGTGTCAGAAGTGAGTATTCATGTTCCCTTGAGCCACCTTGGTTGACGTTTTAGTGTTTCTGGAACTCTCCATACCTCATTGTGTCTCAGGTTCCGGCAGAAGTAGTTTTGTGTAGTTGGAACGCTGCGGCCAGCATTTAAGTGGTGAGGGAGTGATGCATACCGTAGCTGCCTTTTAGATGCAGGTGGGTGGTTACATCGTAGCGGCATAGGACACGTTTGGACGGCTCGAGGACGACTATGGAGTGTGGAATGAAGAAGTGCTAAGGATTATGGATACTTGTGAGTACGGTCATACATATCCTTTTCTGTTAACGGGGCATATCGGCAACAACTGGCGATAATTATCTCTAAGCGCGCTTAGCGCTAGGATAATTATCGCCGGCTAAGCTGCCAAATGTGCGATTATCACGGGAAATCCAGCGATAATTGCACAACGTTTGACTATAGCTTGTTGATAGGGCAGGGCATACTTAACCATGATATCCACCTTCCATTGGATATCATGGCCAAGTCAAACTAAAAGCAGGCGTAAGGAAAGTAGCGATAACCAAGGTTAGCGCTACTTTTCTTATCGCTATGCTTGTTAGCGTGCCCATTGATAATTGGAGAAATGTCAGTTAGCGACATTTCTCCAGTTATTTTGGGAAGGAACGCCCACTTTGCATCTCATTAGGGATGCAAAGGTGGGCATTACGGGAAATGGCGCTAAGGCAAGGATTCACGCAATAGCGTGACCTTGCTGATAAAGCCATAAAATTATCTCCACTTTTCGTCCGAAAACGGACGCTAAAGCGGCGATAATTCTATCGCCTCGCCTTGATGATATGCCCCAACATACGCTAAGTGGCGCTGGCTGTGCGCACATGAGCGTGGATTTAAGTATAATATTACATTTACAGTCAATACATCGAGTAGTGGTGAAGTCCTGAGTGTGGCGCTGCACCATTTTTTGTTGGAATAGTCAGTTTTGTGGATTTATTTCTTCTTTTTGTTTTACTGGCACAGGTTATGGAAACTTTTACTGGAACCGTTGCTGTTTCGTGTCTACCAAATGCTTACCCGGACTGCACATAGTTATAACATTTATGCCACTACACGTTCTTTAGAGGTATTAAAACCTTTCTTGGACTAGCCTTTTCACAGTGGTGTTGCCATTTAGATACAGTTCAGGAGAATTATTATCGGGCATATCAGCAAGGGCCGGCGATAATTATCGCTCAGCGCTCTTAGCTTGAGGATAATTATCGCCGGCCAACTCTGAATTTTATCGCGGAGATAGCGTGCTATCAGCAACACTTATCTCCAAAGCGATAAAATTCAGACGCAAGCTGCCAATTGTGAGATTATCGCTGGAAATACAGCTATAATCCCTCAAGGTTTGGCGATAGCTTGCTGATAGGGATAGACATACTTAGACATGATATCCACCTTACATAGGATATCATGGCTAAGTCAGAAAAATACCAGACGTAAAAAAGCAGCGTTAACCGCGGTTAGCGCTGCTTTTTTTTATCTCTAACAGGGTTAGCGATATCCTTGCTAATAGGAGAAATGTCGCTTAGGGACATTTCTCCTATTCAATTTCAATTTCAAATCAGCTTTATTCGGTGCAGTTCAAGTCACCATAAAAGCAACACAAATTTTAAAAATATACATACAACTACATTTGCATTTTCAGTTCATCCATATAAAAAAAACTGACAATTTGAAATACATTTATAATATCTTCACAAACCATAAGGTGCTCAATTCATAAAATGCTAAAAACCACAAGTCATTATCAGATAGACAAGGACTACTACATTCCGTCCTGCATGTTCAATTATTAATGGGTAAAAATAAATACAATTCCTAAAGTGCTAGTGCCATATCTTAAGACAGGTAATTAAATACCATACAACAGCATACAAGACTGAATTCAGTTAAAATCATTTACAGAGTAAAACAATGTAATTTATTAACTTCAACCATAATTTGACCCTGGCTGTCCCCTGGTATTTCTTATTTTAAATGCAACTGTTAGAAAACTTGTTATACATGCCAAGGTCAATGAATCTTCAGCCCTTTGTAAATATAATAAAGCAACCTTCGCTTGTCTAAATTCACCGTTTTTTAATAGTCTTACTAGGTAACGACGCCTGGGAAAAGAATAAAAAGGGCATAACAATACAAATTGAAGGGTATCCTGCGGAGATTTATTATCGCAGCCGCAGGTACCTTTCTGCTCAACTGTAGCGGTATATCCCAAAGGGTCCGCTAAAAGATGATGAATAAGGTTGAGCCTAAAACGAGTGAACAGAAACCTATTCTGTGCGTTATGTATTAAGCTGAGGTAAGGTTCCATACCAACTACTGTCTTGGTCATGCTGTAGGCACAGGCTAAGAGCTTTCTACCTTTAGTATCGGCTCTATACTCTTCAGCTTTCGTCAGGAGCAAATCCTTAATTCTGTTCTTGTCTTGGGGTATTACTGTTGTCGGATTTGTAAAGAGGTCTATACATTCTATTCCTTCCAAGGATGTTTTTACTTATCTGAGCCACGGGATACACATTCCCTTTTCCCTGGTGATGCAATCTCTAATAATTTACCTTCCTAATTCCGCATCAGTGTTGGACCTGGTCCTAATCCAAGCCAAAACAGGTCTGGCCTTGATCAGGTCCTCAATGTATGGTCTCCCTAGTTCGGCATGGGTGACATAAGCCGGCGAACTCTGAGGAATTTGAAGTATCTTGCGCAAGAATTTATTTTCCTCAACCTGTATTTGTCGTGTCCCAGCAAAGCCCCATACTTCTGCTCCGTACATTACTTTGGAGCCATAAAGATGCATAACCTGCTCCGGTGACCACCGACCCAGCCTTCGTCCATAACTCATTATTGCCCCTGATGGCGAGATCAGTTTTATGCTCCGTTCTTCAGTTAAAAGTTTAAAATTTAAAAGCCCATCAAATAAAAGACCCAGGTAGGAAAAAGTTTTCACTTGTTCTAGTATGTGTGTTCCTATTCGGTAGGTACATTTTTTACAGGGTTTAGCTCCTGCTAGCAAGACATAGGACTTGGTTAGATTTGCTGACAGATCTAAAGTATCCATAAAATCAACAAAACCGTCTATTAGACACTGCAGGCTTTTCGGCGTTCGTGCCAGAAGGACCGCATCATCTGCGTACAACAGCACTGGAATGGGGTGACGACCCACCATTGGGGTGTCTGCATTCAACATACACAATGTCTATTCCAATTCGTTACTATACAAGGAAAATAGGAACGGGGCAAATATACAGCCCTGTCTTACTCCACTTGTGCAACGAAAGGATCCTGTTGTGTCCCCAGCCAAATTAAACCGTACCTTGGCAAATGTTTTCCAGTGGAGTGCTCTCAAAATATTTATTAGTTCTGGGTCTACTCCCAATCTAGTCATAAGTCCCCATAACTTTTCTCTGTTTACACGATCGAATGCGGCAGAGAGATCCATAAACCCCAGATATATTGATTGTTCACTGGCTATTGTATATTTTGCCACCAGTAAATAAAGATTCAGGCATTGGTCCGTGGTTGATCTGCCAGTCCTGAAACCATATTGAAAATCTGAGATTATATGGTGTTCCTAGGGCCAGTCCAATAGACGATTTAAAATCATTCTACCTAAAACTTTTGCTGTCACATCAATCAGTGATATGGGACGATAGCACTGCGGATCATCTTTTTTAAAAATAGGCACTATAATTGCTGTAGACCAAGAGCGTGGCATACCAACTGCAATAGCTACGTTGATTACGCGTGTCAGGATTGGGGCCCAGAATTCTACCTTGTGTAAGAAAAGATCAGGTGGTATACCATCTGGACCGGGTGCCTTATTTTGTGTCAGCCCCAGAAATCCTGCTTTAACTTCCCCAATAGTGAATTCAATCACTGCCCTCCATGGGCACACTTCCTCTTCAGCCGAACAGTTTACAGCTGAAAAATTGTATAAACTTTTAAAATGATTGAACCAACACTCGGGGAGAATGGATGTGCCAATTACCGGCGCTGCGATATCCTGGAAACATGGGTTATTTATAGTTATCCAGAAGATACCTAGATCCCTC
Organism: Triturus cristatus; assembly: GCF_964204655.1. Classification (NCBI taxonomy): domain Eukaryota; kingdom Metazoa; phylum Chordata; class Amphibia; order Caudata; family Salamandridae; genus Triturus; species Triturus cristatus. The sequence goes on along the minus strand of NC_140590.1, from coordinate 78,065,625 downwards.
TTTTCCGCAGCTTCCCTTAAGGTTTCCCACGTTTGGGATTGTAAGGCAAATCTCCTGCATTTTATAGCTTTTTTATAAGCTATCCTACATTGTGCTATTCGTGGTTTATCTCTTGGTCTCAATTTCAGGCTTTTTTTTAAGTCCTTCTGTGCTCGTGAACAATCTTTATTGAACCATCTAGGCACATTATTTTGTTTCCATGGCCAGGTGGATTTTAGTAGCCTATCTATGTGGTTGGCCATTGACTCAAATGCTTTAGTCATGGCCAAACCCTCTACTAGGGGATCACTACAGATTTCAAACTCTTTTCTCCCTTCCATAATTAGGGTTTCATAAAAGGCATCTCCGTCAATACGGGACCGTCTTAAACGCCTCCCCTGATCCGTTACTTTCTCAGCACTACCTTTCTGCGAGCTTCTTCTTTCTTTGGGGGCCGAGTGATTTTTGATCCATAGCGTGAGTGGATTATGATCACTAAATATCCTCCAGTCAATAGTGGTCTCTTTTATCCACTGCCAGAGTATATTTGAGACTAATATGAAATCTATAATTGAGCTACATCCCCTCCCTTTAAAAGTTATTGGGGCGCCAGTTCCTTCTTCTACACACACCAAATCAAGTGTGTGTTTTAGTGAGTGAGTTTTCATTACTTTTTCGTACTCCCTCCCCTCCTTAGTGTGTTCAAAGTGCAAACCTTTTGATATGGTACACCCAGACCAATCACCCCTGCAGTGTTTTAAATTTGAGCATAAGTGACAATTTAAATCACCCACTAGGATTATACGAGGGGCCACTGTGGATTTACACTGCTCCATTGCACCAGTCAGATGACTATTTAAGTCATGTAGTATGGAGCCTTCCTTGCTCGAGACTATGGCATTATAAAAATTAACTAAAATTATGCACATTTTATTTATTTTAAGTCTCAAACCTTGGAAGTAGTAGGAATTCCAATTCAAGTTAGTCCACACACCTTCCAGTTTCAAATCCACAGAAGTAACTAATCCTCCTCTAGCTCTACCCAAAATTGATTTTTGTGCTGGAACATCAAAGCACCCGTACCCTTCTATCTGGAAGGGGTTGTAATCAACCACCCATGTTTCCTGAAGACAAACAACATGGAACCTTGTTATATATTCCCTCCACTCAAAATTGTCAAATTTGGAGGACAGGCCAGCTACGTTCCAGGAAACTAATCCTATATCATCAATCGATAATTTCTCCTTAACAGTTGGATTACTAGTCGGGGGAGTAATTAGTCAGTCAACCCCCTCCAGTCCAGACAGTGTTGCAAAGTGGTTGGAGGTTGGGATGTTAAACATAGGACCTGTCATTGTCTGGGCATTTAAGTGTGTTAAACTCTCATTATTACCTACCAAAATCTTTGGGTAGAAATAACTTAAGTCATGGGAGGATATGCCTCCCTCGTGGCCCCCTGAGTACCAGTCTCTAATATGGTTTACAACCCTGCGATCCCTAAAGTTAACAATAATGACATCCCCCTTTACATTTTTTGGTCTTCGTCCCACCCATCCTAACTTTCTAACATGAAGAATCTCCCCATCTAGGTTGGCGGGTAGTGGCCTATTCACTCTGAGCCAGTGCATCACCTTATTCTTAAGAGTCTGCTGGCCTTCATGATTCTCCAATGCTAGCTCTGGTACCATTGTGAATACGATGACATAGGGTTCAGCCTCTGGTGGGAGATCTATGTGCTGAGATGGTCCCTTAAAATTTCTATCTATGTATGCTCTCTCACCAGTTTTGCTACGCTCATGGCTCTGCTTATTTGGGGCCCCACTCTCTCTCGGTTTCCTAGGATCCATGTTCGTATACTGTGTGGTGGAACTATTCTCACTAAGAGGGGGGGGGTGTTTTTGCACTATTTACGGGATTAACTAATTTCATCACTGGCTCGGATACCGGGCCAGGGGAATTCAAGGTGCGCATTCTCACTGATATTTTCCTCAATGACTTAGCATTAGCCGCGCCATTATCTTGTATAGACTCTAGCTGCTCTGACATTCTTTTTACCCTTTCCACCAGAGGTAACAACAACGATTTAACTAATTTTTCTATGTCCCTCATTAGATCTTGATAGGGGTGTGCAACCAAACTATCTGGACCGATTTTAAATGCTCCAGAGTCCGTTGTACTCGTAAAGCTCGTGGCAGTGTTTGGGGTTTTAACCCCACCTCTTTTTTGCTTGCATGTGCCACGATTCCTTTTTTGTTTTGGTAAACTGGGTCTTAAATCTTTTATTTTACTTGTGCTGTTCGTCTTTGTAAGGGGCTTTTTTACTGAGGGCTGATCCTCAATAAGGTGTTCAATTTCTGACCCTATACTGTTATCTATGATAACAGATTCTTTTATACCTAATAGAGAATCTACTTGGTCTTGTAGCTGTGGGGAGATATCTATGTCACTTATTTGTTCTATGTGTTTGGTGTGTTTAGTATTGTGAGATGGAGTGGTAGCTAGCTGAATGGCCCCCAAAGAAGAACGTTTGCTCTGTAATTCAGAGGATAAACGTCGTTCAGTATGCACAATTTCACGTTCTAACATTGAGGCAGCCCTCGTAATAAATTGATCTAGGGTGCCCCTGACAGATCCTCCCACCAACGATTTCCTATTCATACTAAGCCTAGTGTTCATCATATGCAATATGGGGACAAGCCTTTCTAATGAAAGCCTCCAAAATAGAATAATGACCTAGTATTACTTTGGTGATCAAACTTGAAATCAACAACCCACCTGAGTAAATCAACCCCCCCACCTTTTGCCCTCTCAGGACAATAAAGTAAAATCTACATGTACCAAAAGCATATGGTCTCAAGGAACATAAAATTATTGGTGTTACAATATGGACCCGCCAACTCCAAACGAGAGGCCACAGACAGCCAGAATCAAGCGAAGATTTACAACCGCCTGTTAACACGTCCGTACTTACGAGTCAATGCCCAGCTGCAAAAGTTAGAAAGTATGCCCAGGCTGGTCTAATAAGGGCTTCCTGCTGATGTCCTCATGTGCGTCACCCGCGCTAGGGCCTCTGGGGGTTGTAGTTCTGCTCCGCAAGTCCCACACTGCCGTTCCCCTCCCAGTTTCACTGTGGGTGATACCAGGCGATTTAGGGTGTGAGGCAGCGATTCAGTAAGCCAGGCGTTTCCCTCACGGCGAATGAAGTAGTCTCAATTGCGCATCCCGCGCTGCGGGAGGTGCCCCGGTCTAATAAGGGCTTCCTGCTGATGTCGTCATGCGCGTCACCCGCGCTAAGGCCTCTGGGGGTTGTAGTTCTGCTCCGCAAGTCCCACACTGCTGTTCCCCTCACGGCTTCACTGTGGGTGATACCAGGAGATTTAGGAGGTGAGGCAGCGATTCAGTAAGCCAGCCGTTTCCCTCACGGCGAATGAAGTAGTCTCAATTGCGCGTCCTATTATTTTACATCATTAGAGATGCAAGGGGAAGCGTAGAGTAAAAGGGTGCTAACATGCACATTTGCGTGTTAGCACCCTGTTGCTGATAGGGCGCTAGTTTTATCTCTGCTTTTTTGGCTTTTAAAGCCAAAAAAGCAGAGATAAAGCCCTTGTTGATATGCCCCTATATCTGTTGTAAAGTGGTACTCGTTTTACAGGCACAGGTTAGGAAAACTATTACTCGAACCGTTGCTGTCTCGTGTCTACCGAATATTTAACCGGACTGCACACATAGCACTTATGCCGCATGCCGTTTTTTACAGGTACAAAAACCTTGCTTGGACTAGCCTTTTTACCGTGGTGTGTTCAATTGACACACTACTTAGGGGAATAATATCTGTTGTAAAGTATTCATACTATTATGCAATAGTCACATCCTGATTCACGGAAATTTTGGCGTTTTAAATGCACAATTTTTTGGTTCTTGAAGAACACCTGGTGAAGGTCAACGCATCTTAGAGCTGGTTATGAATTACATCAATTCCCGTGCTCACATGTGCACTTGATATAAGTGGTATGTGTTAGATCTGGGGGTCTCTAGTTGGCAGGGGTAGGTACCACTGTCCAAATAGGAACCCTTGCTTCTAGTCAGGGTAAGGGGGGTACACTTTAGATAACCCCTGCTCATCCTCTTGGTAGCTTGACATGAGCAGGCTTATCAAAGGCAATGTGTAAAGTATTTGTACCAACACTCACAGTAACACAGTGAAAACACCACAAATGGACCCCACATCAGTGTAGATAAATAAAGTACTTTTATATAAACTACACAAGACCAAAACGACAAAAATCCAACATACACAGTTCAAGAATATGGTTTCAAAAGAGTTCTTAGCTTAGCGACAAAATAATCCACATTAGCGTCGGTTTTAGACAACAGTACCTAGTGATGCAATAATAGTTCCTAGCAGCGCTCAGGCGTCGAAAAACAAGCAACAGCGTCAGTCCTGAGACCCTGGGGAGGCGATGCGACAACCCCGCTGCACGCAGCGGGCGTGTGCGACGAATCCGGCCTGTATGGGGAGTGAGGCGATACTTGTATGGATTCCAAGGCGTAGCTTCTCCGGTAAAAATTTACTCGCAAATGCACGATGCGACGATCTTCGATGTTTCTGCGACGATGTTCGCAGCGATGAAATACGGCCCGCTAACGAGCAGTGCGACGATCTTCGATGGCTCTGCGTCGATGTTCGCAGCGATGAAATGCGACCCGCTAACGAGCGGTGCGACGATCTCACTCAGCGGCGGCAGACTCTGCGACAATACTCGCAGCGACGGGAATCTTCCCGCTCCGGGGGTGATGCGCTCCGAAGATGAACGCGGCGTTGATGTTGCAGCGGCGCCAGACGTTCTTCGCGGCAAGGAAAATTTTCTCGCTAAGCCGGCGGTGCGTGAAAAAGTTGCAGAACCTTTACTTCTTTTCTTTTCTCTTGGTCAGCTTCCCAACAGCAGGCACCACTTCCAGAGGCCCCACAATTGGATCAAGCATTCTAGGATGGGCAGACCTCACACAGCAGAGTTCAGGGGGAAGCTGGGGGTGAAGTCCTTTTGTTCCTGGGACTTCTTAACAGGAGGCTAGCTCTACTCAGGCCCTTGGAGATTCCTTCAAGCCAGGGGACACAGCACACAGCAAAGTCCTTCCCCTCTCCTTGGCAGCAAAGCAACTGCAGGTCAGCCTTACTGCAGGTCAGTCCTTCCTCTTCAGTCTTCCAGCTTTCTTCTTGGCAGAGGTTCCTTCTTGATTCCAGGATGATCGAATTTTCTGTAGTCTGGGTCCCAATACTTATACCCCCAAATCCTTTGTCCTCTGAAGGCAGAGGGGCCTTGGCCTAGTCAGAACCAGTACTGGCCAGTCCTGGAGCACTCTGTTTACTTGGTTTCTTCTTTCCTTTGAGAGAGAGGGGCAGGGTCGTCAGCCGCCCAGCAGTGGGTGGAGCCAGCATTGTGGAAGGCAGGCAGAGCCCTATTCAGGCCCAGGTGCTACTCCTCCCACCCATCTACAGGGGAATTTCCCTATTCAGCCCTGGGCTGACTCATTCAGCCTCTGGGAGCCACCCCTGTCCCTGTCACTCACAAACCAGACAGTCAATTCACAAACGGGCCAAGGCACACAGAAAGGGCAGAAAAGGAAACAGCCACTTTCTAAAAGTGCTGTTTTCACACACAGGATTTAAAAACCATCTTTCCTAAAAGATGTGTTATTAAATTCTGAGTTCATGAATACCAGACTTTAATTTTCTATCTTGCTCCTATGGGAAGATATGCAGGTAAACATTATACTCAGCATTTCCCATTATAGCCTATGGACAAGATAGCCTTTCAATAGTGAAAAACGAAAATGGCTGTAATTCACTACCAGAGCATGTCACCTACAACAATACATGCTCTACCTTTCACATACACTGCACCCTGCCCAGGGGGTACCTAGGGCCTTCCATAGGGGTGTCCAATGTGTACAGAAAGGGAAGGGTTAGGCCTGGCCAGTGTGGACACTGGTCAGGTCAGCATGGCAGTTAGCAACTGCACCCAGGCACTGCGGTGGCAGACCTGTGACACCATTTTAGGGCTACTCCTGTGGGTGGCACAATCAGTGCTGCAGGCCCACTAGTAGCATTTGAATCACCAGCCCTGGCACACTCAGTGCACTTTACTAGGGGCAAACAGGTGAAACAAATATACCAATCATGTATAACCAATCAATATAACAATTTACCTAGGGAGCACTTGCACTTTGACACCGATCAGCAGTGGCAAAGTGCCCAAAGCATCTAAACCAGCAAAAACGAAATCCAGCACAGCGTCAAAAATACAGGAGGTAGAGGCAAAAAGTCAGGGGAAACCACGCCAAAGATGCCATGTCTAACATTATGTAATTCACACTTCATTTTTTGGAATAATACTGAAGTTCATTGTTCTGTATTTCCCAATGCCCAACAGATATTTGAATACCTTCAGAGGAATGAGTGATTAATTTCCTGACAACACATATTATTGGTAAGCACGTATTCGTGTTTTGAGTTATCATGTACTTGATTGGCATGGGCACTTCGTGTTGGGTGTAAGACCAATTTCTTTCTTGCCTTTCTTATTTTCCCTGAAAACTATCGGTTGGTACTCCATATCTTCACAACTAACACATGGCATTTATGACATACGAGTTCGCCTTGTCCATTTTTTGGAATATAAATTGTCTCTCCGCATTTGATGCATAAATGTATAAAAGTTAAATTTCATACATTTTTTGAGGCATCTCACAACACTAAGGGTGCCGTCTCTTACGGTGTTCTATTGGGAACATCATATAATTTCTAGCTAATGTACCTACACAATACACATGATTTTTAAAAATAGAAGTTGCTCTTTTGACAACATCGTTTTTATATAAATATTGTACATATATATGTTTGTATATGATTACAGCCCTGAAGAAGCCCTGGCTGTAGAATGAAACACATTGGCTGTGGAAAAAACTGAAATTAAATGAATTTCCAGTTGAATACCTGGATCAATAGAAAGTTACTGTTAATCGGACTCCTGTTTTTTGTGCTTATATTGCCTCTCATTCTTTTGCTATATTTATGATTGATGACCCTGTGGCAGCTGGTCATATGAGGTGGGCTGTATCCAAGCTTCTGATTTCGTAGTGACTCTACTGGGTTGTGCGGTGTGTTATACCATGCTGCCATTCTTTGATGTTGGCCAACTACATAAAAGTTACAAAACAGAAATCTAGGTTATAAATCATACATGACGCTTCCGGCAATAAATCAATAAAAGATAAGAAATAATGACCCCGCTTTGCAGAATTTTATACTCCTCTATATACTGAAGATACTTTGCCATCTGCCATAGCCATTGAATCCTTTTTTTACACGATTCCTAAACCACGTACCCCACTCTGGTAGACGTCTCTTCATTGGATGCTGATTATTCTCTTTCTGAGATAACACTGCCATATCTAAACTCCCTAAAGATAAAGATCCAGGCCCTGTCGGCTTTTCGGGTTGAATTCTACTTCTAAATTTTCTTCCCTTCTGCCTCCTCAAGGATTTTTTTACCGAAGCCATGATTTGTTTGATTCCTAAGACAGATAAAAATAAAGCAGAATGTAAAATTATAGACCCATCTCCTTATTTACCACAGATTGTAAAAAAAAATCCGAAATGCTGGTGCTGCAAGACAAATATTTGATCCCCTCTTTAATCAGCTTTGAGCAGTCAGGCTTTGTGAAGGGCCATAACATTTCTACAATTCTTGCACCTTTTTAAACATTATTCATGGAGCTGATAAATCTAGGCTTCCCTTGGCTGCTGTCACCTTAGACGCGGGAAAGGCTTTCAACCGTGTTAACTGGGATTTTCTCTTTTGAGCTCTTAAATGGCATGGCTTTGGACCCAAATTCCACATTATATAAAGGTTCTCTATTGCTTTACCTCTACCTCCATTTTTCTCAATGGTCTCCAGTCCTCCTATTTTCCCTTCACTAGAGGCACTAGACAAGGATGCCCTCTTCCCCATTGCTGTTTATCCATGCTTTAGAGACATTCTTGGAATCCCTATTCTATCCCGAGTCCTCACTGCCTATCCACATAAGAATCTCCATGTTAAACTCACTGTTTATGCTGATGACATACTACTTTATCTTTCTGACCCTCTTACCTCTATTCCTGAGTTCTTTCATGTTTGGCCCCGTCATGCCTCGGTTTCCGAGTATCGACCCAATGTCGATAAATCCGAAGTGTTGCCTCTTAATAATTTTTTTTTAAAAGATTTATTTAAATGTTTAAGTATTCTTTATTCACCCTCTCTTTAAGAAACAATAAGGGCTAATAGAGAAGCTCTACAAATGAAGATCACTACCCTTTTTGCCAAATGGTCCCCTCTGTACCTTTCTTGGTTGGGCAGAAAAGCAACTATTAAAATGATGCTCCAGCCCATAATTTTTTTATTCCGACAAATGCTCCCTTTTCAGCTTTCTTACACCTTTTTCCATTCTATTGATAGTATACTTTCTACGTTTTTGTGGAACAAGCATCCAGCCTGAATTTCTTTATTCAAACTCAAGCAGCTTAAACGTAATGGTGGTATTAATTTTCTGGAATTCCCCCACTATCACTCAGCTTTTGTCCTTAAACAGGTTTGGTCCTTCTTGAGCTCTTCTGATCCTTCTTCTTTCCCTCTCATGAAATCTCTTGAACTTTTGTCCATTTTTCCTTTTTCCTTTCTTCAATTTGCCCTTATTTCTCAAAAACCTCAGCATATGTATTTCCTTATATTAATTCAGTCTAGTAGTATTGCTAAAACGTGCATCTTCCGGATATACTCTTCCTCCCAACTCCTGGCTACTTTCCCCCATTTTGTACATTTGTGCTGTCACTTAATCTAATAAAGTTCCTAATTGACCCTTCTGACTTGCTTCTGGTGTTACATCCATTCACCCAATCTTTTCTCATGCTGAGTGTAACATCCTGCACATCTCATGGAAGCATGAGATGTTGCTAGGTGATTAGAATCTTTGGTGGATGTAAAAGTCAGTTGATACCAAAGCCTGACTGGAATACAAGCAGCTTGTGGATGGGGTCTTTTATCTTGGATTAAACTTACAAAACTACTAAAATTACTTCGTCTTGGAGTTGGATTCTTACACTGAGTTTATCTCCTTTGAGGAACTATGTAGACGTTTTCATATCCCTCTTTCCCATAGACAAATGTTCATTGCTTAAAGATATCCTTTGTAAAAGCGTTATCAATCCCTCTCTCAGTGCAGATGACTCCCTTGGTGATCTTATACTTCCATATAATTTTTCTAGGGAAGTTAATGCTGCTTTTATTCATTAACAGTTTTCCATACCAGACCTTATAAGGGTCACAACTAAAACCAAACTTGCTTGGGAACAGGACCATCAGTCCTCGTTCTTAACCACTGTTTAGAATAAATTGTGGTAGAAAATACATTACACTTCTTGGTCAACTAGTACATCTCAGACCATGATCTTTTTCTATAACAGGTTGTTTCCAACTTCCTTCATTGTATTCAAAATGAAACTTGGTCTTGTGGTTCCCTTAATGGTGATTTTCTCCACATGTTCTTTGTTTGTCCCAAATTCTCAACTTTTTGGCGGCATGTATGGCATAAACTTTCTCATTCTCCTCCTTTTCACATTGATAGCCATTTACCGGTAGTTGGTCCGAAAATGGTCAGGGGACAAGGCCAAAGGCAAATTAGTGGATCTTCTCCTGGCGATTGCCTTTCAGGTTATTACTTTCAATTGGAAACTTTTTGACAAGGTTTATTGCATGGCATGGCGGAACCTGATCTGTCATAATCACATATTAGATACTTCTCACTCTTCCTCATTGCCCACAGCCATCAAGAGAGATATAATATGGATTCCTTTGATTTCATACATGTCTCGCCCTTTCCCCATCACCAATAAAAATGTTGAAGTAACCAAACCTCCTTGAATTCAATTATTTTATTTTTTTGTCAAAGTGTACCTTCTATCCCATTATATTGCCATCTGCATCCCACTTGCTCTTACACCACCTTTATTTCCTTATCATTCTCTAATTATTATTTTTTTAAATCCTTTTTCCTTCCCTCCAACAAAAATACATCAACATCTTTTAAAATGCTATCTATGGGGGAACAACCTTTACAACGCAACTTTTACAACGCACTACCTTTACAACGCATTTTTTACAACGCATAATCCATTATAACGCATGACATTACAACGCATACCATTACAACGCATTTTTTAAAACTACCTTTACAACGCATTCCATTACAACGCATACTACCATTACAACGCATACCATTACAACGCATAATATTACACTACACTATCCAACACTTACCCTACTGTTGCACCCCCTGGAGTTAGAATAGTAATTTTTACCCCTATACTATCCAACACTTACCCTACTGTTGCACCCCCTGGAGTTAGAATAGTAATTTTTACCCCTATACTATCCAACACTTACCCTACTGATGCACCCCCTGGAGTTAGAATAGTCATTTTTACCCCTATACTTTCCAACACTTACCCTACTGATGCACCCCCTGGAGTTAGAATAGTAATTTTTACCCCTATACTATCCAACACTTACCCTACTGATGCACCCCCTGGAGTTAGAATAGTAATTTTTACCCCTATACTATCCAACACTTACCCTACTGATGCACCCCCTGGAGTTAGAATAGTAATTTTTACCCCTATACTATCCAACACTTACCCTACTGATGCACCCCCTGGAGTTAGAATAGTAATTTTTACCCCTATACTATCCAACAATTACCCTACTGATGCACCCCCTGGAGTTAGAATAGTAATTTTTACCCCTATACTATCCAACACTTACCCTACTGATGCACCCCCTGGAGTTAGAATAGTAATTTTTACCCCTATACTATCCAACACTTACCCTACTGATGCACCCCCTGGAGTTAGAATAGTAATTTTTACCCCTATACTATCCAACACTTACCCTACTGATGCACCCCCTGGAGTTAGAATAGTAATTTTTACCCCTATACTATCCAACACTTACCTTACTGATGCACCCCCTGGAGTTAGAATAGTAATTTTTACCCCTATACTATCCAACACTTACCCTACTGAAGCACCCCCTGGAGTTAGAATAGTAATTTTTACCCCTACACTATCCAACACTTACCCTACTGTTGCACCCCCTGGAGTTAGAATAGTAATTTTTACCCCTATACTATCCAACACTTACCCTACTGATGCACCCCCTGGAGTTAGAATAGTAATTTTTACCCCTATACTATCCAACACTTACCCTACTGTTGCACCCCCTGGAGTTAGAATAGTAATTTTTACCCCTATACTATCTAATACTTACCTTAAATGTAATTAATATAATGCGTTGTAATGGTATGCGTTGTAAAGGTAGTATGCGTTGTAATGGCAATGCGTTGTAAAGGTATTTTTTAAAAATGCGTTGTAGTGTCATGCGTTGTAATGGATTATGCGTTGTAAAAAATGCGTTGTAAGTGCATGCGTTGTAAAAGTGTGCGTTGTAACGTCATACATCCCTATCTATGCTACATTGCAACATTGCCTTTTTAGGGGGATATGTCCAAGGAAGTGGCAGAATGTGTCATTAGCCTCCTTGGCTTAACGACACGCTACGTGTTGGAGGGAGGACCACCGGGGAGTCGGGAGGACTGCTCCGGCCACCTTCCTTCCGCAAAGTTATAGCCGAGCGCCGCTGAGAAGCCTCCGAGGCCCAGTAACACCACCACACAGAACTCTGGATCAGTTACTTATCTTGGTTCTTTATCTTTATCTTTATCAAAGGTAAAGGTAGCACATTCAATATTCAATATTTACAGTGGGATCGAGTGATCCAAAAGAGTCTCAATGTCTTTAGGGGGATAGGGTAGCGGGTCAGTCTCAGTACCAGCCAGGTACGGGGAGGCTCTGCGCCAGACCTTGCGTGCTGGCCTCAAAGTAGCTCGGACGTGGAGAGCCGCGATGGCGTCTGCAGGTCTCGGGTGGTAGTTCCGCTTGGGTCGAGCCGCGACACAGCCAGCAGGGCTCCAGTGGTAGGTCCGCTTCGGTCGAGCCGCGATGAGGTCAGCTGGGCTCTGATGGCAAGGTCAACAAGGTCGGGCTGCGACGGCGTCCGCAGGACCCCAAAGGTTCGTGAAGGTCTTTAAGCACGGTGGAGCCGCGACGTCGTCAGCAGGGCTCAGGGGGTAGTCTTTCTCCGTAGGGTCAGCCGCGATCCGATCAGCAGGGCTCTCGACTCCGGGATACAACTGTTGTCTTGTTGCCGGGTCGCCCCAGATATAGGACTGGAGTCCTTTGATGTCCGGGCCCTTGCGCCCGGGGGGGCGGAGAGGCCGGGTAGGGAGCGGCCAGACGCCCAGCAGGAGAGGCGCCAGGCCCCAGAGAGCTGTGGGGCGATCGCACCTAGGTGTGGAAGGACGGTTGGGGGTCCCATTCATACTGCCCTCCACCAGGAGTGGGAAGGGTTCATGTGGTATCCCCCGGGCCAGGGGTTGGCGCCTCGATGTCGGGCCTCGCTGGGACCGAGGCCGGGTGGAGCAGGGTCACGTAGGTGGTCACATGGAGTGACGTATAATCCAAAATGTAGGAGCCCCGAGGTGCATGGGACCTCGTGCGGCTTAGTGAGGGAGAACAGGACCAGGCCACGAGGCCGGCTCCAACACGCGTCCCCCCCAGCTGAAGGCAGGGAGAGTCACCCATCTCCTTGGGGGTTCTCCTCGCCGAGGCGGAAGAATCTGGACAGGCCGTCAGCATTGGCGTGGTCGTTGCCGGGCCGGTGCTCCACGGTGAAGTCCATCCCTTGCAGCGAGATGGACCATCGCAACAGCTTGGGGTTCTCGCCCCGCATTTGCATTAGCCACCGCAAGGGCCGGTGGTCAGTTTGGACTCTGAAGTGGGTGCCGAAAAGGTAGGGCCGGAGCTTCTTGAGAGCCCATACCACAGCGAAGGCTTCCCGCTCGATGGTGCTCCACCTCTGTTCTCGTGGCAGCAATCGGCGGCTGATAAAGGCCACCGGTCGGTCGAGGCCCTCGGCGTCCATCTGGGAGAGGACCGCCCGACCCCGTACTCTGATGCATCGGTCTGCACCACAAATTCCTTGCTGTAGTCAGGGGCCTGTAGCACAGGGGCAGCACACATGGCCGCCTTGAGGGCTTCAAAAGCGGTCTGACAGCGGGGCGTCCAGTGCACCGCCTTGGGCTGTTTCTTGGAAGTGAGCTCCGTAAGGGGCCCCACAATGCTGCCATATTCTTTAATAAATCGCCGGTAGTAGCCTGTGAGGCCTAAGAAGGCCCGGACAGCGGTTTGGGTTGCGGGGGGCTCCCACGCCTGGATGGCATCGACCTTTAACTGGAGGGGCGCCACCTGGCCACTCCCCACCTGGTGGTCCAGATAGGTCACAGATCCTTGACCGATCTGGCATTTGCTGGCCTTAATTGTGAGCCTGGCCCTTTGGAGAGCGGCCAGAACTTCTCCGAGGTGTCCTAGGTGCGCGGCTCAGTGGTTGCTGAAGACGGCAATGTCGTCGGCCAGGACCTTGTTCACCAGCCTCTGGAAGGTCGCTGGGGCGTTCTTCATACCGAAGGGCATCACCCGAAAGTGGTAGTGCCCATCGGGGGTGGAAAAGGCGGATCGTACCCGGGTGCCGGGAGTGAGCTTGATCTGCCAGTACCCAGCGGTGAGATCAAAGGTGCTTAGGTAGCGAGCAGCCCCCAAGCGATCGATCAGCTCGCCTGCCCGTGGCAGGGGGTGGGCATCGGTCTTGGTGACTGCGTTCAGGCCCCGGTAGTCTACACAAAATCTGAGTTCCGGGGAGGTGCCGGGGGCAGCGGCCTTCGGCACCAGGACCACTGGGCTGGCCCACGGGCTGTCTGATGGCTCGATGACTCCGAGGGCGAGCATCTTGGAGACCTCGGTCTGTATGCAGGCTCGGACTCGGTCGGGTACTCTGTAGGCGCGGTGCCGCACCGGGGGGCTGTCCCCGGTGTCCACGTCGTGGACGCATCAGGGGGTCACCCCGGGCGTGAGGGAGAAGAGGGCAGCGAAGGGTTGCAGCAGCTTCCGGCAGTCATGGCGCTGTTCTGGGGTCAGGGTGGCGGAGAGGTGGACGCCCTCCAAGGAGCCGTCTTGGCCCGAGGACCCCAGGAGGTCTGGTAGGGGCTCGGAGTCGCTTTCGCCCCCGTCGTCGGTAGCCAGCAGCAGGCTTAGTTCAGTTCGGGCAAAGTGGGGCTTGAGCCGGTTGGCGTGTAGGACCCGGAGGGGGTTCCTAGGGGACTCCATGTCGACCAGGTAGGTGACGGGGCTCTTCCTCTCAACCACCTTGAAGGGCCCGGTCCACTTGTCCTGCAGGGCGCAGGGGTCCACGGGCGACATGACCCAGACTTGCTGGCCCGGCTCGAACTCGATGGTCGAGGCATTTTCGTCATACCAGCGTTTCATGTCTTCTTGGCTGGCTTCGAGGTTGGCTTCTGCCAGGGCCCGGAACTTCCGGGTCTGGTTCCGCAGGGTCAGGAGGTATCGGTAGACGTCGGGGGGGGCATCTTGGACGTTCGCCTCCCAGCCCTCCTTGACCAGGCTGAGTGGCCCTCGGACGGGGTGCCCATACAACAGTTCGAAGGGGCTGAAGCCCAGGGATTTCTGTGGTACCTCTCGATAGGCGAACAGGAGGCAGGGCAGCAGGACGTCCCATCTCCTCCTCAGGGGCTCTTCCAGACCCTTGATCATTCCCTTCAGGGTTCTGTTGAACCGCTCGACCAGTCCGTTCCCCTGGGGGTGGTAAGGGGTGGTGAATTTGTAGGTGACCCCACATTGTTGCCAGAGGGATTTCATGTATTTTGAAAAAAAGTTCGTACCCCTGTCGCTCACCACTTCTCGGGGGAACCCCACCCTGGAGAAGATGCCCATCCGGGCCCGGCCCACCACTGGAGCTGTCACAGTGCGGAGTGGGATGGCCTCGGGGTATCGGGTGGCGTGGTCGACCAGTACCAGGATGAAGCGGTGTCCCAGGGCGGTCCGGGGGTCGAGGGGCCCCACGATGTCAATCCCTACTCGTTCGAACGGGGTGTGGACGGCTGGAAATGGTTGGAGGGGGGCCTTAACTCGACCCCCAGTCTTTCCGCTAGCCTGGCAGGTCTGGCAGGACCGGCAGTGGTGGTCCACGTCCCTCCGCATTCGGGGCCAATAGAAATGGGTCACTAGGCGGCTGTAAGTTTTGTCTCGCCCGAGGTGTCCGGCGAGGGGCACGTCATGCGCCAAGTTCAGGAGGAACTCTCGGAATCGGAGGGGAACCACCAACACCCGGCCGGCTCCCAGTTCGGCGACTTTCTGCTCACTGTACAATAAGTCATTGTCCCAATAGATCCAGTGGGTTCCTGTGGTGTCCCCCGAGGCCTGGGCGGCCGCTTGCTGTCGGGCCCCCTCGAGGGACGGGCAGGCCTTTTGCTCTTGCTGGAATTGTTCGCGGGTGGGGCCCCCATCGTGGCGCCACTGGGCCAGCTCGGGGATCTCGCTGAGGGAGGCGGCCTCGTCGGGAGGAAGTTCGGATGGCCCGGCCTCATCGTCAGGTTCCTCCGTGCCGGAGGAGGGTGGTAGTTCTGGGCCCGTAGGCTTGTCGGGGGCCGCGGCAGCGGCAGGTTGGGCGGTCATGGATCGGGTGGTGGCGCAGGCCCAGTCGGGCAGCCCTAGCATCCCCAGATGCTCTCGGCGCTCCACCTGGGCCCAGGGGGAGCTCTCTAGGTCATTCCCCAGGAGGCAGTCCACCGGGGCGTCGTCGCAGACAGCTACTTTGAGGGTGCCTGACACTCCTCCCCACTCGAAGGGGATCCTGGCCATCCGGCACATGCTTTCGGTGTTGTCCGCGGTCCGGACAGGGTATAGGACATGCGGCAGGGTTTGTTCGGGGGTCACCAGGTGGCATCGGACAGCGGTCACACTGGCCCCAGTGTCCCGGAGAGCTTCGGCCCGTTGTCCATTGATGGTGACCCACTGCTGGTACTTCTGGGTGTTGCTTGGGATGGCAGCCCGGGGCACCATTTCTCGGGGGCCCAGGCATACGAGTGACATGGCAGCTGGTTCCCACTCGGGGGACCCGTCCTCGCGGTTTTCCTCCTCTTCCTCTCCTTCCCCCAGGGCTGCGGCGGCTATTTGTCGGGGAGGGGGCCCAGCGGTCCCGCTCCGCCGGTTCACCGGGCAGGCCAGGTCGCTCGCATAGTGGCCGGTCTGTTGGCAGCCGAAGCAGGTCACTGTTGGTCGGGGTCCAGGCCTGGCGATGGGGGTCCCCCTTCGGACCAGGGTCGGGGACGTGTGGTTGGCGGCTTGTCCTCGTGGCGGGCTTCTGGGCGGCCCGGTCGGGAAGTCTCGACTGCGGTGGGACCCCCCTGCTCCGCCCCGCTGGCGAGGAGGTCGCGTGGTACTCCGTTGGTAGTCCCCCACGGGGTTCCGGGGGACCCGGGTGTTGACCCATCGGTCGGCTTCGGCGGCGAGCTTCCGGGGCTCGGTCAGCTTACTGTCCAGGAGGTGTTGCCTTAGATCCACAAAGCAGTTGTTGGCGGGGTGCTCCCAGACAATGAGGTCGAACAGTTCGTTGTACGAGGTGACCTTGCTCCCTTTTATCCACCCTTCAAAGGCCCGGCTGAAGAAGTCCACGTATTCGACCCATGTGGTACCGGGGAGCTTCTTACAGTCCTGGAAGCGCTGCCGGTACATCTCGGCTGATAGTCCGTAGCGTGTGAGTAGGGCTTCTTTCATGTTATGTTATGTTATACGGGGTTTTGTTAAGCACTCAGCTACTCAAGCAGAGTGTCCCGGCGCTGTCAGACCCGAAACCACAGAACTCTAACAGGGGGAGGGAGGCTTATTGGCTAAATAGCCAAGTTTTGAGCTCTTTTCTAAAGGACAACAAGCTCTCACTCTTCCTTAAAGAAAGTGGGAGGGCATTCCAAGCCCGGGCGCAAGGTACTTGAAGGAACGTCCACCAATACGGGCGCGCCTGATTGCTGGGACCGTGGTGAGAGATAGAGACGCCGAGCGCAAGGCTTTGGCTGGTCTATAGAGGATGAACCTCTTCCTGAGGTAGCGAGGGCCCATGCCTTGGAGGGTTTTAAAAGCAAGGGTGAGCGTTTTAAACTCGATGCGCCTCTGGATAGGAAGCCAGTGAAGGGTTTGCAGCAGGCCGGTCGCATGGGCGCGATGACCAAGACCAAAGATCGGCCGAGTTTTGAACAATCTGCAGGCGCGAGAGGAGAGACTTCGGGAGGCCCAAATAAAGGACATTGGCATAATCAAGCCTGGATCCTATTAGGGCCTGCACTGTCGTTTTCCTATGGGCGATGGGGAGAAGGGGAAGAAATTTTCTAAGTGATTTCAAAACCCCAAAACACTGACCAACCAGACTCATAATTTGTGGTTTCAGAGTGAGAGAGGTGTCCAGCTTAACCCCAAGATTTTTTGCCACCAGTGTTGCATTAAAGGGGAGAGACATATCCATCGGCCACCATGATTTCCAACAAGTATCTGGAGGACAGCCAAAAAAGAGAACCTCGGATTTATCCGAGTTACATTTGAGTTGATTCTCTTGAAGCCAATTAAAAACTGCCTCCAGGCAGCCTTTAATGAGATCACCATCGAAGTCCATATCTTTCCCGCAAGAGAAAAGGAGCTGGGTGTCATCAGCATATGAGACAATCTGGGCACCGAAAGACTCCGCAAGTGCCGCCAGAGGGGAGATATAGATATTAAAAAGAGTTGGACTCAGGATTGATCCCTGAGGGACACCCACCTCCATAGGCGGCACTACCGCGGAGTGTGGGGGTGCCCAGACTGTTTGTTGGCGGTTGGACAGAAAAGACGAAAACCAGTTGAACACCCTTCCTCCAACACCGATCTCCTCTAGGCGCGCCAGAAGGCGGCCATGAGGGACGGTGTCGAATGCCGCCGAGAGATCAAGCAAAATCAGCATTGCCTTCCCCCCCAGAGTCCAGAACTTCCTTAATGGCCTCAGTCACCTCCAACAGGGCCGTCTCCGTGCTCATGTTGGTACGGAAACCGGACTGAGTGTGGTGCAGAATACCATGGGACTCAACGAAGTGCGAGAGGACAGACTGCACGTGCTTTTCCGCCACTTTTGCCAAAGCTGGGAGCAAGGAGATGGGCCGATAGTTGGCATGAATGGTGTGATCTAAGGAAGGCTTCTTCAGCAGTGGAACGACCATCGCTTGCTTCCAGATGGACGGAACTGTCCCTGTTTCTAAGGAGTGATTTATGATGGGGTTAACCATCGGGTTGAGCACATGGGCCACTTTAGCCAGCAGCTTAGCAGGGCAGGGGTCCAACGGAGAGCCCAATCCTATTTTTAAGAGAATTTCCAGAGAGTCATGAAGTTGGATAGGAGGGAAGCTCGTCAGGCTGGGTTGACTCTGCTCAGGCACCTCAGAAGGGGTTTTAGGCCAGGACAGTCCTCCCGGGTCGAGAGAGGTAAAAGTTGCCTGAATACTCCTGATTTTATTGGAGAAGAAGCTGGCTAATTGAGAAACCCACGTCTCCGAGAAGGAACATTTGAGGGAGCTGGCAGCAGGAGAGGTGAATTCTTTCACAATAGCAAAGATTTCTTTGCCAGTATTCGCCGCTTCTTCAATCCTTTGGGTGAAGTACGCTTTTTTGGCTACATAAATTTCTTTATGATAGGCCTTAATACAGGACCTATAGGCCTCCTTTAGTGGATCTAAATAATTGGCACGCCAAGCTCTCTCGGCCGGCCTTCTTACAGAGCCTTCTACTGGTATTGAGAGCGTGCGGGAACCAGGGGCCAGAGGCACGTGAAGATTTCTTGAGGGAACGCTTAGGCGGGGCTAAGTCCTCCAAGCACTGTGCTAGCCATGTTTGAAAACGAGAGAGGTCCAGTTCTAAGTCCCCGGTAAGAGAACAGGGGTGAGACAGCCTATATTGCTCAATCATATCAGGTGTGACTAGATGAAAGGGTCGTGACAGCCGGGACTGACAGCCGACAGGCCTACCAGTTACCGCGGACAGGGACTGAATCTTAAAAGTTAGTAGCGAATGGTCCGACCATAAGACGGGAAGAGGGGGCGCAACAGAGATGGGAGAGGTAGAAAAGATCTGATCCAGCGTGTGCCCTCTATCGTGGGTCGGCGATATCACGTAGGGTAGAAGGCCCAGAGGTGCAGTGGTATCAAGTATATGGATAGTGTCAGCGTCATCCAAAGTATCAAAATGCACGTTAAAATCGCCCAAAAGGATAAAATGTTTAAATTGAATGCTCAGAGTTGATATTATAGTGTTAAGCTCTTCGCTAAAAGATCCCAAGGGGCCTGGAGGTCTATATATCAGCAGACCGGCACAGGATTGAGCAGGTGAAAAAGAAAGGCAAAAACCCAATGCTTCTACCCCGTGAATTTCATTAATTGGAATAATTGAGCATTCATACCGTCTATCTATCAGCAGTGCTACTCCCCCACCCTTTCTGTTCATCCTGTCTTTTCTAAGTATGTAATAATTAGGGGGCAAGGCATTAGCAATATCAGGGCCCGACGTATCATCAAGCCATGTTTCAGTAAGAAAGAGACAGGCTGGCTTGAAATCAGTAAGGAAGCTGAACAAATCCTGAGCATGCTTGCTAGCCGAACGAGTGTTTAAAAGAGCACAACTGTAAGAGCGGTCATCAGTGTTATGAATCGTCGTAGTGGTTATCTGCCAGCTAAGCTTGGAAGCCATTAGCTCCACCCGGTCCCATCCCAAAGACCAACCACATCCCGGACAACTCAGGTTCTCCCCGGTACCAAGGTCACACACCCCGCAGTTGCTGTGCAGGCCAGTTCTTAAAGCAAGCAGCTGAGGGCCTGTGTACTCCACAATTCCGCACCCGTCCGCATCCGGGACGCGGACGGGCGCAGACGGGCTTTCCTTAGGCGCTCCTTTGGCGCGGGAAAGGCGCCTCCGCAATGCGCGTCCGCTGCGCGGAGTCATCACCGTCTGATTTTATACTTCCCGCCCGTGAGGCAGCAAGCCTAGTCCGCCGACCAGCGAGCCTGCCTCACTCAAGATGGCCGCCGTCCCAGTGCGGCTATCCCGCTGTACAACTGCACAGCAGGAAGGAGGAGAGCGCGGAGCAGCGAGACCCCGACACCGGAGCAAGTGACTTCGCTCCGCTGCCCCAAGGTAAGAAGTGAGTCCCCTAAGCCCCCAAAACACAGCGAGAGTACAGGAGAGATCTCCCGGCTTTGCGCATCAGGAGAGAAAAGCAGCAGCAAAGGCAGAATCCTACACTTCACACAAGACACAACATAGATTTAAAAACGATAAAAGACAATTTTTAAAACAGCGCTTGTCAATAGTGCAAAGTAGGCAATAACAACCCGCCGCCAAAGAGAGCTCACACCAAGGCAGCCGCCCAGGTAGAGTCCGTGGCAAGGTCTGATCGGAGCAGGGCAAGAAAGCTAATTTTATACTTCCCGCCCGTGAGGCAGCAAGCCTAGTCCGCCGACCAGCGAGCCTGCCTCACTCAAGATGGCCGCCGTCCCAGTGCGACTATCCCGCTGTACAACTGACCAGCGAGAGGATCGCCCGGAGAGCACAGCAGGAAGGAGGAGAGCGCGGAGCAGCGAGACCCCGACACCGGAGCAAGTGACTTCGCTCCGCTGCCCCAAGGTAAGAAGTGGTCGTATGAGGTCATCACCGCGTTGGGGAGTTGCAGCAGGGTATCCCAGCCCTCGCTGAGGAACCTCCCCCATAGGCCGGCACCCCAATCCTTCCGGGGTACCCGATGGGAGGTCATGGCTACCTCGTAGGCTCGGAACCACTGCTGGATGTCGTCGGTTTTGTAGTATTCTTTGACGACATCCTTGGGGATATGAACCTTCGGCTCGGTTAGTGGCAGAGCGTCCCGGGCCCCGGGGGTGCCGGTCTCCCCCGTTTTTGATTTCAGTTCGAGTGCCTTGAGGCCCCTCTCGTGCTCGAGGGTTAGACGTTTCTCTTCTAGTTCTCGCTGCCGTTTCTTTTCTTCGATTTCCTCCTGCAGCCGGAGTTGCTCCAAGGCTAGTTTCTTCTCTGCCAGCAGGAGTTCACCGTCCAGCCGGAGTCGGGCGAGTTCCATTTCGTGTGTCCGGGCCCTCTCCCGTTCTTGCATCTCCTCGTGGGACAGGCCGGCTTCCAGGGTGCTTCGTCCCCCATCTGTCGGGGTTATGGTCGGTGGCCGGTTTCCGCCCCGGGCCGCGGTTCCTTCGGCTCGGGGTGGAGTGGTCTCGGATTCTGCCCAGGTTTTCAGGGCTTTCTGCATTTCTTCCTTGGTGCCCAATCCTGTGGTTGGGATCCCTTTGTCCTTGCAGAATTGTTTCAGTTCTTTGTGGGTGTATTCTTCCAGCTTTTCCAGTTGGAAGGTTGCGGCGATGGTTGCTTCTTGGTCGTTCATGGTTCCCTTCTTTCCGTCTGGTTAGGTAGTGGTTGCGTTACTTGCTTGTACGATTGCGTCTGGCTCGGATCCCGTCGCTGGCCACCAAATGTTGGAGGGAGGACCACCGGGGAGTCGGGAGGACTGCTCCGGCCACCTTCCTTCCGCAAAGTTATAGCCGAGCGCCGCTGAGAAGCCTCCGAGGAGAGGTCCTTCTCCTGAGATCGTACTAGGCCCAGTAACACCACCACACAGGACTCTGGATCAGTTACTTATCTGGGTTCTTTATCAAAGGTAGCACATTCAATATTTACAGTGGGATCGAGTGATCCAAAAGAGTCTCAATGTCTTTAGGGGGATAGGGTAGCGGGTCAGTCTCAGTACCAGCCAGGTATGGGGAGGCTCTGCGCCAGACCTTGCGTGCTGGCCTCAAAGTAGCTCGGACGTGGAGAGCCGCGACGGCGTCAGCAGGGCTCCGGTGGTAGGTCCGCTTCGGTCGAGCCGCGACGAGGTCAGCTGGGCTCTGATGGCAAGGTCAACAAGGTCGGGCCGCGACGGCGTCAGCAGGGCCCCAAAGGTTCGTGAAGGTCTTTAAGCACGGTGGAGCCGCGACGTCGTCAGCAGGGCTCAGGGGGTAGTTTCAGGATGAGTCTTTCTCTGTAGGGTCAGCCGCGATCCGATCAGCAGGGCTCTCGACTCCGGGATACAACTGTTGTCTTGTTGCCGGGTCGCCCCAGATATAGGACTGGAGCCCTTTGATGTCCGGACCCTTGCACCCGGGGGGGCGGAGAGGCCGGGTAGGGAGCGGCCAGACGCCCAGCAGGAGAGGCGCCAGGCCCCAGAGAGCTGTGGGGCGATCACACCTAGGTGTGGAAGGACGGTTGGGGGTCCCATCGATACTGCCCTCCGCCAGAAGTGGGAAGGGTTCAGGGGTTGGCGCCTCGATGTCGGGCCTCACTGGGACCGAGGCCGGGTGGAGCGGGGTCACGTAGGTGGTCACGTGAAGTGACGTATAATCCTCGTGCGGCTTAGCGAGGGGGAACAGGACCACGCCACGAGGCCGGCTCCAACACTACGCCACTTCTGAAACACAAGGCTGCACCATATTTATAAGAATGTGGTGCAGCCTTGCATTTCCCCCTGCGATGGAGCTAAGTTTAGCGTCTTAGCGCCAACTCAGGCACACTTGCACCAGAGTGCAATGGTGTCTGCGTGCAGGGGAGGATTACTTATGTGTAGGAAGGTATCCCTTCCTGCACATAAACAATCCTAAAATGCCATTCTGTCACTTTCATGTGCGCTGCTTCATGCAATACACATGAAAGTGACAAAATAAAATTTGTTTTTTAAAATGTTTGTTTATGTACATAAACAATCTATGGCATTTTCCACAAGGCAGCAGACATGGGAAAAAGCAAAACAAGGAGAAATAATGCATCTTTCCTTGTTTCGCCAACTTAAGACCAGGGATTTCCTGGTCTTAATTTGGGGCTGACTCCTATGTACGCCACTCTGGTACATAGGGGGCTTTGTTAAATACTATGGGTGTTGCAGTGGAACGCCCACCACAACACTCACTGCAAGCCCCTTTCATGCTAACCATAGCGTTAAAGGGGGCCTTATGTACAAGGCAGCGTTAAGCCACGTTAAGTGGCTTAACGTTGCCTTGTAAATAAGGTTAAGCCCCTTTCGGCACCACAATGTCAGCAAAAGCAACGTTGTGGTGGTGGTAGGGGCTTGTACATATGCCCCTTAGTTTATTATGAGATTTCTCTTTTTTTGTATAACTTTCATAATAATATATTGTGCATATTTTATCCTTTTCTTATTACAGATAATGATATATATATGACATGTCTCAATATTAAGTGTGTTTCCATTTGTTGCTGTATTTCCCTTTTATTATTTTTCAAATAAAGCATTTTTAAACATAAAAAAAGTATTTAAATAACACTTTGTCACCAGAAAGGTATTGAAGTGCTTTACATACCATACTTGAATGGATGAAAAACAACATGGGGGACTTAGTGGTGGGGATGAGGTTGTGGGAAGAGGAATAGAAATAACAGTGAGCCATTGTGAGAGGGGAGAGCAGGGATGACATGAATAAAATCAGTTGCCACAAGCAAACATATAAGGAATAATTATCGAGTCTCAGTGCCGACATTAGTGACTATTACATAATTCCAGGTCCCAAATTAATTATCATCACTGTGAGTGTTAGACCACTCCAGGCACTCAATCGATTGAGATGTGAGAATATCCTGACCCGCCAAGGAAAAACCTGAAGATTTTTACCTTTAGGCTTTTCCAGGACAACATGATGTTAGGTGCTGTTCTCAGGTGAACAGGCAAACACTTCCAAAAATGTTATGATGTACCTCTGAAGGAATGTTTGAGGGATTAAGAGGAGCTGAAACTGGGAGTTTCCAAGATAAGTGAGCTCTTGCCTCTAGATTGTCTCACATTACTGGAAGTGGATAAGAGGTTGGCTAGATATCCAGGTGTGGCATAGAGAAGAGATGTTTAGATTAGGAAACAAATTGTGGGCCTGATCCTTGCCACTAGTGGATGCCAATGAAGCTCTCGCTAGATTGGACCGATGTGTTCAAATCGTTTTTTCTCTGCAATGTTCATTTCAAGCTACCTATATTGTTCCAGTAGCTGTTACTCAAGACTAAAGTCTACGAATGCTAGATCACTCTGTAACATGTTGCCAAACCCCAGTAAAATGCCTTGCATCCCATCATATACCTGCTTCATGGATTTCAGGAAATCTGTAGAAGACACACTTGGATCAGATCGAGTTGGGAAGACACCCTACAAAATGTGGGGTGTCCTAGACACCCTCAGCTGCTGCTGTTGCATGTGGTCTCTTCTGAAGCAAGTAGTTGTGATGGGACAGGCAGTCTACGGCCCTGTCATCATTGGGCCTGGTTGGTGTTGGTGGTGGTAGCAACAGATCTAAGGTCAGAAGTGCCTGTTCTTTGGGCACCCCAAGTTGTTCTTTCTGGCCAGTAGGAGCACCATCCTAAGATTTCTCCTCACATTTAGTGGACAGGTTCACCTCCATCTCCTTGCTCGCTTCAGTCTCTACTTGCTGTGTCTTGGACTTGGATCATGTTCACCTCTAGGAGGGCACACTGGCTGCACCAGTGCTTAGTTTCAGCTGCTGGTTTCAGGGCTGTCCCACTGTCAGTCATATTTGGGCACCAGCACTTACAAGACAATGCATCCTTGGTATTCCACACCCCCACCTTCTGCAGCCCCTGCTGCAGCTCTTGAGCAAAGGATTCAGCCCCATCACTTATAAATTTCCAAATTAAGCACCACTCTCTGCTCCCTTTTTCCTCTTCCTTCTTCTTTTCGGTGGTGGGGGTGTCAAGTGCCTCCTGTGCAGTTGAGGTAGAGGGCCTGCTCCACTCTGTGTCCTGTTTGTCAGTCACTGCCTTGGTTCTGGCTCTTCACTGTAAAAGAAGAGAGAGAAAGAGGAAGGCAGACATGTTCATTTCTTCACTAATCGTTGATTACCATTTCATTTTGCTTTGTATTTGCTATTTTGCAGGTGCAGCCACCAGTGTTTTGCCTCCTGTAGCTGAACCCACTTTTATTGGCAGTAGGGCTTTCCATACTTTATTCCCGCTAACAACTGGTAAAATGCTTGTGCTCTTTGACATGCACCTAATTGACAGAATTAATTTACTTATACGTCCCCAGGATATGGCACCATATGTACCTAGGGCAGGTCAACTAAATGTTACAAGTGGGCCACAGCACTTATTGTGCCACCCACTAAAGCAGCATTGTAAAATATGTCTACAGACCTACCCGTGGAGCCTGTGTATGCAGTTTCAAACTGCAATATTCACCTTGTAAAATACACCTTTTGCCAAAGCTAAACCTTTGTCTTTAGTACTTAGATGCCACCCATATGGTAGGCCACGAATGCCTATGGGTCAGGGTGCATGGTTGTTTTTCACCGTGACTAAGTTAGTTCTGCCATAGAAAAACACTGGATTACATTATAACAATTGCAATGCTTTAATTCAGTTTGGGAGAAGATATAAATATGATTCAAGGAGTCGTACATAATTTAAAGTTTTCTTAGAGACTATATACATAAAAAATTCCATCAGTCTTTCTGCTGCAGATGACGATTCTTTTATTCAATTGCCCAAATTCTGATACCATTCCACGTGCTAGTAGTATTCTTTCAAATGTAAGTAAATTGTATGAGATGAGAGGCAATACATAAGCAACAAACATTAAGGTAAATACACATTTCTAGAAAACAAGTTATCCGTAAGTAAGTTCAAAGTGTCTTTTATTCTTTGTTGTATTCCATGAGAAATCAACCAGCCAACGCGTTTCGCCCAAGCATGGGCTTCTTCAGGGCAATAAAATACAGTAAGAAAACACGAAGAGTAGCAGGTTCTATTAAATGGAAATGTCCAAATGGAATCCTAGTGTCAAGATCTTGAAAACTCAAGAAGAATAAGTCTTTTGCAGAGTTTTCATCCAATGGGGAACAAGAAACCAGGAAAAAAGAGTGATACTGCTCCAAAATTTGAAGTCCGAAAACAGATTACGTTATGCTAGCCGTGTAATGGCTACTAACTGAGCAGTAATCACTTAGAGCTGTATTAGCGGCATCCCTACGTCCACGAAATATTGGCGAGGATATTTTGTTGCTTATGTATTGCCTCTCATCCCATACAATTTAGTTCTATTATTATTGTGATCTATGAGCAGCAGATCACTTGAGGTGGGCAACACATTTTACTCTAGTGACTTTCCTGGTAGTGCAGTTTTCTTTGTCCCTGCTGCTTTAAATCATTTTATGTATTCTTTCAAATGTATTCATAAATATTGCATAACTCCTACCAATGCACAGTCAGCCAATACGAGTTTTGCCAATCACTTCTTCAGGGTAAATTCAAAATGTTGTCATTGTTCACCAACTTATTAAAAATCCATTCAAGTCAAGTCAAGTCAAATAAGCTTTAATTCGGTTTGTATGAATACAACCATATAAGCTGAGCAAAGTAAAATACATAAAATAACATGACACATAATTCAACAAAATCAAGGACAGATAGTTATTCCTATACAAGCCCTAACTTGCACTGAATGGTGAGACATAATTAAACATCCGTATATATACGTGTTTAGAAAAGGATAAGACATTATAATATTGCGTCATTAAAACCAATTTTGTCAGTAGTTATCACCATATAGGTGGAGGAGACACTTGACACGGGAAAGTGACATATACAGCTACCTAGCAGTAATAAACTTACTAATACATAGTCAGTTATGAGCTATATAAAACACAATTTCCTAACCATAGAGCATTTGTTTCACTCCACAATAGGTGGCGACATCTTGTGCTGACAGAATAAACTAGGTATATGTGCAACATAGGTTGCTAACATAAAGTGGCTTGTGCATAACAAAAATGAGTTCAACTCGTAATAATAAAGTGATTTAGGCATATATATAAAATAGATTATTATCATGAAATGACTTATACATAACTATAACATCAGAGCAAGGCACAGTTGACATTATCAAATAATTATAGATTTCCTAGCAGCTCTGCATTTTAAAATGTATAGTGCTACATGGAAACAAATATCCCAGCTCTGGAGAGAACAGAGTAGATTCATGGCATCTGCTGTTAAACGGATGTTATATTTTAAAAGGATCGGTTTCAGATAAAATTTCCTCAGAAATGTATAAAATTTACAAAATAACAGAAAATGGCAACAACTTTGTTTGGAAATATTGTCACACGGGCATTCTTCACTAGAACCAGCCCCAATCACAGGGAATGATACGAGATGGTGTACGATGCCCAACCTTAAACGTACAAGAACAAATCGATGCGATTTCCTGGTCACTTCCACCAAATATGACTGGAGACCTTTTTTTAGAAGTCTTTTGAGTCTTAGTCAGCTTATTCCTTTCTTCTGTTTTATAAAGAAGGAATGTGTCTTTAATTTCCTTTTTAGAAGGTAATATATCACAGACTGAATCTTTAGAGATCTTAATTCCGAATAAGATATTATACCAGAAAATAATATAATTCAGCCACTGAATACGGAGATGGAAGTCCAGCTTAAGACAGTCCTTAATTACAGACTGTGTGAACTCAGTTTCCTTTTTGTTCCATATTGAACGCCATAATAATAAAGGGCGTAAAGCAGCCAAATCTGATAAATAGTTAAGGCCAATTTCTTGATGAATTAAATCAGATGAGGCTGCAACTGGGACACATAACAGACGTTTAAGGAAGGTATTTTTGTTTATTTGCAATTGGACCATCGGAGAATGGCCCCATAAACCAGCTCCATATAGGGCCGAAGAAACGCATCTTGCGTTGTATATGGTTACCATATCTTTTATTCTGTAATCCCCTACTTTTGAGGCAAAACGGAAAATGCCATTAGAATTTCTAGTCATTTTGTGGCCAATATTTCCTTGCTCGTTAGACCATTTGCCATTAGCATCAAAACTGATGCCTAAATAACAAAAGGTGTCAACCGCTTGAATCTTCGAGCCTTCAAGAAAAAAGGACCGCGATGATTTGGATTTTCGCCCACATATCATGGTAAAAGTTTTTAGTTTATTAATCAGCAATTTCCTGTCATTAATAAAAACAGTAAAAGCATCAATTAAACGTTGTAAACCCAGAGGGGTGCGTGAAATTAGGACGGCATCGTCCGCATATAACAATACGGACACAACAGTATTATCTATTTTGGGGGCATCAGCAGGGGTATTATTTAAAACCTCGGCAATTTGATTTATAAAAAGGGAAAATAAGAGGGGAGCCAATACACACCCTTGTCTGATGCCTCTTCGCACTGTAAAAAAAGGTGTTCGCTCACCCATGGGTCCATAACGTACACTACAAGAGAGTTTCTCATATATCCTAGCTAGGAAAAACACAATCTCCTTTGGGGCCCCTGATTCAAGTAATACTGACCAAAGGAGCGAATGGTCCACTGGGTCGAACGCACTGCTCAAATCAGCGAAACATAAAAACAAATTTCCCCCTTTTACCACTGTATATTTATTGATAAGTAGTTCCAAATTAACACATTGTTCTATGGTCCCAATGCCCTTCCTAAAACCGTATTGAACTGGGGTCAGTATGTTGGATTCTTCGGCCCATATTTCCAATCTTTTTAAAAGCACCCTACTTAACACTTTTATTGAAGAATCAAGCAATGAAATAGGGCGATAGTTGCATGCTTCAGAGCGTGAACCCTTTTTATAAAGTGGAACAATTAAAGATCCGGCCCAAGATAATGGAAAATTTCCTATAGCAGCAGCATTAAAAATTCTTGCAAGGATTGGTGCCCAGAGATCCATTTCATCCTTATATAGATCAATCGGAACA
Source organism: Triturus cristatus (assembly GCF_964204655.1). Taxonomy (NCBI): domain Eukaryota; kingdom Metazoa; phylum Chordata; class Amphibia; order Caudata; family Salamandridae; genus Triturus; species Triturus cristatus. Next base: position 78,036,804 of record NC_140590.1, on the reverse strand, counting down.
CCATCCGGGCCGGGAGCCTTTCCCCCTTTGCTATTTAACAGTCCTTCACGCACCTCCTCAACGCTAATTGTTAGTGGTAGTAGGGGCCATGTAAAATTATTTGTTAAAAGAGGAAAAGTTAAAACGATCTTTTCTGGGTTAAAAATTTTTGAAAAGTGTTCAATCCATTCAGTGCAATTAACATGAGACATCAACTCAGGAATATGATCCTCCTTTAAGAAAGGACTGTTTACAATTTCCCAAAAGAGTTTAATATTATTCAATTCACTTGCCATGGTTAGTTTGTCCCAGGCGTCTAGTCTCAACGCCTTTTTTTGTGCTAGAATAGCTTGTTTGTAATCTTTGCGTAGTTTACAGACAAGAGATTGATTGCGGGGTTTAGTCCTTAGTGCTAGTTTTAGATTAGATAAAATCTTGGAGCATTCGGAATCAAACCACTTCTTACCATCCTGTCTAGAACCTTTGGTATTCCTGGTTAAGATATTTCTTATCACATTATTAATATTGGCGAATTCCATACATAGCTTTCCAGGGGTAACTTCCTCACTGAGGCAATAATTAATGCTATCTCTGCATTTATCAATCACATCCCGTTGAATCTTTTGTGGGTCCAAACCAACCCACTTTAATCTCCTACCATTCGGTCTAATAGGGAGGATATCACTGATTGTATGAGTAGTGCTAGTAATTCTATTTCCCCAAGCTAACAAAACTATGGAAATACTATTGTGATCACTAACCACCTGTTCAGATATCCAAAGGTTCATATAAGGGCAATTCTTAGAGAATAAGATGTGATCTATATTGCTGCTAGCGTCCCTACCAGTGAATGTGGGGCATTTAAGATGACCCTCATTTATCGTACAATCCAACAGCTCAAGATCGAATTTAGCCATTAAAGTGTTGAGGGTTAGACCATATTCACAATGGGGGAAATGCAACATGTCATCCTTTGTCCCATCAATTGGGGAATAAGTTTTCAAATAACCACAAGAATTGGTGAATGTGGTGGGGCATGCTTGAATGTTAAAATCACCAACCCACAAGACTACTGCCAATTTATTAAATGTGTTAAGTAGCCTGTCCAACTCCTTTTCCAATGGTTCTAAACAAACTCCTCTATCTTTCTGGAAATTATTATTGTAAAAATGTATTAGCACCAGGTCTTTACCTTGCGGGAAAGATAATCGTAAAACTTGACTATGATTGTCAATAGGTAGATAAGTTAAAACTTTGCAACCAATCAGTTTAGTAGAAATTAGCAACAATAGACCACCCTTCGCTCTACCCATTAAAGAGGGGGTCGCATTTACACAGTATGAGGTATAACCCTCTACTGAGATAGGTTCAGTACTCCATGTTTCTTGTAAGCACATGATATCAGTGCCACAAGTGATAAAATCTTGCCAGAAGGGCGTCCCTAATTTGTTTCTAAGACCTGCAATATTCCAAGTAGTCAATGTATACCCATTTTGAGTTAATGTACCTTCATCATTAGTCAATTTTATGGATACGTCCGTGCACAAAATAGACTTACCAGAAGTACCAGCTATTGGAATAACAGGCTCATTGGCACCATTAACCCCCGATAACTTGTTTATCAAAAATGAATCCATACACAATCCTTCACTTGTCTCCTTTTGTATAGGAGTCAAGTTTGGTGTCCCTAACCCCCCCCCCCCCCCCCCCCCCCATCGATAGTCTCCACAGATTTTATGTGTCAATCGGTGTCCTCCATTGGGGTCAGACATTGAAACCTATTATATAATGGTAGTGGAGGTAACAACTGATGGGTTGCCGAAGCCATTGGCGGCCAATTGTTACTCACATAATGAGTAATGGGTTTCATGACATGATTATTAGCTAATGGATGTCTATAAAAGTAAGCGAGTGGCAACAAAGTTGTGTTAAATTCCCAATGAGAAGGGGGGGGGCTCTGAGTAGGACTTTATGTGCCCAAAATGGTGATCTAAAACTAATAATGATACAGTCCCCATTAAAGTTCTTAGTTGTGGGGCCTATCCATCCTACTCTTTGAGTGAGTAAGATCTGTTCTGCATATATGGTTGGCAAACCACAATTATTAGTTAACCAATGAAGAGTTTTGTTTTTCAGGGTCTCATTGGTCTCAAATTGCCCTTCCCGTAGCCTGGGGACATTACAAAGGACCGCAACATACGCTCCACATTCTGGTGGTAGGTTCATTACAGATGGTACATTCTCGCTTTTATAATCTACAAGCTGGAGTGTGCTCTTCGGTTGGTCTGGTATTTGGGACCCATGTTTCCCAGTGTCTTCCCTTGAAGTTACACCCTTTTCCATTGAAGCTTTATCTTTGCCTTTGCTAGTCCCTACGTCAGGAGGGCGACCGTTGCTATTACCTGAACTTTCAGGTAAAGTACTTGGGGCACTTAGTTGTTTATCTACCCCCCTTGATCTTGCCTTTGTGCCCTCGGATGCGTACGGGACAGGGACAGGGATAGGTGTAGGCGTGACCCTATTCTAGTCAGGGTCAGGTATAGGGACAACTAATTGGGCTGGAATCAACTTAATTGAGCATAGAATTGACTGTACATTTTGATCAATAGAACTAACCCTAGCCTCAAGGGCCCGGATATTCGCGTTAATTGGCCCTAGGAAAGTTGATACAAGTGCATCCAGTCTTTCCCAAAAGCCATCAGTACTGGCCTCATTGTTGATTCCATTTGGCTGGGCATTAGTAACATCTAACTGATCTTCACATAACTCTACTACAGGTAGATTTTGTACCGCTTTGAAATGGCGACCATTACCTTTACCCCTAGGTTTAGATACCTTCTGCTCTTTGTTATTTTGTTTAATTTTAGCCTTTTGTCCTCTTGTTTTGACTGGTGAGATAATAGCAGGGGATTGTGCAATAACAATAGGTGTCCCGATGGCACTGTTACCATCTACATCAATAATATCATTGACCAAATGCTCTTCCTCACTCGAAACCTGCTTCTGGAGTACAGGAGTGATGGACAGTCTGCTTGCCGGAGGTGTATGATCCAAAGTCAAAGAATGATTGGGGTTAGTTAACTCCGAGTTGATATTCGCTCCTGGCAGTTCAGGTAAACCGGCATAAGAAATCATTAACATAGAGTCATAAGAATTACCCAAAGTTGTGGATGGATTATCAGGTAAAATAGGCGGGACTGATCCAATGGGAAGTGAGAGACGTCTTTCATTAGACTCTATTGCTGAAGCAACTACCCCTATAGTCTTTTGCAGCATTCTGTCAATTGCTGTTAAACTTGGGAGAGGGTTGTTGGATGATTTATTATGTCTGGTATTGGGTCGAGGTTGGATAGAATCATTTTTACCCATTGCAGTAAACGTGAAAACAGATATACTCTGGTAGGTAGCAGCTCTTACCTCCACCACGGGTTCTACAGTGCGTTAAAGATAATGGGGGTGGCCCAGCCCTGCCTCTGTCTGCCCCTGACGGCCACAGATGGTCCCGCCCTTGTCCCGGGCTTAGCCCGGCGCTGCCCGCGCGCGTCCCGCGAGGCAGAGGGGGCACCGGTCTTTTGAGCGCCTCCTGGCGCGTAACCTGCGTCAGCGGCTTCCCTTGCCGCACGGGATGACGGGAGGTGCAGTCCGAATCCGCAATGCAAGATGCAGCCGCAGCTGGTGATGGCGGTAATTGCGGTAGCGGGGGACGAAGAGGGAGCAGCCCAACAGGGTCACGAAGCACAAGGTGAGCGAGAGCACAAGCTCTCTGGACGTAGGCACAGAGTCTGCTGTCAGGAACCCGCTCTGCCGAGGGGGCTTTTGAGCGCCTCCTGGCGCGTAACCTGCGTCAGCGGCTTCCCTTGCCGCACGGGATGACGGGAGGTGTAGTCCGAATTCGCAATGCACGATGCAGCCGCAGCTGGTGATGGCGGTAATTGCGGTAGCGGGGGACGAAGAGGGAGCAGCCCAACAGGGTCACGAAGCACAAGGTGAGTGAGAGCACAAGCTCTCTGGACGTAGGCACAGAGTCTGCTGTCAGAAAACACGAACAGTAGCAGGTTGAATTAAATGGAAATGTCCAAATGGAATCCTAGTGTCAAGATCTTGAAAACTCAAGAAGAATAAGTCTTTTGCAGAGTTTTCATCCAATGGGGAACAAGAAACCAGGAAAAAAGAGTGATACTGCTCCCAAATTTGAAGTCCGAAAACAGATTACGTTATGCTAGCCGAGTAATGGCTACTAACTGAGCAGTAATCACTTAGAGCTGTATTAGCGGCATCCCTACGTCCACGAAATATTGGCGAGGATATTTTGTTGCTTATGTATTGCCTCTCATCCCATACAATTTAGTTCTATTATTATTGTGATCTATGAGCAGCAGATCACTTGAGGTGGGCAACACATTTTACTCTAGTGACTTTCCTGGTAGTGCAGTTTTCTTTGTCCCTGCTGCTTTAAATCTTTTTATGTATTCTTTCAAATGTATTTATAAATATTGCATAACTCCTACCAATGCACAGTCAGCCAATACGAGTTTTGCCAATCACTTCTTCAGGGTTCATTCAAAATGTTGTCATTGTTCACCAACTTATTAAAAATCCATTCAGTTACCCTGGATCACAACTGCTCTTCACATACATCTGGTGCCCAGGCTGCTCCTCACCTGAGCCACTGTGCCATCTGCTGAAGCTGCCAGTCTGTCCATGTCCTAGCTCACTTACTCATACAATTACAGCTGGACCACCTACGCTGACTTCCTTGTACTAAAAGGACAAATATAAATTATTCTTTTTTGGGACATTCTGGTGCCTTTTTATGTCTGTCTTCTGCTGTTTAACTCTTCTTGGTGAAAGAGAGACAGGGGAGAGAGAAGCTTTCTCATCAATGACACTGCACTTAATCCTGTCCACGCAGAGGCCTGATCTTTGTGAGGTGCCGGCACTCCGTGCTGTGAGTCTTTGCACTTTAACCGAGTCAGAGTCATCTTTAACTTACAGACCCCACTTGTGACTTCCACTTTCACGATGAAAAGGACTTTCCAGTTAAATAAAAGAACAACTCCTCAATGCACAGAAAACATTACTGTTCTACGTGCTAGTCGTTCATAACATAAGGGCACATTTATGGGATTATGGCGCAGCAAGTCATCCTGCTGCCCCTCGCTGCGTCATAGGGAAAGGGCAGGAATGTGCCATATTTATTCAGTGCGGTGCATTCATGTCCTTTCCCCCACGCTGGTACCTCTTTGGCAGCCTTGTAGTATGCAGGCACCCTCACACCATGGTGCCAGGGTGCCTGTGCTTACACCATGGGGCACGAGTGCCTGTGCTTACACCATGGTGCCAGGGTGCCTGTGCTTACACCATGGTGCAGGGTGCCTGTGCTTACACCATGGTGCAAGGGTGCCTGTGTTGTAGTCAGGATTGTTTTTGTGCAGGAGGGGGCACCATCCTGCAGGGAAAACGATCCTGCCAGGTTTTTTCATCTTTCTGTGTGTACTGCAGAATACAGAACACATAGAAAGAGGACAAAATGAGGAGAAATAAAGACATTTCTCTTAGTTGCGCCTGTCCTGGGGAGGCATAAGGTTTTAGCACATGAACAAGTTCACAAGGCCTTGTAAATCTGGGGATGTGACAACATCCATGGAAATGCATAGGAAGACCCACTGCAACGCCTGTGGATCACCAACCCAGGGCAGAGTAGCGCAACGCAGCAACTGGCACTGCGTTGTGCTACTCCCAGATTTATGAGGCCACTCAAGCCACACAAAGTGGCTTTGCGTAGCTTCATAAATCTGGCTTAAAGCATTACGTCACACATGTACCACATTGTGTGGTGCGAACGTGATGCAATGCTCTTGTAAAAATGCTCCATAGTATGTTCCCCTGGGAGAGGTGTGGCACAGTGGCCAGAGTGGCTGACGCCAGAGCGCAGGGCTCACGGTTCGATCCCTGGGGGCAGCTCAGCATTATGTGACTGTGGGCAATAGCTCACTTAATCTCCCAGATGGCCCCCAGCACCTTAGGGGTGATTAGTTTGCTCTTTACAAATACCGTATTTAGGGGCGTATCAGCAACAACCAGCGATAATTATCGCTAAGCGCACTTAACGCTAGGATAATTATCGCCGGCTAGCGTGGATTTTTATCGCTGAGATAGCGTGCTATTAGCAACGCTTATCTCAAAAGCGATAAAAATCCTAGCGCTAACTGTGTGAGATTATCGCTGGAAAACCAGCGATATTCCCACGAAGTTTGGCGATAGCTTGCTGATAGGGCCTCACATACTTAGTCATGATATCCACCTTCCATAGGATATCATGGCTAAGTCAGTTTCAAAGCAGGCGTAAGGAAAGTAGCGATAACAGAGGTTATCGCTACTTTTCTTGTCGCTATGGCTTGATAATAGGAGAAATGTCGCTTAGCAGCATTTCTCCCGTTATCCTGGGGAGGAACGCCCACTTTGCATCTCATTAGAGATGCAAAGGTGTTCGTTAGAAATTCAGGCGCTAAGGCAAGGTTTCACGCGATAGCGTGACCTTGCTAATATAGGGATAAAATTATCGCCGCTTTTTGGCCGAAAACGACCGCAAAAAGCGGCGATAAATTTATATCGCCGCCTTGTAGATATGCCCCTTATATATTTATTGATACAGTATAAGCACTCACAGCCGTGCAAATAACTATAACCTGGCGTCATGTATGTGGACCATAAAAATGAATCAAACATGATTATATTTGCAGTGCTCAAAAGCACAATTGAATTTGCTTTCAACAAAATGAGAATTTTGAGATCAGAAGTTCTCTTCTGTCCTGAAACCGAGCGCACACTACTGTTAATTTTAACTGCGGACGCCCATGAGAACTGTAGTACTGACTTAACATGCTGCAGCCTGGTACAGCAAGAGCTTGTGTTTAAATCAAGCGCGCCATCTTGTGACAGTGTACGGTATTGCATATTTGAGAAGGCATCTCGAGCGGTTTCTTAAATACAGAAGAACATTGTTCCATCGTAAAACCGCACAGCAATGGCAAATCTGCCCTTCCAATATATTGTTTGCAGGTGTCATTACAACCAAAGAGAGGGAACACAAATGCAGGAGAGACCATGATAATCCTTTCCTCGAATTACATTATATAGGAAAATACATGGTATTCGATTAAACACGTGTTTGCATTTCTGTTTAAATTCAAGCCACCCTGGCATACTTTCAAGATATCAGACATCAGATTCCAATATGTCATAGCAAAGGAAAGTTCTATTTAGCGACTCTAAATTAGTTTTAAAAGAGTTTCATACAAAATGGATGATCTCTAGTCACTCATACAGCAGGCCTAACAGCCCTAAGGATGGGTGCTGAATATTATATGTGAGGGACCACCTACATGAGCAGATATGCCCCTGTGCTGCTCATGTCTACAAATGCCAGCACAAGTGATCAGGGAAGCCCATTTTAAACATGTGCTGGACACTTGCAAAAAGGAGTTTCCCAGCTACATGATGGCTTCACTGAGGATACAAATGTTTGGTACAAAACATCTCATACTGATAAACCCACACTGATTCTAGTGTTTGATTTACCAATACATACACCCAGAGAGCACCTTAGAGGGGCCTCTTGAAAATGTACCAGCTTCTGGTGTGCTCGCTGACTGGTTTCTTTACAGCCTGCCAACCGAGACACTGTTCAGACCTCCTAGAGTGTGAACCTTTTGCCCTCAGGAGACCAAAAACAAAAGCCTGTCTGGTAAGAGGGGGTCACACCCTCTCCCACAGGATGACCTGGTGATTATCCTTCCTAGGCCGGAAGCTTCAAAGAGCTGCCACCTTTGAAAACGAGCCTGGCTTCACTCACAGGAGAAGAAGTCGACCTCTTTTGGCTCCTCGACAGGTGGGAAAATTAGCTAGTTAGTTAGGCGTGCCACCACCAGGCTAGTACCACCTCTAAGGTGGGCTAAACTGAGGTGGACACAACTTTTCAGAAGTAACTAACTTTGTGATGGCATACTTAAGAATTCTGGAACCGGGTTATGCCCACTTCCCACAAAGCATAGTGACCCCAAGGGACAGTATCCCATTGGCTACTGCCCTACACTCCCCTAACACACATACATTCAGAATTTAGGGGAGTCTCTGTCACCAGAAAATCAAATCCTGCTGACCTGAAGAAAGAAGTCAGACATGAAGAGTTCCACAGAAAGAACAGAAGACCCAGAAACAGACTCTGTGACAACCCTGACGGCCTTGTCGTAAATAAAGTATTACGCACTCATAATTTCTATAATATCAATATGATCATGCATAAAGCAAGAGGCTGAGTCTGTGGTATCAGGTTCAAAAGGGCTTTATTCCAATAACTCGAGTTATAGGGAGAATAGTTCCATCACCACTAGGGATCAGGAAGGGTCTTCTGCTCAGAATATTCTCAAAATAATATTCTCAAACTTTATTCACAGAGTACAGTATATATACATTCAATATTATACGTAAGCAGGAGTGCTTCAGGCAGAGCAAGAGAGAATGAGATAAGAGCATGTGGGCGTGTAAGTAGGCGTGAAGGTGGGCGTCCATGTGGGCGTCCACGTGATGATCATTGGTGAATGTCATAGGTGGGTGGATACCTGGAGAGGGTTGCGTGATCAGCTGGAACTTTACTGGAACTTTGCCTTACTTGTGCTCAACTCGAGCATGACGTGTAATTGACGTGTGACTGGGGGAAGGCTGCTTGTGCAGTCGGGGAGTCTGGAAGAGAGGCCTTCAGTGTCAGGACGACCAGTATATCTTGTATTATCTGATATCTAAAGTCCGGAGCAGGGACTGATTTGTGACATAGGTTGCCCATCACCAAGAGCCAATGTGGCATCTATTTCTTCATTCACTGCGTAGGCCTTACATGGGGGCTATGGGCTTTTCACTGACGTGAGCTTTGCAATCAACAAAAAGAGACAGAAAGGCTCTCTCCTTTGCAGATGGGTTATGTTTATTCCTCCTTCTCCAGGCAGGAATGTGGTTCAGTAGGAGTAAGCAGATAACCGTGCTCAATACTGTCTCGGCACCTCGGACAGGGCCCCTTTGGCTGAGGCCCAAGTGTGCAAGGCCAAGGATACGCAGCTGCAGCTCTCAGAGCTCTCAGAGCGTCTGAGGCCTGAAACCTCTTTTCGGCTCTGGCTGAGCCAAAATAATGGGCTTTCATGAAAATGACACGAGTATAGAAAACATGATGCAAAACGTGTAGGCCTCAATGCAGATTTGTCGTTTCTCTCATGGGAGACTGGATGATGGCAGGCCACGTTTATAGTATAAGCATCATGATAGACAGGCCATGGAGGGGAAATGCATGGGATACATGCATGTGTACATAAATGACGGGGAACACACAGGGGACACATAGGCCTCATAATTTGTATTTCCTCATTCCCTCCTTGTCCCCTAGTGGACCCTTCATGTCACATCTATTCTCATGAGACAGTCAATCTGTGCTTGCAGCATTATTTTTCCATTTTCAATGCTTTGTAAATGGGGATGTGGAACACATGCAGTAGCACAAAAACCGCAAACCGCCGGGCCACACTGCAGACATAGACAACAACTGAATATCATTAGTAGTATTAATCCACAGACGGTCAACACTTTCCATCCCCATGCCGATATTACTCCCCAGAGCCAACTGGACCAAGTCCACGTGCCTGGGTCTTGATGTCTGCTTTGGGCAATCTTGTGGAGCCTTGTTATTGCTTTGTATACAGACGGTGCGTTATTACGGATGAAAACGCAACAGCTGGAGCCGATGATCCTACAAGCCCCGCCCCTATCCGCCAGGATGACGTCAAGAACAAGACGATTCTGAAGAACGATCATTCTCATAGCAGACTGTTCCTGGGTCAAGTTCCCCAGGGCTGATGCAGTCACATTTGCAACTGTTTCTAGAATCCTTGTTAACCTGCGGATAAGTTTACTATTCTGGACGGGACCTATGAAGAAAAAGAATCCTTTGTTGAAATCTGTATATTGCTCCCAAGCTGTCTCAGTCTGGTCAATGCCGGAGGCATCGAGCCCTCGTCTGTGTCTGATAAGTGCTAGTTGGAGATCTTGATGATAGTTCGATGGGGCCAAGAAAACGGGTGGTAAAAGAAATGATATATAGCACGTCCCACCCCAGTCTAAGGGCAGTTGCACATAGGCTGTCTGGCCACAAATAAAGTAGGTGTGTCGTGATGCTCTGAAATAGGACTTTCCTTTGTCTTTAAACACTATTATAGTATTACACTCGCTGTTCCCCAAATGTACTGAGCCTTCTTTTCTGACACACAAGTTCCCTTTTACTGGCAGGACTGTAATTGAGGATGGACCTAAATTGTGTATGGGCTTGACATTCAACACTATAAAGTCGAGGGTCGCATTTCCTTGCTGGTACTCTTCATTTTCTAGATCGGTACCTTTTCTTTGGGGAAGACCTTCTTCATCTGGGAAACATGCTTCATTCATGACTTTATTCAAGTTACCCCATACCCATTCGCCCCTACACTTCTTGTCTTGACATTCTTTGGCATCACCGTTGATGGATGTCATTAAGGCAAACCATGCTCCGCAAGAACCATTATGGGAGAATGGAAAAGGGAAAAGAGGTAACACTCCCTTCACCTTCTGATACGGGGGAAGTCGGCCACAGACCCAGCAGTCTGTAGCATTGCTAGTCTGATGTGAATGGTGCAGCATCTTAATAAAGGTATTGTTGCGTAAGGCAAGTCGATACGATAGCTCATGGGATGGCAGATCACTAAATGTGTGCTTTATGGTATCATTAGTGGAGGAGTGTAAGAGTGAGGCAATAGGAGGAAAAATAGCATGTAGTATTAAGCTGATACATATTATCGTGATGCACAGAAGAGATAGAAAAATCAAAGTCACTATACATCTACCACGTAATATTTTACAGTATTTGCTTTTCAACCTGCTCTTTTTATCATTATTATTGTCCGAGATCTTATGCAAGCCAGAATACATGTTCAACCGCTTCACCACCTAGTGGACTTAATTGATCAAACGGGTTCTGACTTTTTAGATCTAAGTTTAGCTTTGTACTCCTGCTGGGGAGTCTCCTCTAGTAAAGGGGGCTCAAAGTCTGAAAAGTTTGTGTCCTTTTTAAAAGAATCGTTATTCCCGAAGTAGCGTTTACAATGATGAAGATGAACCCATCCTTTCCGTCCTTCGACTTTAACAGCTGTCCTCGTGGTTAATAATACCAACTTTGGCGTCTTCCACCTCGGCTCAAGAGGACTCGTTCTATCAAAGTTGCTTATTAAAACATAATCCCCAGGAGCGATGGAGTGGTCCTTGACCTGGGTGTTGTCAGGGAAGGCGGCAGCAACCTGCGAACGACAAGAGAGTAGTGCAGACATCAAGGAAGCCAGGTAATCTGTCAGCATGTTACTATCAACATCAGTAATCTCTTTAGGCATTGGAGTGCCCCACATATTCGGTGGTCTACCAAAGACCACTTCATAGGGAGATAAGCCTGTTCTGGAATGGGCTACCATTCGCATGTAAAAGAGGGCAACCGGCAGGGCTACCATCCAATCTACACCTTTGTCTGCGCAAATCTTTGCTAGTTTTATCTTTAAAGTCTGATTGTGTCTTTCTACAAGGCCTGCTGCCTCAGGATGTCGTACGCAGTGGAACTTCCAGGTATATCCTAACAGGAGGGACACCTGTTTCATGAGTTCAGAGGAGAAAGGCTGACCGTTGTCGGAATATACGACACGCGGTAATCCATAACGTGGGAAAAACTCTCGCACCAACTGTCTGGCGGTAGTTACAGCAGTATAATCAGGGACTGGATAAGCTTCTAACCACCTTGTCAGCGAACATACTACTACCAGGACATATTTGTAACCTCTACATCTGTCCATTTGGATATAATCCATCTGGAGGACTTCAAAAGGGTGGTCGGGTGGATGGAATCCACCTTGTTCCATCGGAATGCCTTTACCTGGATTGAATTGGCAACAGATCATACATGTTCTGACCTTTTGTTTCGCTGCTGCACGCAGGTGCTTGTTGAACCATATATTCTGTAAGCTGTCTAGCATTGCTTTCTCTCCTAAGTGTGCAGGACTATGTGCGGTATTTATGATCACTTGTACCATCGAATCGGGAAGAAACCATGTTGCTTTGCCCTTAGTCATCCAACCCTGATCAGTCAGTAGCCCTCCTTGTTCCGACCATTTCTTTAATTCGTCTAGAGTAGCATGTGTCTGTATGTCTTGTACATCCCTGGAAGGATCCCTGACTGTCATGGCTTTGGTCATTGATGGTATCTGTGAGTTTGACATGTCTAGTGGGGTCTGAGCTGTCTGTTTAGCAGTTCGGTCTGCCAGATCATTGCCTTGAGAAATGGTATCTGTAGCTTTCGTATGTGCTTTGCATTTCAGGATAGCTATGGCTGTTGGTAAATGTATTGCTTCCAGAAGGGCTTGAATAAGGGGGCCATGCTGTATCTTGGCCCCGTGGGAGGTCAAGAAACCTCTTTCTCTCCATAGTACTCCGAAATCATGAACTACCCCAAATGCATATTGTGAATCGGTGTAAATGTTTACTCTCAAGTGCTTAGCTCTTATGCACGCTTGTGTCAGGGCGATGAGCTCTGCTGCTTGTGCTGACAGTATGTCTATTCTTTTAGTCTCTATGATTTCAGTAGCAGTGGTCACTGCATACGCTGCCACTAATTCTCCCGCCCCCGTCCTCATGCATGAGCCGTCAACATAGAGTGTTAGGTCAGGGTCTGGGAGTGCAACATCTGTCAAGTCTTGTCTTGGTTTAGTCACGGTATGTATCACTTCAACACAGTCATGTGGTGGCACGTTTTCTGTACTAGAAGGCAAAAGAGTAGCAGGATTCAGTATGTTGCATCGTCTGATCTCTATGTGTGGTTGAAATAACGTCAGCTCATAACCTGTCAGTCTCGCTACAGTCAGGTGTTGGGTTCGTGTCCGGTTCAAGAGAACCTCTACTGCGTGTGGTACTTGTACTGTCAGGGGGTGGCCCAGCACTATCGAGTCACTTTGTCTTATGGCTAAAGCCGTCGCTGCAACAGATTTTAGGCACGCAGGCAAAGCCTGGGCTACTGGGTCCAATGTACTAGAAAAATAAGCACAGGGCTTGTGTTTTCCTGCATGATCTTGTGTGAGGACAGATAGTGCTGTTCCATCCCGCTCTGTCACAAAAAGCATAAAAGATTTGTTGTAATCAGGGATCGCTAAAACTGGTGCTTGACATAAACCTCTTTTTAATTCTTCAAATGCCACAGTGTGTTCTTGTGTCCAAGGGAGGACATTAGTAGAGGCTGCCTCCTGTGTCGTCAACTGTATTAGGGGCTTGGCTATGTAAGCATACTGGGGGATCCACTGCCTGCAATATGAAGTGAGGCCAATGAATGCACGTACCTCCTTTTGTGTCTTGGGCTGTGAAAGGCCAGAAATCAATTGAATACGTTCTGGTGTCAGTCGCCTACCCTCCTTGGATAGCAAGTGCCCAAGGTATGCCACTTGCTGTTCACAGAATTGTAACTTCGAAGGGGACACTTTGTGCCCCTTGTCAGCCAGGAAGTGTAAAACCGTGAGTGATGCATCTTCACAGTCAGTTTCCGATCTTGCAGTGATGAGAATGTCATCTACGTACTGTATCAATGCTGTAGTGGTAGGCATATGAATACTGTCTAGTTGTCGTTTGAGTGCCTGACTGTAGATGCTAGGACTTTCTGTGAAGCCCTGTGGTGCTCTTATGAATCTGAAGCTGCGGCCTTTTAAACTGAAACCAAAAAGATATTGGCTGTCTGGATGTATTGGGATACTGAAAAATGCGTTCTTCAGATCGATAACTGTAAAGAACGTAGCCTCTGCATCAATAATGAAGAAATGTCCGGGACCACAGGGTACTGTGGCACTACACATTTGTTTAATTCTCGCAGGTCCACAACTAATCTATAGACAGGTGGTGCTTTGGGATCAGTTCGCTTAAGAATAGGAAGAACAGGTGAGTTGCATATGTTTGAATCAGTCTCCACCACCACCCCTTGTGCAATGAGTTCATCGATTATTTTCAGTAACCCTACTTCAGCCTCAGGTGGGATTTTGTATTGTCCAATCCGTGGCAACACTACTCCTTCTTTGAGGGTGACCTGGTGTGGTGTAATGTTCATGAAACCTACGTCAGTCGGGCCTTGTGCCCATAGGTGCTGTGGTACATTTTGGAGCCTGATGTCAAAATCTTTTATTACAAAATGTCCCTTGAAATCACGTAAATACAGTCGCACTCCTTCTGGCGAGCAACAGATAATTGCTCCCAGTTCCTTTAATGTCTTTATACCAAGTAAGTTTTCTGGACATGATTTAGTAAGCAGTAAGTCTGTTGTATGTATTAGTGGACCAACTCCTAAAGAGACTGGTTCTGAAACCTCATTAATAATAGGCTTTCCTGAAAAACCCAGGGATATGTTTTTTGAGCCCGAGAGGGGTGCCCCTGGAACCTCGGAATGACTGATGGTAGTTCTACTCGCCCCAGTGTCAATCAAAAACTTTTTATTTTGTCCTAGTAAACGTGCATGTACATAGGGACCCTCTTGGTCCACAGGAACTGGAATAAGAGGCAAGTCGAATTCCCTCTCTGGGCTGCTTCATGACTATGTTTGGTATTCTGGATAGTTAGTTTGAGCGTGCTCATACATTTGTGATGTGGCGTGGGCTGGTGCAGGTGCATGGACAGGCGGTGGCGGCGGTGGAAACGTATCTGATGTCTGATGTGTGTTATTTCCCTTGGGAGGATAAGGACGTGGCTTTGTTTTACCTATAGCTATATTGTGTTTCAGGACTGCACATTCATTTACGAAGTGGCCTGGCTTCTTGCAATAATTACAGGTCCCACTAGTTTGTTTCGTGCTATTCTTGTTCGTGTTTGTGGTAGTGTTTGCCGGTGTTGATTGGGCCACCAGCATCTTCATTTTTGTATCCTTCATGCGTCTCTTTTCCTGCTCGTGTTCTTCTCTAATTCTGTTCTGGTGGTATTGTAACATTTGTAACATCTGTGAAGGGCTGTTTGCTTGCCAAGTACTCTCAACCTTAAGTACCCTATACTTTACCTCTGGTAGGGAATTTTCTACTAGTTTGCTCACGAAAAGATGGGGATATGAATCGCTACCGGGCTTAAGGCCACTATTGATAGTAAAACATTTCTCAAACCTAGAGTAAAAATCGCTTGTGTCCTCGTCTGGTTTCTGTTTACAGGCTGAAATAGCATCCCAGTCTTCTTTTTTAGTAACTAATAATCTAGGCAAAACTTGTACAAGCAGTTCAGGTAAATCTTTAGCTCGGGGACCCAGACCAACCCCCGGGCCTCTTGCTTCTTCCTCTGTTTCCAACAGATCCCAGCTGATCTTATTCTCTCCCACCTCCCAGTCCTTTTCTTTCAGCTTCTCGTAAATACCAGCAGGCAATAGTACTTTCAATAACTTTAGGATGTCAGCATATGTATATTCTCCTAAGCGGAGAATGTCTTTTAGTTCTCGGTGAAAACCCCCCGGGTCTTTATCATGGGAGGGCAACATCTTTTTCATTTCCAGTATCTCTAATTTCGACAAGGGGGTGTAGACATACACCCGTTGCAGCACATTGTTTGCATTTTTTACAGGATGAACCTCTCGTAGGGGGTTCAACTTGTCGTATAACTGTTCCTTATCCTGTGGTGGAGCGGGAAGCAGGGACCTAGTCACGTATACTATATATTTGTGTCGCTGATCCAGGATGACATTAATCAATTCAGTACCCATGTTTTTCCACCTGTCTAGTATTATGTCGTCCAGCAACTTATACAATAGACCAGGACCAGAATATTGACTCTCATACAACGTAATCAAATGTTGGACCATGTAAACACCAGCTATGCGCTGTTCGTTTGGTGGGAGGCTCAAGAACGTCTGTGCTACGATATCATTATTGTATGTATCATATTGGGATACCCACAGGGTGGCTGACCGTGCTAATTCATTTTCGGTCGGGGTGAGGGGCTGATCGTTACCTAACCATTTATTCACCGCTTTTTCGGTGATTTGGAATAAACTTTCAAGGGAATATCTTTCTTTTATAGCCGTTCCCTGTTTACGGTGATTGAGGCCCTTGGGCCTCTCGAACCGTCGGGCATGGCCCACGTATAGTGATCTATCTTTGTCCCCTGCTTCATCATCAGATGATAACTCAGCCTTTTCGTTCGGTCCTGCTTTGTGTGAGGCTATTATTGCCTTTCGGATTTTGGTCAACATGTGGTCTGTCTGTCCTGATTTATCATGCTGACCGGCATCTATGCGATCACTCCAACCAATATAACAACGGTCTACGTCCCCGTCACCTTCATCTTTTTCCCTGATCAGACAGTTAATTAGGAAGCGAAGGATATATTTCCTAATAATTACTTTTCTATTTTGTATGGCTTCTGCTATGCACTCAGGACCTTCCCCTGTTCTTATGAATGTGTACATTTTCTTTAGGTGTTTATCCATATCTGGTAATTTTTCCAAATCTGCGACTGCTCGTCTAAGCCTTAGTGAAAACACGAGCATTCTGCCCTTTCCTGGATCTGGATCATATATACATTCGGAAATGTCTACTTTTACTGTCGGCCCCCCTCCTGATGCTGTCCCGGGTCCCTCCCCGCCGTCCTCGAGCTCCTGGAGCTGGGCTGGTGTTGGGGGTGCAGGGAAAGATCCGTCCACGTATGCTGGTGGGGATTCCTCTAGGTAGGTGTTAATAAACATTTCGGATGCTGTTGGTTTTATTTTTCGGGGTACTTGCGCTGGCACTCTAACGGGTCTTTCTACTGGGGCCACTCTTGCTAGTTCCTCTGAAAGGACGGGGTAAATACCAGCAACGACAGTATTTCTTTCTCTTTCAGTCTGCTCTCTTTTTACCCGTTCCCCTTCCTCCTGTAATTTCTTTTCTTTGGCTTTTTCAGACTCTCTGCTTTGTGGAACTCTTTCTCTGTTCTTCTATGTGACTCCTTGCGCCAAAACTCAATGGCATCCTTCTGAGCAGGTCTACATTTTCTCTTCCATAGCTCTTCCTCTACCTTCATGATGCATTCCGCATCCACGTTCCCGTGATAGGCCATCTATACTTTGTCTCTAAATCCTTCGTGTAATCCACCCATAGTTCTAAAAACTTCACGGCATCTAAACCATTGAGGAAATATGAATTTTTATGGTCAATTGTGTCCCCTATCTTAGACCCCAACGGCTCCATGTACATGCTACAAGTACATGTATGTTCCCTCCACTTCAAGCTATGAAGACGCAAATACAATTGTGTCCAACGTTAACATGTCCTCTTTCAGATCTGCCATGAATGGGTCAGATACTCCGTTCCTAAGTATGCTTTGCCACCGTCTTTATATGGTATACTTTTCACGTTTTCCAGCTCTGGCAAGGTAGGCCCTGAATTCTGCCATCGAGCCTTTTCCTGCTTCTGCCTCTGAATGCTCCAGCCTGGACCTGCATCTGTATCCATGAACTTTGTCCTACTCCCTGCGCGGCTAAACGGTGCCTGGCCCGGCCTGTTGCCTGCCAAAAACTGTATTCAGCCTTCAAGTTATCTGCTCCGCTCCTCATCCAATACATTCCTGTCTAGTAGTTTAGGTAAACATCCTTCCAGCTGCAGAGCCAAGGGCCCGGCCTTACTGTCTCTCTGCAAGTAATTCATAGCTTTCGTTTCCATGGTAGGCCCATGCCCCCTCGCATCTCATGTAGACACTTAGACGCTTGTACACGCACTAGCAGTCAGTATAGAATAGCCTCTGCCTGAGAGACCTTTCCTTCCAGATAATATAGTTCCTTAAACACAAGATATTAGATACGATTTGGGATTAGGTTGTTCTGACATCCCAGACTTCTGTCTCCTCATGTAGGGCTAAATGTCAAAGTCCCCTTCACCCTCTAGTTACACGTCAATCACACGTCATGCGGCTGCACGCGCATCTCTGCCATGTATTTCTGCTGACATTGCAGGATTCTTTTATGGATCCACCCACCTGTGACATCCTCTTAATGACGTTTCTAGTATACGCCTTTATGCACGCCTACTGTAACGCCTTTTTCATTACGTATGTGTATTCTTATCAGCTGTTACGCCTCCTGCATCTGTCTTTACTGTAATGCATTTATTATAAATATGACAACCTGTCAATAATGTATTGCCGATCCCTTCCTGAACCTTTGTGGTGACGGAACCCGATTGCCTGGTTCGAACCATAATTCGTTTGTAAGGAATAAATTCCCTTTTATAACCTCAAATACCACGGATTCTGCCTCTTATTTTTACTGAGTTATTCTTATTGAATTTTACCGCATAAATTAATTCTAGGTAATTTAAATTTACCACATAATTGGCGCCCGAATAGGGACACCTCTCACACCCCACGCGCCGGAGGTGCGTTGCAGACCCGGTCTCCTGCCACAGCCGGACGGACAACTACGCGTACCCGCAGGATTTCCTGTATCTCCCTCAGGCCAACGGGGGGCGACTGAGGCTGCGATCAACACCCAGACGAGGCGGTGAGGAGTGCGGAGAATCCCGACCAGAGCCTAGCTGAGAGAGCAAGATCCGAGGTATACAGAGGCCCACCAGATTCCGAAGTTCCGAAGTATCTAAGTCACGAGTCGAGTCCAGTCCAGTTTGGTCTAGTCCAGTCTAGACTTCCGAGGCCTTCTGTTCCGTTCCGTGCTTCCCGGTGAGTACCGTTGCTGGGGACGCATTTAGACGTGCACATTAGTTTGTGCCGGTCAAGACGGGTTTGGGTACACAGATCCGGTCTGCACTGTTTCAGCAGTGTATCTGTACTGTTTAGCAGTACATCCAGTATATCTAGTATTATGCAGTTAACTAGTTTTATTCTAATTATTATTGTTCATTCTAAAATGTTTTGATATGTTTTAAATGTCGTGGTATGAGTGATTGTTCGATTTTTATTACTGTGTTTATTGTATTAATTGTGTTCAAGTCCAAGTTTTAAAATTCAAGTAAGAATCAAGTAGCAAGGTTTAAGATGCCGTTATTTTCAAAGCTAAGACAGATAAAAACTAGAAAAGGGATACTCGAGGAAGCCGTTCCCATTCCACCTAGGGACACTCCAGGGTACTTTATGTACCATAAACATGGCCTAGATGCCGTATTATATCTTGATTTATGGGTGGACTACACCAAGGATTTAGCAGAGAGTCAGAGATGGCCCGCTGCTGGGACATGGGATGCAGATTGCATCATGAGAGTAGAAGAAGTATTATGGAAAAAGAAAGCCAGACAGTCACAGAAAGATGCCATTGAATTATGGCGTAAAGAATCGCATAGACGCGCAGAGAAAGCGATCAGAAAAGAAGAGAAAAGTAGAGAAGATTCAGAAAAAGCCCGAGAAAACATATTAATTGACGAAGGTATCCGAGTAAAAACAGAACAAGTAGACAGACAACGAAACACTCTTATGAATGGTATGTATCCTCTTCTGGCCGAGGGTTTGCCTAAGGCCACCCAGGAGGTACCAAGAGATCTGCCACCTCCATTACTCCCGATTAAAGTACATCCCAAGACCGCAAAGGACATTTTCCTTTCTTCCTATTTAGATGATGCAGCCCCCGAATATGCTAATGGTGCGCAGCCACGCGCACCACCTGTTGACAACGCTCAACCCCAAGATCATCTGCCCCCACCTCCGCAGCAACAAACGCCTCCTCACGTTCTAAACGTTCCACCTGTTTCTACAGTCCTTCCTGCATCTACACTCTCTACCCTACATCCAACAAATCCTTTTGGACTTGGCACCTCAGGAGGTGCGACAGGAGGTTTTTCCACGCCTCAGCCAGCACCTAGGTTGACGTATAGGGATTTAGCACACCAACGTACACCCCAAACAGCTAATCACAATATATTTAATGAGCCTCTTACAGATTGTAGATATGATCCAGTGCCCGGTAAACACGACAGAATGTTGCTATCATCAGTACGTTTACGACGAGTTTCGACCTATCTAATGACGCTACCGGGAATGATTGGTCATCTAGACAAAATATATCACTTTATCCAAACAGGGGAAGGTCCTGAAAGTATTGGCGAGGCCATGGAATACCAGAAAGTGGACATGCAAAAATTATTGTTACGCTTCTTCATAAACTGCTTGATCAGAAACAGAGATAGGCCTGAGGTAGATCCGGAGGAAATGCAAGTACTTACCAGATGGGGTCAGAATATAGCAGACGGAAAACATGATAAACAGAAGAGTATAGAAATTATGCACCGAAAGATCAGAAAAGAAGTAGAACGAATACATGAAAGAAGATTAGAGGCAGATAAAACTGAATCAGAGGGAGAGGAGGAGGAACAGTCAGAAATGACCACAGGACAATTAGAATTACCAGCTAGAGAAATGATAGCTTATGTAGGTAAAGGAAGATCTTTTAATAATGCAATACGTCCGATACGTCCAGAATGTAACAGAATTTTTCAAGCAGCTATCTCAAATCCAAGGACCCCTGAACACTTATTCCAGGCTACTGATAAATTACTTCGAGAACGAAGGGGGTACCATGTGCTCGATTCTATGGATGAACAAGAATTAGCCAGGTCAGCAGTACAATGGGCTGACAGTTCTGAAAAATACAGTGATGATGCGCTAGCACACACGTTTCTGAACCTCACACCAGGCGAACAGCGTTTAGCTGGTATATACATGATACAACACCTCCTTATATTGTATAAAAACGAACACTCCGATCCTGATCCCCTACCTGATATACTGATAGAATTACTCACGAATAAATGGAGAGGTATGGGTACCGATCTAATTAAGGTAATTCTAGAATACCGACACAGATATAGTGCCTTTTTGTGTCCAGAACATGATCCAGCTCCCTCCATGGAAAGAAAAACGTATTACATAGACAGACAGAATCCCTTACGCGAAGTACACCCAGTTAGAAATGATGATAATACTTTTAGACGCGTGTTCGTGTACACGCCCATAACTAAAATAGAACTATTGGAAATGAAAAAATTAGTGCCCAGCCATGACAAAGATCCAGCAGGTTTCCACCGTGAACTAAAGGACATGTTACTCATGGGTGATTATACCTATCCTGACATTATGAAAATATTGAAAGTATTATTGCCTGCCGGTATTTACGAGAAACTGAAAGAAAAAGAGTGGGAGGTGGGAGAACAAAAGATTGATTGGACAGCATTAGAAAACGAAGAAAATGCCCGAACTGCAGGCGTAGGGCTTGGGGACAAAACTAAAGCATTACCAGGATTATTAGTACAAGTATTGCCACGTTTATTAACTACGAAAAAGGAAGACTGGGGAGCAATCTCAGCCTGTAAACAGAAACCCGATGAAGACACTAGTGATTTCTATTCCCGATTTGAAAAATGTTTTGGTATTAATAGCGGCCTAAAAGCAAATAGCGAGTCATATCCACATCTCTTTGTAACAAAACTAGTCGAGAATTCCCTGCCACAGGTTAAAAACAGAGTATTGAAAGTTGAGAGCACTTGGCAAGCTAACACTCCGTCACAAATGTTACAAATGTTACAGTATCACCAGAATAGAATTAGAGAAGAACAAGAACACGAACAAAGACGTATGAAAGACACGAAAATGAAAATGCTCGTCGCCCAGTCAGTTCCAGCTGACGGTCATAAAAAGGGTGCGACACAGTCCAGTAATTCAGCGGTTCCTGTAAAAGGGACATGCAACTATTGTAAACAGCCAGGTCATTATATAAACGATTGTGCAGTTCTGAAACACAATATCTCTACGGGTAAAACCAAGGAGAGACCACGTCCACCTAGACAGGATCAGATCCAACAACAAGCACCTCAGCATGTACAGCCTATGCAAGCTGCACAACAGACCGTAGCGGTACCACCGTCACAGCCTATTGCCGCAACACAAAACACGACACATCAGATGTACCAGTATGCACAAAATGACTATCCAGATTATCAGCGATACACATGAAATAGCCTAGAGAGGGAAGTTGGCTTACCCCTTATTGAGGTTCCTGTAGATCAAGAGGGTCCTTATGTACAGAGTCAAGTATTAGGGAAAGACAGAAAGTTTTTACTTGATACAGGGGCAAGCAGAACAACTATAAGTCACGACGAAGTCCCAGGGGCACCCCTCTCAGGCTCACAAAATATTTCCCTTGGTTTTTCAGGAAAGCCTACTATTAACGAAGTATCGCAACCGCTTCCACTTACAGTTGGTCCGTTGACACGGACTACAGATTTATTTCTTACTAAATCATGTCCAGAAAACTTGTTAGGTAGAAAAACATTGAAAGCTCTAGGAGCTATAATATGTTGTTCTCCGGACGGAGTACGACTATTTTTGCGTGACTTTAAAGGTCACTACGTGTCAAGAGACATGGATCACCGGTTACAGAATCTACCTGCACATTTATGGGCACAAGGCCCCACTGATGTAGATTGTATGCACATTACACCATATCGAGTCACACTCAAAGCAGGAGTGGTATTACCACGAATGCGACAATACAAGTTACCTCCAGATGCTGTAGTGGCTTTACTGCAAATCATTGACGAGCTCATTGCACAAGGAGTGGTTGTGGAAACCGACTCCAATGTATGTAATTCTCCGATCATTCCGATTCTTAAACGAACTGATCCAAAAGCACCCCCAGTATATCGATTAGTTATTGATCTGCGCGAA
Source organism: Triturus cristatus (assembly GCF_964204655.1). Classification (NCBI taxonomy): domain Eukaryota; kingdom Metazoa; phylum Chordata; class Amphibia; order Caudata; family Salamandridae; genus Triturus; species Triturus cristatus. The sequence goes on along the minus strand of NC_140590.1, from coordinate 78,014,064 downwards.
TTGAATAAATGCATTGTACCACAATATCCCGTGGTTCCAGATATCTCTTCATTACTGACAGCTATTGATTCAGAAGCAACGTTCTTCACTGTAATTGACCTCAAGAACGCCTTCTTTAGCGTCTCAATCGATCCGGAAAGCCAATATTTGTTCGGATTCAGTTTAAATGGACGAAGCTTTAAATTCGCACGCGCACCTCAAGGATTTACAGAAAGTCCCAGCATCTACAGCCAAGCACTGAAAAGACAACTTGACAGTATCCACATGCCTGTTAACACTGCACTGCTTCAGTATGTTGATGATCATGAAAAAGCATCACTGACGGTCTTATATTTTCTGGCCGACAAGGGACACAAGGTGTCCCCTTCGAAGCTGCAATTCTGTGCCCAGCAAGTTGTGTACCTTGGGCACTTGCTGTCCAAGGGGGGGAGACAGCTCACACCTGACCACATCCAGTTAATTGTAAACCTGCCACCACCCAAGACACAAAAGGAGGTACGGGCCTTCATAGGCCTCACTTCGTACTGTAGGCAGTGGATCCCCCAATACGCATTTCTAGCAAAACCACTCATTCAGTTGACAACCCAGGAGGCAGCGACATCGACTGTCCTCCCTTGGACTCCAGAACATACACAAGCTTTTGAAGACTTAAAGAAAGCCTTATGCCAAGCACCTGTTTTAGCGACACCATGTTACAGTAAGCCTTTTACACTTTTTGTTACAGAACGTGAAGGTACTGCCTTGTCAGTACTCCCTCAGGAACAAGCAGGATCACACAAGCCGTGTGCTTACTTTTCTAGCACGTTAGATCCCGTAGCTCAGGCTCTTCCTGCGTGCCTGAAATCAGTCGCAGCGACAGCTTTAGCGATCAGACAAAGCGATTCCATAGTATTAGGACATCAATTGACAGTACAAGTACCACACGCAGTAGAGGTTCTCTTGAACCGGACACAAACACAACACTTGACTATAGCACGACTGACGGGTTATGAACTAACATTGTTCCAGCCACACATAGAAATCAGACATTGTAGTACATTAAATCCTGCCACACTTTTGCCATTAAGTGGAACAGACCCATTGGCACATGATTGTATTGAAGTCATTACTATTACGACGAAACCCAGACAAGACTTGACAGACATTCCATTATCAGACCCAGACCTAACACTTTATGTGGATGGGTCATGCATGAGAACAAGTACAGGAGAATTAGTGGCCGCTTATGCAGTCACAACAGACACTGAAGTCATTGAAACGAATTGTATTAACACTTTGTCAGCTCAAGCAGCAGAGCTCATCGCTCTGACACAAGCCTGTATTCAAGCCAAAAATAAAAAAGTTAACATATATACAGATTCACGTTATGCATTCGGAGTTGTCCATGACTTCGGAGTCCTTTGGCGAGAGAGAGGTTATTTAACTTCTCATGGTGCGAACATTCAACACGTTCCCTCATTCAAGCTCTATTAGATGCAATACATCTACCTACTGCGATATCTATCATGAAGTGTAAGGCCCATACAAAAGTCACCGATATTATTTCCCAGGGTAACGACCTAGCAGACCGAACAGCTAAGCAAACAGCACAGAATAGGACTCATGCAACTGACTTGACAAAGACAATAGTTCCGACACACTGCATGACAGTTAAGGATCCCGCCCTTGATGTAATTGACATACAGACACATGCTACACCAGAGGAAATCAAGAAATGGACTGAACTAGGAGGGATCCAAACAGATCAGGGATGGATGACGAAGGGAAAATCTACATGGTTTCTCCCCGACTCAATGGTTCAAGTTATCATTAACACAATACATAGTCCAGCACATTTAGGAGAAAAAGCTATGTTAGACAGTATTCAAAACATTTGGTTTAATAAACACTTACGAGCTGCAGCCAAACAGAAAGTCCGTACTTGTATGATTTGTTGTCAGTTCAACCCAGGTAAAGGTGTACCTGTAGAGCAAGGTGGATTTCAACCTCCCGATCACCCTTTTGAAGTCCTCCAGATGGATTATATCCAGATGGAACGTTGTCGAGGATTTAAATATGTCCTCGTAGTCGTATGTGCTCTTTCCCGTTGGACAGAGGCATATCCCGTCTCAGATTACACTGCCCCGACTACTGCCAAACAGTTAGTTCGTGAATTCTTCCCACGGTATGGTTTGCCCCGTATCGTGTACTCAGATAACGGCCAGCCGTTCTCATCCGAGCTAATGAAACACATTTCACTCTTGTTAGGCTATCAATGGAAATTCCACTGTGTCCGACATCCCGAGGCAGCAGGTCTCGTGGAACGTCATAATCAGACTCTGAAAATTCGACTTTCTAAAATCTGCAGAGAGAAAGGTGTCGACTGGATAGTAGCCTTACCAGTTGCTCTCTTTTACATGAGAATGGTAGCACATTCTCGAACAGGGCTATCCCCGTACGAGGTGGTCTTCGGTAGGCCACCAAATATGTGGGGGACACCTATACCTCGTAAAATCACTGATGTTGATTGTAATATGCTGACAGATTACCTTGCTTCCTTGATGTCTGCACTACAATCTTGCCGTTCACAGGTAGCTGCAGCCTTTCCCGACAACACCGAGGTGAAGCCCCATGAAGTGGTTCCCGGAGACTTTGTCTCCATAAGAAATTTCGACAGGAGGAGCCCGTTGGAGCCTCGCTGGCAAACGCCAAAACTGGTACTTCTGACCACGAGGACAGCAGTGAAGGTCGAGGGTCGCAAGGGTTTGCTACACTCGAGCCATATCAAGAAATTTCATGGACTACCATCTGATTTGAACTCTCAGCCCTGCCCCCTTCCACAGACTGACTCAAAACTCCCCCTGGTTGAGAAAACCGAATCGCAAGAATACAAACTGAAACTAAGGTCTAGCAAGTCAGACAATTTGATTGTTTAAGTCCTCTCCAAGGTGAATCGGTTGAATTAGTCTCTGACATGTATCCTCTAGACCGAATTAGCGAGAGAAATAGACAGAAACAGCTCAAGAAACATGCATACTGTAAATCACTTCGTAGTCACTGTATAGTGACATTATTAATTATGTTTTTCCTAAGTTTTTTGATTATTGCTGCAAGTATACTGTTGCACATGTACTATCCTATTTCCAAGCGTGCTTACAATGTTACTGCCGAACATTCTTTTAGTGAATTACCTCCACATGAGTTGTCCTACAGATTTGCGCTGCGCAACAACACATTCATTAGTATGTTACATCATTCCCATCAGACCAGCAATGCTACAAATTGTTGGATATGTGGCCGACTCCCTCCCTATCAGAAATACAAAGGAGTTCTGCCTCTCTTTCCGTACCCGTTCACACACAATGGTTCCTGTGGAGCATGGCTTAGTTTGATTAATTCTTTAGATTCAAACACTGTAGTTTACCAGAGCAACTGGGTATGGGGAAACCTGAACTTAGTCTTGCTTAAAGCCTGTTACCCTAACAAGGAGGGACTTCCCAAAAGAACAGGAACTGATCTAGAAAATGAAGTATATGGATTAGGTAATTTTACACTTAACCTCATGATTCTGAATGTTGAATCCGAAGCTGCACCAGTCTTGCCCGCTATGTCAGTATTTCCAGTTAGAGGTGAATTATGTGTAAGAAAGAATGGTTCAGTACACCTGGGTCATAGTAAATGTACTACTGTGATCGAATTCAGTGATCAAGGCAAGTCTACATCTAGAGCTTCTCGTCATTCCTACTTCATATGTGGTCATACCGCATATATACGTTTACCTCTAGATTGGGATGGTACCTGTTACATTGCATTCCTTCTGCCACCTGTTTTCCTAGCCCCTCCTGATTATCATAGAAATACTCATCTAGTACACAATAGACCTCAGAGAGATATCCCGATTGTTGACTACACTGAAACAGCATGGGAACAATATACAGACTTCAATAAAGGTCTCTTTCCTTACATAGGTGTTGTCTCAAATAGTAAACTGATACGTAGATTAACCAGAACCCTTGAAGCAGTAGTGAATGAAACTACCTCTGCCCTAGGCAACTTAACAGAGGAGCAGTCTGCGATGCGGATTGTTGTTCTCCAAAATCGTCTTGTCCCTGACGTCATCCTAGCCGATAGGGGCGGAGCCTGTAGGGTCATCGGATCAAGTTGCTGTGTTTTCATTCCAGAAAACGCGCCATCCGTATATAAAGCCATAACTCGTCTTCACAAGATTGCAAGCCAGATACATCAGAATCCAGGCACCTGGACATGGTCCGGTTGGTTCTGGAGCGTGTTGTCAGCCTGGGGATGGAAAGTCCTATCCTTCCTAGGTATTGGCCTTCTCATAATATTCAGTTGTTGCCTGTGTCTACAATGTGGACCAGCGATTTGCGGCCTGTGTGCCACATCATGTATTTCACGTTCAAGTTCTCATTCAAAATTCCGGAAGAAGAAAGGAGAGCAAATGATGTTACATGAACAGATTGATGGATTCCTGAAGATCGATATTTCATGAAGGGTCCGTAGGGGACAAGGAGGGAATGAGGAAATATGAATTTTTATGGTCAATTGTGTCCCCTATCTTAGACCCCAACGGCTCCATGTACATGCTACAAGTACATGTATGTTCCCTCCACTTCAAGCTATGAAGACGCAAATACAATTGTGTCCAACGTTAACATGTCCTCTTTCAGATCTGCCATGAATGGGTCAGATACTCCGTTCCTAAGTATGCTTTGCCACCGTCTTTATATGGTATACTTTTCACGTTTTCCAGCTCTGGCAAGCTAGGCCCTGAATTCTGCCATCGAGCCTTTTCCTGCTTCTGCCTCTGAATGCTCCAGCCTGGACCTGCATCTGTATCCATGAACTTTGTCCTACTCCCTGCGCGGCTAAACGGTGCCTGGCCCGGCCTGTTGCCTGCCAAAAACTGTATTCAGCCTTCAAGTTATCTGCTCCGCTCCTCATCCAATACATTCCTGTCTAGTAGTTTAGGTAAACATCCTTCCAGCTGCAGAGCCAAGGGCCCGGCCTTACTGTCTCCGTGCAAGTAATTCATAGCTTTCGTTTCCATGGTAGGCCCATGCCCCCTCGCATCTCATGTAGACACTTAGACGCTTGTACACGCACTAGCAGTCAGTATAGAATAGCCTCTGCCTGAGAGACCTTTCCTTCCAGATAATATAGTTCCTTAAACACAAGATATTAGATACGATTTGGGATTAGGTTGTTCTGACATCCCAGACTTCTGTCTCCTCATGTAGGGCTAAATGTCAAAGTCCCCTTCACCCTCTAGTTACACGTCAATCACACGTCATGCGGCTGCACGCGCATCTCTGCCATGTATTTCTGCTGACATTGCAGGATTCTTTTATGGATCCACCCACCTGTGACATCCTCTTAATGACGTTTCTAGTATACGCCTTTATGCACGCCTACTGTAACGCCTTTTTCATTACGTATGTGTATTCTTATCAGCTGTTACGCCTCCTGCATCTGTCTTTACTGTAATGCAATTATTATAAATATGACAACCTGTCAATAATGTATTGCCGATCCCTTCCTGAACCTTCGTGGTGACGGAACCCGATTGCCTGGTTCGAACCATAATTCCTTTGTAAGGAATAAATTCCCTTTTATAACCTCAAATACCACGGATTCTGCCTCTTGTTTTTACTGAGTTATTCTTATTGAATTTTACCGCATAAATTAAGTCTAGGTAATTTAAATTTACCACACCATGATTACAGTACATGAAATGTCCAGGTGTGTCTCTAGGCGGAATGTTAACTGGTTCCTCTAGTACACCTTTTCTGGTACATATCTTACGCAGTTTTGAAAACAATGGCATGTTGGAATGTAACCGATAACAAAAATCACAATGAACCAAGAACAAAAATCACAATGAAACTAACTTACATAAAAACCTGACACATTCAAACCTAACTGAACCTGACTAAGACAATAACATTCATACAGTTAAATCGGTGCACCTGAAAACTTGACTTTAATACTTGATGCATGCTCTTTAATACTTGAAAACATACCGGTCTCACAAGTGAGACACGTCTTTACCGTGTTCATTAAATGAACCCGTCTTTATGCAACCCCCATGAAAAACTCACCGGGAAGCAGAACTTGAAGGCCTCAGACACTTGACGCTGAGCAGGGAATGGCGTATCTTTGGTGGATCTCTAGAAACCTCGGACACAGCTCTCTCGCAGGTGGGCTCTGGGTTGGGACGATCCGCAATCCTCACCGCCTCATATGGATGCCTGGTCGCAGTCCTCCTCCTTCGGTGGCCTGAGGGAGTTGGCGGGAAAACCCGCGACGTGCGCACTTGAAGTCCGTCACGGCTGTGGAAGGGGGCAAAACTGGACCTTCATCTCCGGCGCGTGGGGAAGGAGATTCGTCCCTATTCGGGCACCATTAAATGTCGTAAATAAAGTATTACGCACTCATAATTTCTATAATATCAATATGATCATGCATAAAGCAAGAGGCTGAGTCTGTGGTATCAGGTTCAAAAGGGCTTTATTCCAATAACTCGAGTTATAGGGAGAATAGTTACATCACCACAAGGGATCAGGAAGGGTCTTCTGCTCAGAATATTCTCAAAATAATATTCTCAAACTTTATTCACAGAGTACAGTATATATACATTCAATATTATACGTAAGCAGGAGTGCTTCAGGCAGAGCAAGAGAGAATGAGATAAGAGCATGTGGGCGTGTAAGTAGGCGTGAAGGTGGGCGTCCATGTGGGCGTCCACGTGATGATCATTGGTGAATGTCATAGGTGGGTGGATACCTGGAGGGGGTTGCGTGATCAGCTGGAACTTTACTGGAACTTTGCCTTACTTGTGCTCAACTCGAGCATGACGTGTAATTGACGTGTGACTGGGGGAAGGCTGCTTGTGCAGTCGGGGAGTCTGGAAGAGAGGCCTTCAGTGTCAGGACGACCAGTACATCTTGTATTATCTGATATCTAAAGTCCGGAGCAGGGACTGATTTGTGACATAGGTTGCCCATCACCAAGAGCCAATGTGGCATCTATTTCTTCATTCACTGCGTAGGCCTTACATGGGGGCTATGGGCTTTTCACTGACGTGAGCTTTGCAATCACACAAAAAGAGACAGAAAGGCTAGGCTCTCTCCTTTGCAGATGGGTTATGTTTATTCCTCCTTCTCCAGGCAGGAATGTGGTTCAGTAGGAGTAAGCAGATAACCGTGCTCAATACTGTCTCGGCACCTCGGACAGGGCCCCTTTGGCTGAGGCCCAAGTGTGCAAGGCCAAGGATACGCAGCTGCAGCTCTCAGAGCTCTCAGAGCGTCTGAGGCCTGAAACCTCTTTTCGGCTCTGGCTGAGCCAAAATAATGGGCTTTCATGAAAATGACACGAGTATAGAAAACATGATGCAAAACGTGTAGGCCTCAATGTAGATTTGTCGTTTCTCTCATGGGAGACTGGATGATGGCAGGCCACGTTTATAGTATAAGCATCATGATAGACAGGCCATGGAGGGGAAATGCATGGGATACATGCATGTGTACATAAATGATGGGGAACACACAGGGGACACATAGGCCTCATAATTATTATTTCCTCAGCCTGCCAACTAACTTCACCCATTATGCCACAGATCAACTTGTCCTGCAGCTGCTGAGTCCCCAAAACCCGGGTGACCTTCCAGCACTTCATCCAGGAACCATCACCTCCTGAGGGACAGTGGCACTGTCCCCTGCATCCTGCAGACAGCAAATGAAGTACGAAGAGGACTCCGGAACTGCCAAAAGCCAAAGCCCCCAAGTACCGCTACATCTGAGCCCCCCAGCCCGTGAAAAAGTGGGCCAACAGTGTCAGTGTGGTCCCCAAGCCCTCGAGGTACTGAGTCCACTGTGGAGTGACACCTCATAATTGCCCGACATCGCCTGCAACCTCTGTGTGTAGGTTCCCTCCACCACAGGGGTTGCAGGGTGGAGAAACCCTACACTCCAAAGACCCTCTGCACCCAGAATCCCCATCCCGAGGAGAAGAGGACCAAAGGTGTCCCCACGTCCCCCAACATCGCAAGAACCGAAGCCAATTGTTGGTTTCTACGGACTGCCCTCCCAGTCTCTTCCTGCAGCCTCTTTGTGACCGTATAAAACCCCATTAGCTTGTATTGGGCAACCAACGCTGTTAGCACCACTGCACCCAGCCACCTTAGTGCCACTGGAGGTGACCTGTTGGTGGTGGTTTTGACCTTGCCCTGTACTCACCTTTGACCCAAGACACTGGTTTTATAATTCGCTGACAAAAACTGGTAAACTGCATATGTTTTTACTTTCATAGGTTAACATTGCAGCTCTCAAAATTGACGACTTTTTAAACTTAAAAGTATTTCTCTTTGAAAATGTACTTCCCTGAACAAATTGTTTATTGTGCCTAAAAATATATAAAGATATTCAATGTTATTGATGCACACGCTTCAGAGTAAATATACACAGTAAAAACAATTTCCAATGTGAACTTCAGCTCTTCTTGTTTATTCATAAAGGATTCTTCCACTCCCAACGCGTTTCGTCGTTTGTGGCGTATATCCCATACGACTTCCTCAGGGCTGGAAGTAACATAAGTATCAATTGTAGCGAATTATAATAATGATGGGCAACAAACAGATTCATGCCCCAAAACTGTGTACCTAGTGCAGAGGAATCAAAGGTGCATACAGGTGCTACATACGTGTCCACAGTTGTGAAATTTATAGATACAACAGTAAACAGAGTAGTCTCAAAACATACTAAACACATTCTGGAAAACAAAATTAACAATTCTGTATTTTTGTGACACAATGATTTGTAACCAATGATTGATTCACTCACCAACCCTAGTGAATTGCATGCTTTGTGTAGCTACACGTATGGGATATACCCCTCAAACGACAAAACGCGTTGGGAGTGGAAGAATCCTTTATGAATAAACAAGAAGAGCTGAAGTTCACATTGGAAATAGTTTTTACTGTGTATATTTACTCTGAAGCGTGTGCATCAATAACATTGAATTTATATCAATCTTTGATTGAGCTCGTAGGGGTTTTGTGTGGTGTTCCCTATATTGATAGCACCGCTGTAAATTTTTTATTTCTATGTTAGATTCTCGGATTAATTTTGAGCAATTCTGTTTGTAGCGCCACATAGCCTTTCACACCCACTAAGTATTGTAATATATAAAGATACTTGCTATTTTTTATAAGTCACTGTGGATCTCCTTATTGAGTCGTGTGTATCATTTATTAACTGTTGTGTGTATGTGCAGATGTCTTGCACTCCTCCAAGATAAGCCTAAGGCAGCTCAAATACACTACTCCCTAAAGAGCGCCTTGGGATTGCTAGTGCAAGCCCCTGTCCACCTATAAGGGAACCCCTAGACTCTTTCACGATATATCTTATTTTGGTATATCATATAAAGAGCCAGCTTCCTGCAACGTGACTGCAGTAATCCTTTAGAATGTGACTAGGTCCGGTTTGGAAGACAATGGGGCAGATTTATAAGCCCCTTGAGCCTCTTTTACGCTGCCGTTGCGACGCAGCGGCGGCGCAAAACCAGCGCCAGGCTGCGGGGTATTTACAACGTGACGCATCTGGGATGCGTCACGTTGTAAAGCCCTGCACCAGAAGTAGGCGTTCCTGCACAGGGGGGGGGGGGTGCGTTCCGTCGCAGGAACGCCTCCTAAAAGTGACTGAGTGAAATCTACAAGATTTCACTCAGTCACTTTTGAGCTCATGCTGCGTCAAAACCCTGCGGCTGCTTAAAGCAGGCGTAAGGATTGATGCAGCATTGTGAAGATAGGGCCCCCCAAAGCATTGCTGGAGCTGCATCGTGCTTGCGACGCAACTCCAGCAATGCGCCACTTTTACGGCACAGATGCGTCATGTATTTGTGCCGTTTTTGCCCCATGGTGCGCCGCATTGTAAATGCTGATATGCAGGGATGCACCAGTTATTGTAAATATGCCCCATACTATCTATTGTGTCTCCTGATGTGTGTGATGGATTAGGAGGAGCTGCTGTAGCTTTTGTGTGTCTAGGACTGAGTGGATAGTTCTATGGTGTGGCATATTAGGTTTGTCAAACCATATGTTGAGGTCAACAAGGATGCATAGGTTTGTTTGTATTGTAAGAAGTTTAGAGATTGTGTCTAGGAATGTGTCAGTAATTTTGGTGGTGGTCTGTAGGGAAGTAGAAAGTAACATGTAAAAACTGGGTTAGGAATACATCTAATAAGGAGGGTCTCACAACCTTGATGCACTTTGTAGTTTCTTCAAATATGACGGCTATGCTACATCCTCTTTTTTGTCTATGTGATTTTGTGTCACAGTTGGATATCTTGGTGGAACAGCTTCATGCAATGCCAGTGACATATCTTCCCCCAGCCATGATTCTCTTCAAGCACAGCTACAATTGCTGCCAGGGTGAACCACTAAAGTCAATAAATTAACCTGTGCTTAACTCCCTGCTAGCTTGGCACAAAAGTAGTCAGTCTTAACTTACAGGCAATGTGTAAAGTATTTATGCAGCACAAAACAGTAAGAAATTGAAAACAAACACAAGAAAAATCTTAAACCAATTTTAAAAAATGCATTACATTTCAATAATTATTTGACACCAAAACAGCAAAAATCCAATTAGTAGAACCAGAGTTATGAATTTTTAAATGTTTTGTGACAATCCAGCACTAAGAAGCAAAAAGCGCAAACCGTGGTTATCTGGTTGCAGTAGACCGGGTCCAAGTCACAAGTTCTGGCTGAGTGCGGGCTAGATACAGGACAGAATTCAGCTGAAAACAAAATACTTTGTGGCCTCTGCATCAAGATATAAAGCCCTCATGTCGAGGTGCACAGGCCAGCATTGAGGAGTCATTGACAAGAAGCTGCGATGTGAGGTTTGCAGTCGAGATGCTTCACGCAGCGGAAGAGCAGATAAGTTGTTGAAGGGAGCTTGAGATGTGGGATCCTGCATCATCGTCAGGAAAGCCCTGAAGCTGCTAAGACTTGCACTAGAATGCTTCAGTGATCAGGATGAGATGAGTCATGCTGGGCTGGTGTTAAGCTACATCATGCTGCGAAGAGTTGCGAGGGGTTTTGTGGACCTTGAAAAGGCCTGCTATGTCCCAATGGCTTGAACGGGGGGTCAGTACGACCCTTAGGGATTCTGAGGAATCCTGGGTCCATACAGAGAGGCTGGATTCAGCAGACAGCTCACGGTAGCAGAAGAGTCATGGTGCAGCAACAGCAGGCCTTGGGCAGCAAAGCTGTCCTTGGTCAAGAGATTGGGGCTTGGGCAGCAGGGAAGACTTCACAGCTGGGTAATCCTTCTTCCTGGCAGAGTTCACAGGTTCAGAAGTAATTTGAAGAGATGGGTCTGAGGGTCCAATACTCATACCAGGATCCTTCTTTGAAGTCGTAGAATTTTTTTGAGTTTTCTTCTATAGAATTGTCCAGATTTCCCTGCCTCTCTGGTCCCAATCTGTCTGGGAGCACAATAGGCTGGTGTGAAGTCCTTTGTATGTGAGCTGTTCCAGTGCCCCTGAGGTGTAAGTGTGGTCTGTGGCAACTCTGCCCCTCAATCAAGTCAGTGATGACCAATCCTGCCAACATCAAGACCCTCTATTGTGATGCTGTCTGGGAGGAATAAAGGCCAACTGACAACTACACCTAGTCATGTGACCAAGGAACAGGCTGCAAGAGTGAAATAGTTGCAATAAGAAATTGCTAACTTTCTAAAGTGTCAAGTTCAGAATTGTGACTTAAAATCCGACCTTACCGTTAAAGAGGGTTTTAAATTACAATTCTTTAGACACCCACTGTGACTTCCCTACCTACTCCCAATCAAAAGTTAGCTCTAAATGTAATAAGGTTACCCACTGTTATCCTATGGGGGAGGTGGGCTTCACAGTAGTGAATTTGTGAGATTTTCACTACCAGGACATATGAAACATAAAAGTACATGTCCAACCTTTTATCTACAATGCAGTCTGCCCAATGGGCTTTCTAAGTCCTACCTTAGACATGACATATGTAAAAAATAGGGAGTTTGAGCCTTGGCAAGGGGGTTATATTGCAAGTCAAATTGGCAGTTTAAAGTAAAAACAGGCTACAGTAGAAGACTTGGAACATGTTTTAAGGGATACTTAAGTGGGTGGTACAATAAGTGCTCCAGGCCTACTAGTAGCATTTCATTTAGAGTCCTTTGGTGTATTTGTTGCATAGAGCGTGTGAGGTAGTGATTGGTTTAAGCGTTTGCTATTTATGATGATATTCAAAGACGAGTGGATGAGTGTAGGTATGCTGGGAAGTTTTTGAATGTGTGAGATTATGGTCACATACATTGTGTATGTGTGTTTGATTTTGTTGTAGTTAACATTTGGGTCTGTCCCTTTCCTTTGCCCCCCCCCCCCCCAATCCGGCAGGCACCAATGTTTGTGGCCGAGAGTGAACTCCATTCCAGTGTTCTTGCCACTCACTCCCTTTTCCCTGTTCTTTCTAAAATCCCTTCAACTGGCAGCATGTAGCTGTCTGAATACCAGCAAAGGTACACAAGGACAGGAGACTCAACAACCTGGCAGCACCTGCTCGTGTTTTGAGAATCTTATGGCTCAACCTGTAATGCTGGACTGTCTGGAGACGCAAATGATGCGATGTTATTAATCCCAATTGATTGAGAAAGATGGTTACTGAGCCACCCAACGTTGTGAAGAGAAAAAGTTTTGGTTGCAATTGACCTACTATGAACTCTTTGAAATCTTCCACTTCACTGGACCTCAAACCCAGGAGAGAAAGGCATTGGCGCCCATCATTGTATGAGAGGATAGCCCCCTGTGGTTGATTAAAAGGCAGGTCTGAAATAGATCTGAGTATAATGCACTGCTCTTTATATAACATATGCATATTTAACTTATCTTTCATATATCTGACATATATATCATGGACGTTGTAATTTCGTTTTACCTTTTAGCAAGCAAGTGTGGATTTGGCAAGCCTAATTTATCTGCAATGTGTAATAATGCCCTATTCGATTCAAAATATCTGGGAAGCTTGTTTAATTAAAATAAAAATCTGTGGCATCAGCAGAAATGATATAACAAGTGTCCCATTTACTTGCCAGGAAGTACTTATGACTGGCACCATAAAATGTTGAACAATTAGAGTCATTTATTTGGAGCTTTCAGCTAGACTTGTTTAGGAGCTCGATCTTTACTGTTTCCCTTGTGTTTGTAATTCTAAAACATTTAGGGGCAGATTTACAAGCCCCTTGCAACACATTTACGCCGCCGTTGCGTCACTTTTGTGATGCAGCGGCGGCGTATATCATGCGCCATGTTGTGCCATATTTACAATGTGACGCATCTAGGGAGATGCATCATGTTGTAAACCCCTGCGCCACATGACACCTGTGTCAGGTTTCATGTGGGCGTTCCAGCGCAGGGTGGGCATTCCCTCACAGGTACGCCTCGTAAAAGTGACGCAGTGAAATCTACAAGATTTCACTGAGTCACTTTTACGGCCATGCTGCGTCAAAACCCTGCGCCTGCTTGAAGCAGGCGTAAGGATTGACGCAGCATGTTAGCCATAGGGCACCCCCGAGCCTTGCTGGAGCCGCGTCCGCTGGGGATGTGACACGCATCTGCCCATCCATGCGCCATGGCGTGCCGCATTATAAATGCGGCGCATCAGTGGTGGCGCACGGGTAGTTTTGCTGGTCGCAAGCGTTCTGCCGCATCCCTACTGATTTGCAGAGATGCACCAGACCTTGTAAATCTGCCCCTTAGTTTTCCATGGTTTCTTTTTGAGCTGTCTGCTTATTCATTTTATAATGATATTATATCTAATGGCTCTCAATGCAATTATGATAGGTTCCAGTGTCGCGCTTGCAGGCCTGCTTTCCAAATGCAAAATGTGTCCAAATTCAACTTTAGTGTTTGGGGCACGTAATAATTAATAAGCTACAATGTTGGCATATTAGGTACCCCTAGGTGTCCCAGGGATGGGGTGGGGTCAGGTATCTAGAAGGAGGACCCTTATAAAATGCCCTGGGTTTAGTGAAGTAGCACATTTCACTCCCCATATTGTGGTAGAGTGCCTCACAAAATCAACTTTAGTGCTAGAAGCACTGTGGAGTGAGTATCTGCAATATCTTTTACATATTTAGAACCCCTAACGTCTTCCCTAGGTATCCCTGGGGTGTGGGGTCCTGTAGATATAGGCAGTGTCCTTATAAAAGATATTTTACCCTGGTGTTAGAAAAATGGTCCAAGTCATTATTCCCATTGCAAATCCCCAGCCACATAGGCTAACATGACAAGAAGTTATTAAATATTAACTAACGTCAAGGGGGTAATAAAAATATAATTCAAGGGCTTCCTAGAATGGTATTGATAATAAATCCAACAATATGGTATTATTGAATGTATCCTAAAATGGATTGACAGGAAGTTATAGGACATTCGCTGAAAGCCAAAATTGAGTCTCGGGTGCTCTGATCGGATTGGCCAGAGTTAGGTGGATAAACCAGTCTGCTTTGATAAGGTGATAAGGAGCCCTGGAGGCAGAGAGCCATTCTGGGTTCTACTACATAGGAATGCGTTGGCAGGGGTTGTAAAACATCTTCTTCGAAGAGAAGAGGAGTCAGACAGTGTACATTTGGTACAGTTACTGCCCTACGCTTCTGAACCCAGCCAGAAGGCAGGCCTTAGGCAATAATTTCCAGATGCAAGGGGGAGAAAGCATATGTAGGTGAGCCTTCCTGTAGGCTGGTTTAGTTAGCTCTTCTCTCTCTGCTGGAAAGTCAGCCATGATGAATTTTGGAGAAATGGTGCTTTCTGGGAGAATATAGTGCCACACTTTGGAGGATGTGGTCAGACCCTGGGGTGTTGCCCTGCACCCTATTGGACAGGAGTGCCCTCCTGCTTGACCAAGAGAACTTGGAATAAGTATCTGAGAGGGGCAGAGCCTCTTAGATCTGCTGCTTGAAACAAGAAGAAGAAGAACTGTCCATGGCGCGAAGTTCGATTTGCACCAGACCCTGCACTCTGAATGACTGCGCCTGCTGCACAATCTGGAACTACAGACCTGTGGACCTACCTTGCTTTAAAGGGACTAAAGAATGGACTCGCTGCAAGCTACAAGTTAACAGAGCTCACCAGGACCATCACCACCAAGAATCCACAGCCTGGAGTACTACCAGTGGATTTGCAAGGGTTTTGTCCAAGTGGATTGTGGGAATTGAAGTCCCAAACTTTCAAGGACCATCTGCAGGCTTCCAGACCCTTAAAATACGTTTTGAACTCTTTGGAACCCTCAAAGAACTCTCAGGAAGACATTCTAGAAGTTTGGGGAAGTTTGGAGCATCTTTGGAAAAAAGCTCCATAAATGGAGTGACTCGACCTGGCCAGCCAAGCTGGCGACCCTCAACTGTGAGCCGGCCTGCCATCCAGGTACGTCCTGGTGAAAAGCCTTTGAGGTCCGACTTACAGAGTTTGACTGGGAGTTGGCTGAAATCAAAGTCAGCGAACCCTCACCGAAGGTGGCCTGGTGAAGAGCAGTGAGGAACCTCTAAAGAAAAAGCTCCATTTAAGTTTCTAAGTCATCATCTGATCAGATGATTTTGGCAACCTCGAACATGACACTCTGATCGTCAAGGGAATAATGGAAACAGGTCCTTCCCCTTTCATTGTCTACTCTGGCATACCCTTGGTAAAACACAGGAAAGATATGAACAGAGTTTTCAATATCTTTATTGAAGCAATTGTAATCTTGCTTAGAAAGAATGAGCTTCAATTATTTGCAGATAAAACAAAGCAAAGCAGGCAGCATTAGGAGCATGGTGAAGAGAATAAACAATCCAACCCTGTCAGTCTGATTTCTAAATATCTATTGTTAGAAATGAAGGTGTCTAGTTAGCAGAGGTTTGTGCCCTGTCCAAGTAGGGACCCCCTTGGGAGCTTGGCATGAGCAGTCAGGCTTATCTCAGAGACATTGTGTAAAGCATTTGTACAAACACACAGAGTAGCACAGTGGACTCTACACCAGTTTAGAAAAATATCCAATATTTATCTGAATAAAACAAGACCAAAACGACAAAAATCCAACATACACAAGCAAAGATATGACTTTTAAAAGGTTCAAAATAGTTCAGTGCATAGGAAACTATAGTTGCATCTCTTTTTATCACAAAGTATTTGGGATGTGCCAAAATCAAAGACGAAAACAGGAGCTGAGGAGTTAAGGCACTGAAAAAGCAAAGCAATGCATTGATTCCTTACTCCCAGGGATAGTGATGCGTTTATTTCTTACAAGGCCCGAGCGGTAAACTCCATTCCACTTGCGGCGTTTGTGAAATTTGGGCACTCTGTGCTCAGCAGAGTTCCTGAATTCAGTCTTTCGGGTACGGAGCATAGTTTTTTTTTCTATTCACGCCCATGAACTTTGTTGACACTCGACCACGAGCACCAAGATACACTTTGGCCACTTGTGGGATTTCTCGCACCACTGGCAAGCTTTCACGAGACTTCACGCTCATTTGCTTGGCTTCCGGCCACAACAACACCAATCTAGTGCTGATTGTGCTTGTAAATGGAGAAGTTGAGCAGCTTTTCTGCTGGAAATGCATCGGGGAAGCTTTTGGAGTGGATTATCATCTCAAACTGGCCATTGGGATTGTTTTTTCTGTGGGAGAAGCCTTTTTTTTTACTTCTTTTTTAAAGAGGAAGTAAGTGTCCCAGAGACATCAACTTCCTGTTCCTGTCCATCTGGCTCCTCCCAGTGCTTAGTCCCTCTCCGGGTCACTTTTCGTTGGGATTTGGAGCTGCAAGGATCACTCTCCTTGTCTGCTGCATATATACCATTTTATTTAAAGACTTTGTACTTGAGATCTCACAAGTAAGTTTAAAAACTGCTGTGTACGGGTGTTGTATGTTTGAATGGGGGCATGCACCTGGATTTATTTGAACTTTCATTCCATTTTTTAAATTTATTGTGGTGGGTGCCTTGCAGTTTTAGTAGGGGCCTTGTTATTTTTTTGTATGAAAGTTTTCTTCTTTTATAAAGGAAAAATGTTGAACTGTTCAGTACATTTTGTTCTCCATGTTTTTTAATGTTTGCAATATTGATTTATTTAATTCATTAAGTGGCCTAGCATGCCAATGGGACTTTCAGCTAGTAGACCCAGTACTAGTAAAGGGTGCATTAAACAACTGGTTATGTGGTGTATGTAGAATTGAAATGTAATTTAGGCCATGGATGGCATTGGATTAAAGGGCAAAATGTGTTTTGGGGGGTATTTCAAGTTATATTTGATGCCTTTGGAGGGTGTGTGTTGTTGTAACATTTCTTAGTCCAGTTAATTTTTGTTTTTGGCTTTGCTGAATTAATGCTCTTTTTTTGTATTATCAATCCATAGCTCCTTTGTCTGGCCAGTGTATGAGTGTGTTTGTCATAGGCCACCATTTGTCTTTCTTTTCCATGTCATGTGGCCAGGGGCCATTTTGTATAATCAGTGCCCAAAGGTTTGAGAAAAAAGTGATTTTTTCAGAATAATTTGAGGTTTGCAGGCGATTCTGGGTAGGAAAATGTTAGCAGGTTCATGCAAGTCACACCTGGCTGGACTCCCCCGGGTGTCTATTTTTCAGAAATGTGTGGGTTTGGTAGGTTTCCCAAGAGGGCCGCCGAGCCTGGGGCAAAAACACCCAGGTGATCCCGCTTGTAAAACTAGGTTGTTTTGTGAAAGGTTATTTTGATGTCTCCTCAATCCGTTTTGGGCCCTTGCTTGTCGCAGGTACTTGACCCACAGACACGAGTGAGGTACCATTATTATAGGGAGAGCTGGGGGAACGCTGAGTGGAAGGAAAATTGTGGATCCACGCAAATTCTAGAACTTTCATACACAGAAATTTCAGAAAAAAGTGATTTTTTCAGCTAGATTTAAGTTTTGCAGGGGATTCTGGATAGGAAAATGTTGGGGACCCACACAAGCCATACCTCGCTGGACTCCCCTGGGTGTCCAATTAAAAAAAATGTATAGGTTTTCTAGCTTTCCCTCGGTACCGCCAGAGCTAGGGTTCAAAATCTACAGCTAGGCACCTTGCAAAAAAAGGGTAAGTTTCCACTATGAAAATGTGGTGTGTCCACGTTGCGTTTTGGGCCGTTTCCTGTAACGGCCACTTGGCCTACCCACACAATAGAGGTACCATTTTTCTTGGAAGACTATGGGAAATGCGGATTGGGTAGAATTTTGTGGATCCACGCAGATTCCAGAACTTTCCACCACAGAAATATGAGGGAAATGTGTTTGTTTTTTACATAGTTTGGGGTTTGCAAGAGATTCTGGGTAACAGAACCTGGTGAGAGCCAGTCAAGTCATCCCATCCTGGATTCCCCCGGGTGTATAGTTTTCAAAGATTTTCAGGTTTGCTAGGTTTCCTTAGGTGCCACCAGAGCTAGGGTTCAAAATCTACAGCTAGGCATTATACAAAATAGGGGTCAGTTTTTACTGTGAAAAAGTGGTGTGTCCATGTTGCATTTTGTGCCGTTTCCTGTCGTGGGCACTAGGCCTACCCACAAAAGTGAGGTACCATTTTTCTTGGAAGACTTTGGGGAATGCAGGGTGGGTGGAATTGTGTGGATCCACACAGATTCCAGAACTTTCCACCACAGAAATGTGAGTAAAATGTGTTTTTTATTACAAAGTTTGAGGTTTGCAAGGGATTCTGGGTAACAGAACCTGGTAAAAGCCAGACAAGTCACCGTATTCTGGATTTCCTTGGGTGTCTAGTTTAAAAAAATGTAAAGGTTCTTTTAGGTTTCCCTAGGTGCCGGCCGAGCTAGAGTTTAAATGTACAGCTAGGCACTTTGCAAAAAAAGGGTCAATTTTCACTGTAAAAATGAAGTGTGTCCAAGTTGCGTTTTGGGCGTTTCCAGTCACAGGCACTAGGCCTACCCACACAAGTGAGGTACCATTTTTATCTGGAGACTTAGAGTAAGACAGAATTGTAGAGCAACTATTATTATCTATCAACTTTTGATGCATTCTGCCTTCCAAATGAAAGACATGTGTCAAAAGAAGTCACTTTGAAAAATGTCCTATAATTCTCATGCTAGTATGGATACTCACAATTTCAGAAATGTACACATACCTACTGTTTCTAAATAAATTGCTATATCCCGGTACCTAAAAAAAAAACATTGCAAGATTCTGCTCAGTAATTGGCTCTGGGTTCGTCGGGTTCTTGGTGATCCTACAAGTCCTATATATCCCCACAACCAGAAAGGTCCAGCAAATGTAATGGTATTTTGCTTTAAAACATCCGTCATAACTAGTAGAAGTTACAGGTGAAAACTTTGGCACAAATAACAGTTTTTCTCAACGCATTTACAATTCTTCCTATTTCCAACTATTAATTACTATAAAGAAACCTTGAAGGATCTGCACAATTGACCCCTTGCTGAATTCAGAAATGTCTAGCTTTTCAGGATCCATTATTGCTTTCATTCCCATTTCTTCCATTTACTGGAAGAAGGATGAAAGCACAAAAAATAGCAAAAATAGGCTATGTCCCAGTAAAATGCCAAAGCTGTGTAAAGAATTTTGGTTTTCTGACAAACGTCTGTCAGTCCCTGAAAGCTGGGAAAATTGTGATTTCAGCCCCACAAACCCTTGGTTGATACCATTTGCAGGGAATAAACCAGACGCTTTCATTTGCAGCACTTTTGTCCCATTTTTCCCCCCCAAAAACAAAATGTATCTGCGTTTTGGCAAATTTCTGGGTCCCCTTTAGGGGAATCCACAAACCCTGGGTACCTTTAGAATCCCAATGGTGTTGAAAGAAAAGGACGCAAATTTGGCGTGGATACCTTATGTGGTCAAAAAGTTACAGGGGCCTAAGCACGAACTACCCCAAATAGCCCAAAAAATGCTGAGCACGGGGGGAGGGAGGGGGAAGTCTAGCAGCGAAGGGGTTAATCTCCCTGTGCCTAAAAAATGAACGTGTCCTCATGTAATGCAACTGGTGCTTGTGTAAAGCGCTCTGATACCTGATACCTTTGGTTCAAGTTTGTGCTATATAAAACTCCATAAAATAAATAATAAATAAATAAATAAACATGCCCCTACTGTGTCTGTGCCATTCACAGACATTGTAAATGCAGTGAAGTCATTTTGAGTACAGGGGCAAGAAGTTTGACATTATGAACTCCACAGATCCAGGATGGTTCTACTAAAAACTGGGAAGTTTGGTACCAAAGGTCTCAGCACCTTAAACCCACACTGATGCCAGTGTTAGAGTTAATGTAGAAAGCACCGACAAGTGATCAGCCCTGGTGCTCTTCTTAACTGGCTACCAGCAATCTGCCACCACTAGACAAGTTTTTGGACCCCTGGGTAGGGAGCCCTCCGCTCTCTGGGTCCTGAAACATAGCACATCCTGGGCAGATGTGTCATGCCTCATACCCCAGGATGGGCAGGGTCCACAAAGGGGAAGCTTCAAAGCTTTGCTGCCTTTGTTGGCTATCCACAGCCTCTGCTGCTTTCAGCAGCTGGATCCCACCGGTTCTAAATCCCACTTTGGGTGGGAGAATCGATGTAAAAACCTAGTGAAAAAGGGAGATGTGCCCACCTCTGCCAACCCCACCCCTCAGGTGAGGGAGGCAAAATGAAGGCCATATCTCAGTCCCCTCCATCTCGGAGGTGCCTATGTCCCTCTCCCACTGGAAGGTGGCATTAGAGGGGGTGTTGACACCACAGGAAGAGACGCATTGGTCCTAACCTGCACACCCTATAATGCCTCTAAATCTAGTATTTAGGGGCACCTCTTAACTTCGCCCCTTTGATATGACAAGCTAAGAAGGTTGACCGAAGAGCTGTGCAGCAGTGGAGAAGATGACGACGACTGACTTGGCCCCAGCCCTGCCGGCCTGTCTCCTCCTCCAGTGACCCTGCTTCCAGAAATCGGCGTGGCCCTCAGTCAGCAACCTCAAGGACCTCGGAGGACCTGTGCTGTCTCCGACAAAGACTCCTGTTTCCCATGGGCACTGGATTTATTAAGCAAAGAAACAAATACCAGTCTCCGGATCCTGACAGATTTGCTACACTGCACAAATCTGCACTGTACAGCCATGGCCTCAGTTGGTGTGGCTCACCTACCCTGTGAAGTCTCCCAAAAAGGAACCCCTGCATCCTCTGCCCCCGAATTTGGTTAGCCCAGCCGTCAGTGCCCAGGTGTCCCCCAGCTATCCCAATTTCCTGCCCTGTCATTGGATGCCCTCGTCCAGCCTTCTGGTCCAAGCCTGCAGCATTTCTTCACAACTGACATCCTCCATTGGTTTGCATTGGGAGCCCGATGCCTACTTTGCACCCTGCCGGCCAGGTACCGCTCGAGGTGTGATTTGGGAGCCACCTTGTGGCCCCCTTTGTGCCTACCTTTGACCCCTGGGCCCTGGCCCAGAAACCGCAGGTACCTACCTATGACTGGTGCTCTTCAGAGTACCCCCTGTCTCTATAGCACTACATTGGGCCCACCTTTCCTTTGATCTCTGCACCCAGCTGCCTCTGTGCCGCTGAGGGTACACTCTCCTTACCTATCTGCCCCCTGCCCTGTTTTAGTGCTTCCAGCCCGAGACTGAACTACAAAACCAAGTACTTACCTGTAAGTCACTAACCTTGTTTTCCTTCATAGGAAATCATTGAAGTGTAACATTACCTTGCATTGCCTATCTTTATCATTGCAAAGTCTTAAACTGTACGTGATTGACATTTACTGAAAGCTTTCCTGAAAGTGGTAGCTATGGAGAGCAGCCTTCAGAATAAGTCTTAAAGGAATGTAAAGCAGCTTGTTTTACCAGTCTATAATCTCTTGAGTTACTACACATGAAAGATATCCACACCAGGTATATATATAATATATATGTATTTATTACTAAACACACCCTCCTAGTCTCTTTATGAGACTAGAGGTCAAAACACATGTTATACTTCAATAATCACAGTAAAATAGCACAAATACACGTCAGGCCCTAGAGGTGAGCCAAACCATATACTAAAATAGTGGTATAAGAACCACGACTTAACTAGACACAAGGCCTAGAGCCTGTAGAATCGCTGGGACCCCAAGGAACCACCCAATGTAGTGACACAGGGGACCCACGGGGGCTGTGTGCAGTGTGTGAACACAGCCGCGAGCTCCCGTTAGCTTCTATGGGGAAAGTCGCGGTTAGATTTTTAAAGATTAGGGACACTTAGAAATGAGTCAGGACCAAACCCTTTTGGACTTAGGAAGTTCTAGGGCTAACACGGGAGCACCGGATTACTCGTGTTACCTCACCCAGGGAAGCCGGGAGCATAGGTGTCTTTTGGTGTCGGGTCGTGTCGTCGATTTCAATGGGAGCTGGCGAAGAAGTGCTGCTGCCGTGAAGATGCGAAGTGTCTGGAGAGATCCAAACCTGGATCCAAGATGAGAAGAACCTGAAAGCATAGGGGACAGAGTCTGGGTCACTAGCCATTGACCAGGAAGATGATGGACAGATGCCCACTGATGTCGGGTGATTTCAGGTGAAAGAGGTGAAGCTTGACTCTTCAGCCACGAGGACCAGGAGGTGTCGAGGACAACCAGGAGCTGGATTCGAGCTGTCCTACAAAGGATGCTGAGTTCTGCAGCATTAGTGTCCTGATTGGAAACAACAAGCCTTGGCAACAGCAACCCACACAGAAACAAGAAAGATGCTTCGGTGCAGACCAGCAAGGTCTGAGGGGCTCACTACTTGGTAGAGAGTTGGAGCAACCAGGAAAGCCCAAGGAAATGCAAAGTTACCCCCTCAGGGACCCACCAGTCAATGGACCAGGGATCGCAAAGGGACCTCAAGATGAAACACAAAATGGTGGCCCACGGGTCACTCCGAATGACCAGGCTGACAATCTTTGGTGGATTCAGTGCTTGAGGTGGGGGTTACAAGTCAGCCCAAGCATAACTTCAAGAGATGTCGAGAAGTCAATGTACTTACAGAAATGCACGATGACCAGAAGTTCCGGCTCCACGCTACTCACGAGGGCTGCAGGTCTCAGCTTTGCTGGGGACTCGGGTCGGCCTCTGAGAGGTCTGGAAATCTTCTTCCTGGGCTGCGAATACTTCAGAGTACAGAGGGAGCTTTGGAAATGCAGACTGGCAAATTACTTTGTTGGTGCCTGCCTAGCAGGGGAGTCACTCCCTGACCCCAAGGGAGATTTCTTCAGTCCTCTGGTCTTGAGCAGAGTGTCGAAGGTCCAGGATTTGGCTTCAGAGTTTCATCCAGGGTAATCTAAAGTTCTGGTTACAGAGGTTCCTTACTTATACCTAAGGAAGGGGTTGGACTAGCTCTGGGGACCCACCTATGGGAGGGTTTGGAAAGAGGGGTGGCTACACCCATTTCCTTTGTCCAGTTTTGTGCCAGAGGAGGGGCTGGAAGCCCCCAAACCGGTCTGAGCTGGACTATGCACAGGGACACAAAATGTGCCCCCAGTGCAGGACTTCAAAGCGCTCAGAGAGTGCTCCCACCCAGCCCCAATACACATAATCCTGTCTGGGAGGTGGTTACACCTCCCTGTGACAGGAGACCTATTGTCCTGGCCTCCCCTGCCGTAGTTTCGGTCAGCAGTCAGAGGCCAGACTTGTGTCTGTGGCTGCAGCATCCATTTTGTGATACCAGGACTCTATTAAGTTTCTACCGGGTATACCGGGTATACCAGTGCTGCCATGTCTGTCCCTCTAGAAGGGTGGGATCATACTCCCACACCAGTTACTGGTGTGGGGGTATGATTCCAAGGTGTTTGACACCAAACACGACATGTTTCCGTGTAGCCAGTCCAAAGTTAGCATTTACCATTTGGTTATAATGCACTTAAGAGTATATGGTCAGGCTGCACTACAAACAGCATCAGAGAATGGTCTCCGAACACTGCAGAGGGGCTCTGCTCATGCAGGGGCACCATCTCACATAAGAACCAAGCACTCTGCCTTCAGGATTGATAAGGCCTGCCATAGGAGTGACATAGGTTTATATGTGTGTATATATATAGTGATATAGGTAACTTATATCACAGTAAGGGGTGCATGCACCTCTTTACACAGGCTGCAGTAGCAGACCTGTGGTGTCATTTTGGGTGGCTTTCCAGGGGTGGCTTAATACATCCTTCAGCACCTGGTAGGCCTCTGGGGCACCTATGCCCTGGGTACATAGTATACTATATACTATGGACTTATAAGGGCACGTCAGATCCAATCTGTAATGTACCTAAAGTACATGGAATCATTTTAGAGAGGAAGCAGCTAGGCTGGGGCCCTGAATAACCGGGTCACAACCAAACTAAAGTCGAAAAACAGTGAAACACCAGCAAAAGGTGGGGGTATACATGTGAAGCAGATCCTACTCTCCTACAAGAAATTGAAATCAGGACTTTTTAAATAGGAAGGTATCTAAACTACAAAATGACATCACCAGTTATGACCTTGTCACAGTTACTTGGGCACATTAAGCCCCATAGTAACCCACCAACCTTTGTGGTTTTTTATCGTACCAATCAATCAATCATTCAATCATAGGCATTTGTATAGCGCACTGCTCACCCGGAGAGTCTAAAGGCGCTGGGGGGGTGGGGGGGGGACACTACTGCTCGAACAGCCAGGTCTTGAGTTGCTTCCTGAAGGAGAGATGGTCTTGCGTTGTCCGGAGGTGGATGGGGAGGGAGTTCCATGTCTTGGCTGCCAGGTAGGAGAAGGATCTTCCTCCGGCGGTGGCTCTGCGGATGCGGGGGACGGTGGCGAGAGCGAGGCTGGCGGAGCGGAGCTGGTGGGTGGGCTTGTGGAAGGTCAGGCGGCTGTTGAG
Source organism: Triturus cristatus (assembly GCF_964204655.1). NCBI lineage: Eukaryota > Metazoa > Chordata > Amphibia > Caudata > Salamandridae > Triturus > Triturus cristatus. The sequence goes on along the minus strand of NC_140590.1, from coordinate 77,989,205 downwards.
GAACTTGGGGCCCAGGTCGTGGAGGGCCTTGTGTGCGTGGGTGAGGAGTCGGAACGTGATTCTTTTGTTGATGGGGAGCCAGTGCAGGTCTCTCAGGTGTCCGGAGATGTGGCTGTGTCGGGGGATGTCCAGGATGAGTCGTGCTGAGGCGTTCTGGATCCGTTGGAGTTTCTTCTGGAGTTTGGCGGCGGTGCCGGCGTAGAGGGCGTTCCCGTAGTCCAGCCGACTGGTGACGAGGGCCTAGGTGACCGTCTTCCTGGTCTCGGTGGGGATCCACCGGAAGATCTTTCGAAGCATGTGCAGGGAGTTGAAGCATGAAGACGAGACGGCGTTGACTTGTCTGGTCATCGAGAGGGAGGAGTCCAGGATGAAGCCTAGGTTGCGTGCATGGTCCGTTGGCTTGGGGGTGGCTCCCAGGGCGGGGTGCCACCAGGAGTCGTCCCAGGCGGAGGGTGATGATCCCAGGATGAGGACCTCCGTCTTGTCTGAGTTCAGTTTCAGGCGGCTGTTCTTCATCCATTCGGCGATGTCTTTCATCCCTTCGTGTAGGCTGGCTCTGGCGGCGTCTCGGTCGCTGGTGAGGGAGAGGATCAGCTGGGTGTCGTCGGCGTAGGTGATGATCTTGAGGTTGTGTTGACGTGCGATGGTTGCGAGGGGGCTCATGTAGACGTTGAAGAGGGTGGGGCTGAGCGATGACCCTTGTGGAACGCTGCAGATGACTTCGGTGGCCGCTGACCGGAATGGGGGAGGCGGACTCTCTGGGTTCTTCCGGCGAGGAATGAGGTGATCCACTCCAGGGCCTTCTCCTGGATGCCGGTGTTGTTCAGGCGCTGTACCATGGTGCGGTGGCAGACAGTGTCGAACGCTGCGGAGAGGTCCAGGAGGATGAGGGCCGCAGTTTCCCCGTTGTCCATTAGGGATCTGATGTCGTCTGTGGCTGCGATGAGGGCGGTCTCCGTGCTGTGGTTGGCTCGGAAGCCGGATTGCGAGTGGTCGAGGGATCCGTTGGTCTCGAGGAAGGCGGCTAGCTGTCTGTTGACGGTCTTCTCGATGACTTTGGTAGGAAACGGGAGGAGCGAGATGGGGCAGTAGTTCTTGAGGTCGGAGGGGTCTGCAGTTGGTTTCTTCAGCAGGGCACTGATCTCGGCGTGTTTCCAGCACTCCGGGAAGGTGGCGGTGTTGAAGGAGGCGTTGATGATGTCGCGGAGGTGGGGTGCGATGATGTGGTCGGCCGTGTTGTAGATGTGGTGTGGGCAGGGGTCCGTAGGGGATCCGGAGTGGATGGTGTTCATTGTGCGTGTTGTGTGTTCGGTGCTGACTGGGGTCCAGGTGCGGAGGGTGGCGGTGGGGGGCATCGGTTCGGTGGTGGGGTTCGTGGTTGGTGGGCCGAAGCTGTTGTGAATGTTGGCGATCTTGTCATGGAAGAAGGCTGCGAGGGAGTCGCAGAGGTCTTGCGAGGGAGTGATGTCATTGTTTCCGGCGTCGGGGTTGGAGAGCTCTTTGACGATGCTGAAGAGTTCCTTGCTGTTGTGGGTGTTGTTGTCCAGTCGTTCCTTGAAGGCTGTCTTCTTTGTGGCGCGGATCAGTTGGTGGTGTTTGCGGGTGGCGTGTTTGAGGGCCGTCATGTTGTCTGTGGTCTGGTTGGTGCGCCAGGTGTTCTCCAGGGAGCGTCAGTTCTTCTTGGAGGTGATGAGCTCGTCGGTGAACCAGGAGGCTTTCTTGCTGCCGCGTCTGCTGGGGGGGTTCTTCTTCAGTGGTGCGAGGGCGTCTGCGCAGTTGGTGATCCACTGTGTGAGGTTGTTGGCGGCCAAGGGTACCACGTAATTAAAAGTCTCCCTGTGGATACCCTTAGGTATTTTTAATGTTTTATATTCACACAGCACGCACTACACTCCCTCCACCCCTGGATACAGCACGCATACCCGCACACACCTGTCGGCTTTTCTGTTAAAAGACCTCCATGAAAGTGACACTTTCAATAGGTGTCCCTTCGGGCATTGCAGCGCCGGCCCGACGAGGAGCATAAGCCCAGTGATGAACCATGACATCCTTCAGGAAGTCTGAGGGCTAACAAAAGAGGCAAGACCTTAGCCTCCCCTTCGGGACTAGTTCATTGGTACCAGGGAAGCACATTTGCCTCTCTCTCTCTTTCTTCTTTTTCTCAAAACCCTCTTTTACTCTTACTTTCTCCTCCTGACGAGTGGGTGATAATTCACACCCGACTCTTGGAACATTGTCCCCCTTTGATATACGTCTATTTGCGGAGCACGGACACTGGACCTTAATAGGCTCCCGGTCCCCCCTTCTCCTTTTTTTGACTTATGACTAAAACATCACCTGTTTGTATCATGAGTTTTATCAAACCCTTAATCAGCTACAGCAGACCAAGCCAACGAGACAATGCTGCAGAAGATTAGTTACTTTCTCAGAATCCGCATTACCTCACGATTCTGAATATTAGCCTGACCTGCATTCTGGTACAAGCCTAAGGTCATTTCCACAAGGCTTCGATTTTAGCAACATGGACCATCCGTCCACTTTTTTTAAGTCGCAGCTTACCACACAACGCAGTTGTCTGCTTTGCTAAAGACATCTTGGGGACATTTAGAATGTTGATCTAGGAAAGCATTCTGCCCATTGCTTACGATTTATTGGCTTTGTGGTTTGCAAGTCACACTTTCTGGATTTCTATTTGCTTGCTTTATCTGCTTTAGGCTGCCCAGTTCAAGCTCGTCCTTCCTGTTGCCCAAACCTTGTTTACTGTATTCTTCCATCCACAAACCTGCTCACTCTTTCTGTTAATAGGCCACTAAATCTTTTCTTATCTTGTCACATTTGCTGTGCATTCAAAGACTAAGGCCAAATGTTAAGCTGTGTCTTCCAGGAAGCGTAATTTTTTTTCTCGGAATTCAAATTGAGAGGATTTATTGGACAATCATGCTGGCCCCTGGGGGCGGGGAGGTCTGCTTGAGGAAGGCTGTATGATGTTTTTTAGGTCAAGCCTGGGCAGAGCATGCGCTGCTGTGAGGCATGTAGTAGTGGAGTATGGACTTGAAGCCCCGCCCACTCTCCACCCATATTTGTAATTGGCTTGTGCAATTGTCCTTCGTAAATGCTGCCTTCGGATTCATTAATAGGCGTGTTAGTCTCCTTGGTAGCACCTTGTCAGCGTTTGTTACCTCCCATAATGACTGGACCTTTTACTTGTCTTGTTACATGATCTGCTTTATCTTGGCACTGAGCTCTGTTTTATTAAATGTTTTGCCCCTATTTCACCCACTACTTCGCAGCACGCTTACAGCCGTGTTTATTTATTTAATTTATCAGCGCAGTCTGCTTTAAGTATTTTGGTCGATTACTTATTTATTTTGTTTTCTAGCACCCATGCAGCACTTTCACATTTATAGAGGCCGCACCCCTTTCTTTACACAAACTGCATCTAAAGAAAGGTTTGCGGCCGACATTAAAGTGAAAGCGTGGCATGGCGGTCACTCTTTTTTCCTGGGACTCCGACAGACATTCAGGGCCGATAATTTTGTGAGCACAATATAAAAATGCAAAATAAGAAGGAATGATCTGATGAACGTATCCACCACCTAAAAGCTGCCATCTGGGCACGTTCTTTGCCAAAGACAGTCACAAATAGAGACATGTTTCACAGAAGCTGCATCAGAATTCCTCCTCCCTCAGAAGATATTAGTCACACATTTATTATTATTATTATTATTAATATTTATAAAGCGCAACAGCTACTTCCAACGGAAGTGTCCCGGCGCTAGCGTCCTACAGGCACAAGGGATAGAGCAGAGAGCGCCTGGCGACAGTCTCTAAGGTAGTCTGAAAAGCCAGGTCGTCAAGGCCTTCCTAAACGGAAGCTCCTTATCAATCAGTCTAAGATCATTAGGTAGACTATTCCATAGCATAGCCGTTTTCACAGCAAACGCACGTCCACCTGTCCTTGTCTTTCTGAACCTTGGGGTAATCAGAAGATTTTGATTGCAGGATCTAAGAGTTCTTGATGGAAGATATTTCTGCAGTCTCTGTTTCAGATAACGAGGACCTACCCCTCTAGCTGCTCTGTGAGCCAACATGAGGGCTTTAAACTGCACTCTTTTCCCCACAGGCAACCAATGTAGGCTTTTCAAATGAGGCAAAATATGATAACGCAATGGCACATTCCTCAAAAGTCTGGCCGCAGCGTTTTGGATACGCTGCAGTCTTCTCATCAAGTAGTCTGGGAGGCCAATGTACAAACTGTTAGCATAATCAAGTTGAGACGTGATAAGGGCATACACAGCTGCCTTCCTACAGTTCATAGGAAGGAAGCGTAAAAATCTTCGTAATGTCCTCAATCTCCAAAAACATAAGGAGGAGATATGCGTAATTTGGGCCTTGCCAGACATTTGCGAGTCAAACCTGACCCCTAAGTTTCTTGCCACTGTTACCGGTATAGGGGGCGGATTCAATTCTGCTGGCCACCATAACTCCGCCCGTAGAGGAGTGGGTTGATTAAAAAATAGGACCTCAGTCTTATCCGTATTTAATTTAAGACAGTTTCCAGTCATCCAGGTAGAGATGTTTAATAGGCATTGTTTAAAATTAGTAAATGCTGTATCATCGTGTTCCTTGAAAGAGAAAATTAGCTGTGTGTCGTCTGCATTGGAGACAACTCGCACACCCCATTTCTCAATAATTGCAGCAAGAGGCGCAAGATAAACATTAAAGAGCGTCGGAGCCCTGTGGCAGCCCCTGCGCTAAAGATCTAGCGCTAGAAACATATGGGTGTAAAACAACCTGTTGTGACCTGTTTTCCAGGAAGGATTGAAACCAGTTCAACACGGTCCCTGTCACTCCTATCCCAAGTAGTCTATTTAGGAGGATCTTATGGGAAACCGTGTCAAATGCTGCAGATAAATCCAATAGTACCACCATCGCACATCTACCCTGATCGAGGGTTTTGCGGATAGACTCGGAAACTTCCAGTAGGGCAGTTTCCGTACTATAACCAGCCCTAAATCCTGATTGTGAATCATGTAAATGATTGTTAGATTCAAGTTGTCTCTGGACTTCATTTTCCAGGATTTTTGCGGGTGCTGGCAATAGGGATATAGGCCTAAAATGTTTCAGTTCCGAGGGATCCGCATCCTCTTTTTTAAGAATGGGTCGGACCAGTGCCTTTTTCCAATCAGATGGAAAAATACCAGTTTCCAAGGAGCTATTCCACAGAACGTTCAGGGAATCATTGAGAAGAGGAGCTAAAAGTTTACAAATTCTGGCCGGACAAGGGTCGAGGGGGGAGCCAGACTTGATTTTAAAGAGTTCCGTCAGAGAGGCTGCCTTCTCGAATCTGCGAAAGACTGACCAAATATTTAGTGTATTGATCGGAGGTATCTCCTGATTTTCAGTTGAAGGAAAGGGGGAGTATATGGTCAAAATTTTATCCTGAAAAAATATGGCCAATTCCTCGCAGAGATTCAGAGAGGGTGAGATGGCACTCTTTAAGGCCTGAGGTTTCAGGAAGCCCTCTACTATCCTGAAAATCTCTCTGGATGGATTGTCCGCATTCAGAATTTGTATCACCATATACTCTCTCATCACCTTACGTTTTACGTTTTAGTGCGTGGAATTCTTTTAGGGCTGCCTTGTAAGCTACTTTAGCAGTGAATTCATATTTTTTCCTCCAGACTCGCTCGAGTCTCTTACATCGGCTCTTTCCGCTACGAAGCTCCGTGCTAAACCAAGGTGCTGAAGGTTTATTCCTGACCACTTTGCAGGATTTAAATGGAGCCGATTTATCTAAGGCTGGTGTAATCCATGCACTAACACGGGAGGTATCCAAATTAGGATTTCCAGACAATATGGGGGAAGTATTAACTAATTCATCTCTCATAGATTGAGGTGTAACTTTCTTCCAGTTTCTCCTGTTTTCTGTCACAGGGCTGCTGAGGTTGCACTCACACTTCTGGCTCAACCTAAACTGGACCATCACATGGTCAGACCATGTAACGGGTAGCAGCTCTTCCATCTTTAGAAGGGGATCACTGGTGAAGAGAAGGTCTAAGGTATGGCCAGCAGAATGAGTGGGGGACCGTACTTTTTGCACTAGATTCAAACTCTTTAGGGAATCTTCTAGTTGATTGGCTAGAGAACAGCTTGCATTGTCCATATGTACATTAAAATCACCCAACACGGTGAAGTTGGAATAACGTATGGACAGGTTAGCAATACAATCAAATAACGCTGTCCAGTGGGTGGCCAACGTGTTTGGAGGTCTGTAAACCAATAATCCTGCCATCGAAGATTTTTTGGGAAATTTAATATGAAAAGCCATGGCTTCAATAGGTCCCAGGCCTTCAATTTTCAAATGAGTCATATCCCATTCTTCCCTTAGGATTATTGCAAGCCCTCCTCCTAACCAATTGTCTGCCCTATTTACATTAATCAGCCTATAGCCTGTCGGAACCGCTAAGTAAATATCAGGGTTTGAGCATTCTCTCAGCCACGTTTCTGTCAGGAATAGTAGATCCCACTCGTGAATCTCCAGTAGTAGCCAAATGTCAGTAGCGTGTTTAGGGAGGGATCTGCAATTGATCATACCGGCCTTGATCATCTGGCCATGCCTTGGGTTTTGTGAAGAATCAACGTGAGGCCGTACCATCTTCCTTTCATGAATCCTAGCCTCCTTCCTAACGCAACTATTTATCTCATACATACAAGACCCACAGCGAAACCTGGCACATTCTCTGCTTATAAATGGTGTAGTGTCAGGAACAAAACACATCGGCGTGACACAGTGATGCTGTGAGAATGCAAGCTGTTGATCTCTAGTCCAGGACCTAATCAGCTGGGGAGGAGGTAGGGCAGCGTTACTGGCACTGAGCACGGGCCGAGCGCGGATGGGCACAGACGGGCTTGCCTTAGGCGCGTCTTTGGCGCGCCAGCGGCGCGCTCGCGCCAGTGCCACAGAAATAGCCTTCCTAACACAACTAGACCGCCCACCAGACTTCCCACCAAAATGGCCGCCGCAAGTTGGAGGAGCCCGAATTCACAGAAAGAGCGTCTGTTCGGGACTAAGAATGGTTGCGAGTGAGTTGCAGCAGTGTCAGATAGCTATTAGTGGCTCAGAAAAATAAAAAATGACAGTCGGGGACTTATGTGCAAAAAGGCAAAGGTGCATATTACAATTAAAAGTATTTAAAAGTACACGTAAAAATACAGTCACCATGTAGCAGGCAATTCTAATCACAGGAGAATAACGCTATCCTGCTCTCGGCTGAAGCCTCAAGAGCGTGTGAACGCTGCGCGCTCGCACCAGTGCCACAGAAATAGCCTTCCTAAGACAACTAGACCGCCCACCAGACTTCCCACCAAAATGGCCGCCGCAAGTTGGAGGAGCCCGAATTCACAGAAAGAGCGTCTGTTCGGGACTAAGAATGGTTGCGAGTGAGTTGCAGCAGTGTCAGATAGCTATTAGTGGCTCAGAAAAATAAAAAATGACAGTCGGGGACTGATGTGCAAAAAGGCAAAGGTGCGTCTTACAATTAAAAGTATTTAAAAGTACACGTAAAAATACAGTCACCATGTAGCAGGCAATTCTAATCACAGGAGAATAACGCTATGCTGCTCTCGGCTCAAGCCTCAAGAGCGTGTGGACGCTGCGCGCTCGCGCCAGTGCCACAGAAATAGCCTTCCTAACACAACTAGACTGCCCACCAGACTTCCCACCAAAATGGCCGCCGCAAGTTGGAGGAGCCCGAATTCACAGAAAGAGCGTCTGTTCGGGACTAAGAATGGTTGCAAGTGAGTTGCAGCAGTGTCAGATAGCTATTAGTGGCTCAGAAAAATAAAAAATGACAGTCGGGGACTGATGTGCAAAAAGGCAAAGGTGCGTATTACAATTAAAATTATTTAAAAGTACACGTAAAAATACAGTCACCATGTAGCAGGCTATTCTAATCACAGGAGAATAATGCTATCCTGCTCTCGGCTCAAGCCTCAAGAGCGTGTGGACACACTCCTGCAGGCTTCAGGAAGGCAACAAGGGTTGCAGAAAATACGCATTTGGAGCAGTGGGTTGGCATGACCAAGCGTATTTATTTGAGCAACAGACAAGGAAAATAAAGTGCTACACCAGCAGATTTTTAGCCACCATTACCACATTTCTGGTTCTAGTGAGATGCATACCAAACATATGTCTTTCGTCTCTTTCCCCGGCAACACCACCTCAGCCACATCTCCCTCTCATCCAAACATGCTTTATTTATTTCAGCCTTATTTAATTCACTGGTGACTCATGCTTTTTTGTTTAAACAATCTACAGTGTTAATTTTTCCAAACCTGTAAGCACTTCTCCGTTCATTCCTTTATTTTTTGCATTTTTAGGTCGAGCGTTAGCGTGCATGCGCTGCTGTAAGACTTGCTGTAATTGCTATCCTGAAGGCAGTACCACCTCCTGAGATCACTTCTGTTTCTACCAGAGGCGCACTGCTCAACTACATATTATTTGCGTTGATTAGTGGCCATCCGCGTAATGTAAGTACTATTTATTTTACCCCCTCTTATTCCCCCGTGCACTCTTTGCAATGTGTGTATTTTTATGATATAGTAATTCATTTTGCCATCCTATTTTGCTTGTTTATTTTGCCTGCTTTGGCATGCGGGGCAAACCGTGCGCAGATAAAGGCATTTTTTTTTTACTTTAGTAATATGAATATGGTGACATCATAGATAAAGGCAATAGAAGGCGCTTAAGGCTTGAAATAAACAAATTTGTAAGTAGTGAACAAACATTGCTCCGGGAAAATGCTAGAAACACTATTTTCAACCGTTCAAAGTGAATTATTTTTTTTTTCGAGCGTGTTGTTGTTGATTTCCGTATACTACTGAACGACAACAACAGGTGAGCGCACACAAATCCATTAGCAGGCTCCTTTGTTTCCCTCTGTATTTCTAAATTAGGCTCATGTCCCAGGGGCACTTGCGTGCCGAGCTGACAGAAAGATATCCCCTCTCAAAACACTTGAAATAGGATGAAAGAAAACTGAAGAAACTTGCCTTGGCTAAAGTCAGAAAGACGCAATTGCAAAAAGACGCACGGTCAAAGGAACAATTAATATTTTGGGAAAGGAAAGTGAGCTGGGGACAGGGCTTTATGAAGCGAGCGCTGTTCACGGGAGCGGGATCGGGGCTCCGGGACTGACACACAAGCCACACATACACAGTATAAGTTATTATTATTTTGATAGAGTAGCACTTAGGCCAGCAAGCTCACCACCCCAACCCTCCATGCGTGAACGTCCCCGCTACCTTCTACTGGTGCCAGTGGATCAGGGGGAGTTAGTCTTTCGCGTTTCTGGTGATGCCGACACAACAAGTTTCACGCGCGCCTCCAACCACTCTTTCATTTTCAATTCAAAACACTGCGCAGGCGCAGCAGAGCAAGCAGCCCAAGTTGGACAAAATAGAGCCCAAAAAGAGCCCAACTCAACTCTTCTCGACAGAACAAGCCCAACGCACATCAACAGAAGACCAAAAGAAGAAAGTCGAAAGCCTGAAAGAACTGGAGTTCCACATAATGGTGAAAATAGGTTACAAAAGTGAACGAGCACATCGAGGAGAAACATTTATTATCCTTTGTAAAGCAAACAGCTTTATATGTAGTTCAATCAATAACGTATTGCAGCATGAAAATAAAAATATGAATGTAGTAATGTCAAAAGGCTAAGTTTCACAAGTTAGTTTGCATTTTTTTAGCTCCTAATTACAATTGAAGTGCAATTTGGGGGTTGTAGTTCTAATTCACTTAACCAATTATTAAGCGAACCCAGTCTTATCCATGTCACTGTCATAGCTGCCAATGTTTTAGATTGCTATGTGTTACATTTTCATAATTTTAGTGTCATTATGAGTGACATTCAATGATTATGAGTGACACTTTCGCACAAGCAAAATCAAGCAATGAAGACAAGATGGTACATCTTTTTAATAGCACTACAATTAAGGCTCTAATAATTAATTGATGCTAATGAAAATATATACAAACACATGCATGTTGGTTTGTTAGTATTGTGATAGAATATTATTAACCTAGCCATACCATTCAGTAAAGCTTTCAAAGTTTTGGACAAAAATGCTTTGCACATACATCTTTTAATATGTTAGTAGTAAACATATAGCTTATTCATACAAATCTCTGCATACACAATCATTCAATTCAGCAAGACTTCAATAGAAGAATTATGTGATCAGTAGTCTGGTAATATTCATTACAGTCCTGTAGTATTCATATTCACTGATTTTTTTTGCATTGTAAATGAAGACTATTTGATTAGCAAATAAGTATTTGAGAAGTATTCTGTTAGTGTTCAAGAAGTATCACTCACATTCCAGTAGTCTTCATACACTAGGCTTCACAAAAAGAATACTACTGAATACTAAAATTCACGTAAAATAGTCTTCGAATGCTATAAAAAGACAGGTTAACCACTAAATATAGTATTCAACTTCGGTAAGGGCTGTGCTTACTGTAAAAATCTGTATTTTTGATCCGGCAGTGATATGAATTGCGTAAAGTATAATACGTTCATTGAAATGTTAAAGAGGTGCATGTGAACTCTGTGCAATGACCAGGTGGGCAGTGTGTGTGTGCCAGCAGTGCTTTGCTTCATGTAAACCAGTAGCGTCTTGGTAAGCACAGGGCAGGATGGTGTTTGTCCGGGAGAGCAGTGTGCTTACTTGCTGAATCTGGTATTTTGCAGAACTTTTTTTTATTAAAAGTTTGTTTTTGTCCCATTGCTGTTTTCACTCTCCCACCAAGCTCCAACACAAATGCAGGTGAACTCATTAACCATCCCAAACATGGTTGAACATTGGTCATGACTGTGCATGATTCAAGGAATCGGAAATTCATGGTGCTTGTGTGCACTCTGTGAAATGAGCAGGCAGGCGGTGTGAACATGTGCGAAGCAGCAGTTCTTCACATCATGTGAGGCAGTGATGTCTTGGCAAGCAATGGGCACGAGGGTGTGTCCCCAGGAGAAGAGTATTTAAAGAGACTTGTATGAGTCTAGTGCACACTCATGCCCTAGACCCAGCTTTACATGTAAGAAGGAATAAGGGGCAGTTAACTACGATGAAATGATTTGTGCATATCTAGAGATAAAACCATTCAACAGGTTTCCAAAACCACTGTGCATGCACAGACTGTGGCCAAATATGTGCTGGTTACCGCGGCATTCCTCAGACTACTGTTTCATTTGGGATTTTCATATGGTTCTTTTGTCAAGATGGCAAACCAGATCACTTAGGGGCTGATTGCGATGGTGGTCGGAAAAGCATTCCGACCGCCGTGGTAGCGGAAAATTACCGTCTGCAGGTATCGCGGGAAAACCGACGGTCAGATTAGGATGCACTGCCTGAAACATCCTACCAGCGGTCGGATTCCAGGATACACTGCTGGAAAAGCAGAGAATCCGTCCACGGTAGTCGGAATTGCTGCAGAAAGACCCAAGACCGCCGTTTGCTCAACAGTCAGGACCGCATGGAGGTGTCCGGGATTCAATTTTCGCTATCCGCAGTAGTGCTTCCGCCGTCCCCGAATGGCCGGATTCTCCGCTGCGGAGTGATGGGCTGTTTGAGGCATCGTGATTTGTCCAGTGGTTGTAACCACATTCTGCACAGCAGTCCCTCTCTACTGGCTCCGTCGGCTACCGGTGCGAAGGAGAATTCTGGCCGATCCCAAGACTTCATAGCAGACGGATAATGGGCTATCTTTGCCCATCGTAATACGGCGGTCACGAGGACCACTGCTGGAGTGCGGTAAAGCAAAAACCAAAGGAAGTGATGGACGGTGTGTTGAACATTGCAAGCACTCACCCCCAGTCAACTGATCTGGGTTTAATCCATCACCGTTCTTTAGCCCACTCTGCCACCCCAGTTCAGACATGGCCATATGCAAATCAGTCTGACCCTGTGCCTCATGGGAACAGTCCAGCCCAAACTGCCAAGCCATGTCTTCCCTGGACCGGAAACAAGCTTCCTAGGACCGGTTTCTGGCATTTCAGCCGTCTTCAGCCAGGCTTGCTTGAATCCAGTGGCAAAATGAGCAAGGGACTCACGTCTGAGCATCCCTGCCAACTTATGGCGAACAAAGCAAAAACCAAAGGAAGTGATGGACGGAGTGTTGAACATTGCAAGCACTCACCCCCAGTCAACTGATCTGGGTTTAATCCATCACCGTTCTTTAGCCCACTCTGCCACCCCAGTTCAGAAATCGCCATATGAAAATCAGTCTGACCCTGTGCTTCATGGGAACAGTCCAGCCCGAACTGCCAAGCCATGTGTTCCCTGGACCGGAAACAAGCTTCCTAGGACCGGTTTCTGGCATTTCAGCCGTCTTCAGCCAGGCTTGCTTGAATCCAGTGGCAAAATGAGCAAGGGACTGACGTCTGAGCATACCCTGCCAACTTATGGCGAACAAAGCAGTACAAAAGGTGTGCTATGTGCCCATGTTTTCTGCCCGAAAATGTACTCATCTTTTTCCTCCCCTTCAGTATTCACTGTTCCTCATTTGCCTGGGTTCTCTGCCTTTCTTTTTTCAACACACCTCAGTAGACTCTGTAACTGGTTTTAATTATTTTTGGAGTGCTGTTTATCCACGTTTTTTGTCTTTGATTTTATTTTTCCTCACATTGTGGCCCCACTTAAAGCGACAACCTGGGGCGTGTACTCGCCTGTATAAATGGGATGTCACTTGGCTTAAGACTTTATCTCATGACAGATTGCATTGGCTTGGTTCCCTATACTGCAGTCTCGCCTCTCACTGCTGCACGGAGTGCACCTGGTTCAGCATGGCTGTCAGCTGTCTGCAATATGTTTTGCAGCAGTACCCTGTGCTGCCTATACTCAGGGTTGCTGCTATCCTGCTCACATCTGTGTTCTCAGCTTCTATTCTCCATTCATCTCAATATTTCTGCTCCTCCTTCTGTGCGCCCATTCCTCATCCACTACTCCTCCTCTACTCCTGTTCATATTTCATCACTGACTTCTCAGCAACATGTTCCTCCTTTTCTCCATTCCCCTCTGTACTTTTTGCTCCTCCTTTTCTCCACTCGCTGCAGTACTTTTCTCTTCTTCTATTCATCTGTGACCTCACTGCACTCTCTGCCTCCATTCACCCCAGACTACAATCTACTCTTAAGTATTCACCATGGTGTGCTACGTTACCATTTCTTCTGCCCGGAAGTTGTCTGCTCATCTTTTTCTTCACCTGTCAGTATTCATTGCGCCTCATTTGCTCCACTTGCCTGGGTTCTCAGCCCTAATTTTTTCAACACACCTCAGTAGGATTTGCAACTGGTTTTAATTATTTTTAGAGTGCTGTTCAACCAGATCTTTTTTACTTTGACTATATTTTTCCTCATATTGTGGCCCCACCGAATTTGACTACCGTTGAAGCAGGTCTTTAGGTGGGCCTGGTCCTGCCGGTGCTTAGCACCAGCAGTTCTAAAAAGCGGGTGCCAAAACGGTTCTCCATTTTGGCACTCAGGGTACAAAAAAATCTTAACTCTGCAGCAGTACCACCCTTCACTGCCTTTGAGATAGCTTCAAAGAGACTCGTTATAGTTCTTTCAAGGTCTGATCATTTTAGAACTGAAGCATTTTCAATATTCGATACATCGTACAACACAGTCATAGTTGTTGTTTATTTATCTTACACAACTAACAGCCATTGGCAAACCCAATAGCCCTGGCTTGCTGTAGGTGTAATGTTATTTGTTGTATTATATCTCTGTATGCAATGACAGAAGCAGCAAAATACCAGTTGGACGGCACACTTTGCAGAGCACAGATTTTTACCTTGCATATTTTAAGCCACACCCTTAATTACATCGACCACACCCCTTTGAGAAACCCCTTATTTTAATAATTCCCTTCAAAGCCCTCTTGTGACTTCTAACTCGCCTGTATAACTGGGATGCCACTTCGCTTAAGACTTTATCTAATGGCCATTTGCATTGGCTTGGTTCCCTATACTCCAGTCTCTATTCTCACTGCTGCACAGAGAGCCCCTAGTTGAGCCTTGGGTGTGGTGTGGCTTTCAGCTGTCAGCAATATGTTTTGCAGCAGTGTACTCTGTGCTGCCTGAATTGAGGGTTGCTGCATAGTTCTGGTATGCTATTCACACACTAATAATGTGGGGATCACTGTGCTAGGGATATATTAGTGGAGTTGTATCCATTGAATGTGTGCTTTGAGTGTGTGTTCTTCAATACTTGCTTTTTGGCGCAGGTCATCTGGTGTCATTGTTAAACGTGGTTGCTTCCTTGGTGTGCTGCTTTTCACAAGTTGGAGTTCATACAGTTCCACACCATACAATTCAACTCCACACATTTCCAATCCAAACCACATAATTCAACACTAAACCACATACTTCAACTCAACAACACAATTACACAACCCACCACATACATCCAATCCACACCAATCAATTACACAAAATTCAACATCACGCCACAAAATTCAACAACATAGCACATAATTGAGCTCCACTATATACCACTCTACAACACAAAATATTATTCCACACAATTGACCTCCAAATCACAAAATTCCACTCCACATAATTGCACTCCACACAATACCACATAATTATCCATATCATTCCACTGCACTCCACACCATACCAATCAATCCAACAATACAAATCCACTCCCCACTACACAATTTCACGCCACACAATTCCACAACTAACAATTCCAATACAACCGACATAATTCCATTACATACACAACACTTGGGTAAAAAAATTGTCATTTACAATGCTAATAGCTCTAACTATAGCAAATGTGAGATCTAATGAATTTCCAATGCTTGTTATATAGAGCGAACGCAGGTATCATAGTGCTTTACATGATCGCTACTTCCATTACAGAAATGTGCCCGGAATCACAGAATGCGCAGCTTCTGCCCAAACTTCAACTTGTTTCCCCAGCATCAACTTTTGATGCCCTAGCCCTCACCCTCACTCACTTCCTCTACAAACAACACGTGTCTTAGCTCTGGAATTCTCTCTGGTAGGTGCGCAACGCCCACTGGGATTAAAGGGCTTGAGCCTCCCCCCTGTCGTGTGTGCCAGCCGGGTTGAGACAGCTTCCCGGGCACACACAGCTGCACCCGAGTACTTCACAGGTCTTTAAAAGACCATTTACATGTAAACAAGGCTTTGTTGTTCTTACACCCTTTCTTAGAGCCCCTGCATCTTCATTCTGCTGATTGCTGGAAGAATTAGCCCCTTCCCTAGACATTTTTATTAGCCCCCCTTCACTCCCCACCCTCGGCATTTCACTCAAGTAGCACCTCTGCTCTCTGGTGAGCTAAATGTTGTATTACTTGTTAGTTTGCTGTGCGTGACATATGACATGCTAGCACGTGCTCCATGGGCGTTTTTACAGCTGTAAATTGCTCTGCTAAGCACTCTTCTCCAGGCCCACCAGTGTTTCAGAGGCTTCTTACACGAGCACATTTATCTGTCGTCTCACAATGGGGAGGCAATGGTTACTTAGATTCCATGCAACATCCAGGTGTTCTTATTTGTTATTGCTATAACAAAGGGTAAAAAGTGACTAAGAAATGGAATACAATTGTGTTTTGTCTTTCTGAGCATAATTTGCTTTTACATTTCCGTTGGCTGTGTTAGAATGGATCATCTTTCTGTTTATTCATTCATTTACTTATTTATATATTTATTCATCTTTAAACTTAGAGTCCGTTTCCACAAGTCTGGATCAGCGACTTCTCCTCAGTGAACATTCTTCACTGTAGTGTTTCTCACTTTAAAGCGCCTATGCTGTCTTAGCTATATCAGTGAACTTCAAGTGCTGTAATGACAAGGAAATGCACAGGTGCTGTAGAATTAATTGTTTATGCTCTTATCATTCACTCTTTGCATCTGCTTCATTTAATTTTATTTATATTTTAATACTTTAAGCAATAGCCCAACAGCTTCACACTCCTACTGAACTGCTCACTTTCCTACTTCTCATTACTCCCTGCCCTCCACTCCCCTTTCAAATGTATTTATTTTAATGAGGTAATGAGGGCCCAGCATTACTTCCAGGCCACTCTTTATGCAGCATTGTGCAACTTCAAAAAAAGAATCCTTCTTAAGTACCAATCAGCCATTTTGGAAATGTAAATAAAACTTTTCAAATATTTTTGCCAAATTGGCAGCTACTGCGTCGCAATGCAGGTGCACACAAGGGCACACATCATCAGCTATATATACTTTTGATTTCTTAGAAAAGATCTGGATCTGAAATTGTTGATTGTGGAACCAGTAGTTTTGGCTTTTAAACCCGACTCTCTCCCTTCACTACATTGTGTAATTTTGGGCCAATCTGGTAATCTTCATTAATGTGAATCTTATATAGTCTGAAGAAGATGCAGAATGAAGAGAATCACTCCACTTGCCTGGGTACTTTGTGGCATAACAGGATGTTTAGTGTGACATACAACAGCTCAGAATTCCACACTACACAATTTCCAGCCATGCAATTTAAACTAATATAATTACTTTCCACATAATACCACTCAACGCAACATGATTCAACTCCACATAATTACACTCTACTCAATACCACATAAATACACCCCACATAAAAGCAGTGTATGCCACATAGCAACAATCCACATAAATACACTCCACATGATTCCATTCAACAAAATGTCACTCAGCCACACACCGTTCCATGCCACACAGTTTACCTCCACACATTTGTATTCCATATCACTAAATTTGCCAATAAACCACATAATTCAACTCAACAACACAATTACACAGCACCCCACATGCATCAAATCCACACCAACAGCACATCACATAATTAAACTCCACTGCGTACCACTCCCCAACACAAAATACCAGTTTACATACTTACACTCCATGATGCACAATCCCACTCCACATAATCCCAGTACACTCAATACCACATAATTACTACCCACATACTTCCACTGCACACCAAAGCATATAATTCCCCTACACAAATCCACCCCATACCACTCTATTCCACATCACACAATTCCACAAGTAGCACTACAACTCACATAATTCCGCTCCAAGCAATTTACAAAGAAGAGGCTGTGTACAGAAGCCAGAAGAATCTGTTGAAGTGTACATGACAGATATATGAAAATTAGGCTCAACATGTAAATTTGATGAGACTCTTTTTTTTTTAGTTTTAAAGGAAAGTTTATTGAAAGTTAAATACAACAGAATAACAATAGAACATAATGTCTAGATACAACTCAAATGCAGACAATGTCATAGGCCCTAAGAAAAATACAGGGGAAGGAAAGAGAAGGGAGAGGGAAAGAGGTTATTAATTAATAGAGCAAAACATATGCATTAAGAACGTAAACATTGGGAGGAGCCAAGATGGCGACCGGGACGGCAGCGTAGACTCCCGGCTCCGTGAACCTCCGCATCCCGCACGGATATCCTGCACGAGATCCTCAACCTGTGCTACGCGGTCGTGTTTCTGAAGGAGAGTGGCACCCGACTGTGTGGCTCCGAGGTTTCTGGCTGCGGTATCGCCGGAGAAACGTGCCTTTGAACTTTGCGGCCTGTGCGGCCCTGGAGCCGGGACCTCAAGTGGACGCCGTGGCCGGGTGGCAGTTCAACAACAGCGGCCTGTTGTGACTGGGCGGAGGCGGTCCACCGGAGCGGTGCCAAACTCGGCCTACATTTCGTCGTGGTCGTTTCCACTGTCAGGTGTAGCGGACCGAGTGCATGCCCGTGGGTGAAATTCTCAGATCCTCCGGTGGCTGCCCCTGCCTTTGATGGTGAGCTGCCCGGCCGCCGCCCATATCCTGCCCTGATCATTGCGGGCCGCCCCCGGATTTTTACGGGAGCGGGTCCGTAGTGGGGACGACTGTTGCCCGTGACCACACAACGGATAACTTTTCGCCTGCCCCCGGAACCCGGTCACCAGCGACGTGGCCATCGAGACGCTTGTCCCAGGGTCCCGGCCCCGGTGAGGGTCGGGCATACTTGGCGGCCATCTTGTTGCGATGAAGCCTACCATCCTGTCCGCTGGGTCGCAGCGGGCTTGTGAGAGTGCGACTTTTGGGAGTGTGGCGGCGCGATCGCAGAGAGCTGTGCTGGGGTACGGCGACCTCCTCGAGGCCCTTGGTGCTCTTCACTCCTCCTTGATTCATGGTGTCGGGGTCTTGGGGAGTAAGCTCGACGGTGTGGCGTCGGCGTTGGGGCAATGGCGGCCCGCCTGTCCGCACGTACACAGGGACTACCCACACTGCGCACAGGAGGACACTTTGGCGGCCACCCCTGAGGTTATTGCACAGCTGGACACTCAGGCCAGTATGCTACAGTGTGTTCGTCCAGCTGAGGGCCTGATCTGTCCCGGAGGCATTGGACCTGAGTGGGATGTGGTAGCCTCGTCCCGTAGGTGCCCTCCTGCGACCCAGGGACAACTCCAGCAACTATTGTCTGCCTTGGCTGCTTCTGCCTTCCTGGACCTTGAGTGCAGTGCATATCCTGGGGCAGCACTGGGAAGCCTGTTTCTCCACGCTGCGGACTGTGTTGATGCTCAGAGACTTCCACCCCACCTGTGTGCGTCGCTTCTCGGACGTTTTTGGACAATCCTCTACCTTGGAACGTCGGATATGGTGCTGGGTCGAGGGGTAGGCATGGGCAGAATTCCAAAGAGTGGTCAGGGATAAGGCTGATCCTTCAGGGGTGGTCATCTAGTGAACGGGCGGGCTCAGGGGTTGCGTGCTCTCCTGGCATAGCTAAAAGCATAATAGGTGCATAATGCTCCCCATCTTTCTTTGAGAAGATCGCTTTTGTGCTGTTTATTGTTCACTTTGGGGGAAACTTACCGTGCGGGAGGGAGAAGCCGGGGGTATGTTTTGAAGACCCTCCTCCAGTTTATTAATACTTTCTCTACCCCCCCGTCTGGTGGGGTTCTTTTCCTACTCCTTTTTCCCTATTCTCCTATATTTCGGGTCTGGTTCCAGGGCGACAGGCACACTGCTGGGGGGGGGCCGTACTCATCTGCAGAGGTGCAGGGTGGGGGGTTGGGGGAGGGGATTCTTTCGTCTTCTATCTCTTTTTCCATGGCCTCCTTTTTCTTCTCTGATTCTTTTTGTTTTTCTTTTTCTGGGATCAGCGTGATACACCTCCTTTGCTATGACTCGTTGCCGCTCCAAGTGTACCACAATTTCCGGGGTGCTCTCCGGGAGTTCTGGCGGGGGACTGCAGGCGCAACTGCTTATGATATTCTTCCTCATCCTGATGTTCTTGTGTTTGCGCCATTGACCTAATAGATTGCTGTAAATCGTTTACGTCTATTACTCTGCATACCTGTAATTGCTGTTTGAAAATTGTCTGGCACCTGATCCTTCTGCATCGTTTCATTATAAAACGAAAACCTTTTTCTCCTGGTGCCCTACCTACGCTGTTCATAGTATTAGCATCACGATTCTGCTCCCCGATGTGCTGCCTGTGTCTACACTTGCCTGTTTTTGCTCTGATTGCTTAGCGGCCGGCCCCGGGGGGTTGTAGGCCCATACTTGTTCTCTATTGAACTGTCAATAAAGGTTTTCAAAAAAAAAAAAAAAAAAAAAAAAAAAGAACGTAAACATTGGTATATAAAAGTATGCAAAAAGTGTATGCAGATACACTAAATATAACAAGACTTCTCCAATAAAGAATGCAGAAAATAAACATAAAATACTCTATATGAATATATACATGAAACCATCAGGAATATTTTATGGAGGTTTGGGAAGTTCTTTTGTACAAGGAGTATGTAAAGGTAGGGAACGTGCAGCTACATTTAATAAATTTGTAATGGGTAACCATAAAAAGTCACGTTTAATAGCAATTGTAATGGGATAAACATAGGCCCTGTCTAATCTGTGATGATAACAGACCCCATACCACCAAGCTTGAAAAGAAACATTCGAGGTATCCTTCCA
The DNA here is from genome assembly GCF_964204655.1 of Triturus cristatus. Taxonomy (NCBI): domain Eukaryota; kingdom Metazoa; phylum Chordata; class Amphibia; order Caudata; family Salamandridae; genus Triturus; species Triturus cristatus. The sequence continues at coordinate 77,969,204 of NC_140590.1, read as the reverse complement.
AGATTTAGTGATTTGCTGAAACGCTACAGCTATAAGTAGATCAATAATGGAAGTGTTAATAATAGAAGAAGACCATATGTCTGAAAGACTGCCTAAGAAAATATGTGAAAGAGTAAGGGGGAAATGGGTGGAAACATTTTTATTAATCTGTTGCCACACATCGTTCCAAAACTTATAAATCACCGGACAAGTAAACAACATATGCTTAAAATCTGCCAGTGAAGCTGAGCAAGACCAGCAAGTGGAGGGAATAGAGGGATCAATTATATGTAATTTGGCAGGAGTAATCAAAAGTCTATTATATATAAAAAACAGTGTTTGAGTTGTATTAGCTGCTCTAGACGATTTCCTTATCTTGGTCCAAATTTTCTGCCACTTGAGGACAGAAAATGAGTCTTCTAAATCTGACTCCCAGTCCTTTTGTACCTTAGATTTATCTCAAGTGCTAGAAGTATCTCTTAACTTTTTGTAGATTTGGGAAGCGGAAGAAGAAGCAAGTAAATAAGGGAGAGGAAGAGGAGAGGGATTGGTATGAGTGACGGAGTCAGAGAGGGAATCATAACTATTCTGTGCAGCCGCACTCAGTAGTCTATATTTAGATTCAAAGGATACTGGTAAAGAAAAACGGGATTGAAGAATAGAGAAGGAGATACAAGTACCTTCATGAAAAAGTTGGTGAGTCCAACTAAGGCCAAGATCCTTCCAGTCCTTCCAAAAAAGAGTCCTATTTCTTATTTTAATAAGGGGATTATACCACAAGGGGGAATGTAAAAAACGTGAACGATCATCTAAACCTTCCAGAAAAAGAGGAAAAAATAATTTCCGAGAATTTTTAAGGATGGGGAGAGAGAATTTTTTGGGAATATGGGACAATGAAACAAATTCTTCAAAATTGAAAGGGTGAAAGAAGGAGGATTCAATATCTACCCATAACGGCTGAGAAGAGATATCAGACATATGATCAGATAATAAGTAAACAGAATGCTTAAGAAAGAATGAAGTATGATAAGAAGGAAAATCTGGAAAGTTAACTCCACCCAACTGTTTAGAGCACTTAAGTTTTGCAAAAGACATCCTAGCTTTCTTATGGTGCCATAAGAATTTTGATAAGGTGGAGTATATATTTTTATAGCAGGATTTAGGGATATTAATTGGAAGATTAGAGAGATTGAACACAATTATTGGAACTAACATCATTTTAATAGAGTCTAGTCTGCCCCACAAGGATAAAAACAAGGGGTGCCATCGAGTTGTAGAATCTTTTAGAGTTGTTTGTAGGTTTTTAATATTTAGTGCAACAGTATCTTTAATAGAGGATTTAAACCACAAACCTAAGTATTTGATCTTAGCCGGGCTCCAATGAAAAGAAGAGGCCAGAAAATCTGCATGGAAACAAAATTTATTTAGAGGGAGAATTTCACACTTATCAACATTAAGTTTATAACCTGATACTTTCGCAAAATCAGAGACTTCAGATAAAAAGGATGGAATAGAAGATTGGGGGTTGGAAATGAATAAAAGAATATCGTCCGCATAGGCAGAACGTTTTAAATGCTTATCCCCATATGGGAAGCCGGTGATATCCTTATTCTCTCGAATTTTTGTCAAGAAGAGTTCCAATGCCAAAATAAAAAGAAGAGGAGAAAGGGGACAACCTTGTCGGACACCTCTGAAGAGGGGAAACGAAGAGGAGACAAGACCATTAGCTAAAATAAAGGATCTTAGAAAGGAGTATAGTAAAGAAATATAAGCAAGAAATTTCGGGCCAAACCAAACCAAACAAGAACTGCGAACATAAATTGCCAATAAACCCTATCAAATGCTTTTTCAGCGTCTAACGCAACAGCAGCTACAGAGTGCTGGTAGGAATGAGACTTACTTAATACATTGAAAAAGAGTCGGGTGTTGTCAGAAAGGTGACGACCCTTTATGAAGTCCCATTGTTCTTTACCAATTAATGTAGGTAAAATTTTGTCGAGACGAAGCACTAGAATTTTTGCAAATATTTTGTAATCCAAGTTGATTAAAGAAATAGGTCTATAATTTTTACACAAGGTATGGTCCTTATTATCTTTAGGGAGGAGGCAAATTAAGGCTTCCTGAAAAGAGCCTTCAGATTTTTTTGGACGATATAAAGAACGAAAATAACTGGTGAAGTTTAGGAACAAGGAAGTTGGAAAAATGTAAATAGAATTCTATCGTGAATCCATCTGGCCCGGGAGCTTTGCCTTTTTTAAGCACCTGAATGGAGTCTAGAATGTCTTTAGGACCTATATCTGCTTCTAAGGGGGGTAAAAAACGATTTCTGGAAAGGAAGGAGAGGGAATAGAGGATAAATAATGATCAATGTCAGTTAACAGGGGAGGAAACTCCGGAGTATAAAGATTTTGATAAAAGTTAGTGAATTCCATCAGAATATCTTCATCCTTGTGCAGTGTGATATTAGATGAGGAAACAATAGATTTGATTTTTGTTCGTTCTTTTTTAACTTTAAGATACTTGGCAAGAAGATTACCTGCCTTATTTTGTGCAGAATAATACTTGCCACTAGATTTGAGTAAAAATAAATTTGCAGATTCTGTGGAGAGTTTATTAAAAGAGAATTTGGCCTTGAGAAGTTTATCTAAATCAGAGTGAGATTTAGTCAAGTAATAAGAATGTTCCAATTGTTTAATTTGCAAGTTAATTGATTGTAGGGAGTGAGAGGCAGCACGCCTTTTACGGGAGACGAATGAGATAATGAAATCTCTAGAAGCAGCTTTGTAAGTGTCCCATAACACCTGAGGGGATACCATAGGAGACCCATTTTCTGCAAAAAATAGGGAAGAAAACTCAAGGAAGGCTGGGGTAAATTTGGGATCTAAAAGGAGAGAATTATTAAACCTCCATCTTCTAGTACCTTGTAAGGGAGGGAGTAAATCTAGGCGCAGGGAAACTGGGGCATGATCAGAAATTAAAATAGAGCCTATTTCAGAATGGGTAATGTGTTGAGTCAAGGCTTTAGAAATAAAAATGTAGTCAATCCGGGACTGAGAAGAATGAGCCGGTGAGTAATACGTGTATTCCCGAAGTGTAGGATGGCAGAGTCTCCAGGAGTCAACGAGAGAACGTTGGGATATAGTGGAAGTGAATTGAGTGTGTACGTGAGAAGGCGAGAAATGGGAATTGGATCTTCGGTCTAAAATAGGATCCATAATTGTGTTACAATCACCTCCTAAAATGAGATAATCATCAGAAGATTGCATCAATGAGGTGAGCATCTAAGGCTAAAATAAAATATCTTGTAAAGTGGGAGTATAGACATTAAAAATAGTTAAGGGGATTTTATCAATCAACAAAGATACAGTAACCCACCTACCATCAGAGTCATTGGCTTGGTTTATAACTTTGATATTTAACCGCTTATGACAGAGAATAGCAACACCATTACGCTTCCCTGAACCAGGAGACGCAAAAACATGACCTACCCAATTACGGCGTAATTTGATAACTTCAACCTGTTTAACATGTATCTCTTGTAATAACATGATATCTCCTTGTAAACTTGCTAAATGAGATAGAACACGTTGGTGCTTAATGGGAGAACCCAATCCTTTAACATTCCAGGTAAGTATATTCAACGACATCTAAAAATAAAACTTATATCAAAAAAGGTAACAATTATGTACAAAAGTAATAAAGTACAAAGCATCTTATAATAATTTGAGAGAATGACATTGCCACTAGAGGAGTATTGATAGAATAAGGTAGATAAATATGAAATAAGAGAGAGTCTTGGAAAGAGAGATTGTGAGTAGAGAAGCATGAAGTGAAAAAATTGAGAATTAGAAATAAGTAAGAAGAGAAATACCAGGGATAGAAAAAAAGGCCAGAAAGAGAAGCGAAAAAAGAAATAAGTAAAAAAGGGTAAAAATAAGAAGAAACATGTACTACAAAAAACATAGGAACAAAACGACAGACACAATTGATGAAAAAATATGATAACAAATAGACATACCACAAGAAAGAATGAAGGACGGGGTTGGTGAAGCCACATAAGGAATATGAGACACTGAAACGGGAAACTCCAGGACGACGGTAAGGAAGGGACATCTGCTAGGCAAGTTGAGGAGAACAAGGAAAGACGAAGGATCACAAGATCGCCACCTGATGAAGGGAGGAAGAAAGAACAAATTAATCCAACATAATGGTACATAATACACTAGAAAAGAAATTAAAAACATCACGAAAGGTGAAACAAACATATACTACTAAAATAAATAAGTCCATCATGACTGAGGCACTTCCATGGACTCTGTTCTGCAGTTGTTCAGAAATTGTTGGAGCAGCGCTGGATCTTCATAACTGGTTGTTTTATTATTATAAGTCACCTTGAAGAGACAGGGATGGAATAAACCATAGCATGCGTTTATGTTGCGTAATGCAGGCCTCATCTCCAAAAACTTTTTCCGACGGTCAGCAGTCATCTTGGCATAATCTTGAGCAAAGAAAAGATTAGAACCTTTCCAGACAATTTTCCCTCGCTGTTTGGCAGCTTGAAGGACTCTGAGTAAATCCGTATATTCCAAAAAGTACAAAATAACTCCTCTCGGCTTAGTAGATGATGATGGAGAAGAACGGGCTAGATGACCCAAACGATGCGCTCTTTGGATATTCAATGAAGGGGTGTCAGGAAGACCCAGAAGAGTTGGCAAAAAAGACTGGAAAAAAGAAATTGGATTAGAATCTTCAAGCCCTTCAACTAATCCGTAAATGCGCAGATTATTGCGCCTATTGCGATTTTCTAAATTTTCAATCTGCTGCTTAAATTGAGTAATCTCCTGAGAAATAAGAGGAACTTGAGCTGTAAGACTTTGGACAGAATTAACACGTAATTCTACGTCTCCAACTCTCTTTTCAGTGAGAGACCAGTTGGCTTCCAGATTCTGAAGTCTGACGTTAGTTTCCTCCATATGTGGTTTGAGAGCATGAATTTCGTCAAGAAGGAGCTCCATAGATATCAGGGATGATGAATTGGTGGGAGAAGGTGGGTTAGCTTTCACTCGTTTGCCAGAAGTAGATGTTGACGCAGAGGGTATTTTGGAGCCTTGTTTAGTGCTTGAACGAGGAGTGAGTGGTGTAGCAGACTTGGAGCCAACAGTATGATCCTGCAGAATGTCAAAAGGATTGTATACCTCTACACTCGCTTCGTTGGAGGGAAGAGCACCACTACAGTTGGTGCGAGGCATGGTGATACGTGAAAAGTCACTCAGAGTCACTCAAAAGGAAGCAGAGCCAAACTCAGGAAAAAATTAAAGGAAAGTGAGAAAACACCAGTCCATACAAGCATCAGCTCATAACTCCAGCAATGAAGTAAAAGAAATAATTTTCCGTAGCCACTGCAAGCTCAGAGGAGAAGGCAACAATGGAACAACACCATGGACCAAATAAAAGAGAGCGCTGCCCAAAAATGAAGGAAGAAGATGATAATATCAAAAAATGGGCGATCAACTGCTAATCAGCAGCGCCACACAGCCTCAGGCGGGAAGCAGAGGAGCGCCGAAAAAACAAAATGGCGGCCGCAACGTTGAGGAAACAGAAAAACATTAAAATAAACCTGTCAGCCTCAGCCTATGAACAAATAGTGGCAGCATTGTGACGAGCGGGAGTTCCGACCGCCATATCCAGCAATTCCGAAGGTTTTCAACGATTAAATATTGCCTGCAGAGGTCGCGCTACCTCACGTCTCGGCGGAGCTCCCGGGAACAGCGGCCATCTTCCGAGGCTCCGAAGCCACGCCCATGTAAATTTGATGAGTCTCTTGATGAACGCATTTGTGACCAATTCATGTTCGGTTGCAATATAGAGAAAATTAAGGATGAGCAGTGGCAAAAGGACGATCCAAAATTAGATGAAGTTATCCTAATCGCAAAGAGAATTGAGCACTCTCTTGCCTGTGTAGAAGTAATTAAGAAAGAGAATGGTTCTTTAAGTGACAAAGTACAAAGTGCGATTAAATCTGTGACAAACTCTTCCTCGAAACAAATTGAACCTTCGACTTCGATTAAGTCTAAGAAAGGCTTTATGGGAAAATGTTTCCTTTGTGATATGGTTGGTCACTTAGCTACTGATAAGTCATGTCCTGCCATAACATCCAACTGTCACAGTTGTGGGAAAATAGACCATTTAGCAAAAGCTTGCAGGGCTCAGAAATACAAAAATAATAAGTGTGTGAAAGAAAGTTCCTTAAAAAACAAAAGTGATACTGATTGTAATGAGTTGCACTGTGGGGAAATCCTACTTCAGTTCGGGCTGAACAAAGGCAAGAGCCCCATTGACAATGTTCAAGTGAATGGTCATCCCATTGATATGCTCTTTGATTCTGGGGCTAAAACTTCTTTAGTTCCCAATTTTTTTCTTTTTCACACGTTGAAAGGGAAAGTCAAGATTTTTAAACCTGATATTAAACCTCTTGCCTATGGTGGTCAACCTATAAAACATTTTGTTTACTTCGTAGGTGATATAGAATACAAGGGGAGACTGACTGCAGGAAATATTTATGTCTCCTCTAGAGGAGATAGAATTGTCAGCTGGGTCCATCAGGTTGATCTAGGAGTGATTTTAGTTCTGGGTGGAAATCCTTGCATTGTTCTAAAGGACCTCTCTCTTTTAGGGCATTAGGGGGTGTTGTTGCCACTGAACCTTTGAAGATTGATCAGGAGGATGACTTGCGTAGGGAGTTTGAACAAGTCTTTAGTGAGGAGTCAGGTTGTCTCTCAGGTTACACACATAAGATCACTCTAAGAGCAGATGCCACTCCTGTGATGTGCAAGGTGCACAGCGTACCTTTAACTCTAAGGGAGTCTATGCGTCATGAACTTTAAGAAGTTGAAAAAGGAGGGAATAATCGTGGAAACTGAAGCAAGTGGTTATTTAGCTGCAGTAGTGCTTGCCCGAAAGGCTTCTGGAGAGGTGAGGTTATGTGTAGACCTTAGAGCTCTCAGTCGTGCCATTATTGCTGACCGATATCCCCTCCCCAATATCACTGAGTTGCTAATGCAATTGGAAGGGGCCGAAGTTTTTAACATAATTAGATCTTAAAGCTGCCTATCATCAGATCAGAATTGATAAAAAATCCATGGACTTAACGGCTTTTATAACACCATTTGAAATATATAAATTCACTCACCTTCCCTTTGGCTGGTATTCTTCAGCCTCCGTTTTCCAACGAGCCATGGAAGATGTTTTGCATGGGTTGTCAAGTGTAAAAAAAGACTTAGGGCAGTTTTGGAAAGATTTAAGTCCCAGGGTTTGACTTTGGGGAAAAAACAAGTGCAACTTTAAACTTTTGGAAATAGATTACTTGGGCACAAGTTGACTAAGAAAGGAGTTAGACCCAAAGACCATCAGGTGAAAACCATCTTCCTGTCCCACAATCCAGGGATCATCTGGTCACCTTTCTGGGTATGGCAGAATATTATAACAAGTTTGTTCCTCAGTTTGCTTGCCACACTTTTGTCACTCTTAAAGAAAGGTTCAAAATGTATTTGGTCCTCTCAGTGCTAAGCTGAATTCATTGATGTCAAGAATGCCTTGGGTTTAGCACCCTCTCTCCAAAGTTTTGACACTGCCACCCACTCTATCTTAATTACAGATGCCAGTTCAAAGGGTTTGGGTGCAGTCCTCAAACAATTAAGAGTGATAATGAAGAAACTATCATGCTCTTCTCCAAGGCACTTGTAGGACCAAAAGTACAATACTCCGTGATTCAAAAAGAAGCTCTATGTATCTTTTGGGCAAAGTTAAAAAAAAGTTTATCTGGCGAAGCTCATTCGTAGTCCGTTCTGATCACATACCCTTAAAAGACTTGTTTTGTAAGAAAAACGTAGATGCTATGTCATCTAGGATTTGTAGGTGTATAGTTGCCCTACAGGATTATGACTTGGTGGTGAATAACATACCTTGTGTAGAGAATAAAGCCGCTGACTGTCTCTCTCACCTAGTTCCCGAACACTCTGGGGATGTACCTGACGATACAGAAAGTCTATGGGAGAATGATGAATACAAAGTGTGTGAGATCGTGGAAGAAGTAATAAGTGAAGAAGAGTGGAAGGATTCCATGAAGAATGATGCTGTGATCTGCGAAGTTTGTAAGTTGATAATGAAAGGTTGTCTGGTATAAAGAACTTGAATGAAGAAGTTCCCAAATTCTGGAATGTGAGGGATGAATGTTGGTGGTGGTTTACTTTGGTGGGGTACCAGACTTGTTCCCCCTACGCTAATTAGGATGAAAATTATTCAATTAGCTAATCAAGGTCACCAAGGCATTTGTAAAAACCAAAGAGGGAATTTCCTTACATTTTTGGTGGCCAGGTATTGATCTTCTGGTGGAACGTGAGTGAGAGAGTGCATATAGTGTAATGCATGAGACACGATATCTAAGACTAGGGTTCAACCTATGGGTATATGTGATTCTCCTACGTGCTGTTGGCAAGAAGTTGCTTTGGATTTCTTAGGGCCTATAACAACCAAATCTGGTCAATCTTATGTTCTTGTTCTAATGGACATGTATTCAAGATGGCCAGAAATCAAAGTTACCCAAAGCATTGAGACAAAGGATGTTATTACATTTCTAGAGGATATCTTCTGCAGGGAAGGACTCCCTGATTGTCTGTTAACAGACAATGGTGTTCAATTGGTCTCGAAAGAAATGGAAGAGTTCTTGGTAAGGAGAGGCATCAAGCACAAGCGTTGTGCTCTCTATCATCCCAAAATGAACGCCATGGTAGAGAGATTCAACCGGGTGCTAAAATAGTCCATCCAACTAGCTAAAGTCCAGGACAAGGACTGGAGATCTGAGATTGTGTAGAGACTCCCGATTTATCGCCTCACGCCCCACTCCACTACAAACAAAATTCCTTTTGAGCTATTTTTATGTTCCATTCTGGATGAAGGGTAGGAGTACAGATGCTGTTGATTCTGATGTTGTACCCTGGCAGGTAACACAAAAATTGAAGTCCATCAAGAGTAAGGAGAACTTTGATGGAAGGCATGCTGTTTCTCACACGCATGTACATGCGGGTGACAGGTTGAGAGTATGTTATACACAGAAGTCTGCTGTTTCTAAATACTCTCCACCTTTTAAGGTGTCTAAGTTCTTTCAAAATGTGGTTCAACTCAATGACGGAGGAATATGGAATCTGAGCAGGATTGATCCCATGCGTTCTGGTAATACAACCAAACGAGACATGCCTAAGGCAATCTCTAATAGTTTGTCATCCTTGCGCAGGAGCTCCCACACTAGTAAGATTCCTGGAACATTACGTGACTTTGTTTTGCACTAACCTTTCTTCCCTTGTTTCATTTTTTTATTATGTTTTTTCTAATGTGTAGAGGGAAGATGTGTAGTAGTTGATATGTAACTTGTGTTTACCTAGACACATTCTATTTAGAAGGGCTCCTTGTTCTGGAATGTTTATTTGCGAAGAGCATGTTATCTCTAGAACTCCAAGGGTCATTTGCTGTTGGAGACTCAGTGGATAGGACGCTTTCATACCGTAGATGTATCTTCAAATAAAGAAGCTGCTGTTTAACTCTACCGGAATCCTGTCTACTTCTTCACAACCAGCCATCTTAGTCTTCAAAACCAGGAGAAAATGTACCTCAACTTCAAAGGAAATGTGACTCAGCACCCACACCCAATCAATTTTTTAGCTAATAACAACAGTGTTATTTATAATTAAACAGCAAAATGAACAGACTCACAGAATCTTTATATGCTAAAAGTAAATTCTTTATTCATTAATTTTTCAGTTAAAACATTTCTTTTTCTTCTTTGATTTTGCTGTAGCCAATGTGTTTTGTCCAAATAGACTTCTTCAGTGCGTGTTCAATGTATATCCATAGAGTATGGTGTATACTGATAATTTCCCATTTGAAAATCAACAGCGCTGAATTGAAATCAACAGTCTCCATATACGCAAAAAGTTCCTTGGAGACCAATTCAAATGTGAAAGTGACTGGACAACCAGATAGCTACCAATCTCAAATTTCGAAATTCCTGATCCAAAGTTCTCAAACAATTGTATCATAGTCCTTGTATAGGTAATGTCTTAGTGATTCAAACACACAAAAATGTCCAAGGTCAGAAGCCTCAAATCATAGAGTTGGTAACTCCCGCATCTCATGGACCAATGTTAGTCCAGCAGAGATTCTCTCCCCATGGCCAGAATGTCCAGATTTCTCAGCCCCATGATTTGTACCTATGGCCCCACATTGAAGCCTCTAATGGGCAGTGGACAGCCAGTGGCCTGGTTTCTAACACTGACAGCTGTCATCAACCTCTTTTGGTTATTAGTCTTTTGGTCAGAGCTTGCCCTGAATTGAGGAAAGTAGTCCAACCAATGAGACAGAATGGGCCAATTAATCTTGTTGCCCTTGTTGATACTGTCCGCCTACTGAGTTACATCTGTGAGCGAAATATGGTTAGGCGCCTCGCTGGTGGGTCCTGCAAGTGAAGGAAAGGGTTTCCCGTGGATAGGTGTAGTGGATAGGGGAGGTGTTTACAGAGGGGCGCAGCTAGCACAGCTGGACTGGACACCCAAAACAGCCCTGGCAATTTCCTCAGACCATCCCCTGCCTAGCCCCGGAAGGCTGGAAACACTTGCTTGCAGCACTGGTGGAAAACCGGCCTCCGGTAACAAAACTGGCCCCCACTGTTGTAAATCCAGGCCCCACCCTTCCAGCCTCCTGGAGAAACACCCGATACATGGTATGGCCAATCTGGCCCTGTAAGGTAGTCTAAAAGGGACATAGAATAGACAAGTGCCCCGCAAGTGGCAAATTGTCTACATTCTATCGTCTGAACAGGTAAGTTCATCAAGGGACTGATTGGACAACCGTCGCTCTTGGTTGGGTAGCCCATGCAGGAAATCCACCTTTTCTGAATGTTCACCGTATATTGGTGCCGATTCCTATCCTGGAGAAACCGGGTACGAACCGTCGGATGGAGCGTATTCTCCGTCCGACTCGTACCCGGTCGAATTATCTCACAAATATGCAAGTACGATTCGTATGGAAACACCATTTCCGTACGAATCGTAAAAACCACCGAACGAACAAAAAATATCCACAATTCTGATCCGGGACGCCGTGAACGTGACGTCCGGACGGAGTCAGGCAGCGTTCCACGAACCATCAAGTTCGATCCGTACCGACGTCACTCCGCATGGACAATATTATACGGGAGCCAAAAACTGCCGGGAAATCAGGACGACGCACATAAGGAGCATCTGGACGCGACGGGCAGCCATGGACCCCAACCTTCGTGTCCACCTGGTGTACAGGAACCGACGCAGACGCCGCAGAAGGTCAGAACAACACCCAGGGTCAAAGGGGGGGGGGCAGGGGCAGGAAACATGACCCCCACCCAAGTCCAAAATCAAACATGCCCTGTACATACCTGACCCCCAGGGCCTGGTCACTTTGGGGGTGAGGGTGGGGGCGTCTCCACCAAGGCCTGCGTCTGCCACAACGGAAGTCAACATGGACGCGAACCGGCAACACAACAATTGTGGTACGCACCGTACCCACGCCTTAAGAGTGTGGGTATGGGACGTATCACGCCTACCCCTACGTCATCCCATCAATGTCGGTACGGCCCGTACCCACGTCCCAAAGGCATGGGTACGGGCCGTACCGCCATTATTGTGGTGGGCGTGGTACGGCCCGTACCCACGCTCGTAAGGCGTGGGTACGGTGCGTACCCCTATGTCACCCCAACAAGGGTGGTACAGCCCGTACCCACGTCCCAAAGGCATGGGTACGGGCCGTACCGCCATTGTTGGGGTGACGTAGGGGTAGGCGTGGTACGGCCTGTACCCACGTCCCAAAGGCATGGGTACGGGCCGTACCGCCATTGTTGTGGTGGGCGTGGTACGTCCCGTACCCAAGCTCGTAAGGCGTGGGTACGGTGCGTACCCCTACGGCACCCCAACAATGGGGGTACGACCCGTACCCATGGCTGTGGGACGTGGGTACGGCTCGTACCAAGCGCACCCCTACATCACCACTGCAATGGTGGTACGGCCCGTACCCAGGCCGTAGGACGTGGGTACGGGTCTCACCACGCCAGTGGACAGACACATAGGGGTGTGTGGCCACCAGCCCCAGCAGTGCCCAGACATAGGAGGGGTGGGTGCAGAGTCCTCTCATCAGTGCCCCGACATATGAGGGGTGGGTGCCTATCACTCCCAGCAGTGCCCAGACATAGGAGGGGTGGGTGCAGAGTCCTCCCATCAGTGCCCAGACATATGAGGGGTGGGTGCAGAGTCCTCCCAGCAGTGCCCAGACATAGGAGGGGTGGGTGCAGAGTCCTCCCAGCAGTGCCCAGACATAGGAGGGGTGGGTGCCTATCACTCCCAGCAGTGCCCAGACATAGGAGGGGTGGGTGCAGAGTCCTCCCAGCAGTGCCCAAACATAGGAGGGGTGGGTGCAGAGTCCTCCCAGCAGTGCCCAGACATTGGAGGGGTGGGTGCAGAGTCCCCCCAGCAGTGCCCAGACATAGGAGGGGTGGGTGCAGAGTCCCCCCAGCAGTGCCCAGACATAGGAGGGGTGGGTGCAGAGTCCTCCCAGCAGTGCCCAGACATAGGAGGGGTGGGTGCAGAGTCCTCCCAGCAGTGCCCAGACATAGGAGGGGTGGGTGCCTATCACTCCCATCAGTGCCCAGACATAGGAGGGGTGGGTGCAGAGTCCTCCCATCAGTGCCCAGACATATGAGGGGTGGGTGCAGAGTCCTCCCAGCAGTGCCCAGACATAGGAGGGGTGGGTGCAGAGTCCTCCCAGCAGTGCCCAGACATAGGAGGGGTGGGTGCCTATCACTCCCAGCAGTGCCCAGACATAGGAGGGGTGGGTGCAGAGTCCTCCCAGCAGTGCCCAGACATAGGAGGGGTGGGTGCAGAGTCCCCCCAGCAGTGCCCAGACATAGGAGGGGTGGGTGCAGAGTCCCCCCAGCAGTGCCCAGACATAGGAGGGGTGGGTGCAGAGTCCTCCCAGCAGTGTCCAGACATAGGAGGGGTGGGTGCAGAGTCCCCCCAGCAGTGCCCAGACATAGGAGGGGTGTGTGCCTATCACTCTAAGCAGTGCCCAGACATAGGAGGGGTGGGTGCAGAGTCCTCCCAGCAGTGCCCAGACATAGGAGGGGTGGGAGCAGAGTCCCCCCAGCAGTGGCCAGACATAGGAGGGGTGGGTGCCTATCACTCCCAGTAGTGCCCATACATAGGAGGGGTGGGTGCCTATCACTCCCAGCAGTGCCCAGACATAGGAGGGGTGGATGCAGAGTCCTCCCAGCAGTGCCCAGACATAAGAGGGGTGGGTGCAGAGTCCTCCCAGCAGTGCCCAGACATAGGAGGGGTGGGTGCAGAGTCCTCCCATCAGTGCCCAGACATATGAGGGGTGGGTGCAGAGTCCTCTCATCAGTGCCCCGACATATGAGGGGTGGGTGCCTATCACTCCCAACAGTGCCCAGACATAGGAGGGGTGGGTGCAGAGTCCTCCCATCAGTGCACAGACATATGAGGGGTGGGTGCAGAGTCCTCCCAGCAGTGCCCAGACATAGGAGGGGTGGGTGCAGAGTCCTCACAGCAGTGCCCAGACATAGGAGGGGTGGGTGCCTATCACTCCCAGCAGTGCCCAGACATAGGATGGGTGGGTGCAGAGTCCTCCCAGCAGTGCCCAGACATAGGAGGGGTGGGTGCAGAGTCCTCCCAGCAGTGCTCAGACATAGGAGGGGTGGGTGCAGAGTCCCCCCAGCAGTGCCCAGACATAGGAGTGGTGGGTGCAGAGTCCCCCCAGCAGTGCCCAGACATAGGAGGGGTGGGTGCAGAGTCCTCCCAGCAGTGCCCAGACATAGGAGGGGTGGGTGCAGAGTCCTCCCAGCAGTGCCCAGACATAGGAGGGGTGGGTGCCTATCACTCCCAGCAGTGCCCAGACATAGGAGGGGTGGGTGCAGAGTCCTCCCAGCAGTGTCCAGACATAGGAGGGGTGGGTGCCTATCACTCCCATCAGTGCCCAGACATAGGAGGGGTGGGTGCAGAGTCCTCCCATCAGTGCCCAGACGTATGAGGGGTGGGTGCAGAGTCCTCCCAGCAGTGCCCAGACATAGGAGGGGTGGGTGCAGAGTCCTCCCAGCAGTGCCCAGACATAGGAGGGGTGGGTGCCTATCACTCCCAGCAGTGCCCAGACATAGGAGTGGTGGGTGCAGAGTCCTCCCAGCAGTGCCCAGACATAGGAGGGGTGGGTGCAGAGTCCCCCAGCAGTGCCCAGACATAGGAGGGGTGGGTGCAGAGTCCCCCCAGCAGTGCCCAGACATAGGAGGGGTGGGTGCAGAGTCCTCCCAGCAGTGTCCAGACATAGGAGGGGTGGGTGCAGAGTCCCCCCAGCAGTGCCCAGACATAGGAGGGGTGTGTGCCTATCACTCTAAGCAGTGCCCAGACATAGGAGGGGTGGGTGCAGAGTCCTCCCAGCAGTGCCCAGACATAGGAGGGGTGGGAGCAGAGTCCCCCCAGCAGTGGCCAGACATAGGAGGGGTGGGTGCCTATCACTCCCAGTAGTGCCCATACATAGGAGGGGTGGGTGCCTATCACTCCCAGCAGTGCCCAGACATAGTAGGGGTGGATGCAGAGTCCTCCCAGCAGTGCCCAGACATAGGAGGGGCGGGTGCAGAGTCCTCCCAGCAGTGCCCAGACATAGGAGGGGTGGGTGCAGAGTCCTCCCATCAGTGCCCAGACATATGAGGGGTGGGTGCAGAGTCCTCTCATCAGTGCCCCGACATATGAGGGGTGGACGCCTATCACTCCCAGCAGTGCCCAGACATAGGAGGGGTGGGTGCAGAGTCCTCCCATCAGTGCCCAGACATATGAGGGGTGGGTGCAGAGTCCCCCCAGCAGTGCCCAGACATAGGAGGGGTGGGTGCAGAGTCCTCCCAGCAGTGCCCAGGCATAGGAGGGGTGGGTGCCTATCACTCCCAGCAGTGCCCACACATAGGAGGGGTGGGTGCAGAGTCCCCCCAGCAGTGCCCAGACATAGGAGGGTTGGGTGCAGAGTCCTCCCAGCAGTGCCCAGACATAGGAGGGGTGGGTGCAGAGTCCTCCCAGCAGTGCCCAGACATAGGAGGGGTGGGTGCAGAGTCCTCCCAGCAGTGCCCAGACATTGGAGGGGTGGGTGCAGAGTCCCCCCAGCAGTGCCCAGACATAGGAGGGGTGGGTGCAGAGTCCCCCCAGCAGTGCCCAGACATAGGAGGGGTGGGTGCAGAGTCCTCCCAGCAGTGCCCAGACATAGGAGGGGTGGGTGCAGAGTCCTCCCAGCAGTGCCCAGACATAGGAGGGGTGGGTGCCTATCACTCCCATCAGTGCCCAGACATAGGAGGGGTGGGTGCAGAGTCCTCCCATCAGTGCCCAGACATATGAGGGGTGGGTGCAGAGTCCTCCCAGCAGTGCCCAGACATAGGAGGGGTGGGTGCAGAGTCCTCCCAGCAGTGCCCAGACATAGGAGGGGTGGGTGCCTATCACTCCCAGCAGTGCCCAGACATAGGAGGGGTGGGTGCAGAGTCCTCCCAGCAGTGCCCAGACATAGGAGGGGTGGGTGCAGAGTCCCCCCCGCAGTGCCCAGACATAGGAGGGGTGGGTGCAGAGTCCCCCCAGCAGTGCCCAGACATAGGAGTGGTGGGTGCAGAGTCCTCCCAGCAGTGTCCAGACATAGGAGGGGTGGGTGCAGAGTCCCCCCAGCAGTGCCCAGACATAGGAGGGGTGTGTGCCTATCACTCTAAGCAGTGCCCAGACATAGGAGGGGTGGGTGCAGAGTCCTCCCAGCAGTGCCCAGACATAGGAGGGGTGGGAGCAGAGTCCCCCCAGCAGTGGCCAGACATAGGAGGGGTGGGTGCCTATCACTCCCAGTAGTGCCCAGACATAGGAGGGGTGGGTGCCTATCACTCCCAGCAGTGCCCAGACATAGGAGGGGTGGATGCAGAGTCCTCCCAGCAGTGCCCAGACATAGGAGGGGCGGGTGCAGAGTCCTCCACGCAGTGCCCAGACATAGGAGGGGTGGGTGCAGCGTCCTCCCATCAGTGCCCAGACATATGAGGGGTGGGTGCAGAGTCCTCCCAGCAGTGCCCAGACATAGGAGGGGTGGGTGCAGAGTCCTCCCAGCAGTGCCCAGACATAGGAGGGGTGGGTGCAGAGTCCTCCCAGCAGTGCCCAGACATAGGAGGGGTGGGTGCAGAGTCCCCCCAGAAGTGCCCAGACATAGGAGGGGTGGGTGCAGAGTCCCCCCAGCAGTGCCCAGACATAGGAGGGGTGGGTGCAGAGTCCTCCCAGCAGTGCTCATAGAATGGCCGGCACAAAAAAGGTGGTATAGCCAACCATATGGTGGGGCACTGTGCTCCAAGTCTCCTGGAAGATACAGATGCTATAGGGCTCTATCAAAGAATTCCAGTTTGGGAGATCTAATTTGCTAGCAATGCCAGCTACATTCCAACTTAGAACCCTTAGGGGAGGGACATCTGTAACTAAATCCCGTGTTGTAAGAGGAATAGTAGAACTAGGAATAACCTGAGACAAGTTAGGTGTGGGGGGCGAAAACAAATAATTTATATCCTGGAGATTTAAAGTAAACTGTGGTCTTTGCTGCTGGGCGTGGAGACTTAGAGTGTTAGGTAAGGGATCCCCAGCTGATTCAGTAAGAGTTTCTATATCTTCTTTGTTTTGATCGCCAGCGGAGGTATAAATTCCAACCGCGACAGGGTTTCCATGTCAATAGGAATCATAATGGCCATGAAGTTCTCGATTTCTACTAAAGGCAGAAGTGGAATAATCATTGCCACTGATAGTCCGGACCACCTTATGGAGCCCATCATGAGCCAAATGGAAAAAAGACTGTGAATGATGGAAATACACAGAATCTGAATAGAACTGACTTAAGTCAAGACATCCTATACCATTGGCAACAAAGCCTGATTGTTGGTTACAAATTAACCTTGTAACACGAGGATCCCTGAAATTTACAAGGATACAGTCACCAGACATATTCTTAGGTCTATTACCCACCCAGGAAACCCTTCTAACATGGAGGACATGGCCATCCAGATGCCTAGGAAGCGGCTTGTTGATGTTAAGCCAATGTGTTGTTTTGTTTTTTAATTCAGTAAAGGATTCAGGCTTGCCAGCTTTGAGCTGAGGGACTCCGGTTAAAACAACAACAAAGGGTAGGCACTCCGGTGGCAAATTAATATGAGGTAGAATTTGCTGGGTGCAGATAACATTATCGTTTGGGTGATCTTGTACAGGTTCCTTACTAAGGGCCTTATGTAGGTGGCCTGGCATTTACCACTTCATAAATACCGAATCATACCGATTCGGTATTTATGAAGTGGTAAATGCTATGTAGGTAATTAGTCGGTAAATATTACCGATTCGGAATAATTCGGTAATTACCGAATCGGTATTTACCGATTCGGTAATGAGGCATACCTTCCCATTGATGGGAAGGTATGCCTCATTACCGAATCGGTAAATACCGATTCGGTAATAGGGGAGCACATGCAAGGGTGGCAGGGTGTCACATTGACACCCTGTTGCACCCCTGATTCGGCCATGTGTGCACATGTGGCACACATACATGCCCTAAGGGCATGTATGTCTGCCACATTGCACACTTCTAAGCGCCTTAAAGTGCATTTACACATCCATTCTTAATTTACCACCAACTATTAGTTGGTGGTAAATACCGACTCCAGACAACACCCACACACTCCCCCTACATCTCATTTCTGTATTCGGAATTTACCGAATCGGTAAAATTACCGATTCGGTAATTTTACCGATTCTGTAAATTACCGAATACAGAAATGATCCCCCTACATAGCAAAAGCCTAAATACCGGTCGGTAACGGTATAATTACCGAAAATCGGCCGTTACTGACCGGTATTAGGCTACCTACATGAGGCCCTAAATCTTTAACTGCTGGAACTGAGATTTCAACGTCTTGGACTGTGGAATTAGGATGCCTCCCATAATTTATGTAAAACGGAGAATAACCAGTGAATACGTTTTTTGCATTATTATGAGCAAACTCTGCTGCCCATAGGTAATCTGGCCAATCCTTGTCTTGTTTTAACAGGAAAAGTCTTAAGTATTGTTTTAACTCTTGGTTCACCCTCTCTGTCTGACCATCTGTTTCTGGGTGATAGCTGGTTGAAAACCTAGTCTCAATTCCCAGACCTTCTACAAAAGCTCTCCAGAAATGGGACAGGAATTGTGAACCCCGATCCGAAATGATGACCCTCGGAATCCCATGTAGTTTCTCTATTTGTGTGCTAAAATGAGTAGCTAACTGTTTTGCTGAAGGAACCCCTTTTAATTCTAGGAAATGAGTCATTTTTGAAAATGCATCTACCACCACTAAAACTGTATTAATCCCTGGCAGGAAGGCAAGTCAGTTATTAAGTCTAGGGTGATTGTGTGCCATGGAAAAGGGGGGGTTGGCATAGGTTGCAATAAACCTTTTGGAGCCTGCCGTTCCGATTTTCCCTGAGCACAAATCTCACATGTCTTGACATATTGTTCAATGTCTTTATTCATTTGAGGCCACCAGTATCTTCTCTTTACCAGGTCTGCAGTCTTGAGCTCTCCTTTGTGGCCTGCCAAGAGATCATCGTGGCATTCGTACAATGCTTGAGTTTGCAATTCACACGTAGGCAAGTATAGGGCTCCCTTATGGTAAGGTAAACGGTTTTGGGCTTCTCTTCCTTCCTCTTGTTGGGCCCATTTCTGCATGTCCTCTGGGTTTAAGACCTGAGCGATTAGTTCCTTCAAATTAATTAGAGTGGTGGCACAAATTATTTTGGAATCTGGAATTATTGTTTGATTTTTGGGCACCCCTTTTTCTTCTTCAGTTCCAATTCGAGATAAGGCATCTGCTTTCCCATTTTGAGCTCCTGGTCTGTAGGTAATCACAAAGTCGTAGTCAGCGAAATACAGAGACCATCGAAGTTGTCGAGGCGTGAGGGTTCTGGCTGACTTCAAAAACTTCAAATTACGGTGGTCAGTGAAGACTGTTACCACATGGTTAGCTCCCATGAGATAATTTCTCCACTCCTTAAAGGCGTCTTTTATAGCTAACAGCTCTTTTTCGGTTATGGTGTAATTAGTTTCAGCAGGTGTCAATTTTCGAGATCTATAAGCAACAGGATGCAGCTGACCCGTTTGCTTGTGCCTTTGGGATAGAACTCCTCCCACTGCCAGATCGGAGGCGTCAGTCTCTACATAAAATGGCTCAGTTGGGTCAGCGTGCAACAGGATGGGCGCCAAAGTGAAGTCTTCCTTCAAGGATTCAAAGGCTTCATCAGCTTCATTCGACCACTCAAAATGTACTCCTTTCTTGAGCAGGCGTGTAAGTGGGAGTATTTTTCGTGAAAAGTCACTGATAAATCTTCGATAAAAATTTGCGAACCCAATAAATCCCTGAACCTCCTTGACACTTGTTGGAGACTTCCAATCAATTACTGCTTGGATTTTTCGCTTATCCATGTTGATTCCGGATGGTGAAATCATAAAACCCAAAAATTCCACTTGTGACACGTTGAAGGCGCACTTCTCCAATTTCACAAACAGTCGATTCTCTCTGAGTTTTTGTAACACCTTTCTAACTTGGTCCCGATGCTGGCTCTGATCGACTGAATAAATCAATATGTCATCAATGTACACAATTATACATTGATAGATAAATTTGCTAAGAGCATCGTTGATAAAGTGCTGAAAAGCAGCTGGAGCGTTGCACAGTCCATACGGCATAACTTGGTATTCGAATAATCCAAACCTTGTTCTGAATGCCGTCTTCCATTCATCGCCTTCTCGCACTCTGATTAGATGGTAGGCTCCCCTCAAATCTAACTTTGTATAGATCTGTGCCCCTTTGACCTGATCTAATAGGACGGAGATGAGCGGAAGAGGATATCGGTTTTTCTTGGTAATTTTGTTAATTGCTCGATAATCGATACACATTCTCAAATCTCCCTCCTTCTTCGGCACGAAAAACAAAGGTGAAGATACCGGCGATTGAGAAGGTCGGATGAAACCATTCGCCAGATATTTGTCTATGTACTCTTTCAGGTGCTGGTGCTCTTTTTCCGTCAGCGCATAGAGCCGACTACAAGGCATATTGGAGCCTGGTTCAAAGTCTATTTTACAATCATAAACACGGTGAGGTGGTAGTTGCTCGGCTTCTTGCTCGTTGAACACATCTTCAAAATCCTGGTATTCTTGTGGTATTTCCTGTGAATTTATGACGCAGACCGAAGCTTCTGCCATGCATAAGGAGATTGCCGGATTCTCTTCCGTTGTTCCACCTTTCATCTTGAAGCAGTTTCTTTCACAATATTTCGAATTCATTTCAATTGTTCTGGTGCTCCAATCGATGGCTGGATTGTGCTCAGTGAGCCATGGTAACCCTAATATGAGTTGAAACTGTGGGGCATCAATTAAATTAAACTGGATATCTTCGCGGTGCCCATCTTCAGAAATCATTTGCATTGATTCCGTGTGGCTCACAATGGGTCCGGAGGAAAGATTCGTTCCATCCACCGCTCGGACTGGCTCACTCTTGGTCTTTGGGATGGCATTCAGCCCAATCTTGGTTGCAAATTTTAGATCACAAAAATTTCCGGTAGCTCCCGAATCCACCATTGCTGCCACTCCCGTCAATGTAACTTGTCGAAACCTTATTGTCATGGACAATATTAAGTGTGGTGACGATGATTGCAAGGTATTCGCCACTTGGTGTCCTTTCAGAGTTGATTCCTGATTAGCATCCACCTGTCCAACTCCTTCTACAGGTTGTGCTGAAAGTTTTCCTTCGGTTTAAAGGAATTTTTTGGTTTCTTTGGACAATTTCTCACAAAATGTCCACTTGAGCCGCAGTACATGCATAAATTGCTGATCCTTTTCTTCTTTCGAAAGTGGACCTCTTATAGTTCCAATTTGCATAGGTTCAGAGCTCAATGTTCCTTCTGCAACCTTTCCAGCTTTTATTTTTACTCTGTCGAATCGTGGGGCTATCGGTCTGAAATCTCTTCTTTTTTCGCCTTTCCTTTCTCCATGACGGAAGTCCAGTTCTAAAACCAGGTCTATCAGGGCTGAGATCTCTGTGGGTCTATTTGGGATTTGTGCCAGAACGTCCTTTAATTCATCTCTTAAGCCTCGATAAAATATTGCTGCTCTTTTGCTTTCTGGCCAGTCTGTTTCCATTACTAATTTATTAAACTGAGACAAATAAGCCACGAGGTCTCTATTCCCTTGACGTAATTCAAGCAGTTCATTATCTACAGCCTGAGAAATTCTTTGTCTATCAAAGATTCTTGTTTGAATTGGTCATAATCTTGCAAAAGTGGGTCATCTCGTGAAACCAAGGGCATAGACCACGACGCTGCATCACCACTTAAATATGACAAAACAAAGGCCACTCTAGATTGCGCATCAGGGAAAATTGAAGGGCGGCACATAAAGTGTAGAGAACATTGAGTAATGAAAACCTGGGCCTTCTGGGGGTCTCCACTAAAACTTTCTGGGGGTGCCAAAGGGATGACAGGGGATAAAGAGTGTATGACTTGTGTGGTTACTTTATTAGGGTCTCCAATGGATGGGTTTATGCTCTCTCTCCCTGGGCCTAATGGTTGTTTAACTATCTGGGCCAGTTCTGCTGTCTCCTTCCTAGAATTTATTACTTCTTGTCGTAAACTCTGATTGTCCTCTCTAACTGCGACTAACTCCTTTTGTATAGCTTCTAAAACGGATCCCAAGGTTTGCAAGTTTATTCCTTCAGCCATTCTGTCCGGGTGCAAGTTTTAAAACGTGGGCACTTCACTCTGTCAAGATCTACAACAGAGGAATTCTTACCATGTACTTGCACAGGAACAGAGATGCTAGTTCCCAATGCCCCCTCCAGGATCCTCCAGAGACCGAATTAGATCACGTCTCTAAACAACCCCAAAGGGGGAAGGGGGAGTGGACAAAATAATAAAAGAAAGAAGAGACTGGTTCAGGATTCTTCGGATCTCCTCCACAGCACCCTTCTTCTTGTCAGTCCGTTCTATAGACCTTCTCTTGAACGATGCCTGAGGGAACTAATAGAGCACAATACTTAGCACCCTAGTCTACTCAGCACTTGTCTAACCAACTCTACAAATCTTTAGTTGTACCCTTGGAAAGGAACGTACCCCTTAATCCTCTTGAACTAGCCCCTCTTCGTATGGTGGTAGTTGACTGCCTGGAATGTCTTTTCTCTTATTGGTTCTGTACAGTTCTACCTGAGACATATAAACACTTAATGGTTAATACCTGTCCCTTAATCTAATTCTAATTATTATTATTCTATTTATCAGCTCACCTACCAGTATCTTTTTAATGTAGCGCTCTCTATTCTTCTCTGTATTGTTGTGATAAGATTTCGTAGTCTTTTCCTTCACTAGGATTTATGTTCTGCGTAGTTGTTTTTCTTGTCATTGCATTTACTCAGTTATTTTATCTTGTATTCATCCTTTCTTTTAGCTTGATACATTAGCAGTTATCTCTCTCTATACTTAGGTAAGTTTCCTCTTCTTATATAGTGACTATGTCTTTTATATTTTTTCTATTAGCAATGTATTTTTCGTAATACTCTTTCCACAAATGAACAACATATAACTTAGCTTTTGAAGTCGGCTCCGTGTCCTTCTTCCTTCGAGCCGCTAGAGTTAACTCCTGTCAAGAGTTGCTGAGGCGGAGTGGTTACGTCAGGAAAAGTTCCTCACACGAGTCTTGAAACCTCCTGACTTGGGGAAAATATCGGGGAAGAACTAGGTAACAAGGCCTTGACTCTCCTAACCCTTACTGTAAACTGAATTAATCACTATCTTTGAAATTCTAAGATTTTCCTGAGACGCGCAAGTTCAGCTCCGACCTCGGGCGACGCTTCGGTGAAGTGCGCACTCGTTAGGGAGAGCGCATTCCACCAAGGCTCCACAAAGGTGTGAAGACAAAGACTAGACGGCTACCGCGATTGTACAGCGGCGGCCATCTTGGAATTTCTTCTTTGCAGCAAGGCACTCCAAGCGCGATCTTTTGTGCATTTTCCACTTCTCCTGTTCCAGCTTATTTTCGGATATGTGTTAATCGCATTAACTACTCGTGTCAAAGGCCCAGTGGTTCTGACAAACACACATTTCCATCCAACTAAATGGATGTGGACAGGTATACTTTAAGATTTTGAGCTGAAGAATTCCTGCAACATTACTTTTGGCCTGCTAGCTTACAGCTTATCTCTACTTATCTACATATCCCATTATATCAATCAGCCCTGTGTTACCCAATAACTGCCTGCCAGCGTGCAGTGACTCCCACCCCTAGGCAACGATCCAGCATTTAATTCCTGTGATGCTACATCAGGGTGTAAATCTCAGTTTAAGCGCAGCCCCCTGCCCCAACTACCCCATCCGCCCCCGTCATTCTGTATACAAATGAGCTTATTACTGCCAGGCAAAGTTCGGCAGTGGTAGTCCATAAAGTGGCCTTGTAGTTCAATGCATTACTGCCCCTGCCATGAATCATCAGCATCACCGGCCCCACCCGGCCTGTCCGCAGTGTGAATTGAGACGCATCCACCAGTCTGTGCGCAGTGACATCACAGTTCATATCTCTTATACTTACAATCTCCGCCAGTCCTGCCTAGCCCCCAGCCAGTGTGGATTACTGGTGTTCAACCCCATAGCCAAAGGAGCTAGTTCGCTGTCTTTACCGCAGCATGTTCAATAGCCACATCAATCCCTCACGCCCAGTACTCAAGGTGACGGTCACTCTTCATCTTCTCTTAATCCGAGTCTCGGTTCTGCTCCATTCGTTTTTGTTCCTTGCATTTGGCGCCAATCCTTTTAATGAATTCCAGTGCCGCTTCGGGCATCTGAAGAATTGTTGCATGACCCTCATGTGTCACTCGTAGCCGTGCAGGATATAGCATGGCATAGACAATGCCAAGTTCTCGCAACTTCTTTTTCGCTGGATTAAATTCTTTCCGTGCCAGCTGGACTGTTACTGTGAAATCTGGGTAAAATTCCAACGTATTACCCTGGTGGGTTATCAGCCACTTTTCTCGCGCCAGTCACAATATAGCGTCCCGATCCCTATAGTTAAGGACTCTGGCAACTATAGGTCGGGGGGGCGCGCCTGGTTTTGGCCGCGGAGCCAGAGACCTATGCGCACGCTCAATCAAAAACATTGAGGAAAGATGTTCAGTGCCAAATATACTTCGGATCAGTTCCTCCACATACGTTTCCATCCGCCCCGTATTAGTGGATTCCGGAACCGCTGTGATTCTGACGTTATTGCGCTGAGATCTCGCTTCCAAATCGTCCGCCTTATTTTTAATTACTTCCAATAGCTTTTCCACTTCCGCACATTTTTGGGCCGTGACCTGCGACACATCCTCCACCGCTGCAATACGATTTTCCGCCTCCAACAATCTTTCCCCATGTCCATCCAACTTGGCTGCCATATTGTCGACATGCAGCGTGATAGTATCCAATTTACCGTTTATGTCCTGCAGACTCTGTTGTATGGCCTGCAGCACCCCTTCCATTCCCGTGGATACCATCTCTTCCGTGTCAGGAGCAGCGTCTGAGGTGGACGCGGCGCCTTTTGCTTGCAGCTTAGCCTCAAATGGGAGCTTTGATTGGTGTTTGTCTGGTTTCCCCATTTTCCGCCCTCCGACTCCTAGGTGCCAATAGAGTCGAGACCGTGGAGCACTCCAGTTCAGATGACCCAGCCTGCTGCTTGCAAGTCCAGTAGTCTCAGGCGGCCCAGCGCATGAGCTACCCCACTCGTCTAGCACTTCAGGCGTCGATTACCTCACCTACGCTTCGTCTGCATTTCTCTGTTGTTGGTCCCCCTCCACCATATGATATGCGAGGCGGTCAGCAGATCCCAGCACACGATCTTTGTTGTTGTGGCTTATGAGTCCTCCCACCAGACTCGCAGTGAAGCCCGCACCAGCCTTTATTCCAGTCAGTCTCCAGCCGCCATCTGCCACATACTTCAGGGAGCCAGCAACAGGCATGAGAGTCAACCCGATCAGCCTATATCTTATTGCATTGTTGAGTGGGGTCGAGGTACTCTGGATCGCCGCCCGCCACCTCCTCCTTTACATCAGCGCTATCGGGGGCCACACTTCGAAATGCCACCCTCTCAGTATCCGGCTCGCCCTCCGACTACGTTAATTATATGCCAGCCTCCACCAAGCCAGGCAGTCAATTTCTCCCTCCTGGGCAGTCAGGCACTGGTCTTATCCACATGGAGCCTGCACACTCTTCTCGCATACCTGGGCAATGCGTGGGGTCAATTCATACTTCGGCGCCACTATATCAGGTGCGCACAATGCCGCCCTCGTCACCGCGCGCTCTCCGGCAACGGTTCCCTTCGCTGATAACAGCCACCATTTCGAGCCATACCGTCCGACCCAGCAGCTTCACGCACACAGCCTCCCAGGATTTATGCGCGTTTACAGTGCAAAGGGTCTCAGCTGGCACTTTCGACTCCTGGGCAGCACAGCGTCTCGCTTAGATGGCACACTTCTCCGCTCGCCGCTTCCCGCTGTCTCCAAGGCCCCAGGTCCTCAGGGCAGCGCCATCTTGTCCCCAGCCGGCTGCGTCTTCTCCGGATCGTCTGGGCACGAGTTGAGGCTTCTAGAGACACATTACATGTCCCTCTCCGCTGTTTTTCAGCCCGCAGCACAGTGTTTATTGCCACATACTGAACCTGCCCGGTGGAGCTGTCTTAGAAGGCAGCCATTCCGCTGTGCGATCTCTAGCGCCCCCCACCAGGAACTTGAAAAAAGATGGCACACCAGCAGAAATCTCACAGAAAGAGCCAACTTCAAATCAGCCCTCAATGACTACCACCAACAGATCAAAGTTGTGAGTCTACCTTAGTCATAGAGTTCACATGCCCATCAGCCACTGAAAACATTTTCCCCATATCATAGGAGCTCTGTGACACCCTCGCTGACCACTTCCACAACAAGATAGCAGCCATCTATAAAAACTTTGACCCACAACATTCTAACCTCCTCAGTCACCAATCAACCACCACCACTAACCACCCACTCACCACATTGAAACAGCTCACCACATCAAACACTACCACTCTGATAAACACCATCCACTCGGGAACACCCACTGACCATTGCACCCACTGACTCTTCAACTTCAGAAAAGACTAAATCAGCCGCCAATTCACCACATCCTCAATGCCTCGATAACACCGGGACCTTCCCCAATGAGTCAAAACATGAAGCGGTCAGACGACTCCTCAAGAACCCTTGGCAGACCCCAGTGAGCTCTTGAACTACCACCGCATCTCGCTACTTTTGTTCCCCGTCAAAGTCCTGGAGAAGGCCATCAAACTCCAACTCACCGAACACCTGGAGAAGTACAACCTACCGGACCCCTCATAAACAGGCTTCAGAACCAACCACAGCACCAATACAACTCTGATCGCCGCAACAGATGACATCCACACCCTACTGGACAGGTGAATCAGCCGTCTTGATTCTACTTGACCTCTCTGTAGCTTTCGACACTGTCTCCCTCCACACACTCATTGAACAAGTTCACCAGGATGGTATCACAGGTGGCACGCTCAGATGGATGGCATCCTTCCTTGCAGATGCACCCCGAAAGTCTGACTACCTACCTTCACATCGCAAGCCAAGCACAACATTGCAACATTCCCCAATGCTCATTCCAATGCTCATTCCTCAGCCCAACAGCCCAACACTCTTAAATATCTACAAGGCACCACTCACAGACATCGTCAGATTGCACAACATCAACATCATCTCCTACGCTGACAGCACCCAGTTCATCTTATCGCGTTCAGCTAACCCCACCACGATGAAGACTAACTTCCACACCTGTATGAAAAGAGTATCAGCCTGGATGAGGGAAAACTGCCTCAAACTCAACACAGACAAGACAGAAGTCCTCATCTTTGGAGACACACTGCCCTCTGGGATGAATTCTGGTGGCCTTCAGAACTCAGACCTACTCCGACGCCAAAAGACCATGCCCGCATCCTCGGCATCATCCTCGACAGGGAACTATCTATGAAACACCAAGTCATCTCCGACTCCTCAGCCTGTTTCCCAATGATCCACAAGATTTTCAACGGATACCCATCAGCACCAGGACGACGTTAACAGTGGCCCTCATCACCAGCTGACTAGACTACAGCAACACACTCTATGCAGGCATCGCCTCCAATTGATCCAGAAAACAGCAGCCAGACTGATCCTCAACCTAACCTGCCCAAGAGAACCCATATCACCCAGGACCTGAAGGACGTCCACTGGCTTCCCGTTCAGAAGAGATGCCACTTCAAGCTACTAACCCATGCCTACGAATCTCTCCACGACCAAGGACCGACCTACATAAGCGACCATTTGCGCTTCCACTGACCACCCAGGAATCTCCATTTTGCACACCTCAACCTGGCACCATTGCTCATTGATTCCAGAAAGGAGCTCAAGACCTGACTTTTTGAAAGAGCCTTGTAGCAAGCTCCTGGATACCCCGTGGGTGACAAGCAGCGCTATACAAATACTACTTGATTGATTGAACTTTCTGCTACTCTTACAATCCAGTACAGAGGAAACCACTCCTATTTGTCACTTCACAGCATATAGTAGGACACATACTGCCTGTCGCATTCGAAAACCGCCTGCGCCATTCAGTGGAGAAGCATGACATCTCCACAAATACGGTTTTTACCACTAGTCAGTAACTTTACTGCTATTATTGTGATCGCTTAAGCCTTGGAACTCATGGTCCCACCCACTCACACTAAAACACATAGCAGATTATCTCAGATGTAGAGGCCAGGGTGCCTGACTCTGGACTACTGAGTAAACTGTTCGATCCCCGGCGGCAGGTTTGCCCAACACCATGTGACTCTGGGCAATAGCTCGCCTAATCTTCCTGATGGTCACCAGTGCCGGGACACCACTTTGGAGGTAGCTGTGTGCTTTAAAAATACTGGTATTTCATTTCATTTTAAATAAGAGAAAATCTAACTGTCCCAAATTGTAATGAACTGTGAGTTCGAATCACATCCTCATAATTAACCCTGGGTGGAGCTGGATGCTTGTCTGCACTGTGTGATCATAGCGAACGGCACCATGCACAGCGCAGGCTTTCCTGTTCTGCCGTTCCAGTAGATTTTTGCTCGAGCGGCAGCTTTCTCAACCCAAACGGCAGTTTCTCAACGCAAGCGGTCGCGAGTATACGCGACCACTCGCAATGAGAAACCTTACCACCCGGCGTTGAGAAATCTCACCAGGAGGTTTAATGTTGATGATTTTCCTCACTCGCGCGTGGAACGCGAGTGTGGACAAAAAAAACTCTGCTCCGCTGAACGGAGTTTTTGGGAACTCCGCGATCTCCGCGTAACGCTGAGTGCAGAAAATTCCGCAACCTCCGCGAGCGGAGTTCAGTTCACCACCCAGGCCTACTCTTAATAAATCACTCTTCCTTTGTTTTCTTATTTTTCACTCTTCTGATGAGTGGGAGAATGGGAGGCGTTCATCCACCTTGCACACCCTAGGGGTGATTACAATGTAGGGCAGACTTACGTTTGCCTAACACAGAAACAGGACTGACCGGCCTTAGGTTTTTGGTCCTGGCCACCTAATCACGATGCAACTGAACACTGTTCGGCCGCATACTCCCATTCCCCTATGGGAGCTAGTGTTACGGCCATAAACGGGCCATGACACAACCTCCCATAAAGGCATGGGAGTCTGTGGTCATCCCTGCACCATGTGAAAGGCACCTCAGGGTGCCTGCCACATGGTGCAGGGATGAACAGGGGGCAAAAGACACACAGATTATGGATGGAATGCAGAGCAAATCAAGCATTCACCCTCTGCCAAGAGATCTGGGCTACATCCATCGTATCCATCGTTCTTTTGATCATCAAGCCACCCCAGTTTAGAACCAGCCATATTTAAATCAGTCTTGACCCTGTGCCTCATGGGAACATTCCAGCCTGAACTGCCAAGCTAGGTCCTCTCTGGACTGGAAACAAGCATCCTGGGACCGGTTTCAGGGCATCACCCCACATCAGCCAGGCTAGCTTGAATCCAGTGGCACAGTGAGCCTGGGACCCACATCTCGGCATACATGGCACACTTAGGGTGAGAAAGTAAAAAACACAGATGATGGACGGAATGCAGAGCAAATCAAACATTCAGCCCCAGTCAAGAGATCTGGGTTAAATCCATTGTTCTTTTGCTCACTATGCCACCCCAGTTTAGACCAAGCCATATGCAAATCAGTCTTCACCCTGTGCCTCATGAGAACAATCCAACCCAAACTGCCAAGCCAGGTCCACCCAGGACCAGAAACAAGCATCCTGGTAACAGCTTTGGTGCATCACTCCTCATCAGCCAGGCTAGCTTGAGTTCAGTGGCACATTGAGCCCGGGACCCGTATCTGGGCATTCCCAGCGCACTTAGTGCGTGAAAGCAAAAGACACACAGATGATGGACAGACTATAGAGCAAATCAAACAATCAGCCCCAGCCAAGAGATCTGGGTTAAATCCATTGTTCATTTGCTCACCATGCCACCCCAGTTTAGACCAAGCCATATGCAAATCAGTCTTGACCCTGTGCCTCATGGGAACAGTTCAGCCTGAACTGTCAAGCCAGGTCCTCCCAGGATCAGAAACAAACATCCTGGGACCGGTTTTGGGGCATCACTGCTCATCCCCCGGGCTTGCTGATATCCAGGGGCACAGTGAGCCTGGGAAACATGTCTGGGCATACCAGGCGCAATTAGGGTGAGAAAGCAAAAGACACACAAATAATGGATGGAATGCAGAGCAAATCAAATACTCACCCCCATTCAAGAGATCTGGGTTAAATTCATCATTGTTTTGATCACCATGCCACCCCAGTTGAACAGGGGAGGCACAATAGGTGCCCCCTTGGCCTCCAACTGGAGGTCCCAGAGGCAAGGGGCCACCAACTTGCTCTCCGACAAGCATTCCATGTCAGAAAGCCCGACATGGAAATCCTGCCGGAGACCGTGTATCGTAAATCCAAGGGCGGAAAGGCAGCCCTTTGCGATTATACGCAGGCCTCCGACTGGCCAACGGACTCCTTGAGCCCGTCAGAAGCCAGCTGTAATGACCGACCAGTTTAATTTCCGAACCCCAGCATTGGAATGCAGCAGAAGGAAATTAAATGGAGATGCGGTCGGATCCTTTCCGGGCCTCATCATAATAAAGCCCTATATGTATTGCTGTAACTCTTTATCTGCTAGTGAGGACAACTAGAAGCAATCAAATGTAGATTGGGACTTTTAAAGAAGATTTATTTATTTTTTCCTCAAGAATACCTCTAGGACTCTTCCTGTGGCATCTTCTAAACGTGACCATCTTCTAAATGACTGTTGCCACTGAATGGCTTACAAAAGTTTCAGAAATGTTGATTTTTCATACACAAAGTCTCTACCAAAATAATGAATGCAGATAACCCAACCTTTCATGATTAGACATACAGCAAATAAATAGAAGTTTCACAAACAAATATAGAGTGAATACATTTACTTTATATTTTGGGATGGATAAACAGATAAACAATGATTGTGGGACAGTTAGACAAGATAAGATGAAGATAAACTATTTGGTTCCCATGGGTCAAATGTTGCTAATAATCATTATGTAAAGAAGCTGTTTCCTGATTTAAACATGGATGAGTGCAGTGAGCTTTGACAGGATTCGGTGCAAAAGGGATCCTTGCTTCAGAGTCGTGTTTTCAAAATGTCTTTAAACGCCTTTGCTGATTTCCAGAGTCTCAATGCTTTGCAGTCTGTATGAAGCGTCCTGTGGGTAGTCGTTCTTGGTCTTTGCACTGGTGCAGCCACGGTAGGCAGCTGTCTCGGTAGGAGGGGGCTCTGTGGAGAACAGATACATAGTAAATATTGCAATTATATAGCACTAACTACCCCAGATGAGGCGCTGAAGCATGTGCCGAGTTTGAGCAGAGTTGGACATGAGACACCCTTAAACAGACTCCACGGGTCCTCGTTTCCCTAATGTTACTGCAGTGATGGCTGGCATTGCGGGAAGGTGGGATAGCTATTGGAATTCTGATCCACCGAAATGCCTGCACAGCTATTAGTGGGCGATGCAGACAGGATCACAACTAGAACTAACAGGGAGAAGGAAACAACAGAACCATAGGCAGTGGCACTGCCTTCTCCACACCCAACACACAGCCACTTACAGAGACATATCCTTCCTTAAGGGAGTCATATGCTTACCATCTCCAGCTGGGAGGGAAGAGCTGCCTCTGACCTGTTGGGGGGAAGGGGGGTTGTATCTTGATGATGCAGGACCTCATAGTCTCTCTATGGCAATGTTTGTATGTGAGGGAGAGTTGTGTATCACTAAAGTCACCAAAGTGTCTGTTGTTCTCCTCCTCACATGGCTTTAGCATTGGTAATCCTATTTATTGGTATCCTTGTCCACTCCTGTAGTCAGTCACACTCTCTGTATTAGGGAGATGTTTGCCTGAGCTGTTTTTCTTGACCATAGAACTCTAGTCAATTTACTCCTGCTACTAGTTGCAAACTGCTTATGCTCCCCCTCTTAACATGGTGACATTGGTATATACCAGATTCACATATTTATCTTATCTATAAGTCCCTAGCATATGGTAGAGAGTGTACCTCAGGCCTGTGAGTTAAATGCTACCAGTGGTCCAGCAGCACCAATTGTGCCAAGACCTAGCAACCCCGTCTCCAGGCCTTCCATTGTAGCCTGGCTGTGCAGGATTAAACTGCAAATTCTGCCGCCAACAATAAACCCTTTTGACAACTCAAAAATGTCATTTTTATATATAAATAGGCCACTCCTAAGTAGGCCTTAATGCCCATAACACAGGGTGCATTTTATTTAAGGTAGGACATGTAAATGTTGAATGTTCCACGCGCCCTTACGGCGAAATAAGGCCTAAAAGCTATTTTCACTCTATCAAGGTTGGCTGCTCCATTGGAAAATAGTGTTTTTTTGTTATTACAGATATACTAAATCTAATATAGGTTGAAAGCAGCTAAGAAATAAATTCAATAATTATTTTTAACAGTTAATCAAAAAAGCATTTGCAATGCAACCGGTCTCGCCTTTGGGACCTAATAAGTATTTAGCCATGCTGTACATTATCCTGGGTGCTGAAACATCTACTGTTCTGTAACATGGAAGCTTTGACACAAATAGGCACATTATCGCACTGCTTTTATGCTGATACAACTCTTTCAGCCATCTAGCCCTACATTTTAACACCGACATCTGATCGCCGGCCTGCAGTGCCCGCTATGCCTGCCACCTTTACCTTCCAAAAGGCACAACTGTTTGGCAGATGCCGTTCAAGGTGGCAGAGGGCCTGTCACAGTTAAAGTTGTGTCGACTTCAGGGGCATAGGTATGATCAGTGCAGCATGTGCCATGGCACTGGGGCCCAGGTGTAAGATGCACCCACAGCACACTAAATATGACAAACCTTTACTACCTAACCAGAGTACCTGAGGCATATCTTCCTGTTTGCACTGGTCCCCAAGAACCTTTACAACACCGCACATTTCCAGGGGTGCAGTAATACAGAACCAAGTCACAGGAGGAATACAGAGCAGACTGGGGCACCTAAAGTGGGGCATGGTTAAAGAGCGGGGACAAAACAAATATTCTGCTAACTACTTTGGCACCCGTGGTCAAATCTGCACAACGGGTGACAGGAATTTACAGCTCTCGTTTTCTGTTGCCATGTCAGGTTATGGCCAGATCAGGGATTCCAGTTTGAATGCGAATGTGAACACAATGAATAAAGGGGGAGGGGTCAAAAAAGCTTTGATATGCCAATATGTTTGGCACCATTTGACACATCTGCACAAAAGTAGAGCTCCTAAAATTGGTAATTACTTGCAAACCGCATGGTCAATTTGGGACTGGGAGGTTGGCTGCCAGGAGCATCTGTCAGTTGTGCACGGCCAAAGGATACATGCAGCAAGCTGTGAGTTTTGTGGAGGGCCTGGCCTTTGCCACTGATAGGATTTCTTCAGTTTCCATTAGTTCACATCTGGCCAAGTGTTTTTGTTGTTCTGAGGAACGCCTATCGCTGAAATGCATTTACTGTGACAATGCAAATAAATTATGCAGGATCACGGGAATGCATGCTGGCTTTCTTGGATGCATGTTTTTTTATGCATATCGCATGGTGGCTACTGACCGCAGTTGCACCAGGCCCGTCAGGAGTATGTACTTAGGTATAGCAAGCGGTGGAATATATACATACACACACCCCTTTAACACAATGAGCAAGCTGTCTGGGGCACCACTCATTCTTGCATTTGGCCAGCGCCTCTGGCACATTACATCAGAGTAGTCTGGTGATACAACAGACAGAGCACTATGTCATGAATCAAAGTCCAAATTAGCATATTTTTTATATAATAAATTGCCTCTTCAGTGACAGACCAACGTCACAGAAGACACCCTGAAAAGTGCATTAATTAGTGCAAATAAAAATAATCTATGCATGGGGGGAGCGCGCGCGGCGCCAAACAAGATGGCCGCCTAGCTTCCGAGTTCCATGTCGCGGCGGAAATGTCGCGGTAAAATTTGCAGCAGAAAACTCTCTCTAAACATCGAAACTGAGAGTTTTAGGCATCGGAACTGCTCCTGATCACCCTCAAATGCCTGAAATGGGTGACTTATTTGTATTTTGAGGTAAAACCTCTCTTTATTGTTCTATCTCCTCTGAGGCCGCCATTTTGTTTTTCCCTGTGAGGATTTCCTGGCATTACACCTCAATTACTATGCTGCTTTCCTGATTTTTGATGATATTTCTTATTTTTTCTGCCATTTTATGCTTGACCAGTCATATTTTTAACTTTAATAACAATACAGCTGTATTTTTTAACTGTTTGCGCATCCACTTGTGAAGCTTACCTCCCGCACTGTGAGTCATTATACTTCTTCACTGGTGTTATTTTTTTTCTCGCACGTAGTGTTTCCTTGTCTACCCTATGGGCAGGAGCAAGAAACTATTACTTACACAGAAGAGATCCATACCTCAGTCTCCAGTGTCAGTGTCTTTTCCCTCTGCTCCTGTATTTAGGAAAACTATCACTATGGCGCAATCCAATTCTTCAAAGTCAACTTCGTCATCAGCATCAATTAAAACGCAAATTTCATCTGCCGCTAATAAACGCTTCAAACAGGACCCTCCTTCTCCACCAAAGCCTACTTCTCCGATCTCTTGTGACACTATCTTTGAGGAAATTTGCGCTTTGCGCCCCTTTATCAAGGATGCTAACACACGCTTACAGACTATGGACACTAAGTGGGCTTCTATGGACTCTCGTATTTCCACAGTGGAACAGCAAGTTGATGAACTTCAAACTGTTTCTACAAAATTAATTGTCCTTGAGAAGGCGGTCCTTTGGCTGAAAAAATCAGCTGAGGACTTGGAAAACAGAAATAGGCGCAACAATCTACGCTTATATGGTCTTCCAGAAAATGTAGAAGGTGATGATCCAGTTCCCTTCTGCAGCAATTTTCTCATATAGCTTCTGGACCTACCTGCATCTACAAATCTGAATATATATACAGAGAGCACACAGGTTGTGTCCTCGTTTGTCTTCTTCAGCTGCTCCTTCCAAGCCACGAGGTGTTATTTTTCTGTTTTTAAATGCAGCTAAACATAAAAAACAGCTTGTCTGGTCAGGTGCTAAGATATTTTTATCTCAGGATATTTCCTCTGCGACTGCTAAACGGCGGAAATAATTTTTGGATCTTCGACCTCCCTTATGCACACTTGGAGCTCATTATGGACTTTTTCACCCATGTTTATTCAAGGTTACTTACCAAAATAAAACCTCCACTTTTGAGGAACCGGCAGAGCTGAGAAAATTCATCCAGTCACATTCCACATCGTCGATGGATGTCTCTGGCCCTCTCTCTTCTTCAACCGCCAGACCTTGACTTTTTTCTCCTCTATTTTAAATTTACTCTTGCTTGGTTTTACTTACTGTTTCTATTGTTAATAATTGTATCGTAGCACTATGTTTGTCGTATATTGTTTTCCATGCTTCTTTTATATTCTTCTATTTGCTATAGGTACTTTTTTTAAAAAAGTTCATATCCTCTAACGCATTTCTCTCTGTTTCCTGTTTATCGAATATGTTCCCCGCTATGACGCTACCTCCCCGGTTAGTTGTGCCGTCTTCCTCGTGTCGCCACTTCCCGCACATCTTCTTTTGTCTTCCCCTAAAAGGTACGTATCACAGTCGTCATCCTCTCTATTTTTCTCAATCTACATTCCTTTACTGCATTGGTGGTTGTCATGTACTGTCTTCTCTTATTGTCTCTTTTTTCAATCCTCTCCTTTTTTGGTCTTCTTTCCCTTCTTCCTTTTTCCTTCCCTTTCCCTCCTTTTCTCTAATGGTGTACTTGTATTTGGATTGTAAGTTTGATTACAGTATTTATTGCATCTGTGTTAATATTGTACGTTTTGTTTTTATTGTTGTCGTTTTTTAATGTATTTTTGATGGTTTTACATTCAGAGGTATTTCTTGGAATGTGAAAGGTTTCATTAACCCTATTAAGAGACAGAGAATTCTATCACATTTTGCCTCTTATAACACTGACCTGGTTTTTCTGCAAGAGGCCCATCTAACAGAAACTGAGGCTTTGAAATTGAAGAGAAGCTGGGTAGGATCAGTTTTAGTCTCTCCCACTTCTAATAAGAAAAATGGTGTAATAATTCTATGTCATAAGAAACTAAATTGTAAAATTATATCGCAAGAAAATGATACAGAAGGTAGATTAGCTGATCTGTTAATTAATAATATCTCTTTGACTGTTTTTAATGTTTATGGTCCCACTCATCCTGATTGCTCCTTTTGGCCTATGATCACACAAAAATGTATTCAATCAATTAATTCTTTATTTCGATGGTTAAAAAAATCATCATAAAAAGTACATATTTTAAAACACAGAAACATACATGATTTTATATCACATCAATATCAAAATTAACCATCTATCACCCTGTTAAAATTCAAAAAGAATCAATATATTATTCATAATAGGTTAGTCTCTGGTATTTCTTAGTCTTACTGCCGCTTTTAAAAAACCTATTACTGAACATAAAGTATGCATATCATTTGCTCTCTGAAGAAACAGCAGGGCTATTTTAGCATGACGAAATTTTCCACTTTTTAAAATTTCAACCAGAAACATACGCCTTGGATAACGATAAAATGGACATAATAATACAAAATGAAGGGTGTCCTGTGGAGACATATTGTCGCAGCCGCAGGCACCCTTCTGCTCAATAGTTGCAGTAAAACCAGACGGATAAGCTAAAATATTTTGCAACAAATTGAGCCTAAAACGACACATTAAAAACCTGTCCTGCTGATTATGCATCAGAAATAGGTACGGTTCCATACCTGGTGCCTCTTTAACTAGGGAGTATACTACCACTGAACGTTTTAGTGCAAAAGCTTTAGTCTCCCTAAGCCTCTCCAAATTTTCAAGCAACAGTCTTTTTATTTGTAATTTACTATTCCTTGTAATTAGGGCAGGGGTGCTAAAAAGGGTGTGCTGACCTATGGACTCTAAAGTTATTTTGACATATTTCAACCAAGGGATTAACATCCCTTTGTCCATTTGTATACAGTCAGAGAGGATTTCTTGGCTTAATACAGCCTCCGGGTTAGCCCAAATACTAAGCCAAGCCAGGACCGGTCTAATCTTGACCTGGTCTACAATATACGGGATTCCGAGTTCGGAATGTGCAATTTCAGCTGGTATTGAGTGTGGGATCTTGAGGATTCTCCGGATGAATTTGTCTTCCTCTAGTTGTAACTGTTTGGCATCCCGAAAGCCCCAAACCTCGGCTCCATATACTGCTTTGGCTGTGCTTATTGAGCGATACAGGCTCATTATTTGCTCTGGGGACCAACGTCCCAGTCTCTGGGCAAAGTTCATAATTGTACCACATGAGGAAGCCAATTTAGTACAATGTTCCTCTAATAATGTGTCAAATTGCATCTTGCCATCAAGTAATAGACCTAAATATGGGAAGGTGGTTACAATGCCCATGGTATGAGTCCCAATTTTGAACACCGTTTTTTAGTGAGTTTTTTGCCTGCAATCAGTGCAAAGGACTTGGTCAAATTCAGGGACAGATCTAATTTTTCCATGAAGACCACAAATCCATTAATCAGAGATTGGAGACTTCTCGGTGTCCGAGCAAGCAGGACCGTGTCATCTGCGTACAATAGTACCGGTATTTGACGCTTCCGTACCTTGGGACAATCCACTGCCCGGGCTATGAGGCATGACTCCAGGTCATTTATGTATAATGAGAAAAGGAAGGGGGCAAGAATGCACCCCTGCCTTACTCCGCTAGAGCATGGGAAGGAGTCAGTTTGCCCCCCCTCCATACTAAAGCGAACCCTGGCTGTGGTATTCCAGTGTAGTTCTCTTAGAATATTTATAAGTCCCTGGTCAATCCCCAAAGTGCTCATCCTTTCCCAAAGTTTACTTCTATTCACATTGTCAAAGGCCGCCGCCAGATCCATGAATCCCATATAAATGGTGCCGTTACTCGCTCTGGTGTATTTAGCGACCAATAGGTATAAATTTAAACATTGGTCACTGGTCGACTTTCCTGCTCTAAAACCATACTGGGTGTCCACTATTGCATGGTGCTCTTCTGTCCAGATCATTAAGCGGTTTAGGATCACCCGCCCCAGTATTTTGGCCGAAACGTCGATCAGTGATATGGGTCTATAACATTGAGGATTGTCCCTATTCCTTTCCTGAAAATAGGTACAATTAAGGCGGTGGACCACGACCTAGGGAGTCCTGTCTTAATAGCTGCATTTAACACCCTCGTTAAAATTGGCGCCCACAAGTCAATATTACTTCTATACAAATCTGGAGGGGTGCCATCAGGCCCGGGGGCTTTATTTGGAGTCAACCCTTTAATTGCCTGGATAGTCTCGGAAAGTGTGAAATCCTGCACCCAGCTCCTATTACCATCCCATTCCCCTTTATGTTTAGGATCTATAGACTGATTATAAAGACTCTCGAAGTGGGTCACCCATTGCTGCGGGAGGATGTTTGTGCTAATGACCGGGGCGTTTTGGTCGTGAAAACAGGGCCTATTTATGATTTTCCAGAATTCAATAAAATCCCTGTTTTCGCCGGCCTCTCTTAAGTCAGCCCATAGTTCTACTTTTAGGGAAGCCTTCCTTTCTTTGATCATGGTGTTATAGATTTTCCTACACTTTGCCACTTCCACTGTGTCCCTTGGAATTACTTTAAGACTTAATTTTAAATTTCTTAGTGCACGTGCACAACTTGCGTCAAACCATCTTGGTTGGGTCCCAGATTTTCTAGGACCTTTTGCCTCCAATAATTTTTCAGCCAATTTAGTTAGTTCGCTGAAGGCAGCTACTAAGTCAGCTCCTTCTATTTTAAAATCTAGACACTCTTCAACCCACTTTTTCCCCTTTACTATCAATGCGGTATAAAATTCCGAGGCATTGATTTTTGCCCATTTTAAACGCCTTCCTTGATCTGAAGGCTGTAAGATAGTATCCAGCTGTTTATTCATTTCAACATAATCCCTGCAAAGTATTTCTATAGATAAGGGATTATGATCACTAAAGGGACTCCATTTAGTGCATACCATCCCAACCCATTGTTTGGCGAAGGCGGTTATCAGGATGTAGTCTATAATAGACGAACATCCCCTACCTTTAAAAGTTGGTACCAAGGTACCCTTTGGCCCTGGGATTACTAAATCCATGGTATGTACTAATGAGTGACTACCTATTCGTTTTGTAAGTGATGTGCCCTCCGAGCTGTGCTCAAAGTGTGGCCCTTTACTAACTGGACAAAGATCCCAATCCGTAGTTACTGAAGTCAAGTATGGGCATAAATGACAATTTAAATCTCCCATTAAGAGGACAAATAAATCTACACCGACTTTCCTTAAATCGGCTTCCTGTTTTAATCTAGAGTCTAGTTCCTCCAGCACGGTTTTAGTGCCGCTTCCTGAGCCTGAGTTATAAATGTTAAATAGTTGTGCCTTCATCCCATAGCCATGAAATATTATTGCTTGCAAGTTTTTGGATGTCCAAGATGGCACTGTCCATCTCCCCTTTAAATTAATGTCAGCATAAATTATTAGACCTCCTTTAGCTCTGCCTGCCCTACTCTCTTGTGCAGGGACAACAAATAACTTGTAACCCTCCAAATGGTAGAGGTCGGGCTCAACCGCCCAAGTCTCCTGTAAAGCTACTATATGGGAGTCCCTCAATTGGTTCCTACAATCTGCATTGGCTATTTTTCCTGCTAAGCTTTCTATATTCCAAGATGTAATTTTCACCTTTCCCCCCTGTTCCCCTATCAAGTTTGAGCCACAAATATGGAAAGCATCTGCCTCCCTCTCTTCAGGCCGGGGGTCTTGTATCTCCCCATTCTGATTCTGCTGGAAGCCTTCCTGGGGGTTCGGTATATATCTTCCTGTAGGAGTTAAATCAATGTTATCCCTGGTCATTCTGATTGCTTTCCCCGCAGATTGTATATCAAGGTTGGTTAGTCAGTCATTTTCGTCCAGGTATTGAAGGGGACTGAATCTGTTTTTCCACTGTAGGCCATCCAGATCCAGTGATGAGAAGTGACTATGTTCAGGTTTTCTTTTCCTATAACCTTATATTCCTCCTTCCCTCATGCCCTGATTTTGGGCCAAGGGATATGTATTTCTGCTTCTCGGATAGAAATAACCTAGTGGCATAGATTGTACAGTACTAGTTACATTTTTATTAAGGTTACCCAATATGTATTCCACTAGACCCGGATTCCTAAAATTTACAATGACACAGTCCCCCTCAATATCCTTCTCTCTGATCCCCAGCCATGATCCTCACATGAATAATTTCTCCCCTTTCCTGCCCCCGGAGAGGTCTGTGTATGTTAAGCCAATTGATAATCTTGTTTTTTAAATCTAAGTATGGCTCTTTTTGACCCATCCTAAGTTCAGGCACCCCAGCAAATACCACAACATAGGGGCTTGTTTGGGGAGGTAAATGTATACGAGGGGGGGGGGGGGGAGAGTTTCTCCTTTACTCTCATAATCTTTTTGTTGTTTATTTACCTGGCTGTGAGAGACGACCTTCCCTAGCAACGTCTGCGCCCGACTTTGCGGAACCTGGGGTTTAGCGCTAGGTTCTTTCTCATTTTCATTATAGCCTCTGTTTTGCAAGTGGACTATAGTTTTAGGCGGCACATGGACCTGGGCAATAGTACATGGCTCATTGCTTGCGCAGTTATTGTTCATGGGGAATATCCTTGAAGAGGGGGTTTCAATTGAAGTTGAATTTCCAATAGAAATGGAATTTATATTTTCCTTCAGTCTCCCTAGCTTTTGCAATTCATTTGTGATTTTATCTATTTTGCTAATTAAAGGTTTTATTTGGGAGATAATGAAGGTTTCTAAATGTTTTTGCAGGTCACTTATTACCGGTTGGAGCCATCCTGGCGGGATTAGTGGGCCTTGCACATCTACTTCTATAATCTCATCATCTAGCGGTTGTGTCTTCCCACCCATGTTAATTGGTTTTAATTTCCTTGTATGCATATTCTTTATGCGCCTTTTAGGTGGTCTGTGTTTTGGTACAAATAGTCTTTTTGCTGACCTAGCAAGGGGAGGGTCGATCTCTGATGCCAGCTGGCCACAAGGCACATTTTCAGATGAGATATCTTGGGTATTGTCCTGTGAGCTATCACAGAGATTTATGTCTAACACCTGCGAGCGTGTACTCTGTGTTTGTGAATGGGGGTTGTTTGTAGGGGTCATCGAAAGGCGTCTCTCAGCGCGCTCAATCTCCCCATCCACCGCCCCAATGACCTTTCGTAACATCAGATCTATGGCAGTGGGGGGGACTAAGTGTCCAGCTACATTAGCAATATTCGATCCAGTTTGTTTGGCAATCAATGGGGTACTTGGTTTTCTCTTCGATGATCTTGTTTTAGGTTTGGAAGCCATAGTACCCTATCGGTCACAGTCCCCCTTCTCTCAATATATCCCACACAAAATGAGCAAATCACAGTCACAATTTAGTGTTTCACTGCCCGAGTGGTCGGGGCACATCAGAAGAATAGATTAAGGTCCCCAGGTTATACTTCAGAATGTCAGTGACCAACATATAGGTGTTATGAACTTTGTCCACCACTCAGCCTCACAAGTGGGCCACGATAGCTTTGCAAAGCAATCGGCTTACAGTACCCTGATTTTTCAGCCCATAGATGTGGCCCAGCCCGGCCTCCTTGTGCCTCTGAGGGCCACAGAGGGCCCGCCCTTTGCCCGGGCTTAGCCCGGCGCCGCCCGCGCGCGGTCCCGCGACGCGGGGGGCGGAGTCACTTTAGTAGCGCCTTCGGGCGCGAAACTATGCCAATTCCGCTTCTGGGGTTTCCAGGGATCTTGGGAAATGTAGTCCCGTCTTACGCTCCCCCCACACTGCGGTCGCGATGTCCGGCGACGGCGGGAAGGAGAGACAGGAACCAACGAGAGATGCAGCTGCCCCAGGCACCACAGGGGCACACAGGTATGCACCGGGTAACGTGAACAAATGCAGCCAATTCGTAGAAGGAACCCCCGCTCTGCCGGGGGCAGAGTCACTTTAGTAGCGCCTTCGGGCGCAAAACTATGCCAATTCCGCTTCCGGGGTTTCCAGGGATCTTGGGAAATGTAGTCCCGTCTTACGCTCCCCCCACACTGCGGTCGCGATGTCCGGCGACGGCGGGAGGGAGAGACAGGAACCAACGAGAGATGCAGCTGCCCCAGGCACCAGAGGGGCACACAGGTATGCACCGGGTAACGTGCACAAATGCAGCCAAATCGTAGAAGGAACCCCCGCTCTGCCGGGGGCAGAGTCACTTTAGTAGCGCCTTCGGGCACAAAACTATGCCAATTCCGCTTCCGGGGTTTCCAGGGATCTTGGGAAATGTAGTCCCGTCTTACGCTCCCCCCACACTGCGGTCGCGATGTCCGGCGACGGCGGGAGGGAGAGACAGGAACCAACGAGAGATGCAGCTGCCCCAGGCACCACAGGGGCACACAGGTATGCACCGGGTAACGTGCACAAATGCAGCCAAATCGTAGAAGGAACCCCCGCTCTGCCGGGGGCGGAGTCACTTTAGTAGCGCCTTCGGGCACGAAACTATGCCAATTCCGCTTCCGGGGTTTCCAGGGATCTTGGGAAATGTAGTCCCGTCTTACGCTCTCCCCACATTGCGGTCACGATGTCCGGCGATGGCGGGAGGGAGAGACAGGAACCAACGAGAGATGCAGCTGCCCCAGGCACCACAGGGGCACACAGGTATGCACCGGGTAACGTGAACAAATGCAGCCAAATCGTAGAAGGAACCCCCGCTCTGCCGGGGGCGGAGTCACTTTAGTAGCGCCTTCGGGCGCGAAACTATGCCAATTCCGCTTCCGGGGTTTACAGGGATCTTGGGAAATGTAGTCCCGTCTTACGCTCCCCCCACACTGCGGTCGCGATGTCCGGCGACGGCGGGAGGGAGAGACAGGAACCAACGAGAGATGCAGCTGCCCCAGGCACCACATGGGCACACAGGTATGCACCGGGTAACGTGAACAAATGCAGCCAAATCGTAGAAGGAATTCAATTTAGAGATGAAAATTTCATTTTAGGAGGTGACTGTCACCAAGTTGTTGACCCCTTTCTTGATTGCCAATCACAAACACGCTTTACACCCCATAGATCTCATAAAAAATGTTGGATACTATCTCCCAAACACATCTTGTTGACTCTTGGAGGCTCACTCACCCTGATTCCCTTGACTTCTCTTTCTTCTCTCCCCCTCACAATTCTCTCTCTTGTTTAGACTATAGCTTTATCTCAAAACTTATTATCCTCTTCTATTGAACCTATCGTTATTTCTGACCATTCCCCAATCATAACTGACCTTGATCTACTTCCACCACATCCCAGGTCCTCCTGTTGGTGTTTCAACAACTCTCTTCTTCTTGACCCTCTTTTCTCCTCTTCTTTCACCACCTTTGCTAATGAATTTATTGACATTGATAACGTTTCTACTTCCACCCCTTACATGATTTGGGACTCCTTTAAAGCTACTGCAAGAGGTTTCATTATAGACTTTGTCTCAAGAAAGAAGAACCATTTTCTCCAGCAACATAAAGCTACCTTGGCCCACATCAAAGCTTTAGAGCATACATTTTATACCTCATCGGATAACGCAAGTTCTTCTAGCCTTGATTTGTGCTAAAATGGCATTCAACAAAATTTCGACTGACAATGCGTCTTCCGTACATCTCCGTAGTAGTGCTCGCTATTATGGTGGTCGTAATAAAGTTGGAAAACTTCTAGCAAATTACCTTAAATCCCATAAAGATCATACATTGATTGACTTTGTTTATTCTGCGGATGGCAGTCTTCTTCATAAGGATCAAGAAATCCTTAATGAATTTAAACTGTTCTATGAAGATTTGTACACCCCAGAGTCCCCTCCCTCTAGTTCTCTCATTCAATCTTATCTTGATAAATTACCATCCTTATCCAAGTCTCATCGTAATCTTTCTGGTCTTGAGGTTGACCTCACCCTTAATGAACTCTCCTCTGCTTTGTCTGTTCTAAAGAAAGGGAAAACACCTGGCCCTGATGGCTTTTCAATTGAATTTTACCTACATTTTTCTAACTTACTCCTTCCTAAGCTTTTAAACCTTTTTCATTCCTTTTTTCTCTCTGGTAAAACAGAAGGTACTTTTCAAGAAGCCACAATTTGCCTGATTCATAAAGAAGGACGAGATC
Organism: Triturus cristatus; assembly: GCF_964204655.1. Taxonomy (NCBI): domain Eukaryota; kingdom Metazoa; phylum Chordata; class Amphibia; order Caudata; family Salamandridae; genus Triturus; species Triturus cristatus. The sequence goes on along the minus strand of NC_140590.1, from coordinate 77,925,215 downwards.
CTATTATTTGCAAAAATGGTAGACCGATTTCTGTGGTTGATGTTGATTACAAACTTTTTACCAAGACACTTGCTTTACGTTTAGATCCTCTTTTACCTCATTTAGTTGGTAAAGAGCAATGTGGTTTTGTCAAAAGCAGGTTGACCTCTGATAATTCTCATCTTTTTCTTAATGTTTTAAACAAAGTCCCCTCTCTCTCCACATCTTTAGCGGCCATACCTGTTGACGCTGTAAAAGCATTTGATAGAGTAGATTGGTCATTTTTATTTGCATCCTTGAAATGCCATGGCTTTGGTCCCAAATGTATTTCTCTTATATCTTTGTTATACTCAGCCCCCAGAGCTTCAGTATTAGTTAACGGTCGTATCTCGTCTTATTTTCACCTACAACGTGGGGTCCGTCAGGGATGTCCTCTATCCCCTCTTCTTTTTGTTCTTGCTCTTGAACCTTTCCTTTCCTCAATCCGCAATAATGCTTCCATCTCTGGTTTTTCGTATGGTGAGCAACATTTAAAACACTCTGCTTACGCAGATGACATCCTACTCTTTATTTCCGATCCTGACAAATCCATTCCTCCATTATTACAAGAATTTGCTTATTTTTCCCTTGTTTCTGGTTATAGAATTAATTCTGACAAAACAGAAATTCTTCCCCTCACTAAATTTTATCTTCCTCATTCCATTTCTTCCACTGGGTTTGCATGGAATAGTTCCAAAATCAAATATCTAGGTATATGGTTCTCCAATTCTATCACCTCTTCTATTAAATTAAATATGTCTGCGATCCTGTCTCGGATTGACAAATTACTTTCCTCTTGGAATCCTCTCTTTCTTTCATGGTGGGGTCGGTTGAAATCAATCAAGATGATGATTACTCCTATTTTGATTTATACTCTTTCCATGCTCCCTGTTCACATTCCTGCCTGCTATTTTAAACAAATCGATTCCCGTCTATCTAAATTTCGTTGGAAAAATAAAAATCAAGGATCTCTCTTTCTTCTCTTCGTAGGACCACAAATAATGTTGGTGTAAATTTCCCTAATTTTTGCTTATATCATAAATCTTTTTGTCTTCGACAAGCCTCCAAATGGCTCCTTTCTGACTTCTCCCCTTTCACTCCCTTGTGGCTCTCCATTGAGCGAGCCTTATGATTACAGTTCTCTTTAAAGGAAGTCCTGGCCTTTTCTGCCAAAATGCCTCTTACTTCTCTCCCTTTGTTTAAACACACTTGTTCTCTACTGAAACCTTTGCTACATCCCAATCCTATCTCTAAAGAATCCTTTTTAGATTCCCCTATTTGGCATAACTCCCTCATTACTATCAATGGTAGAACTATTTTTTGGAACTCTTGGAGATCAAGAGGTATAACCTGGGTCAAAGACCTTTTTGATGGTCTAACTCTGTGTTTCTTTCCCCAGTTTCAGACCGCTTTTCAATGTCCCCGCTCCTTCCTACAGAAATTTACTGTTCTAATGACTGTCATTCTTGGTATTTTCTATTCTCTTTCATCCTCATCTCTTCCCCCTGCCTCTCATTCTCTTCTTAAACTTCTTCTCTTAGTTCCTAAAGCATCTCCTATTTATAAATATTTCTCAGCTCCTAATCCAGAGCGTATGAAAACCAAGTTGGAACTCGCATGGGAATCTGACCTGGGATGGGAATGGTCTATTACCTTTTGGGACAAACTTTGGTCCCGTTCTCTAAAAATCTCTTGCTCCACTTCTCTTACTCAATCTATGTTCTTTCTATACCATAGGCTTTATCTCACTCCCACCTCTATTGCTAAATTCTCTCACTCTACTACTACAAACTCTTGGAACTGTGGTTTCCCTAATACCGGTCTTCTTCACCTTCTTTTCCTCTGCCCTTCAGTCTCCTCTTTTTGGGAGAAAGTTTGGTCCTATGTGTCTTGCCTCTTTAATATTTCTATTCCCTATTCTATCCCCCTAGCTTTCTCTGGAAGTCTCTCTGATTACATAGACCTTCTCCCTGTTAAAAAGGGTCTTTTTGACCTCCTGCTTGCTTTGGCTTTCCAACACATCACTCTAAATTGGAAAACACTAACAAAACTCTCCATTCAACACTGGTGGAATAGCCTCTGTCATATGCATCGACTTGATATTGCTTTTGCCTCCTCTTGTAAACCTTTGCTTAATAGAGATCCCTTACCTTACCCCTTACCACTTATTTAGATCATTTAGTATTAACTGATAACGCTCGTTTAAATGCTGAAAATTTCAAACCTCCTTGAACGTTTATTTTCCTCATTCCTTACCTTTTACTGTTCGTTTTTATTACTATATATATTAGCTTGATTAGTTTTTATCTTTCTTATTCCGATGTAAGATGCAATTTCTTAATGTATTAGTTTTAGAATGTTTACCTTCCTTCCTTCCCTCTTTTCCCCCCTTTCTTTCCTCTCCCTTATTCCCTTAAAAATGTAAAATAGCTTTCTTTTCTTCTGTACATAAACCCCTCATTTGATATGTTTTTTCTCTTATAATGATAATTTGTATCATTGGTTTCTTGTTCTCTGTACTACCTTTATTTGAAATAAAGCTTTTAAACTTAAAAAAGAAATAATCTATGCACAATTTCATATTTAATAAAAGGGAAGTGAACTATTAAAATAAAAATGTATATTTTAGAGTTCTTTTAAGCCTCTTCCACTCAAGGTACAATTTTGGGGGTACATTCTTTATCGTTCTGTGGGGTCCATGTGGGCATGGGCAGGACCCACGCTGCCACAGCAATTTGTTTCGCGGAATACTGTAATGTATATATTTTAGTTTATAGCGTTTACATGTACAAGGATTAATGTATTAACAAAATAGGCACCATGAATCTTCAGTTAACGATTAGCAAGGTCATAGATCCTGTGCCTTTTTAATTAACAACGCGGCCGGTATCACGCGCTCCCGGTAAATATCGGAAGGTATATAAATCAAACAAAAAAAACCAAGAATGAACGTAGCAGCCACATATTTGCGTTATTTACGATGTGGTCTCCTGTTTGTCTATCAACGTAGAGGACAGCTATCTCATTTCAGTTAGAAACTCAAACGCATTTTTGTAAATCTCTGCACCCCTCTGGTGGCGCTAAAAGTGCCTCCAGCGATCCACTTCGCAGATCCGGGCATCGGAAGCATTCAGTTATGTTTTCTTTACACTACTTGAAATTTTATAGCGACCCTTCAATATTTAGTTTTGATGCCTGTCAAAAAAAATTGGAATTGTTAACGAGGAATACATTATTTTTCACTCTGTAGACATCAGTCTGTTTTATCATGTGTTTAACTTGTTTACTATTTACGTGTGCACAGACTAAACATTGTGAAACAAACATTTACCAAGTAATCACCCTTATTTCCACCAGATTTCTTGTTTTTTGAGCCAAGAGATCATTTTAGGTTGAACAGAGAGCTCGGCAAAAGATAACTGAAACGTGTGCTTTACGTAACCAATTAAGAGTGGTAAGAGTTAGAGGAAAAGAGGGTGACACCATCAATATCAGAGGGTTCGCACAGACGTCCTTGTAATATCGCGTTAGATGCCTGCCGGATGCCAGCCAGTGATGTCCATCTCAGTATGGTCACTGCTTTGCGTGTATTCCCCTAACACTTGGGAACCGCTTGTAGTGCAGATGCGATGCGCCGGGAACCACAGGGCCCTGCCGGCCCGCCCTGAACTCAAAACCAACTTTTAAAGGGAAGTGAATGCGACCTCTCCACATTGGAAATCCATGGCAGGCTCTTTCAATTCTCGTAAAAATACGCGAGGTTTAAGATGGAAAGCGCTGCCCCTCTTTAATGCCAGATGGATATTTTTGTCTGGTTAGATGTCAGTGCCAAATATAGCTTAAACTGGTCGTTCAGTTTGCACGATGGCGACAAGCAGCGTTTAATAATCGTAATAAAATTAATTAATACAAAAAAAACACTGTTAAAAACTATTTAGGAGGAGTCCGTGTGTTCAGCTATTTCTTCCGGTAAAGGATATCTACAGAGCAAAGCATCCAATCAGTTCTGGCGTCGCAAGTAGTTGTTTTATTCATAATTTTAAAAAAACATTTTACTCCAACGTGAAGACTCCCCCGGAGGCCCGGGCATTCGAGCGCTCCAGAAGTGTATTTTTTTAACATAATATGACATACTGCTTTAGGGATAATGGCTTCGGGGCAGGGCACAGGCAAGGGATCGGGCCAGCTGCTTGATCTCTGGTGCAGGCGGGACTCACCTTCTGCAATGTCTGCTGCAGCACATTCTGCTCCACGGTCATGGCCCGGCCCTGCGGCGGCCACGGCGGGCAGGTGGTGCAAAGGAGGTGTGAGTCCCGTGTGCTGCAGCGGCGCAGAAGGAGACCGGGCCAATGGGCGAGAGAGCGTGGGATTACCGGAGAGCGGCTGGGCCAATGAGAGCCAATGTCTGACTGCGCATGCTTCTGCACAGACATTCTACATGTGTCAGCTCCCTACTCCCCCTCAGTGCGGCCGGACGATAGGAACTACTTTAAAAACAAGCATTGAAAATGCAATAGGACCTATTGCATTTTCAACAGAATTGCGTGCGTGAAAGAAGGCATGGACGGTAGGGGGTGGTGTGGGTGGTGATGGTCCAAGAAGTCACTGACTATGGGAGGGAACGGGGAGAGACAGGGGAACAAAACTGTTTTGGAAGTAAAGGGGCCGATAGCCTCGGAAGGAGGAAAATTACGACATGGCCATCAGGAGGTGGGATTAAATTCCCGAACACCAATCAAAATGCAGCATTTAGAATTGCGGCCAATCAAAATGATAGGTGGAAAGTGGGCGGATCTTCCCCCGCAATACTGTATACAGCATCTCTCGACGAGACAGCGCATGCGCTATCTAGCCAAGACCTAAAAACTATTTCGTGGTGAAATCGACTTTTGTATAATTATTAAGTAAAATGTACTTAAAGAAAAGTTCCTTTTTCCCTGTCTACAGTCAATGGAAGGGAATCTAGATTTTGCTCTTCCACGCTTGCCAGCCAGCAATAAGCATTACTTAGGTGGGAGCTTGCTCCCAGGGCAGGGACAGGAGGCCTTGGGTGTGGACGTGTGTTGTTGTGCCTTTGACAAGATGGTTTGTGGGCTGCATCCAGGAACTTGATAAACTTCAAAGAGGCCTACCCTGTCACAAGCAGATATAGCTAACTCCTAGGCCTTCACCCTTCTTTTGTCCCCCAGCCAGGTCGGTTCCAATCACATTGGGCTTCTAGTTGACATCACCGTGTCAAATCCTGCTGGAGTGTCAAGACCTGCTTGAGAGGTTGTCTGGGGTTTTTTAAATCACTCTCGGGGGTGCACTTAAAAGGGCTAGAGCCCGATGAGAAAATACTTCTTGTGTATTCACTGCCTGGCTGATGTTGAGCCCTGCTTTGTTCTACTTGACTTCTGTCTTTTGGTTTCATGAGGGTACATGGACTGTCTAAAATTGCTTTTGGTGTTAGATTTGGGAGGAAACTAGAATTACCATGGTACACTCAATCTTAGAAATCATCTAGTCAAAGCCACCCGCCTTTCCGTGGTGCCCACTGACCTGAGAGGAATGATGGGCCTTCCGGCACTCACCGGACATTTCCGGTGCAATGGATGCGGGGTATGCACGCAAACAAAAAATTCTAAGTGTGTGGAAATCAATAAAGTAGTGCATTCACAGCTAAGTTTTTCCAATTGCAACACCAAAAATGTGGTGTACGCAGTCACATGCCCGTGCGAAAAAACATACATTTGACAGACGACTCAGGCCGTAAAGATGAGGATTTTACAACATAAATCCCGTATACGATGTGGAACCATAGGGGCCCCTATGGTACAACATTTCAATGATATGAATCACAATGAAGATGAACTGTACTGGACAGTGTTAGTGGTGGTGAAAGCATCCACTAAAACAGCACTACAAAATAAGCTTAATCACCTTGAGGCACGTATGATCGAACGTTATCATACATCCAGATTAGGTCTAAACGACCGCGATGAAATCTGGGCGTTGATATAAGTACCATAGTCCCGTACCACTGTCTTTTGATACTGAACCTAGTATAGGGTTAGGGGTCTTGCATTACAAGGTCCTGACTAGTGCGAATGCCCTATTACATTTCCCGTTACACATTTTAGTAATGTTTTTATCTATTCGTTTTTTAGTTTTGTATTAATAGATTGTGCATTGATCAAGCACTGTCTGCGCGGTCTCCTGTGTTGCCCGTGGAGAGTAGTTGGCGGTGGTGGTGCCTTGTGGGATGTCGACCCCTAGATGTTGGACATACGGTCTTGTCCCCAGTGTCAGACTCAGTATACAGTATGGGAATACCTCGCTTCAAGGCAGTGCTGTGACTGTGTTGTCCCTGGGTTGTACTTCTATCTCTGACGACCTGATGTTTTTTTCTTGATTCATACCCCAGAGGTAGATGGTAGCGCCAGTAGAGATGCACCCCCTGTTAAGATGACCGATGTGTTTTCTTCTTTGATTTGCACTTCAGAGGTAGAAGGTAGCGCTAGTTTAGACATACCCCGTGTTAAGATGGCCGACACGTTTTGAATTCTAGTGGAATCCTTTCTCTATGTTTACTCCCCTCGACCAGCGCCGGAAATATAGTAACAGGTGCTCCTTGCTGCCTCACGCAGACCGGCGTCTTGGGGATTGTCGAGCGGTGGGGCTGTGTGTTCCGGACTTTTTAGTCGGATTACTGCCGAAGTAAGTGCCGTCACGCTAGTTTAGTAGGATTTGAACTTATGTTTACCGTCTGCCCCCGATGAGTTCTTTAAGGTTATTGGTTTCTTGCCTCTCTAGGTAGCTATTCCATTGAAAAATAAAACAAGTTGTCGACATATAGTGTCATCAGGAAGGACTTCCTGCTGGAGGAAGGTAAGCCCCCTTTGACTTAGTACCCCCGAGTGTATTCCCCTCAGTAATATTAATTGTGCCGCCATGTGTGTTTAGCCTCTTGTTTCCTTGTTGATAGGTTCGGCATCTTTTGGGTATCTGGGGACCCGGATGACCCGTACGTACGAGCGTCCTTTGGGCCACCTTATGCCCGTGAGTGCTATATGCTTGTTTAGACCTAGAGACACGTAGTAGTAGCACTCAGCATGCGTGCTTTTCGACGGTGGATTGTTGCCACGGGTGAGAGAACGTGAGATTGGGTTCCCCTGAGGTCCTTGTACTCCTTGTGGTTTATGCACCACCGGTGACGGTGGGCTGTGCACTGGGTCCGTGTTGTGACATCAGTTTCGCTAGTCTGAGATATTGACACACTGGTGGTTAGTAAATAATAGTCCCTTTGCTGTGAACATATAGATCCTCCTCGGGTGTTGCTTTTAGGTGTAAGTCCCCGGTTCACCTTTGTGCCCCTTGGTGACGGTCACCGACCACACACACCCCGCAGGGCGGCATGGAGAACTGCTACGACTTTGCTTGTGATTAAGTTCATGTGTAGGCAAGATGATTTATTTTGATATTTATATTTATATGTGTATATACTTCTTTTTTGTAGTGTGTGTACATTCTTTGTATTAACCCTGTCCTGAGGAGGCCGAGGAAAGTGTATGGCCGAAACGCAATTGCGTAGACCCGGTTATGAAGGAGGAGTCCTTGAAAATAAGCTCAGTGTGGTTACTCACCGTTTAGTGTGCTGAGAAAGTCCGACAATAATTTGTTGAGTCGCAGCGCACTCTGTGGACTACCTTCCAGTGGTTCGTCCTGAAATTATTAGGAGGACACTAATAGAAAATTATGTGTTTGTTTAGGGGTTAACTTATTTGTGTGTACAAGATTTTTTATGTATGTGATGTTCTGCACATGTTCAATTTATGTGTATATTTGTATTGTTGTATTTTTGCCCTGTTGCTCTCATCAAGGTCCGTTGTCATTTTTGATGCAGGAATGTCCAAATATTTTGATAAAATCTGTCTAGATTAATAAACTAGATGTAGAGTTAATTAGTGTGCTCTTGACCAAAGTTATTTCCTTATCTCTCCCTTTTGTACCATTTTTTGTTTGCACTTTATTGTTCCTTACCCAGGTATTAAAAGGGTCAATTGGGTATAACCCTGTTGTTTGCCAGATGTCTTTTACACTTTGTCAAGTGTGAGGTTGTGATTTAAAGTATTAGTATACGGTACATGACAAAATGTGTTAATCATCCTGCACTAAGTGACCTCTGATCATTGTTGGATTGTATACATTTATAGCTTCTGTTTTGTTTAAGTTTTTTTATGTGGAGTGTATGTAAACTTGATTTGTGTATAGAGAAATGTCTGAACCATACATGGTCAGTTACTCAGAAGAGGACATTAACAAGCTGAAACAGATCCCGTCATTATTAGGGGGTGACACTTCAGGGACTAGCAATCTGAATTATAATTCAGACAAAGGGGAACGCCTTATCCAACTCAAAAAGAAGAATACTAGGACCCAACTCCATGCCCAAGTATTGTTGGAATACCTCAAATCCAACACTATACCTGTAGGATTACAGGTTAAAAACATCCCAGTAATCTTCATAAACGATAAAGCATACCTGGTGGACTTCAGTGGTGTGGGAACTAAATGTTCACGCGATTGGATCGTGTTGTCAATTCAGACGGCATTAAGAATAAGCGAAGAAGAGTTAAAAGAAATCAAACAATTAGAAGAGGAAATTGGGGGAGACACCTCAATATCAGATGCGAAGGCACTGCTAGAAAGTATAGAGAGAACCTTAGCTGACTTCAAAACGCATACTGTAAATTTAAAAACATCAAAGGTGGTGAAAGATATTAAGAACTTTAAATTAGAGTGGGTTTACCCTTACCTGAAAGAAGATTTCTTTAAGAATAATAACCCCAGCAGTCTGAACCTACAATACAGAGGAAGGTCTCGAACTAAATTTGTGACCTTCTCCGAATCCTCGTCTTCCGATTCAGATCAAGGAAGCGGGTATTTCTATCCACCATATCCGCCACAGCAGCCGTACTATCAATATCCTAGAACCCAGCCCCCCCCTCCTTTTTTAGACAGAGGCGGGCACCGGGGACGGGGGTTCAGAAGGGGATGGCAACCCCCGCTTCAGCAGAATCAGGAACAGGGATTTTTCAGGACCCGACACAGAACTTACAGGAGGTAATTCTGAGTGATATGGAAGAGCATTATCCAGAGAGAGTCACTTTGCCAATTTATAATCTGTCGAAACATTCTTTATCAGAAACAGAAATAAAAGTATTGCAAAAGGGCTTATCCTTTGTCCCTACAGTGTTGCAGGATCCTGTTGCACCTAAAACTGAAGTTCTACAATTTCTCAGAAAAATTAGACTTAGGGTCTTTTTTTCAGAGTATAATGATACTGACGAGATCAATATCAGCGGGCTAAAGAAAAAATCCACTTTTTGCCCTCAACGCATGGCTATGCCTGAGGAGGTTTTAATGTTTGAAGATCAGGTCTTGCGGGAAGTTGATCAACTGAATACCAAACAAATCAGTTTCAAATCTAACTTTTCCAAACAAGAACTAGTGGCTTTAAAACAACTTGCTTTGAACCCTTTGACGGTCATTAAACCGGCCGACAAGGGTGGGGGGATCGTATTGTGGGACAGCGAACAATATGATGTGGAGATCCAGCGTCAACTGGATAATAGGGACCATTATCGTCTCATTATAAAGAATCCCACGGCCAGATTAAAAGCTCAAATATTACACCTGACTACTGAAGCAATGGACCTGGGTTTTCTTTGTAAAAAAGAATATGAATATCTTAACTTTACCGATCAAAAGATCCCCAACATATATGTATTGCCGAAAATACACAAAAACAGTTCCCATCCTCCCGGGAGACCCATCATTGCCTCCTGTGGGTCCGTGTTGGAGCCACTGGCAAAATACATAGATGTATTTCTGAAGCCATTTGTTCCTCTTACAAAAGCATATATCAGAGATACCATGGACTTCATTTCCAAAATTGAACTCTCAATGTTCGACGGAACCCAGCAGTTGCTGGTTTCCTTCGACATTGAGAGTTTATATACTAATATACCACAAGACGAAGCCTTGATAGTTATGCGGGTGGTACTTAATCAACGGCCCCGACCGCATCAGGTGCCCACTGAATTTTTAGTTGCCCTAGCCCAGATTTGTTTAAAAAATAATTTCTTCACGTTCAAAACAGATTTATTTTTACAGATTAAAGGCGTAGGGATGGGGTGTTGTTTCGCCCCAGAAATTGCTAATTTGGTTATGAATCAATTTGAAATCTCACACATCTTTGATGACCTGTCCCCCTTTAAAGATCATATCCTGAGGTGGGTTCGGTTTATAGACGATGTGTTTATGATATGGAAGGGTACACAGGATCAGCTGACACAATTCCACTTTTGGCTTAATGCAAGGACACCAGATTTAAAATTCACGATGTCATCAAGTGATAAACGTATCAACTTCCTGGATGTGTGGATTTTTGAAAAAGAGGGTAAACTGGAGGTGGACTTGTTCATCAAGCCCACCGATAGGAACACACTATTAGATTATACCTCTGGACATCCACGAAATCTCAGAGACAACTTGCCCTACGGCCAATTTTTGAGAGTGCGACGTAATTGCACTAATAAAGATGATTATTTCAGAAACGCCAAAATGCTCCAAAAAAAACTTATAGCACGAGGGTACCCAAAGAAATTGGTGAAGGGAGCATTAAAGAGAGCTTGGTACACCCCGAGGGAAACACTCCTTGTACCCAAAACGAAACAGGAAAATGATAAAATGGTATGTGTCCTTACATTCAACCCTAAGGCTAATAAGACCAAGCAGATTATTCTAAGAAACCTCAAATTGGTGGAACATTTGAATATCTCTAAGCCATTATTTGCGTTCCGCAGAGGGAAGAATCTTAGAAATCATCTAGTCAAAGCCACCCGCCTTTCCGTGGTACCCACTGACCTGAGAGGAATGATGGGCCTTCCGGCACTCACCGGACATTTCCGGTGCAATGGATGCGGGGTATGCACGCAAACAAAAAATTCTAAGTGTGTGGAAATCAATAAAGTAGTGCATTCACAGCTAAGTTTTTCCAATTGCAACACCAAAAATGTGGTGTACGCAGTCACATGCCCGTGCGAAAAAACATACATTGGACAGACGACTCAGGCCGTAAAGATGAGGATTTTACAACATAAATCCCGTATACGATGTGGAACCATAGGGGCCCCTATGGTACAACATTTCATTGAAATGAATCACAATGAAGATGAACTGTACTGGACAGTGTTAGTGGTGGTGAAAGCATCCACTAAAACAGCACTACAAAATAAGCTTAATCACCTTGAGGCACGTATGATCGAACGTTATCATACATCCAGATTAGGTCTAAACGACCGCGATGAAATCTGGGCGTTGATATAAGTACCATAGTCCCGTACCACTGTCTTTTGATACTGAACCTAGTATAGGGTTAGGGGTCTTGCATTACAAGGTCCTGACTAGTGCGAATGCCCTATTACATTTCCCGTTACACATTTTAGTAATGTTTTTATCTATTCGTTTTTTAGTTTTGTATTAATAGATTGTGCATTGATCAAGCACTGTCTGTGCGGTCTCCTGTGTTGCCCGTGGAGAGTAGTTGGCGGTGGTGGTGCCTTGTGGGATGTCGACCCCTAGATGTTGGACATACGGTCTTGTCCCCAGTGTCAGACTCAGTATACAGTATGGGAATACCTCCCTTCAAGGCAGTGCTGTGACTGTGTTGTCCCTGGGTTGTACTTCTATCTCTGACGACCTGATGTTTTTTTCTTGATTCATACCCCAGAGGTAGATGGTAGCGCCAGTAGAGATGCACCCCCTGTTAAGATGACCGATGTGTTTTCTTCTTTGATTTGCACTTCAGAGGTAGAGGGTAGCGCTAGTTTAGACATACCCCGTGTTAAGATGGCCGACACGTTTTGAATTCTAGTGGAATCCTTTCTCTATGTTTACTCCCCTCGACCAGCGCCGGAAATATAGTAACAGGTGCTCCTTGCTGCCTCACGCAGACCGGCGTCTTGGGGATTGTCGAGCGGTGGGGCTGTGTGTTCCGGACTTTTTAGTCGGATTACTGCCGAAGTAAGTGCCGTCACGCTAGTTTAGTAGGATTTGAACTTATGTTTACCGTCTGCCCCCGATGAGTTCTTTAAGGTTATTGGTTTCTTGCCTCTCTAGGAAGCTATTCCATTGAAAAATAAAACAAGTTGTCGACATATAGTGTCATCAGGAAGGACTTCCTGCTGGAGGAAGGTAAGCCCCCTTTGACTTAGTACCCCCGAGTGTATTCCCCTCATTAATATTAATTGTGCCGCCATGTGTGTTTAGCCTCTTGTTTCCTTGTTGATAGGTTCGGCATCTTTTGGGTATCTGGGGACCCGGATGACCCGTACGTACGAGCGTCCTTTGGGCCACCTTATTCCCGTGAGTGCTATATGCTTGTTTAGACCTAGAGACACGTAGTAGTAGCACTCAGCATGCGTGCTTTTCGACGGTGGATTGTTGCCACGGGTGAGAGAACGTGAGATTGGGTTCCCCTGAGGTCCTTGTACTCCTTGTGGTTTATGCACCACCGGTGACGGTGGGCTGTGCACTGGGTCCGTGTTGTGACATCAGTTTCGCTAGTCTGAGATATTGACACACTGGTGGTTAGTAAATAATAGTCCCTTTGCTGTGAACATATAGATCCTCCTCGGGTGTTGCTTTTAGGTGTAAGTCCCCGGTTCACCTTTGTGCCCCTTGGTGACGGTCACCGACCACACACACCCCGCAGGGCGGCATGGAGAACTGCTACGACTTTGCTTGTGATTAAGTTCATATGTAGGCAAGATGATTTATTTTGATATTTATATTTATATGTGTATATACTTCTTTTTTGTAGTGTGTGTACATTCTTTGTATTAACCCTGTCCTGAGGAGGCCGAGGAAAGTGTATGGCCGAAACGCAATTGCGTACACCCGGTTATGAAGGAGGAGTCCTTGAAAATAAGCTCAGTGTGGTTACTCACCGTTTAGTGTGCTGAGAAAGTCCGACAATAATTTGTTGAGTCGCAGCGCACTCTGTGGACTACCTTCCAGTGGTTCGTCCTGAAATTATTAGGAGGACACTAATGGAAAATTATGTGTTTGTTTAGGGGTTAACTTATTTGTGTGTACAAGTCTTTTTATGTATGTGATGTTCTGCACATGTTCAATTTATGTGTATATTTGTATTGTTGTATTTTTGCCCTGTTGCTCTCATCAAGGTCCGTTGTCATTTTTGATGCAGGAATGTCCAAATATTTTGATAAAATCTGTCTAGATTAATAAACTAGATGTAGAGTTAATTAGTGTGCTCTTGACCAAAGTTATTTCCTTATCTCTCCCTTTTGTACCATTTTTTGTTTGCACTTTATTGTTCCTTACCCAGGTATTAAAAGGGTCAATTGGGTATAACCCTGTTGTTTTCCAGATGGTACACTCCACACACACTCCATCCCTCAGAACCCAAATTAAGTTTGCTGCCATCTTGAAAATGTTTAAGGTTAAAAAGCATAGTTCTAGGAACCTTTACCCCATTGGTTAGGGATGCCCCAGGGTCATTTGTACCCACTAGCTCATGCCAGGCATACATTTAGCATCTCCAAGCAGCCTCTTCAGAACACTCCTGGACCTGAGGGAGATCACAAGATGACTGAATCTGCTGTCTGCATACAGAGAGGAACCTGGAAGACTGGAGGACCTCTTATCTCTCTCTTATCCAGGACAAAGTGGACTCCAAGTGTCCAAAGGGCAGACAGTGGACCTCCAGCTACAGGATTCAACAAACTACAAGTGGCCTTGTTTATGCTTCCCAGCTGATCAATGCCAACTGGGTCTTGACTGGCTTGAAACCCAGTGAGTCTCTAAGGGCCATCCCTGAGGTCACTTGAGGCTTTAGAAATGTACTCCTGTTTGGCTTGGGACTTCAAGGACCAAAGTTAAAAGGAATATTCTTTGACCAGGGAGAACCTGGTTAGTGTATCTGACCTGTGCTCCATTGCGTTGAACATCAAAGTTTCCCTAGGATCTGTTCCACATTAACCGTTGACCATCATTGGCACTTTTATTTACTTTAGTTTGGGATTGTTATTGTTTAGCATTTTGAGTTTATTACTGTTTTTAAAACTTCATGAATACATTGGTTCCAGGGGGTTGAGCACAAGTTTATTTAGTGTGTTTAGTGGTTTGCCCTGACAAGGGATGCGATTATTACTTGAGGTGGTACTTACCCTCCCAAACTAAGCTTTATGACACAGCCACCAGTGTATATGACTTTATATGGGATTAAGTTGGGCTGTATGGCAGATACTTCATAAAGAGTCACATATTTTTGCTAGTGTTTTGGGTTAGAGGTTGGAACCAACATTGAGCCAAATCCACTTTCCTGATACACATATGTTCAGTCACTCCATATGCATAGAATCGGTGTCCTCACTTATTTACAGGCAGATGTCAACACCTGATATAATACATGTACTACCATAACACAAAGTAAAGTAATTAAGCAAGTTGTACATTATTTTAAACCAGCAAACTTGAAACATCAGTTCCCTGTTTCATAGGATCAATAAAGCACAGCATCCTTTTTTACGTCTCGTGACCTGCATTGCACTGCGCAGCAGTGCTCGCGCAGGCGAGAGTCCTTTTGTCCGGGGTTCAGAAATGGACCCTGGAATCGCACGCGCTCGTGCGTGTGTTTTCTGTTTTGGGGTCTGTAATTGGGCTCTTAGTGTGTGTTTTTTGTTTTAACAGAGCACGCAATAGGCCAAAGGCGGGCGCATTGCTCCGTCCACGGCCTATTGGTGTCTGTTACGCGCCCCAAAGCCCATATGTTTTCAATTATCGTGCCCAGACACGGGCGCGCAATTTTTTTTTTTTCTTCAGTGCCGCTTGTATTTTCTTGCTCGCGGCTTATGTGTTTTTCGTTTTTACAAAATATTGGCATGTACCGTCTTCAGCGGTAGCGTTATATTGCAGAGTGCCGTCTCGCTCTTCTGAGCGTCCACACCGAGAAGCTGTTCTGAAAACTGCCATATTACTGCTCTCGGAGCAGTGGGCGCGAGAGCAGAGCACTGAAAAGGAGCGAGCCTAACTCTGTTTTAATGTGCGGCCCATGGTTGCTTGGATACCGTCCGTGACCTGGAAACTGCAAGGTCTACTTTCGAACACGTTTTGTTGATGTTGCATCAGAATTGATGAACAAGGAACCGGGAAAGAATCTGCTGGACAGCAAAGTGAGTGTTGAGCGCGTTTGAAAATGGGGATGGGGGCTTTGGAGTGCTTGGATGGTGTGAATTCAGTGTCACCGGCTGCGAATACCGGGGTCTTTGACGCCTCTTGTACACATAGTATGTAGTGCCACCTGGCATTTACTGGACATCAGGGCACTCTCCTGGTCCCCCCCGGCCCCCCACCACCTTTTAGAGTCAGACGGAGATCGAAGTATGTGTAGTTGGTGAGTTTATAATACCGAAACTGAGGTGCACCAGCACTTTTGAAGGTGCTCTTGGCCCGCTATTTTTTGTAGATCCCAAGATGGAAACCTGAGAACAAGGGAGGCTCTCACTCTGTTGCTTAATAGTTGATCAGGATGCTTTAGATCGTTATGTCTCTATTTTTTGTTCCATTTATATACTGGCTGTGATTTTTTCACATTCGTGGAAGATGTGGGACTTTTATTTCCCTTAAAGGATCAATGAGATTTTTCCAAGTGTGACGCAGTTTCAGAGTTATCACAGAAAGTGCAGCAGGATCCCTGTCTGGAATCGCCTCACTGTCCTTTAAATTTAAGACCCCTTTCCCACCAATCCTTTTTGCAGGGACACTGACTATTTGATGTTAAATAGTTTTTCCCTGAAATTCTTAGGACCAGAGCAATTCCTTGTGTTTTTGTATGAGAACCATATATTAACAGTGATGCCAGCCCGCATGCTCAGTTGCTATCTTTACTGAGAGATATACCGAGCATCTACTTGAATGGGTTCACACACTAGGCATCTTTCCTTCGGCCTAGACAGGCTTTAGTCAGGGAATAGAATCACTGGACAATGTAGCATACGATGGAGAGAGAGGATGCTTATTGGCCAAGATGGCAAGGCCTTCCTGGTTGACTGGCATTCCCAGTGCATTTTAGGAGAATCTTTTTGGCCTAGATACTTGAGCAGGCACTATAGTCAAAAGCCTAGCAAGGCAGCAGGGGAGTGAGTCGAGATTGTGTCATTGCACTGCTCCTCTTTGTGATTTATGCGGGTGACCAATCAGTCTAAGTTGATTCCTCGCTTCTGAAGTTGAGCTGACCTAGAACCTATGGTTTTGGCTCTTCAAGGAAGTCTGTACCGACTCTAAGCACATAATGCCAAGGGAATTACCTTTCTGTAAATCACATGAAGACCAGGCTGCTTTTGGCGTTTGGGGAGCCAAAAACTAGTAGTAGTCAGCCAGTGCAATTTTTTTAATTTTACATTTTATATAGTGTCACTCTACCTGTGAAATGGGGTTAATGCACTTTACAATGAACAAACAACAATTTTCTTTACATTTAGGGAATAAAATGAAGGGAAGAGAGAATTAATTAAATGATCGTCAAGTACATCATTTGAGTGCAACATCTTCTTCCAAAAAGGTAGGAATGGATAATGAGACGTGTGTGGTTGTGTGTGTAGTTGTGTGTGTGGTTGTGTGTGTGGTTTTGTGTGTGGTTGTGTGTGTAGTTGTGTGTGTGTGTGTGTGGTTGTGTGGGTGGCTGTGTGTGTGTAGTTGTGTGTGTGGTTGTGTGTGGTTGTGGTTGTGTGTGTGGTTGTGTGTGTGTGCTTTTGGTTGTGTGTGTGGTTGTGTGTATGTTTGTTTGTGAGTGTGGTTGTGTGGTTGGGTGTGGTTGTGTATGTGGTTGTGTGTGTGCTGTGTTTGTGGTTGTGTGTGTGGTTGTGTGTGTGTGTGTGTGGTTGTGTGTGGGTGTGTGTTTGTGTGTGGTTATGTGTGTAGTTGTGTGTGTGTGGTTGTGTGTGTGTGGTTGTGTGTGTGTGGTTGTGTGTGTGGTTGTGTGTGTTTGTGTGGTTGTGTGGTTGTGTGTGTGGTTGTATGTGTGGTTGTGTGTGTGGTTGTGTGTGTTTGTGTGGTTGTGTGTGTGGTTGTGTGTGTGTGTGTGGTTGTGTGTGTGGTTGTGTGTGTGTGGTGTGTGTGGTTGTGTGTGATTGTGTGTGCATGGTTGTGTGTGTGTTGTGTTTGTGGTTGTGTGTGGTTGTGTGTGTGTGTGATTGTGTGTGTGTGTGGTTGTTTGTGTGGTTGTGTCTTTGTGTGTGTGGTTGTGTGTGTGTGTGTGGTTGTGTGTGTGGTTGAGTGTGTGTGTGGTTGTATGTGTGGTTGTGTGTGGTGCTGGTTGTGTGTGTGGTTGTGGTTGTGTGTGTTGGTGTGTGTGTGGTTGTGTGAGTGGTTGTGGTTCTGTGTGTGGCTGTGGTGGTTATGTGTGTGGTTGTGGTGGTTGTGTGTGTGGTTGTGTGTGTATAGTTGTGTGTATGGTTGTGGTTGTATGTATGGTTGTGGTTGTGTATGTGGTTGTGGGTGTGTGTGTGTGTTGTGTTTTTGGTTGTGTGTGTGGTTGTGTGTGTGGTTGTATGTGTGTTTGTGTGTGTGGTTGTGTGTGTGTGGTTATGTGTGTGGTTGTGGTTGTGTGTATGGTTGTGGGTGTTGTTGTGTGTGTGTGGTTGTGTGGTTGGATGTGCTTGTGTGATTACACATCACATATTTACACTGTATTCAATACAACATAAATACACTTCATATACCACTCAGTACTACATAATTGCACATCACATAATTACTCTCTACTTAATGCAAGATAAATACACTCCACACAATACCACTCTGTGCCACATAATAACACAAAACATAATTACACTGTACTCAATGCAACATAAATATACACCTTTCACTCAAGTTCATGCCATATAAAAAACAATTGCAATGCAATAGGTTTCATATTACTGAATCTTTGAGCTGCTATTGGTGTTGCATTATTATTAGCAATGCCAACAGCTCAAACTTTAATAATGCGAGACCTATTGCATTAAAAATGCTTGTTTTTTAATGTTGTTTTTCACCAAATTGGATGGAATGAACCTTAGCTCACCCGGCAATTTTATTTTGTGTAAGTTTCCATCAAAATGTCCTTGATTTTAGGAGCACTGAGTATTTATATGTTTCTATGGAGTCTTCTGGAGCCTCTGGGATCATTCAATGCCATTACTGAGTAAGCATGTGTTCAGACATATTTGAGGGAATATATTTTATGCAAGTGCTCTAACCTGTGTCTTAGACTCTGTGATCAGCTGTGCTGTAGAGTGCAGCATTTATTAATGTATTTATTTTTATTTTTAAAGATTTATAAAGCTCAAACATGACCCAGACGGGTATCAGAACACTGTACAAAGTAACGTTAGTATGAGTACAACAACAAAATGGAACAAGAGAGATAACTTAAGAACCAAAAGGTCAAAGGGGAAACCACACAAGGTCAAAGGTGGGCATGTGGAGTTAGCCAATCTAGTGGGACTCGTAAGGTTTTAGCAGATCAAAAGGACAAGTAAGAGAAACATAAATCCAATTGAAACCACACATTAAAAAGAGTATCCAGATTCCAGACAGGAGAAAGAAGTAAATTGAGGTGATATCTGCGTTAATGCTGTTGAAGGTCTTTCAGGAGTATCCATTGGACATGTTTTTTGAAAGAGGCAGTAGATGGATTGGTTCTGATCTTGGGGGGTAGAGTGTTTCATATTCTTGCAGCAAGTCCAGAGAAAGTCTGATTCTTTTCTCATTGAATTTAGGAGGTTTCAATAGTTTGTTAGAGCTTCTTAAGTTACAACTTGAGCCAGATAGCTCAAGATTTTTTGCCAGGTAAATGAGGGTGTTGTAATAAATAGCTTTGTGCGTCAGGCAAGTTATCTTGAACTGGATCCTGGCTTCAAAGGGTAGTGAGTTTAGTTGGATTAGGTCTGGTGTCTGGTGTGATGTGGTCATGTTTTCTGGAGTCAGCAATGAGTCTAGCCAAAGCGTTCAGAGTGGCTCTAAGCAGAATCAAACTAGTTTTAGGTAGCCCATCAAGGGTCACAAACCATAGTAAAAGCGAAAGATAACTAGGCATTGAAAAGCTGGCTGGATGTCCTCAGGTAGAAGGAAAGGCTGGATTTTATTGAGGGTGTTGAGCTGAATATTGAATATTGAATATTGTCTCCCCTAATAGTTGCACTGATGTGATCTTGCATATTTAGATATTTGTCCAAGGTTATACCTAAAGATTTTGCCGAGTCAAAAACATGAGGAGTGCAGTTAAGCGCAGTAAGATGTTTGAGCCAGTCCAGGGTGGGTGGGTGCAGAGTGGTTGCGGGGGGCAATCAGAAGGAATTCAGTTTTGAGTATATTCAACATTAGATGGTTATGAGTTAACCATTGTTGAGTTTTTAGGAGTGTATCATTTAGAGTTTTTAATTCACCTGGAGAGGAGATCTTCATATATAGTTAAGTGTCATCAGCATACATATGGGAATGGATGTTAGAGTGGTTCAGAATATCGGAGAGCAGTTCCATAAAAAGGTTGAAATGAGTGGAAGAAAGTGCAGAGCCTTGAGGTACTCTAATGGTGACAGGGCTACTCGTTGCAAGGGATTGGCTAACTTTGATTTTGTGGGTAAGGTTCTGTAAGAGGCAAACCAGTTTAAGACAGGGCACAAAATTCCCATCCTATATTTAAGAAGAGCAATTAGGTTTTCTTATTTGATGGTGTCAAATACTGAGGACAGGTCAAGAAGGATCAGAAGAGAAGGGACATTTTGACCAAGGGATCTCAAGGCGTAATCAACAATGTGAGTTAGTGCTGTTTCAGTACTGTGCCCCGCCCTGAAACCCGATTGGTAGAGGTCAAGGAGCTGAATTTTCTCAATATTGTTCCAGAGCTGCAAGTGGATGCATTTATCAAGCAGTTTAGCCAGAGTAATGACGCTGGTTATCAGACAGAAGTTGTTAGGATCAGCTAAATCGGTATTGGGCTTCTTTGGGATGGTACTGACTTGACCCAACTTGGGCAATCTGGAATCCTCCCATGTAAGAGGCATTCTTGGATGATCCGGTACCACAGTGGGAGGATGGCCAAATTGAGATCTTTAAAAAACGTTTCCGGTAGTGGATCGCTGAAGTGATTGGCAGGTTTTAAGGACGCCATAGATTGGCGCAGCTCCATGTCATCTGGAAGAAGAGAAGTATTCTATGATGCGTAGTTTTTAGTGGTGCATGTTATGTGGTAGAAAGGTGCACTTGCTGCAGAAGGTTCCGTAGGTTCCATTGATGAAGCAAGGGAGTTCAAACGGCGCAAATTTGGAGTGGTTGGTTGCAGCTCAAGTTCAATTTTCCTTGCCTTTTCAGAGAAGTGTGCTAAGAAGTCCTCCCCACTAGGAAAAGAGGTTCTCTGTGCCATGCTATGGTTGGTAGAGTATTTAGCTTGCTGTTTGATGATTTCAAAGAGTTTCCTGGGTCTGAGTTTCGCACTGTCAAGCTGAGCCCTGAAATGGTTGGTTTTAGCATTGTGAATATGGTTGTTGTATGTGCTTCCCATCTGCCTTAACAGGCAGAGTTTCTCTAAAGTCTCTCTGAAAGCCTAAGTTTGTGACGTTCATCATTTAAATCATGGTTTGGATTGTTTGATTAGAATCCTCTTGAGTTGCTTTGGAGCAATAGAGTCGAAAATACTAGTCATAGAGTTAATGTAGTGATCACTCAGGTTGTCCAGTTTGGTCATGTTAGGGGGTGGCTGAAGACTATTCTTGCTAATGGATGTTAGATCACTAATGTTGATGTCCCCAAGGTTACAAGATAGTTGTTTGGTTTCATGTGGTTGCCCCGGTCTATGCATGACCTTTTCTAGTATGCGGAAGGATATTTGGTGATGATCCAACCAGTCACAGGGTAAAATGTTGTCAAGTTGAATGATGTTGTCTTTCACTGTAATAAGGTCAAGGGTGGGGCCGTTGTTGTGGATAGGTCCTTTCTAGACCTGGGTGAAATAGAGGTCAGAGAGGAAGGCTTTAAATGAGCATATTAAAGGATCTTCAGTGTTGTTCCAATGAAGATTAAAGTCTATGAGGAAGATATGGCTGTGTTGGTCCGAGCATGAGGTGATGGACTCCATAATTTGCTCAATGAAGAGAAGATTATCCCCTGGGGGTTGATAAATAGTGTGGAGCACACAGACAATCTTGTCGTTGTTCCACATTTTGGTGACTATTTGCTCACAGGAAGACATCAGAGCATTTTGAGTTTGTTTCAACATTAGACTGGAGCGATGTATGCAAGCAATGCCCCCCCCCCCCCCCCAAATTTTAACAGGTCGATTGCACCTGATAATGTTCTAATCAGGTGGGATTAAGATGTCAAGAATTGGAGAAGAGGCGTCATTGAGCAAAGTTTCAAAAAGGATCAGGAGGTCAAAGTTCTGAGAAATGATGAGGTCTGAAATATCTGCTGCATGTTTCACAGCAGATCTGCAGTTGAGAAGCAATGATTTGATGTGTGAGTTGGTCATGACTGCTTCACTGTGAGACGTATTGATCTGAAGTAGGTTTTTCCTATTTACAGATCTTAGGTTCACACTAGGTTCTCTACCGGGGTCAGAGGAGATAATTGGGATGTTGGTTGTAGTGGAGTCTGAGGGGTTAAATCCAGAGCCATTGTACGAAATGGGAAGAGCAAGAGGGTTGTCATCCGACAACTGATGAGGTCAGCCATCTTCTCTTCAATGTAAGGGAAGCTATTTCAGTCAGTGGCCGGCCTAGAGTACAATAATGGGTAAGTCCCCTTGGGAAGAGCGGTCTTGGATGGCAGAATAAATCCCTTATATTTCAAAAAGAGGTGACAGAGTGCACTCCTTGTTATCACAAGTATTCATTGTCTTTAGTTAATCCAATTTTCTCTTTTTTGCGTGCAGCCCGGGGTCGTGGTAAGCCCCTCCACCACGTATGCTAATAATTTGTCAAAGAACTGGAGCGGAGTTCCGCCTATTATTTCGTGGTATTCCAAACTTTCTTCGTACTTTCGTTTTTTATCCTGTCACATGAGAGGCATCTGTTGCATTAGAAATATTTGAAGATATGATGCCTCTCATGTGACAGGATAAAAAACAAAAGTACGAAGAAAGTTTGGAATACCACGAAATAAATGGATTTAAACAATAGGAAAAAAGTGCGTGATCTTTGTAATGCTGCAGGTATTAAGTTGTGTGTCCGGGATAGGAGCGGAGCTCCGCTCCAGTTCTTTGACAAATTATTAGAATAAATCCCTTACAACCGTCTCTGGGGGAGATAGTGTCCCTCCTGAGATTTAATTTAATGTCCACTAACGAGTGAGGACTGGCATAGAGGGAAGTAGGACTGGATGTGGGAGGATGTAGAGATAATTCTCGATTAGGATTGGTGGTGGACAAGGTGATTTTATCCAAAGAGATGGGGGACGCACTCGGGGAGGAGATAGTAAGGTGTGGGTAAATCGGAGAAGTACTAGGGAAAGAAGCTGGGAGCAGGGACATCAAGTTGGTAGTACAGGAGCCAAGGTTTGAATTATATGGGTTGTCAGGGTTAGGTATGTGAGTATTAAGCTCACCCTCTGTGAAGAGGGAAAGGACAGACTGGTTCATAGGGAAAGAGGGGGAAGCAGAGCTGGAGGAAAGGGGCAGAAGGAACCAAAGGTTCAGCATTAGTGGGAAGACCGATATGATGATGACTTACAGGATTTGAGTAATTAAGTGTATTTTTAATCCTCATAAATATTCTGCCAAAGCTCTTAGATTCAGGTCGGAGGCTTGAATGAGGATTTTACTATTATTGTATAGGGAGATGTTCAGATCAGTATGAAGGACAGGAGAGAGTAGTATAATTATACAGAAACTGTGGGATGTTTTGCTCAGCGGTTTGGAACAAAGTGAAGAGGTTAGAGCTTTTCTTCATTGAGCTCTTCTGGTAGTGTAGAAAATGAGGCCAGTAACCACTGTATCGTTTGCAGTGTAAACGTAAGTGTCGGAGATTAGTGTTTCTGGACATCTTTTAAGCAGATTGTGCTTGAAGGACTTTGCCACTTTCTTCGAGAGGTGGGGGTAGACAATCTTAAAAGCATTCAGTCCTACCTGAACGAGGAGGTCAGAGGAGCTATTAGTAGGTTGATCCATGGCGAGGATAACGTGCAGAATAAAGGTAATAATGGAGGTGAGGTAGTCCAATTTTAGGGGAGCAACAATCCAATCAAGGGTTCGAGGTACGGCTGACCAGTACTCCTGTCAACAAGAGCTAGTCGTTGAACTGACATTCCAGGGCAGTGCAAAATTGCACCTTCATAAGAGATCAACAGCACTAAGGAAGATGACACCAGAGGGAAGTGAAATGTATCAGCTTAAGCTACAGAACAGAGAAAGGTTATTATAAAGGCATTACATATAGAAGGAGGTCTAGAGTGGAGAATTTCCATGAATTCTATAGTCAAGTTGGGATAGCACCCACAGCTGGAACAAGGGTTCAACATCAAGTGTGCAATCAACAAGTGAATTGACGGTAGTGAAAACAAAATGATTTGCTTACCTGTGCCACATTTTATGGTGAAGGATTCTCCTAGATAGTTGTGTTTCCATTATAGTTGTTACCAGCATTAGCACTGATCAGTTTAATTGCTTTTTAAGAGCTCCTCTCATGGATATATTATTAGGTCCAAAAATCTCTGCTATAAGCTGCTCCGTTCCTGAGAGAAGATCTCTGACGTTTGACCAGGAAAACCTGGAATGCAGCTGATGAAGCACCATGCTTTTACTGGCAGCACTTACCTCTTAGGCCAACATCTTTTTTATAAGGAAACATTGTTTGAGCATTTGAAAATGGATAACACATTTAGATGCAACATATCAGTCACATTGGATCAATACAAGGATGATACGTTATGCACAATAACATATCACGTTATTCACCCAATTTGATGTTTACAGAGCAGCCTTAATACAGTGGCAGTCTGTGTATTATGTTATTGTTTAACAATTCCAAGGCGGCCAACCCATTGCTTCTAAATGTGGCATCCATCTTCGCTCCATAACCCCTTCAGCGCGGCGCGGATTTCCGCGCTGAGCTGAAGGTTCGGTGCGCGGGTGGGGCCATGACGGAGCGGTTCCGTCATGCGCACAGCGCAACCGACGCGCATGACGGAACCGCTCCTTCATGCGCATCGAAAGGGTTAAGTAATCTTACATTACGCACAATCCCATTCCTGTATGACTGCTCACTGTAATCTTTAAATTGTTACTAATTTCTTATTGCAGACATTTGCACAATGCCTATAGGTTTTTTTCTACTTTTATTCTCTTAATGTATTTGTATATGCTTGTCAAGTGTGTATGTGTTTGTGCGTGTTTTATTGCAGTTGGTTGAGGGGATGCATTATGAGTTACTGTTTGCCTAAATTCACCAATGATTAAATAGGCAATTTAAGGTTGCCACAATGGTAGCAACTCATTGCATGATGGAATCACCAATGCATTTACCATGCATGCCTTTACAACACAGTCACTACTTTGACTGGAATGTTACCACATGTTCCATTACCACACAATTCATTATGACTTGCTTTAGGGGAGCACTGGACTTTTGAATATTACAAATTACTATTTCACCTCAGTGGGTGTTTGAGTAGCGAAGGTGTGGGACTTAAAATCTGCTTTCCCAAAAGCATGTCATTGTAATGGCTTGTGTGGAAAAGGAACGCGTGGTGATAGTGACTCCATTGTAAAGGCTGGTCGTGTTCTGCCTGATATTTTCACCTCACCAGCCTCAGAAATTAATTAAGCTACTTCAGAGTTGAGTGACTGTAAAAAAGATCCCATTTAATCTTCAAAGTGTTGCTTGATCAGGTCTTTGATGGTGATTACAAGAATTCTTGGCTCATGTTTTATATAGTCCTTATTGGCAAGTGCTGCTCCTGAAGTTTGGTCTTGCAGGGAACAGAGATGCGTTTCTGCTACCAGCAAAATGTATCACATCTGTCCAACTTTTTATTTTCTGTTGAATTCAGGGTTTGTCAATTTATGAGCTACTTAGAAGAAGTATTTCTAGATTACATTTTCTGAGCCTTAAGTAGTCAATTCCTTTGAACCAGAAATGTGTCTTTTTTAAACTAAATGTCCTATTTCCAAAGATCTGGTCTTACCTCTAAGACCATTTCAGTTAGGCATCTATGGAATTTCATTAGATAGCTGAGATGTATATTGTTCATTCTTTGTGGAGAAATGTTGCAGACTTTGCCATGTATCCTTGTGTCAACAAAAACAAACAATAATTGAGAAAGTCCCCCTCCTGCCATAATGAAGAGTTCTTACCCTGTGGTCATTTTGAATGATAAGGGTGACAAAAATAACACATCAAATAAGGGTAAGAAGTTTCCTAGGTTTTGAAAGGATATTAGCTCTCTCCATAAACACTATTCAATATTGCTTTACCAATGTATCTAATCATGTAAGTCAGCCTCAGTTCCATTATGAAAGGCAGATGCCTTTGATGACCACACATTTCCATCTGTAGGAACATTAACAAATGTAGAGTTGAGGGTCCTGCAGACCTGCTGTTGGTTACTTTTCTTGAGGCATTATGATATAAATATGTCACATGCACATCAGCACCTTCACAGACCAAACTCCTCAAGCCTACATTTCAGACAAAATATGTATAAGGCTGCCCCTGTGGTAGAGAAACCTTCACAGTTTAAGTGATAAACATAAACTAGCTATAGCTGGTACTTCTCACTCTTTTAAGTGGCATTTAATAATATCTTGGAAGGTTACAGTTAAGGGTCCTCACCCTGAATGCCAAAGCATTAGGTACCACTTTGTACAAAAGGTGATGACTATGTGAAGATTGATGTTGTGGATTTGTACATATATCACTACTGTACAGTCAATTATTCTCGGCACATTGAGATCAAGAGGAAGGAATATAAAAATCACCTCTATTCAGAGGCACCTACCAGAGCGATAAAATGTTGCCGCCATGTAGATACAGTTGGTCATCTCCCCAACACATTCAACAAATCCATTGGCCTCACAGGTGAGAGCACCAGTCACATTACAGGTGGGGCACTTCACTCCATTCAGAGTGTTGTTTTTGGGTGGAACTGTACAATGCGTAAAGGGAAAGCAGATCTCTGTTGATTCTTAGGTTTTCCATACACATGTCTCAATATGCAACATATATTCCATAGAGCAGCATTTCCCACACTGTTGTTATGTGGTGAGTCACAAAAGATCCGGTACATATCACATTTAAAATTTGTGCTTGATTTGTACCTCACTCCTCCGTAGTCCTAATGGTAAAAATACTGTGTATACAAAGTAAATGCAACATGACACTAGCTGATAGGAGTGTTCATTTTCCCAGTGTTGTGTGTGTTCACAGCATCGTCCAAATTAAATCATGTTATAGCAGATTAATCGCTGACATAGCTAAAAGTGTTCATATTGCCCCATCTTCCACAAGATCAGAAATGGTAAGTATTTTTACCATTAGGACTGGGGGGAGTGAGTTGCAAATTTTTACACAAGCTTTCAGTGTGAGTGACTCTGACTCATTCCTACTGTCCTTCCAGCAGGACTGGCCTGCAAGTAATTAAAATAAATTGCCTGCATAGCTAGGTTCTGATCTGGCCCTGAGTAGAGGTATGTGTGGTTGACAAGACAAATACATTGCAGGCCGCAGCCCTGAACTGAGGCCGAGCCAAATGATCTGCAAAAACAACAGAAAAGCAGATTCTGCAAATTAGTCAAGGTTAAGAGTACTGTGCATCATCTATCAAAGGAGCTCAATTTTAGCTTGCTGTCCCAACAGGAATCAGAAGCAAACTATACCCACATTTTATTGTCTTTAATACAAGCTGAAGAAAGTCCATAAGGCTCAAAAGCCTGATTATGTTCTACCAGATTGTGCATGATCATGCCATAGCTCAACTCCTTGACAATGCCCATAGCGTCCCCATACACCAGGCAGCTGGGGACATTATTGCAGGCAGCAGATTCATTCCTTTTCTCTAAAAATCACCCTGCTTCAAGTCAGTTAGAGCTATGTATGTCACAAATGTCCTTTGTTCTAAAAATATGGTAGTGATTATAAATTGTTTATGAAGCACTACCGTAGAAGAATGATAGTGAGTTCTAAATGAGCTGTGCAAAGACTTGAATATAATATTAACACAAACAGACATCACAATACTGCCAGGTCTAGGATATACTGACTACATCACCTCTACCTTTTAGACAACGGAAGTATTGGTGTAGGAGCTCGGTTGGGGCAAGTAGTGATACTAAAAAAATCTAGGAACATCTGCAACACACAATCAAGAACAAGATACACTAATGAAGGGAGGCTAAAAATACATCCCCTCACTTTTTAATGCCAATTTTTAAGAATAACTCACCCAGGTTCTCTACCGTGTCAGTATCAACAAGAAAACTGTTGAAGAAAATCAGAACTGCTATTAAATAGGAGTGGGAGGAAATCCGTGGAATTCCTCAGAGTTACATGAATACTCATTCAGCATAGTTCTGCGATAGGCTGGAAATCAGAATGTCACGCTGCTCGTGCTGATTTATAGGACTGGGAACTTGTTCCTCGCTTAAAAATCAGTGTGTACAGCACCACGTGGTGTGCCAGAGAGCACTGCACCTCGAGTTTGTTTTGCTGCCAAATTTACAATTGATGGTTGGGAAATATACATAAGCCAACGGGGGATCCCTGCATATAGCATTTATAGACCTAACTTCGGCATTTGACTGCGTCAAGAGACCCAAGCTGTGGTCTATCCTCCTTAATCTGGGCATGGACGAATATTTGGTGGCTTTTTTACACTCCACCTATTCTAACACTACTGCTGAGGTGAGATATAATAAGGATGGCAGTGTGTCAGCCTCTTGAGCGGTCAAGAGACGGTCAGGCATGGGTGTATTTTGTCCCCCCTGCTGTTTATGCTTTACATCAATAGGATAGGGGCCGCCCTTTTGGCAACAAGTAACGATATCCCCAGGGACAGGTCCAAATGTATTTCTGCACTTCTCTCCACAGAAAACACAGTGTTGTTTGGCAGAACTGCTTTAGGTCCTTAAAAACTTTAAAATCCTTTTTTCTAAATCTCATTCCATGATGATCGCTACTCAGAAGGCTGTTAGGTGAAAGTTTTTCTACAGGGGCAGAATTATCAAATGTTTCAACTTACCCCTACATGGGTGTGCAGTTTGATGACAGTGGGTCGTGGGTTGCACAAAGAGCACACAAAAGAACGTTTGGCTAGGGCAGTGGGGGCAACCATGGACTTCGCAAAGAGATTAGGGGATAAGCCTGTACCTGCCCTGTTAAAGGTGTTTAGAGATAAATATATCCCAACGGCCATGTGGATGTGAGAGACTTGCAGGTAGTGGAAAACAAATGTATGCTTAGACTCCTTGCTGTCCCCCCCTGCACCCCTGCCATAATGATGCACGAGGAGCTTGGCCTGGGATACATTTCAGATCTTATCGCAGTCATGCCCTTAATGTGTTGGATGAGAATCTGGTCAAGTCCAGCTCCTACTTTAAATTAGCCCGTAATAGCAAACTTTATTGCACTTGAGGGGGCTCTGCGTTAAGTAAAATTATGGAGAAGAGGAGGCAGCTATGTGTCCCTGATTTGTATATGAACCACATGCCTTTACACCCTAGTGACATTAGTAACATTAAACATCTGTTTGTGGCTAGGCAGCGGGGAGAAAGGGAGGGTATGGAACCTGCTAAGCCCTCAGTGAGAATCAGAGGTGCAACTAGAGCCAAATTTCGGGGAGGGCTAAGAAAAAATTTCGGGGGGGGGGGGCTGAATCTTTTAAGCCATAGGCAGAGTGGAGCTGAAGGGGCTCTTAGAAGGTGTGAAACACCAGCGAGGCCTCATTAACATGCAAATGGTCTTTTCAAGACCTGTGAAGTGCTCGGGTGCGGCTGTGTGCGTGCCGGGAAGCTGTCTCATCCCGGGCTGCCACACACGACGGGGGGGGCTGAAGCCCTGTGAGTCCAATGGGTGTTGCGCGCCTGGTGAGAATCTATATTACACTGAGCTTAAGCTCGCAGGTGCGGCCCTATTTGTCTCTTTTGAACAATGTTCACCATTGCACTTGCTAACCAGATTTCGATTTAATTGTATACACTGGTTATTAGCCTTTCCAAAGGGCTTCTTGAAGCCAGGTGCCTTAAAGCCAGGTCCATGTACACTTTCTCTGGGCAGGACACCTTGCATTTTATATTTTTTTGCGAATTATATGGCACTTTGCGGAAAAACATTACCCTTCCGCTGCTTAGATCTAGCCATTTTGTTCAAGTTAGGCCTGCATTATTATATGCACAAATGCTTTCTTCTCCCTTGGTTTGCCTCGGAATTGCAACTGTATTATCAGGAGCAGTAAGACTCAGGAAGAAGATGCTCTTGGTCCAGTAAGTCTGAATCCGATTTGAGTCCCATAGGAATTATTAGGGCCCGATTCACAGAACTAACTTAAGACAAAATCCTAAACATACTACCATTTTGGTATTCACAGAATGCACTTACTGCTTTTGGTATTCACAGAATGCACTTATTACTTTTGGTATTCACAGAATGGATTTACGACTACTAACTTTCCGTCCGCTCTCGGGCCGGAAATTCCAGCCCGGAGGCGGAGCTTCCGGGCCAGAGGCTGAGATTTTGGCCATGGCTAAATCTCTGCCACTGGCCGGAATCCCCACCTCCGGGCCGGAAGCTCCGCCTCTGGGCCAGAAGCTCCGCCTCCGGGCCGGATGCTCCGCCTCCGGGCCGGAATTTCCGGCCCGAGTGCGGACGTAAAGTTAGTAGTCGTAAATCCATTCTGTGAATACCAAAAGTAGTAAGTCATTCTGTGAATACCAAAAGTAGTAAGTGCAGTGTGTGAATACCAAAAGTAGTAAGTTTAGGATTTTGTCTTAAGTTAATTCTGTGAATCGGGCCCTTAGTGTTTATTTCATGAAGGAATACTGTAGGGCTTGAACTTGTTGCTTCTTGATCATGCCAACGCGCTGCCACACTTACACTTTATCTGCTGATTTTTATATCCTGGGCCATATTCTATATTCCCCTTTTTCTTAATAGTGAGTTTTATTTTCTTGTGTAAAAGTCTTAGACATTTTTTATTCATGTTAACTGGACCTGCTATGTATTTACAGCTTTTTTGTAAAGCTTTTTGTATCTTCTATGTGTCTTTGGTACAATTGTTTTAACGTGTGTGCTTTTATGTCCTTCTTTGGCCGAATAAAGAATCTTTGAATTGAATTAAATTGCCTCTCAAATAGATGCTCCGCTTTATCAACTGCTTTCTCAATGTGACTTCCCGCGTTGTGAAACTCTCACTGGATGCCCTCCTAGCGCCCAACACTCATGCTAAGGGATGCCAATTCTTGCTTGCCAATGTACCATTGGGGAGCCACACATGAAAAAAACTCTGTCAGTTGGTGGTTGGTAGAATTTGGCCTGAACTCATTATTGCATAGTGGCCGAAACTCCATTTACTCTTCCGGCGTGGCAGAAATGATCCTGCCCCTACTATTAAGCTAATACACACCAAACTACATAGACAGAATTATGGATTCCAAGAAAAGAACTAAATAACTCATCCAAGAAGGCCACTAAACACACAGACAACAACACCAAGATGCAAAGTGTAGGGACTAAGGAGAATACCACACACTCACACACATATAGACGAGGATATAATAAGAGAGATGTAAGAAAACTAGCTACAAAATAGCTGCAAACTGCACTATCTAACGACATGCCTATCAGTCTATCATCACAAAAAGAAAACAGATGATCTAAACTACAACTCAAAACCCAACGGAGCACGAACAAAAGTGTGCAGATTGTCCCAATCCTTTGGAGTCAACTGGCAGTCATCCTATAGCTAAAGCAAGTGACAAAGGGGCATATTATCAAGGACGGCATTAAACATTATCGCCGCTTTTAACAGCAGAAAACTGCCGCTAAATCGGCGATAATGGCCTTGATAATATGCCCTTGTGAATTCATATAGAAGACCAGGTTCCGGTGTGAACATGGGCTTCCATGGGAACTCTCCAGGGCATATTATCAAGCCGATTATCGCTGCTTTAGCAGCAGTTTTCTGCCGCTAAACCGGCGATAATTTTAACGCTGTACTTGATAATATGCCCCAAAGTTAGTTAACCCTTCCTTGAATGTGTTAACTGCTATTTCAAAAGAGCATCTGTGAAAGGAGTAAAGCAGGTTAGAATGGCATTGCTTGCTGTCACTACTTGTGAAAAAACGAAACTCACAAGGATTGTAATTGTTCATCTTCATGAACAAAATACAGAAAAGGTTTTGGGGAACCTATAGGTGTGTACAACCTCATTAATCATACCCCTTCAAACATGGCACAGCCTCTCAACAAACACTAGAGCAGAAGTGGACTCCTTCTTTTAAAACTCACAAACTGGCCCTAGAAGGACAATCAGAGGCACCAACAATGGTAATAAAAATTGACTAACTGCAAACATAACACCATCAAAAAGAGACCAAATTCATGGATGCATAATCTGTTCTAAGCTGTTACTACCACAAGAACCAGACATTTATCTGTGAATGTTTACATCCCACTAGACTCCCCCTTTAATATCAAGGAGAGCTTTCCAACAGTGTTCACATGTTCATCTGTTAAGTTGTATTTAGTGCTGCATCATGTTCCAAGTCATGGGCATATTAGAGGTCAAAGTGAATGGGAGATCTGGCATCCAAATATACTAAGACAGCCCTTAGTCCCAAACATACATACACAGAGAATACACAAAATAACACTATTGTATTTATGTAAATGACCGAAACTCCTGCAAAATTAGATACATGTCCCTGGAACAATTCACCTATTCCCCTAACACTTGCAGCTGATGCAGTATGCGACCATCAACAAGGTAATTTGCTTCAAACCATAGACTGTCTTATATAAACACAACTATTAGATAATCGATCCGTTATAAAAATGAAATATCCCAAAACAATACTCAGAACAAACGCCCACCAAAGTACAGCTGAAAACAAAACCAATCCACCAGAGGGTCGACCTACTATAGAAAAGAAATATTCAAAAACATTCAGCACAACTGCCCACAAAAGTACAGCTGGAAAACCAATAGCAGGACCAATAATATCCAGCTCTCAGCAACAAAATGAAAGGAAGACAAATAGAGTTTTACAGCTAAACAAGTCAGATCAGCTGGAACAGGAAATGCATGCTCCTCTAATGACACAACAGACATCTACAAGAAAGCAACAACACATTATTCAACCACAGCCATTGTGACCTTCATCAAAATGTATTGTAAGATGATTTTATTTTCTTCCTTCCCTTGGGCAGCAGACCTATAGATCAGGAGAATAAAGGGGCTATGGTCTGGTCTGGAAGAATGCTTTACTCCATGCAGAATCTCAAAAACGTGTTCATTTTTGTTAAAGATCAAAAAAAAGTAATGAAGATGCTTTGACATAGTGAGGCTATATGTGCAGGACCCTTGCAATTCTGGGTGGACTCAATAGAGGAATTACGTGACTTTCTGGGAGTTGAACATGTGATCGTGTGCTGAAGAATGAAGACGTCTGTTACAGAGCTCTGTGTGTAGCATACTTGTTTAAATGCGTCCGAGCTGTGAAAGACGCTACAGCAGGTAGATGAGTAGGGGATGCATAATCCAAATGAAACAAGATTGCTTTGCCTCAGAGTTTTCAATGATACAGCAAACTGCTTGTGCATGCCACCTGCACCCAAATAGATGAGAAGCTGTTCGAAGGTGGCGTGTGAGGAGTAGCACATTTCGAAAGCCCACCAGAAACCCACTGGTAAGGCCAAAAGAAGAGATACTGTTCCACATCATAGCACAGAGCCATCATCAATAAAAATCAAAATGCAAAAGGCAGTGACAACCAGGTCAGTTAAAAAAAGGAAAACGCAACAATACCCAAGTGCGAGCAATTGAACAGTTACTCACCGGCAAAAAAGAAGATGGCGATGTATAATCTCAGATCAGGCATGATGACCCAAATGCAAGCATACTGACAGTGCTTGCAGAAGTTACAGGTCCAAATGAACAGCAGCAGTTGTCTGAACAGTATATGCTCTCGATGGCAGTAGAAAAGAGTACAAGATATGATTCAGCTCTATTCCTGAAACCACCATTTAACACCACCAAAACCCATAACATTGGCACAAGGTGGACTGCATGGATTGAAACATTTAATGACTTCATATATATTTTAAAAGAATTAGATGATAATAAAATCATTAGGTACTTAAAGAACCTTGATTGTGACGAAGTAAAAGAAGTGCTTAACAAGATCTTGCCGACTGAGGCAATATTGGACCATCGGATCAAAGAAGTATCGGGTACCAAGTCCAGTCCAATGCCAAATGACAATTATGAAAGGTACATTTTTGATCAAGTGAGACCGCAAACTGGTGAAACAAAGGATGAGTTTGATGAAATACTTAATGTGCCTATCAAACACTGCAAATTTAGTGAATTTACTGAGGAAGAAGCCATACACCTCAAAGTCGTTGATGGATGTCTTTCAGACACTATCAGAAGAGACATGTTGAGAAAGTTGCTCATTTTAGAGAAAGTACTAATGACTGCAAGGGCCTATGAAAGAGGACAAGCTGCTTATATGGAAGCTGGAACAGTGAAGAATTAGTCAACGTTGGTCATGAAAAGCAAGCACAAGTAGCAGGTAGATACATGCAAGTCAATGTCTCCAAAGAAGAAAAGGTTGTGTTTCCGATGTGGGTTTTCCTTACCTCATGAAGCCAAATGTACAGCCAAAGGACAGGCATGCAAAGTTTGTCGGAAGAAAAACACTTCATAATGGTTTGCAAAATTAAAGAAAAACCAAATACGTCACAGTGAGAAACTAATATGGATGCCAGAATTTTCATGAAGCATACTCACCATGCCCACAAGGCCAAAAGGCAACATCAGTCAATAAAAGTCAACTGTTGTCTCACACCCTGTATCACAGACAATGTTGCGTTGATTAACATCAACCCAGTCAAAAAGTTCAGCAGCCTATCTTCTATGCTACACCTCAACCCACCAAACATAAAGATGTACCCGTGGTCTGCTTTAAAACTGTTGCAGATTCAAGGCTTATTCACAACGACAATGTGACATGAAGCAAGCACTGATTCAAGTTCTTCAAGGAACTCTTTCCGTTGAATGCCTACTTAGTTTTGCCATTGCTACTGATATGGGACTGATATCTCTCAACAACCTCCTCACTCAATCTGAAATTGTGAGTCAGTTTCTGTTGTTGCTTCATGGACTAGGCATGCTGAAAACAATAAGAAGATTCGCTCTGCTGCCCAGCAGCAGCGCAGGGTCACTTTTCACTCGCAAAATGCCATTGAGAAAGAACTAGAAACATTGATGAAGCATAACATCATTGAGCAAACCACCAGTCCTACACCTTGTTTTCACCCATAGTGGTGGTGCCAAAAAAGGACAGTGGATGTGCAGTGCACATCTGTGTTGCTATGCACCAAGCCAACAAAGCAATTGATAGAGAAAGACATCCTGGTCCACACATAGCCGGCATGATCATGCAACTCAACAGTGCCAAAGTCTTCTCCTGTCTTGACCTGAACAAGGGATACCATTAACTCAAGTTGGTAGAAAACTATAGGTACATCACTACTTTTTCAACTCATGTTGGTTTGTTCAGATACAAAAGGTTGAGTTTTGGAATGTCGTCAGCTGCAGAAATATTTCAGGATGGTATATGTCAAATATTTCAACCTGTCATGCATGGTTTTAATCACAGTGATGACATGCTGCTATTTGGAGCAGCACAAAATGAGCATGACAAGGCTCTTACACAAGTGTGCCAGTTACTTGCTGATGCAGGTCTCACTCTGAATACAGAAATGTGTAAGTTTCGCAAAACCAAGCTTAAAATCTTTGAGCACACATTCTCTGATTGAGGAATGACTCCTGACCCAGATAAAGTGCAAGCACTGTCGGCTATTAGCGCCCCATAAGATGTCACCATGCTGCTGTTCTGGGTGTACTCAACAGAGGAATTACGTAACTTGCTGGGAGGTTATTAATGGTTATAATGTAATCAAATTGCAGTGTGTGATCGCATGCTGAAGAATAAAGAAATCTGTTACAGTGCTCTGTGTGTGTCACCCCGATCCCGCTGTCTTGCATGACATTTGAGCCTCTTCTCTCGGAAAACAGACTCCACCTGATTGGTGCCCCTGATTCCCACGCCAACCCAGCTACCTGCGCAGAGCTACCAGTTGCTAGGCAACCGGCTGGCCACCATTCCTCTCAGCCTATGACACTAGCGCATCGCAGGCCTCCACTCCAGACCAGCCCACCACCCTGTCCACCTCCCCAGGCTACTTAAGATAAGCTGCTGCATGGCAGCACCAAAGGCAAGCCCATCTGCGCCTGTCTGTGCCACCACCGTGCCCAGTAGGAGAAACTCTGGCCCACCGATCATCCACTGCTACTCCAGCTGCACTCCCCGAGGAATGGACCCAGGATGATGCAGCGCCCTCTGCTTCACCTGCTCACCCAAAGAAACCAAAGGAGCTTTCAACTGCCTCCACTGCAACTTCACCTGCGAATCCACACTACCACATACCCCTACAAAGACCACCAACCACCAGCCTAAACAACAATGCATGCTACTCAGCGTCCACTCCCTGACCAAGCACCCCAACGAACTCTTGGCCACCACCACCAGCCCCCTCAGTGTTACTCACAGAGATGTGGCTCAAGGACTCCTCAGTCCCTGATGCAGCTACTGCCACTCCAGCCGGCTACAAAATGACTCACAGGGACTGGCCAGGCAGGTCCGAAGGAGGAATCGCCATCATCCACAAGGACACCATCAGGTTCACCGCTTGTTCTGATGACCCCCTCTCACCCGACATGGAACACCTCTACTACCACCTACATACCAACGCCAATTCAACCATCATAGGTACCCTCACCTACAGACCACCTCTACCCCGACCTCCCTTCTGCAACACCGTTTCTGAAATCATTGCCCCCTCACCTTGGAATCCAGACATTACCTCTTCCTCAGTGAACTCAATTTCCACCTTGAAGACCCCTAAGACACCAACTCTGCCATTCTGCCTTAACAGTCCCTCTGCAACTCACCTGCCGACTTCTTCCACACCAAGATTGACAACATCTACAAAAACTTAGAACACCAACCGCCACAGCCAGAACTCCCTGCTTCTCCTACCAATCTCCCACCCTACATCCTGACAGACTGGACAACTCACTGCACCAAAAGCACAACATCTATCATATCCTCCAACCATTTTGGAGCTCTGACCAGCCTCCACCCCCCACATCTTCAACTTCAGACACAAAGAAATCAGACCCCCACTCA
Source organism: Triturus cristatus (assembly GCF_964204655.1). Taxonomy (NCBI): domain Eukaryota; kingdom Metazoa; phylum Chordata; class Amphibia; order Caudata; family Salamandridae; genus Triturus; species Triturus cristatus. The sequence goes on along the minus strand of NC_140590.1, from coordinate 77,888,685 downwards.
CCAGCATCAGCAACTCGGCATCCAGCTCTGCCACCTTCCCAGAAACCTGGCAGAACGCTGAAGTAAAATTGCTTCTGAAGAATCCAACATGGGCCCATCCAACCTCAAGGACTACCGCCCCATATTGCTCATCCCCTTCCCAGCCAAGGGAGTGTAGAAAGCCATCAACATCCAACTCACAGACTACCTGGATTCCAACCACATGCTCGACTCCTCCCAATCTGGCTTCCGCTTGAACCACAGCACAAAAACTACAATTAAAGCCACCACTGATGACATCAGAGCCATCCTTGACCACGGCGAGTCAGCAGCCCTGATCCTCCTTGACCTGTCAGTGGCCTTTGACACCATCTCCCTCCACCTCCTCATCCAAAGACTAGACCACATCAGCATCTATGGCAACACCCTCAAGCTGCTATCCTCTTTTCTCACAGGACACACTCAGAGAATCTGTCTCCCACTGTACACTTCTGACCCAAACAGAATCATCTGTGGCATACCCCAGGGATCCTCACTCAGCCCCATACTGTTCAATGTCTGCATGACTCCACTGCCACCCATCGCTCACAACCACAGACTCAACATCATCTCCTATGCTTGGACAATACCAGAGAAAACTTCCAGAAGGCCATGACTGATGTCACCGACTGGATGAGAGCCAACTGTCTCAAATTCAACACCGACAGAACCAAAGTTCTCCTCTTTGGAAAACCTCACCATGAGCTGGCCCTCTACCCTCAGACCAGCACCCACCTCCAACACCCACACTGGCATTCTCAGGATCATCTTCAACAGTGAGCTCTCCATGACACGACAGGTCAACTTGGTTGCTTCAACCTGCTTCAACACCCTCAGAATGCTCCATAAAGTCTTTCTATGGATCGCAACCGACACCAGAAGAACTATCACTCAAGCCCTCTTCACCAGTTGACTTGACTAGGGGAATGCCATCTACGCCGGAACCATCACTCTCCTCCTCAAGCACCTCTAAACAATTCAGAATGCAGCAGCAAGAACTATCCTGGACCTACCCAAATGATCCAACATCACCACCCCCTCCATACCCTACACTGGCTTCCCATCAAGAAGAGATGCCACTTCAAGCTGTTCACGCATGCCTACAAAGCTCTCCATAACACAAGACCAGAATATCTGTACAACCGCCTAACCTTCCAACAGCCCACCAGAAACTTGCAGTCTGCCTCCCTGCCCCTCGCCACCGTCCTCCACATCCATCATACCCAAGGACGCCCTTTCTCCCACCTCGCAGCTAAAGCCTAGAACAAATTCACTTTCCATCTCCAAACCACTACCTCCCTCGCCAAATTCAGGGGTGGACTCAAAACCTGGCTGTTCGGGTGGCTCCACTTCACACAGCACCTGGATAACCCTCGGGGTGATAAACGCATGCTGCAAGTACTGTTTTATTCATTTATTCACTTGCATGCTCTCGGGCTGGGGAGGATGGCACAGATGCAGAGCAGAGCAAAGCCACATTTGTCAGCAAAGAGATTGAGGCCTAAGGAACTAGGAGGAGATTTAACACAAGATATGCTTCCTTCTCTAAAGAAACCTTCTCACAGAAGACAGTAGAAAGTGCAGCCGCATACCTGTCTGCTTTGACAAGCTAAGGTTACCAAAGCCTTCTATAAAAGGCATAAAACAACAACTACGAAACTGCAAAGCTTTGGCAATAAGGCAAGACAATCATGCATTATTGAATTCAACTGATCTGGTTTAAATTGGAAAAAAGAGAACATGAGGGTTAGAGAGCTGGCAAAGATAGTAGGAACTAGAGAATGTTGGAAGATAGCTTGCTGACAGAGATTTTGAGGCTGACCAATAAGTAATATGTAACAAGCGATCATAGCCATGAGCCAGGAAAGATTCTGAAATGCTGGGGCAGAGATAAAGGGAAGGGAAATAGAGAGAGGGAAAAGGCAAATGTTAGAGAAGAGAATGTCATAAAGATGAAATACTCACAATGAAGAGGCTTTTTGCTGCAGCCACTTTTTTGGCAGACTTCGACTTTCAGCTGATAAAAGCCTTGTCTCACTACACTCCTGTACATGGTGTTCTTGTTTCTCAAAGCTGAGCAATTCTTGAAGGAAGTATACATTGAGCCCATTCCCTCTGGATATGAAAAGAAGAACACAAATAACATTTGTATGCGATCCAGACTGACCAAAGCAACCTCAGGGCATCGCCTTCCATAGCCATCACAACAGTCAGACTCTTCCTGATGTCGACACACAAACCTCAAGATGAGACCGGAACATGGTAGAAAATGTGTCTCTGGTAAAGAATTTCCTTTTATATTAAGTCACATACTCCTTCAGGGTAAAAAGTCCTGTCCGGAGTCCTCCTCAATTAAAAATGCAATTGCTCATTCAAAACACCCAAATGTATAGTCCTTGTGAGGGTGTTTTGGAAGCAGGCGTAATCTGGTGCATTATATTTTATGTGAGGCGTAACACTTTTCTTTCTATTCTCATAGGTTACCTTCTTCTACCTTCTTTTCTTCTTTGAACTATTAGGTTATTCCACATCGGAGCCCCTTTGTGAAAAGTTGAAAGACAGCTCACATGCAATACTGTAAACTTAGGACTCAAAGTGGTTCTCTTTGTCAACCTGCTCTGTAGTTATTGTCATAAACATTAGTATGTGTTTACAATGTCCCATTATTGAATTGTCTGCTGATAGGTATTGGGCTACATTCTGCACAGCCCCATCTCACAAAGATGATGCATATGATCACCAGCAGATGTCCCTGATAAGATGGCTGCCACAAATAGCAGACAGGGAACACAGGTGATCAAAAACAAAACAAAACTGAATTTTAAAAACGTTCTGACAATCTCATAGATGTGATAAAACCCATACACAACTGAAAACACATATGTAGTAATCACATGAGTAAATGCACTTCCGATTGTGCAATATAAACTAGATTATAGTGGTTTGTTCTCTAGATTTCTGTCCAGAGCATTGAAGAAAGCAGACAAAATAAGGATCCAAAATTCTGCCCTAGAATCCCTTCTTCTTGCTCTCATTGGATAGAGGATCAAAAGACATCATCATCGATCAAGAGTAGCAGTACATCATCCACGTACGGTGATGTCCATATGTCACTCTTATGAAAAAATTGTTTTCATTAGAAAAATCGTGTATTACAAAGGTTAGTTCAGTTATCAAATCCACTACAAGGCCACATTTTGAAAAGTGCATGTTTAAATGTTGTGCACGACAATTTGTTTTCATTTAGTTTTCAAAAAATCATTGAAATTCAGTACCAGCCACAGTTTACCTTTGAAGTTGAAGTAAGAACTGATGAGCTTCTGCAACATTACAAGAATATGAGCTGAACATCAGTTTCTGTGATAGTCATGTTGCACAGTGCATTGTAGTAAGTTGCAATACCCATGTTTCTGTCCAGTGAATATTGTTTTTTAGCAGTTGTTTTGAAAATGAGCAGTAGTATTGGTGTAATGCACAAGTTACATTTTAGCGTTACCTTACTACATAAAACATGCTATGAGATTATGTGCTTTCTTTGTCATCAACATTCTAAAAGATGTGCTATTTTTGGAGGACATTCTGCTGCTGTAAAAGAGAGATGTGTTGTGCTCCTTATGTATTAGAACTTGTCATTATTCATTTGATTAGTTTTAATTGTGCTGTGAATTCTTAATTTTTAAATACACATTGCATAATTGCATTTATTAAAGAATTTGGATGCTAATTAGAACTAAGTTTTTGCTTTTTGCTTTCTGTAACAATAAAGTTGACATTTGAGTTAATACAATTAGAGAGGATAGAAGGCAGAAGTCAGTACCTCAATGATTTTAGGCACAATACAGCAGCCAACTTGTAATGTTGAGACTAGTGATGGTTCTCAGTACTAAAGGTTTGTGTCAGAAAAGAGGAATCCCTATTTTCATCTGTGCATCTCAAAAAAGGTCTTGGGGTTCTCAAAGGACCTTTTATGTGATTTGACGTTCAAAAAGCAGAGAGATTACCTGTTTTTGGAGCATCCATGTATTGTGCAGCAGACATCTGCACTGTACACTACCAGAGCCCACCTCCAGACCATTTAATGATATTTGCTGATGGTTGCAGAAATTCTTTGATGGAACATGCTTTCTATGTGTAAAAACTCTTCCTGCACTATAAGTCAGAATGCAAGCTTTAAGTAACTAGATTGATGGCCACTGTACTGGCAGCTATATACCACTGTTTATGCAACAGTATATCTCTGTTCATGGACCTGTCTGCATAACCCTGTCCGACCTGGATTGGGACTCTCCAACACATTGATGGGCAACTGGACTATACTTCTCAAGACTACCATCAGCTGGTCAACCTTGTGAGAATCATCTTTCATCCCATTTATCTTTGTAGAGATTAGCTAACCCCTTTCCCATAAAACTGCTTATAGATGCTCCTCCCAATCTGCCCCAATTCTGATCTGTTATTCCTTTGACTAGTATGATTTTTTGTAAGCTCTGATCCTTCTGTGTCTTCCTCAAAGTACCTTTTAACTGTGTGCTATTTATCATATTTAAGGGCTATCTGTCTTTCATGCAAACACTCTGGATAGCCAGAAAGGCCCCCCTAGAGGACATCATAATGAGACCCAGTTTTAGCTAAGCTAAAATGCAAATCTGAATAGACCTTCCCCAGAATCAGAAATCAGGAATTTGACATATAACTATAACAGTAGACCTGTCACCTATTACAAGCCTTAGAGAAGTAGTCGGTCTCAAAACACTTTTCACATCCAGAGGCGGATACTCCCTTTTCTAACTTAAGTGGTTGCATTAAGAGCAAGACTAAAAGCAGGCCCCTTCTCACTGCACAATTGAAAACAATTTGAAGGTTAGTCCACAATTCGCTGATGATGATTGCAATACTCATCTCACAGAGTATGCTGACATTTAAAAAATCTTTGCTTCCTTTTTTGAGTTGCCTCTCTAATTCTGACCTGAGGAGGCTCCTGCAGCTGAAGAGGCTTTCCAACTCAATCCCAAACTACCAACTGGTTAAGTAATGCTTAACTATTATTAAGCCAGCATTATTATGGTTGAGGAAATTTGGAAGGCATCAATGCTATCCTCTCCAGTAAAGCCTACGCAGATGATGGCACCTCAGCGAATTCAACAAAACAACTAAGGCTCAACTCTCTCCACTGCGGCTCAAGATTTTTTAAAGATATGAAAAATACTGGTTCACTTGAATCTTAGCAGAATTCAGCTAAGCCTTTATGTTCTTTTCCACCCAACCCCAAGAAAGATCCCATGCTCTGCACCAATTTCCATCCAACTCAGCTTATCAAAATGAATGCTAAATCATTAGGCAAGACTCTGGTAAACAGGCATAACCAGTGCCTTGTCCATGAAGTACGCATAGGTTTTGTACCTGGTGTGTACTTCATGGATCCCTCTATGTACACTCTCCAGTTGTTTGTGACACAAGGTGGCTGACCCAGGGATAGGTGTGGCACTCTCACTAAATACTGAGGAAGTCTTCTACCAGTCGTAAGACACTACTTATTTAGAAGTCTGGAAAAAGTGTGAATGGGCCAGGAATTTGGTGGAAACCAAAATGGCTAAACAATTGTATGAAGAAATATTCTTCTACAATAATTTGAGATTCAAAGAGTTGCATGTTGCAAAATATGTGGTAATTTTTTAATCTAGAGTATTGGTTACATTACACTAGATACATTATTTAGTCAGAGTTTGGAGACAAGGTAACAATGAAAAATGGTGAGCTATTGATTTTAAAACAATAAATGTCACAGGTGTAAGGTGGAAGTGAAGAACCTGATTGCAAATAAATTGTTAAAGAATAATAAGATTTACCATGCAGCTGAGAACAGCTAGGCATTCTAGATAAAGCACAGCTATCCTCGCAGACTGATGCACATTATGCAATAGGTAGAAAAATATATTTTCACCACAGGCCTGTGCCTCTGATACCTGGGTTTAGCATTGACGTGGTGCAGTTGAGTGATCCCCACCTAGAGCTTACCTATAAGGGAGGTTGACTTGGTGTAGCAATAGCCTCAGCCCTACAATTCTTGCAGTAGCCCTGGTATGTATTACAAACTCCCCATTCCTGCTCATAGCCTGTTCACCTCTGATTAGTCACCTGGTCATTCGCCCAAGAGCTAACTTTAAGCGCATAGGCCACATTTCAGTTGAGTGATCCCCACCTAGAACTTAGCAATAAGGCGGATGATATGGTGTAACAATAGGCTGACATGGGAATGACTCTGCCCCAGCCCTACAATTCTCTCAGCTGCCCTGATCTTTAGTATAAACTCCACTTTCCTTCATATTGCCTGTTCACCTCTGATTGATAACCTGGTCATTCGCCCAAGAGCTAACTGTATGCTCGTAGGCCACATTTCTGACGCTTAACAAGCTCCATCTTGTATTAATCACACATGCATAGGCTTCATCTTGACCAACAACTAAAATGGCATTTTGCCAGCATGGAAGGCAAGGGACTGAGATATGATGCTTCCCTTGGCAGTGTTCCTCAAGGTTCCTCCTGCACTGGGAAGAAAATGCTGTGTTCCTGACATGATTGATTGTACCAGGTGGGATTTGTTTGGCATTTAATGAATGCACATCTGTCTTTGCTGGGAAAGGGTGCATCTATCGGTTCTTAGAGTGCATGTTTCAGACATTGCATGAGCATCAGCACGGTGTGCGTCATTCAGCTGAATGAACTTCGCTCTCAAAGACCAATCCTGTTAATGAAGTGTACTTAAGGACTGAGTATAGACATGATACCATGAGGATCCCTATCTAGCACCTACCATGGCTGTACTCACTGATTGCAGACATGCAGCCTTTCACATTCTTGGCACAGGTCACCAGCTCTCCATAGCATCTCTTATTGGCTAGGTCCAAACAGTATTCACACATAATAGCATTTCCTAAAAAATATAATAATAATAATAACAAATATTATTAATAAGAATAATACCAACACTACTAATCATAGTAATAATAATAATTAAACATGAAATGCTCTTCGAAGGAAGGTTTCCATCACGTGTCCCAGGGTTTGAGTCAAATATTTAAAAGGATTGATATCCTCTCAGGACTCTTTGCCAGGTGGATCAGGATTTAAATGGACAACCTGTGCACAATCCCATCTGATCTTTCACTTCATCCACCCTCTTCTTTATATGTTGTTTCAAGAGGTGGATGAGGGTGACTCTTTCCCTTGTCCTTGTGGACTGTTATGCTGCGTGGCTGAGGTAAGTGAGAGACACAATAGTGTAATAAGACCTGGGCCGGGCAAAATGTGAGATACAGTGAAGCAGGGCAAACTCTCCACTAAACTCCTTGCTTGACGACTGTCGTGCACACCTCTTTATCCCAAATGTGCTGCCCCCCCAAAAGCCATGATGACCAGTGGTGTTAGAAAGTATTGATGTGCAAGGCATTGGTCAGGTAGGAGGTGCTTCATGAAGAAAGAAGACGTTTCTGGAGCTTTTTTAAATTTAGCAAATAGGGTTCACCTTAGTGTATATCCTATGAAATTGAACATGTGATTCAATCCCTGTACTGTGATAGTGGGAACAAAGAACAGATTGTTCATTTTCTATGGATGTAAGTGGTGTTACTTTTGCTACTTGGGGGAGAGGAGCAGGACAATGCACATTTCTTGAAACCTGCAGCGGGCATTGCTTTCCCACTGCTGTGTTAACACCACTTCCTATAGGGGAGATTGGTCACTAGCAGCAAATTATGACAAGCATTGGCATAGCCAATAGGTCTCGCTTTTGGGACCTTCTAAGTATTTAGTTATGCAGCACAAGATCCTTGGTGCAACCACATCAACTGTTGCGTGGCTAAAAACTTATAAGGTCCCAAAGGTGAGACCTATTGGCTATGCCAATGCTGGGTGTGGTTGTGTGTGTGGTTGTGTGTGTGTGATTGTGTGTGTGTGGTTGTGTGTGTGTATGTGGTTGTGTTTGTGTGGTTGTGTGCGAGTGGTTGTGTGTGTGTGGTTGTGTGTGTGTGGTTGTGTGTGTGTGTGGTTGCGTGTGTGTGGTTGCGTGTGGTTGTGTGTGAGTGTGTGGTTGTGTGTGTGTGGTTGTGTGTGTGTGTGGTTGTGTGCGTGGGTATGTGTCTGGGTGTGGTTGTGGGTTAGGGTGTTGGTGCAGTTGTGGGTGAAGTTGTGGCTGTGGGTATGGGTGTGGGTATGTGATTGGGTGTGGTTGTGTGTGTGTGGTTGTGTGTATGTTTGGTTGTGGGTGTGTGGTTGTGTGTGTGGTTGTGTGTGTGGGATTGTGGTTGTGTGTGGTTGTGGTTGTGTGTGTGTGGTTATGTATGTGTGGTTGTGTGTATGGTTGTCTGTGTGTGGTTGTGGTTGTGTGTGGTTGTGTGGGGGGTTGTGTGGGTGGTTGGGTTTGCATGTGGTTGTGGTTGTGTGTGTGTGTGTAGTTAGGTGTGTGTGGTAGTGTGTGTGTGGTTATGTGTGTGTGGTTGTGTGTGTGTGTGTGCAGTTGTGCATGTGGTAGTGTGTGTGGTAGTGTGTGTGGTTGTGTGTGGTTGTGTGGGTGGTTGTGTGTGTGTGTGTGATTGTGTGTGTTTGTGGTTGTGTGTGTGTGCATGTAGTTGGGTGTGTGTGGTTGTGTGTGTGGTTGTGTGTGTGGTTGTGTGTGGTTGTGTGAGGTTGTGGTTGTGTGTGTGGTTGTGTGTGTGTGGTTGTGTGTGGCTGTGTGTGTGTGGTTGTGTGTGAGTATGTGGTTGTGTGTATGTGGTTGTGTGTGTGTGTGGTTGTGTGTGTGGTTGTGTGTGTTGTGTGTGGTTGTATGTGGTTGTGTGTGTGTGGTTGTGTGTGTGTGTGGTTGTGTGTGTTTGTGTGTGTGTGGTTGTGTGTGTGTTGGTTGTGTGTGTGTGTTATGTGTGGTTGTGTGTGTGGTTGTGTATGTGGTTGTGGTTGTGTGTGTGGTTGTTGCTGTGTGTGTGTGGTTGTGTGTGTGTGTGGTTGTGGTTGTGTGTGTGTGGTTGTAGTTGTGTGTGGTTGTGGTTTTGTGTGTGTGGTTGTGGGTGTGGTTGTGTGTGTGGTTGTGTGTGTGGTTGTGTGTGTGTGGTTTTGTGTGTGGTTGTGTGTGTATGTGAGGTTGTGTGTATGTGTGGTTGTGTGTGGTTGTGTGTGTGGTTGTGTGTATGGTTGTGTGTGGTTGTGTGGTTGGGTGTGGGGTGTGTGTGTGGTTGTGTGTGTGGTTGTGTGTGTGTGGTTGTGTGTGTGGTTGTGGTTGTGTGTGGTTATGGTTATGTGTGTGTGGTTGTGTGTGGGGTTGTGTGCGGTTGTGTATATGTGGTTATGTGGTTGTTGTGTGTGTGTGTGGTTATAGTTGTGTGTGTGTGTGTGGTTGTGTGTATGTGTATGTGGTTGTGTGTGGTTGTATGTGTGGTTGTGTGTTTGGTTGTGGTTGTGTATGTGGGTGGTTGTGTGATTGTGTGTGTGGTTGTGCATGTGGTTGTGGTTGTGTGTGTGGTTGTGTGTGTGGTTGTGTGTGTGTGGTTGTGTGGGTGGTTGTGTGGGTGGTTGTGTGTGTGTGGTTGTGCATGTCTGTGGTTCTGTGTGTGTATGCGTGTGGTTGTGTGTGTATGGTTGTGTGTGTGGTTGTGGGTGTGGTTGTGTGTGGTTGTGAGTGTGGTTGTGTGTGGTTGTGGCTGTGTGAGGTTGTGGTTGTGTGTGGTTGCGTGTGTGTGGTTGTGCGTGGTTGTGTGTGTGTGTGTGTGTGGTTGTGTGTGAGTATGTGGTTGTGTGTGTGTGGTTGTGAGTGTGGTTGTGTGTGGTTGTGGCTGTGTGAGGTTGTGGTTGTGTGTGGTTGCGTGTGTGTGGTTGTGTGTGGTTGTGTTTGTGTGTGTGTGTGTGGTTGTGTGTGAGTATGTGGTTGTGTGTGTGTGGTTGTGTGTGTGGTTGTGTGTGTGGTTGTGTGTGTTGTGTGTGGTTGTATGTGGTTGTGTGTGTGTGGTTGTGTGTGTGTGTGTGGTTGTGTGTGTGTGGTTGTGTGTGTGGTTGTGTGTGTTGTGTGTGGTTGTGTGTGTGGTTGTGTGTGTTGTGTATATGGTTGTGGTTGTGTGTGTGGTTGTGTGTGTGTGTGGTCGTGGCTATGTGTGTGTGGTTGTATATGTGTGTGTGGTTGTGGTTGGGCATGGTTGTGGTTGTGTGTGTGTGTGTGGTTGTGGGTATGGTTGTGTGTGTGGTTGCTTGTGTGGTTGTGTGTGGGGGTTTGTGTATAGGTGTGGCTGGTTGTGTGTGTGGTTGTGTGTGTGTGGTTGTGTGTGATTGTGTGTGTGGTTGTGTGTGTTTGTGTGTGGTTGTGTGGTTGGGTGTGGTTGTGTGTGTGTGGTTGTGTGTGTGTGGTTGTGTGTGTGGGTGTGTGGTTGCACATGTGGTTGTGGTTGTGTGTGGTTGTGTGTGTGTGTGTGGTTGTGTGTGTGTGTGTGTGTGTGGTTGTGTGTGTGTGTGGTTGCGTGTGTGGTTGTGTGTGGTTGTGTGTGAGTGTGTGGTTGTGTGTGTGTGGTTGTGTGTGTGTGGTTGTGTGTGTGTGTGGTTGTGTGTGTGGATGTGTGTCTGGGTATGGTTGTGGGTATGGGTGTTGGTATGGTTGTGGGTGTAGTTGTGGGTGCGGGTATGGGTGTGGATGTGGGTATGTGATTGGGTATGGTTGTGTGTGTGTGGTTGTGTGTATGTGTGTGTGTCCGTGTGTGTGGTTGTGTGTGTGGTTGTGTGTATGGGGTTGTGGTTGTGTGTGTGTGGTTATGTGTGTGTGGTTGTGTGTATGGTTGTGTGTGTGTGGTTGCGATTGTGTGTGATTGTGTGGGTGGTTGTGTGGGTGGTTGTGTTTGTGTGGGGTTGTGGTTGTGTGGCTATGTGGTTGTGTGTGTGGTTGTGTGTGTGTGCAGTTGTGTGTGTGGTAGTGTGTGTGGTTGTGTGTGTGGCCGTGTGGGTGGTTGTGTGTATGTGGTTGTGTGTGTTTGGAGTTGCGTGTGTGCATGTAGTTGTGTGTGTGGGGTTGTGTGTGTGTGGTTGTGTACAGTTGTGTGTGGGGTTATGGTGTGTGTGTGGTTGTGTGTGTGTGTGGTTGTGTGTGTGGTTGTGTGTGTGTGATCATGTGTGGTTGTGTGTGTGGTTGTGTGTGGTTGTGTGAGGTTGTGGTTGTGTGTGTGGTTGTGTGTAGTTGTGTGTGTGTGGTTGTGTGTGAGTATGTGGTTGTGTGTGGTTGTGTGTGTGTAGATGTGTGTGTTGTGTGTGGTTGTATGTGGTTGTGTGTGTGGTTGTGTGTGTGTGGTTGTGTGTGTGTTGGTTGTGTGTGTGTGTGTGTTTTGTGTGTGGTTGTGTGTGTGGTTGTGTGTTGTGTATGTGGTTGTGGTTTTGTGTGTGATTGTGTGTGTGTGGTTGTGGCTGTGTGTGTGGTTGTGTGTGTGGTTGTGGTTGTGTATGTGTGTGTGGTTGTGGTTGGGTGTGGTTGTGGTTGTGTGTGTGGTTGTGGGTGTGGTTGTGTGTGTGGTTGTTTGTGTGGTTGTGTGTGTGGTTGTGTGTGTGTGGTTGTGTGTGTGGTTGTGTGTGTATGTGTGGTTGTGTGTGTATGTGTGGTTTTGTGTGTGGTTGTGTGTGGTTGTGTGTGTGTGGTTGTGTGTGGGGTTGTGTGTGGTTGTGTGGTTGGGTGTGGGGTGTGTGTGGTTATGTGTGTGTGGTTGTGGTTTTGTGTGTGGTTGTGGTTATGTGTGTGTCTGGTTGTGTGTGGGGTCGTGTGTGGTTGTGTGTGTGTGGTTGTGTGGTTGTTGTGTGTGTATGGTTATGGTTGTGTGTGTGTGTGGTTGTGTGTATGTGTATGTGTGGTTGTGTGTGTGGTTGTATGTGTGGTTGTGTGTTTGGTTGTGGTTGTGGGTGTGTATGTGGGTGTGTGTGTGTGGTTGTGTGATTGTGTGTGTGGTTGTGCATGTGGTTATGTGTGTGGTTGTGGTTGTGTGTGTGGTTATGTGTGTGTGGTTGTGTGTGTGGTTGTGTGGGTGGTTGTTTGTGTGTGTGGTTGTGCATGTTTGTGGTTGTGTGTGTGGTTGTATGTGTGGTTGTGGGTGTGGTTGTGGTGTGTGTGGTTGTGTATGTGTGGTTGTGAGTGTGGTTGTGTGTGTGTGGTTATTTGTGGTTGTGTGTGTGGTTGTGTGTGGTTGTGGTTGTGTGAGGTTGTGGTTGTGTGTGTGGTTGTGTGTGTGTGGTTTTGTGTGTGTGTGTGTGTGTGTGGTTGTGTGTGAGTATGTGGTTGTGTGTGTATGTGGTTGTGTGTGTGGTTGTGTGTGTGGTTGTGTGAGTTGTGTGTGTGGTTGTATGTGTGGTTGTGGTTGTGTGGCTGTGTGGTTATGTGTGTTTGGTTGTGTGTGTGTGCAGTTGTGCGTGTGGTAGTGTGTGTGGTTGTGTGTGTGGTTGTGTGTGTGGTTGTGTGGGTGGTTGTGTGTATGTGGTTGTGTGTGTTTGGGGTTGTGTGTGTGCATGTAGTTGTGTGTGTGTGTGTGTGGTTGTGTATGTGTGGTTGTGTGTGCAGTTGTGTGTGGGGTTATGGTGTGTGTGTGGTTGTGTGTGTGTGGTTGTGTGTTTGGTTGTGTGTGTGTGATCATGTGTGGTTGTGTGTGTGGTTGTGTGTGGTTGTGTGAGGTTGTGGTTGTGTGTGTGGTTGTGTGTAGTTGTGTGTGTGTGTGGTTGTGTGTGAGTATGTGGTTGTGTGTGTGTGTGGTTGTGTGTGTGTAGATGTGTGTGTTGTGTGTGGTTGTATGTGGTTGTGTGTGTGTGTGGTTGTGTGTGTGTGGTTGTGTGTGTGTTGGTTGTGTGTGTATTTTGTGTGTGGTTGTTTGTGTGGTTGTGTGTTGTGTATGTGGTTGTGGTTTTGTGTGTGATTGTGTGTGTGTGGTTGTGGCTGTGTGTGTGGTTGTGTGTGTGGTTGTGGTTGTGTATGTGTGTGTGGTTGTGGTTGGGTGTGGTTGTGGTTGTGTGTGTGGTTGTGGGTGTGGTTGTGTGTGTGGTTGTTTGTGTGGTTGTGTGTGTGGTTGTGTGTGTATGTGTGGTTTTGTGTGTGGTTGTGTGTGGTTGTGTTTGTGTGGTTGTGTGTGGGGTTGTGTGTGGTTGTGTGGTTGGGTGTGGGGTGTGTGTGGTTGTGTGTGTGGTTATATGTGTGTGGTTGTGGTTTTGTGTGTGGTTGTGGTTATGTGTGTGTCTGGTTGTGTGTGGGGTCGTGTGTGGTTGTGTGTGTGTGGTTGTGTGGTTGTTGTGTGTGTATGGTTATGGTTGTGTGTGTGTGTGGTTGTGTGTATGTGTATGTGTGGTTGTGTGTGTGGTTGTATGTGTGGTTGTGTGTTTGGTTGTGGTTGTGGGTGTGTATGTGGGTGTGTGTGTGGTTGTGTGATTGTGTGTGTGGTTGTGCATGTGGTTGTGTGTGTGGTTGTGGTTGTGTGTGTGGTTATGTGTGTGTGGTTGTGTGTGTGGTTGTGTGGGTAGTTGTGTGTGTGGTTGTGCATGTTTGTGGTTGTGTGTGTGCGTGTGGTTGTGTGTGTGGTTGTGGGTGTGGTTGTGGTGTGTGTGGTTGTGTATGTGTGGTTGTGAGTGTGGTTGTGTGTGTGTGGTTATTTGTGGTTGTGTGTGTGGTTGTGTGTGGTTGTGGTTGTGTGAGATTGTGGTTATGTGTGTGGTTGTGTGTGTGTGTGGTTGTGTGTGTTTGTGTGGTTGTGTGTGAGTGTGTGGTTGTGTGTGTATGTGGTTGTGTGTGTGGTTGTGTGTGTGGTTGTGTGAGTTGTGTGTATGGTTGTATGTGTGGTTGTGGTTGTGTGGCTGTGTGGTTATGTGTGTTTGGTTGTGTGTGTGTGCAGTTGTGCATGTGGTAGTGTGTGTGGTTGTGTGTGTGGTTGTGTGTGTGGTTGTGTGGGTGGTTGTGTGTGTGTGGTTGTGTGTGTGTTTGGGGTTGTGTGTGTGCATGTAGTTATGTGTGTGTGTGATTGTGTGTGTGTGGTTGTGTGTGCAGTTGTGTGTGGGGTTATGGTATGTGTGTGGTTGTGTGTGTGTGGTTGTGTGTGTGGTTGTATGTGTGTGATCGTGTGTGGTTGTGTGTGTGGTTGTGTGTTGTTGTGTGAGGTTGTGGTTGTGTGTGTGTGTAGTTGTGTGTGTGTGGTTGTGTGTGAGTATGTGTTTTTGTGTGTGTGTGGTTGTGTGTGTGGATGTGTGTGTTGTGAGTGGTTGTATGTGGTTGTGTTTGTGTGGTTGTGTGTGTGTGTGTGGTTGTGTGTGTGTTGGTTGTGTGTGTGTGTGTTTTGTGTGTGGTTGTGTGTGTGGTTGTGTGTTGTGTATGTGGTTGTGGTTTTGTGTGTGATTGTGTGTGTGTGGTTGTGGCTGTGTGTGTGTGTGGTTGTGGTTGTGTATGTGTGTGTGGTTGTGGTTGGGTGTGGTTGTGGTTGTGTGTGTGGTTGTGTGTGTGGTTGTGTGTGTGGTTGTTTGTGTGGTTGTGTGTGTGTGGTTGTGTGTGTGGTTGTATGTGTATGTGTGGTTTTGTGTGTGGTTGTATGTGTGGTTGTGTGTTTGGTTGTGGTTGTGGGTGTGTATGTGGGTGTGTGTGTGTGGTTGTGTGATTGTGTGTGTGGTTGTGCATGTGGTTGTGTGTGTGGTTGTGGTTGTTTGTGGTTGTGTGGGTGGTTGTTTGTGTGTGTGGTTGTGTGGGTGGTTGTTTGTGTGTGTGGTTGTGCATGTTTGTGGTTGTATGTGTGCATGTGGTTGTGTGTGTGGTTGTGGGTGTGGTTGTGGTGTGTGTGGTTGTGTATGTGTGGTTGTGAGTGTGGTTGTGTGTGTGTGTGGTTATTTGTGGTTGTGTGTGTGGTTGTGTGTGGTTGTGGTTGTGTGAGGTTGTGGTTGTGTGTGTGGTTGTGTGTGTGTGGTTGTGTGTGTGTGGTTGTGTGTGAGTATGTGGTTGTGTGTGTATGTGGTTGTGTGTGTGGTTGTGGTTATGTGTGTGTCTGGTTGTGTGTGGGGTCGTGTGTGGTTGTGTGTGTGTGGTTGTGTGGTTGTTGTGTGTGTATGGTTATGGTTGTGTGTGTGTGTGGTTGTGTGTATGTGTATGTGTGGTTGTGTGTGTGGTTGTATGTGTGGTTGTGTGTTTGGTTGTGGTTGTGGGTGTGTATGTGGGTGTGTGTGTGTGGTTGTGTGATTGTGTGTGTGGTTGTGCATGTGGTTGTGTGTGTGGTTGTGGTTGTGTGTGTGGTTATGTGTGTGTGGTTGTGTGTGTGGTTGTGTGGGTGGTTGTTTGTGTGTGTGGTTGTGCATGTTTGTGGTTGTGTGTGTGCGTGTGGTTGTGTGTGTGGTTGTGGGTGTGGTTGTGGTGTGTGTGGTTGTGTATGTGTGGTTGTGAGTGTGGTTGTGTGTGTGTGGTTATTTGTGGTTGTGTGTGTGGTTGTGTGTGGTTGTGGTTGTGTGAGGTTGTGGTTGTGTGTGTGTGTGTGTGTGTGTGGTTGTGTGTGTGTGTGTGTGTGTGGTTGTGTGTGAGTATGTGGTTGTGTGTGTATGTGGTTGTGTGTGTGGTTGTGTGTGTGGTTGTGTGAGTTGTGTGTGTGGTTGTATGTGTGGTTGTGGTTGTGTGGCTGTGTGGTTATGTGTGTTTGGTTGTGTGTGTGTGCAGTTGTGCGTGTGGTAGTGTGTGTGGTTGTGTGTGTGGTTGTGTGTGTGGTTGTGTGGGTGGTTGTGTGTGTGTGGTTGTGTGTGTTTGGGGTTGTGTGTGTGCATGTAGTTGTGTGTGTGTGTGTGTGGTTGTGTATGTGTGGTTGTGTGTGCAGTTGTGTGTGGGGTTATGGTGTGTGTGTGGTTGTGTGTGTGTGGTTGTGTGTGTGGTTGTGTGTGTGTGATCATGTGTGGTTGTGTGTGTGGTTGTGTGTGGTTGTGTGAGGTTGTGGTTGTGTGTGTGGTTGTGTGTAGTTGTGTGTGTGTGTGGTTGTGTGTGAGTATGTGGTTGTGTGTGTGTGTGGTTGTGTGTGTGTAGATGTGTGTGTTGTGTGTGGTTGTATGTGGTTGTGTGTGTGTGTGGTTGTGTGTGTGTGGTTGTGTGTGTGTTGGTTGTGTGTGTATTTTGTGTGTGGTTGTTTGTGTGGTTGTGTGTTGTGTATGTGGTTGTGGTTTTGTGTGTGATTGTGTGTGTGTGGTTGTGGCTGTGTGTGTGGTTGTGTGTGTGGTTGTGGTTGTGTATGTGTGTGTGGTTGTGGTTGGGTGTGGTTGTGGTTGTGTGTGTGGTTGTGGGTGTGGTTGTGTGTGTGGTTGTTTGTGTGGTTGTGTGTGTGGTTGTGTGTGTATGTGTGGTTTTGTGTGTGGTTGTGTGTGGTTGTGTGTGGTTGTGTTTGTGTGGTTGTGTGTGGGGTTGTGTGTGGTTGTGTGGTTGGGTGTGGGGTGTGTGTGGTTGTGTGTGTGGTTATATGTGTGTGGTTGTGGTTTTGTGTGTGGTTGTGGTTATGTGTGTGTCTGGTTGTGTGTGGGGTCGTGTGTGGTTGTGTGTGTGTGGTTGTGTGGTTGTTGTGTGTGTATGGTTATGGTTGTGTGTGTGTGTGGTTGTGTGTATGTGTATGTGTGGTTGTGTGTGTGGTTGTATGTGTGGTTGTGTGTTTGGTTGTGGTTGTGGGTGTGTATGTGGGTGTGTGTGTGGTTGTGTGATTGTGTGTGTGGTTGTGCATGTGGTTGTGTGTGTGGTTGTGGTTGTGTGTGTGGTTATGTGTGTGTGGTTGTGTGTGTGGTTGTGTGGGTAGTTGTGTGTGTGGTTGTGCATGTTTGTGGTTGTGTGTGTGCGTGTGGTTGTGTGTGTGGTTGTGGGTGTGGTTGTGGTGTGTGTGGTTGTGTATGTGTGGTTGTGAGTGTGGTTGTGTGTGTGTGGTTATTTGTGGTTGTGTGTGTGGTTGTGTGTGGTTGTGGTTGTGTGAGATTGTGGTTATGTGTGTGGTTGTGTGTGTGTGTGGTTGTGTGTGTTTGTGTGGTTGTGTGTGAGTATGTGGTTGTGTGTGTATGTGGTTGTGTGTGTGGTTGTGTGTGTGGTTGTGTGAGTTGTGTGTATGGTTGTATGTGTGGTTGTGGTTGTGTGGCTGTGTGGTTATGTGTGTTTGGTTGTGTGTGTGTGCAGTTGTGCATGTGGTAGTGTGTGTGGTTGTGTGTGTGGTTGTGTGTGTGGTTGTGTGGGTGGTTGTGTGTGTGGTTGTGTGTGTGTTTGGGGTTGTGTGTGTGCATGTAGTTATGTGTGTGTGTGATTGTGTGTGTGTGGTTGTGTGTGCAGTTGTGTGTGGGGTTATGGTATGTGTGTGGTTGTGTGTGTGTGGTTGTGTGTGTGGTTGTATGTGTGTGATCGTGTGTGGTTGTGTGTGTGGTTGTGTGTTGTTGTGTGAGGTTGTGGTTGTGTGTGTGTGTAGTTGTGTGTGTGTGGTTGTGTGTGAGTATGTGTTTTTGTGTGTGTGTGGTTGTGTGTGGATGTGTGTGTTGTGAGTGGTTGTATGTGGTTGTGTTTGTGTGGTTGTGTGTGTGTGTGTGGTTGTGTGTGTGTTGGTTGTGTGTGTGTGTGTGTGTGTTTTGTGTGTGGTTGTGTGTGTGGTTGTGTGTTGTGTATGTGGTTGTGGTTTTGTGTGTGATTGTGTGTGTGTGGTTGTGGCTGTGTGTGTGTGTGGTTGTGGTTGTGTATGTGTGTGTGGTTGTGGTTGGGTGTGGTTGTGGTTGTGTGTGTGGTTGTGTGTGTGGTTGTGTGTGTGGTTGTTTGTGTGGTTGTGTGTGTGTGGTTGTGTGTGTGGTTGTATGTGTATGTGTGGTTTTGTGTGTGGTTGTATGTGTGGATGTGTGTTTGGTTGTGGTTGTGGGTGTGTATATGGGTGTGTGTGTGTGGTTGTGTGATTGTGTGTGTGGTTGTGCATGTGGTTGTGTGTGTGGTTGTGATTGTGTGTGTGGTTGTGTGGGTGGTTGTTTGTGTGTGTGGTTGTGTGGGTGGTTGTTTGTGTGTGTGGTTGTGCATGTTTGTGGTTGTGTGTGTGCATGTGGTTGTGTGTGTGGTTGTGGGTGTGGTTGTGGTGTGTGTGGTTGTGTATGTGTGGTTGTGAGTGTGGTTGTGTGTGTGTGTGGTTATTTGTGGTTGTGTGTGTGGTTGTGTGTGGTTGTGGTTGTGTGAGGTTGTGGTTGTGTGTGTGGTTGTGTGTGTGTGGTTGTGTGTGTGTGGTTGTGTGTGAGTATGTGGTTGTGTGTGTATGTGGTTGTGTGTGTGGTTGTGTGTGTGGTTGTGTGAGTTGTGTGTGTGGTTGTATGTGTGGTTGTGGTTGTGTGGCTGTGTGGTTATGTGTGTTTGGTTGTGTGTGTGTGCAGTTGTGCGTGTGGTAGTGTGTGTGGTTGTGTGTGTGGTTGTGTGTGTGGTTGTGTGGGTGGTTGTGTGTGTGTGGTTGTGTGTGTGTGTGTTTGGGGTTGTGTGTGTGCATGTAGTTGTGTGTGTGTGTGATTGTGTGTGTGTGGTTGTGTGTGCAGTTGTGTGTGGGGTTATGGTATGTGTGTGGTTGTTTGTGTGTGGTTGTGTGTGTGTGATCGTGTGTGGTTGTGTGTGAGGTTGTGTGTTGTTGTGTGAGGTTGTGGTTGTGTGTGTGTGTAGTTGTGTGTGTGTGGTTGTGTGTGAGTATGTGTTTTTGTGTGTGTGTGGTTGTGTGTGTGTGGATGTGTGTGTTGTGAGTGGTTGTATGTGGTTGTGTTTGAGTGGTTATGTGTGTGTGTGGTTGTGTGTGTGTTGGTTGTGTGTGTGTGTGTTTTGTGTGTGGTTGTGTGTGTGCTTGTGTGTTGTGTATGTGGTTGTGGTTTTGTGTGTGATTGTGTGTGTGTGGTTGTGGCTGTGTGTGTGGTTGTGTGTGTGGTTGTGGTTGTGTATGTGTGTGTGGTTGTGGTTGGGTGTGGTTGTGGTTGTGTGTGTGGTTGTGGGTGTGGTTGTGTGTGTGGTTGTTTGTGTGGTTGTGTGTGTGTGGTTGTGTGTGTGGTTGTGTGTGTATGTGTGGTTTTGTGTGTGGTTGTGTGTGGTTGTGTGTGGTTTTGTGTGGTTGTTTGTGTGTAGTTGTGTGTGGGGTTGTGTGTGGTTGTGTGGTTGGGTGTGGGGTGTGTGTGGTTGTGTGTGTGGTTATGTGTGTGTGGTTGTGGTTTTGTGTGTGGTTGTGGTTATGTGTGTGTCTGGTTGTGTGTGGGGTCGTGTGTGGTTGTGTGTGTGTGGTTGTGTGGTTGTTGTGTGTGTATGGTTATGGTTGTGTGTGTGTGTGGTTGTGTGTATGTGTATGTGTGGTTGTGTGTGTGGTTGTATGTGTGGTTGTGTGTTTGGTTGTGGTTGTGGGTGTGTATGTGGGTGTGTGTGTGGTTGTGTGATTGTGTGTGTGGTTGTGCATGTGGTTGTGTGTGTGGTTGTGGTTGTGTGTGTGGTTATGTGTGTGTGGTTGTGTGTGTGGTTGTGTGGGTGGTTGTTTGTGTGTGTGGTTGTGCATGTTTGTGGTTGTGTGTGTGCGTGTGGTTGTGTGTGTGGTTGTGGGTGTGGTTGTGGTGTGTGTGGTTGTGTATGTGTGGTTGTGAGTGTGGTTGTGTGTGTGTGGTTATTTGTGGTTGTGTGTGTGGTTGTGTGTGGTTGTGTGAGGTTGTGGTTGTGTGTGTGGTTGTGTGTGTGTGGTTGTGTGTGTGTGTGGTTGTGTGTGAGTATGTGGTTGTATGTGTATGTGGTTGTGTGTGTGGTTGTGTGTGTGGTTGTGTGAGTTGTGTGTGTGGTTGTATGTGTGGTTGTGGTTGTGTGGCTGTGTGGTTATGTGTGTTTGGTTGTGTGTGTGTGCAGTTGTGCGTGTGGTAGTGTGTGTGGTTGTGTGTGTGGTTGTGTGTGTGGTTGTGTGGGTGGTTGTGTATGTGTGGTTGTGTATGTGTTTGGGGTTGTGTGTGTGCATGTAGTTGTGTGTGTGTGTGATTGTGTGTGTGTGGTTGTGTGTGCAGTTGTGTGTGGGGTTATGGTATGTGTGTGGTTGTGTGTGTGTGGTTGTGTGTGTGGTTGTGTGTGTGTGATCGTGTGTGGTTGTGTGTGTGGTTGTGTGTTGTTGTGTGAGGTTGTGGTTGTGTGTGTGTGTAGTTGTGTGTGTGTGGTTGTGTGTGAGTATGTGTTTTTGTGTGTGTGTGGTTGTGTGTGTGGATGTGTGTGTTGTGAGTGGTTGTATGTGGTTGTGTTTGTGTGGTTGTGTGTGTGTGTGGTTGTGTGTGTGTTGGTTGTGTGTGTGTGTGTGGTTTGTGCGTGGTTGTGTGTGGTTGTGTGTTGTGTATGTGGTTATGGTTGTGTGTGTGGTTGTGTGTGTGGTTGTGGCTGTGTGTGTGGTTGTGTGTGGTTGTGGTTGTGTATGTGTGTGTGGTTGTGGTTGGGTGTGGTTGTGGTTGTGTGTGTGGTTGTGGGTGTGGTTGTGTGTGTGTGGTTGTTTGTGTGGTTGTGTGTGTGTGGTTGTGTGTGTGGTTGTGTGTGTATGTGTTTTTGTGTGTGTGGTTGTGTGTGGTTGTGTTTGGTTGTGTGGTTGTGTGTGGGATTGTGTGTGGTTGTGTGGTTGGGTGTGGGTGTGTGTGGTTGTGTGTGCGGTTATGTGTGTGTGGTTGTATGCGTGGTTGTGGTTTTGTGTGTGGTTGTGGTTATGTGTGTGTCTGGTTGTGTGTGGGGTTGTGTGTGGTTGTGTGTGTGTGGTTGTGTGGTTGTTGTGTGTGTGTGGTTATGGTTGTGTGTGTGTGTGGTTGTGTGTATGTGTGGTTGTGTGTGTGGTTGTATGTGTGGTTGTGTGTTTGGTTGTGGTTGTGGGTGTGTATGTGGGTGTGTGTTTGTGTGGTTGTGTGATTGTGTGTGTGGTTGTGCGTATGGTTGTATGTGTGGTTGCTTGTGTGGTTGTGTGTGTGTGGTTGTGTGTGTGTGTGGCTGTGTGTGTTTGTGTGTGGTTGTGTGTGTGTGGTTGTGTGTGTGTGGTTGTGGTTGTGTGGTTGTATGTGTGGTTGTGGTTGTGTGTGTGTGTGTGTTTGTGTGTGGTTGAGTGGTTGGGTGTGGTTGTGCGTGTGGTTGTGTGTGTGTGATTGTGTGTGTGGTTGTGTGGTTGTACGTGTGATTGTGGTTGTGTGTGTCATTGTGTGTGTGTGTGGTTGTGTGTGTGGTTGTGTGTGGGGTTGTGTGTGGTTGTGTGTGTGTGGTTGTGCGTGGTTGTGTGGTTGTTGTGTGTGTGTGGTTGTGGGTATGGTTGTGTGTGTGTGTGGTTGTGTGTATGTGTGTGGTTGTGTGTGTGTGTGTGGTTGTGTGTGGTTGTGGTTGTGTGTGTGTGGTTATGGTTGTATGTGTGACAGTAATACTAAAAGCATCTCAAAATAAAGGAACACAAACATCAAGTTTGTGGAAAGAGAAAGCACGTTGTAAATCAAACGGGCGCAGCAAAGCATTAGCACAACAACAAAATAAAAAAGATCACTTAGCGAAGACTGGGTGCTGATAATGAATACACACAGCCCATCATCTTAAGAGTTGGATTGCAGCCAATGTGTACTCAAACATGCCCCCTCAGTGAGTTGCACCCCATATTTCATGGGTTGTAACTGCTGCACCCACCATAGCGCTTTGAGATCTAAAGCGCTACATAGGTCTAATCGATTAACCAGTCGCCAAAATGCTGTGCTTTTAAAGAGAATGTGGCAAAAGTTTCCAGCTTCCTCATCATGTCCTGATGAAAGAGCCAACAAAATGACTCCCTGAATGGTGCAACGGACATGAAGCAGCCACTGCGATCAGAAATAAACACTGTGAACGTTGTGCAGTTTCACAGTAACATTTCCTTAATATTCTTTAAGTCACAAAACGGTAATACTCTGCTCGTTAGCGCGCGCCCGCGCACATGCTCTGCAGCTCTAGGCTGGCCATGGTAGCATTTTTTGAGCCCTCACAAAAAGTCTTGCCAGACCAGCGCATGCGCTGGGTCAGGCGAGACCTAAAAAGTCAAAATATGTAGGGGGCGTGATAAAGAATGTGTAAACGAAAGAGGGAATGCTTTTTCTCACGTGGTAATGCGCGCTCTTTAAACCCAGCGCGGGAAACTACAGCGCTTTACTGATTGAGACCCGAGCCGTACGTTCATTGGAGTATAGCACAGGGGATGCAGGTTTGCTTCTACAGCTGCGGGATGCCAGGCGAGAACGCATTTTGACAAAGGCGGTAACACCGAAACGCGTTTGTTGACAAATTTGCAGAAACTATGCAATAAATTAATTTAAATATTGGCAACGTCTATGGCTCAGGAGTGCGCTCTTTTGAAGAACGGTTCCGCGAACAAAGGAATCGTGGTTGCGGAATATATATATATATATATATATATATATATATATATATATATATATATATATATAACAAAGAAGTGCCAAGCCCGGTTTAAAGTTGCACAGGTATTTATTTCATTTTGCTGCAAACTTAACCCTACGCGTTTCAGCTTGCGCCTTGTTCACAGGTGGATGACATTAAAATCATGTGCAAGTGCTCAATAACAGTCATGTGACTTTCCAAGGCACTACGAATTCCAAGATGCAACAGTGTGACTTTTTGAACAGCAACGGTAGGAATTATAATTTCTTTCGACCAAAATAGTCTTAAACATTGCCTGCTGCTGTCATATCCTTCTTGGCAAACAAAGTAAATACGATGTCTGTAGTGCACAATGTCCCAAATGCAGCATAGTTAACGAAAATACCTGACATTTCAAACTGTCCAAGAGAGGTGTAACCCCTCTTATCTCCCTTTCATCACTCATGCCAGAAATTCCTTGGAGCTCCGTTGGTCTGGCAATGAGCAAAGCGGGTCATGCCCTCTTAATCCGCAGCACGGTAACAGTGAAATCTCCATAAAGGGGGCCCCCGACCCTGCAGGGCGGCTCCAGCGATCAACGGAGATGGAGGACTCCGTCATTCAAATACAACAAAGAAGTGCCAAGCCCGGTTTAAAGTTGCACAGGTATTTATTTCATTTTGCTGCAAACTTAACCCTACGCGTTTCAGCTTGCGCCTTGTTCACAGGTGGATGACATTAAAATCATGTGCAAGTGCTCAATAACAGTCATGTGACTTTCCAAGGCACTACGAATTCCAAGATGCAACAGTGTGACTTTTTGAACAGCAACGGCAGGAATTATAATTTCTTTCGACCAAAATAGTCTTAAACATTGCCTGCTGCTGTCATATCCTTCTTGGCAAACAAAGTAAATACGATGTCTGTAGTGCACAATGTCCCAAATGCAGCATAGTTAACGAAAATACCTGACATTTCAAACTGTCCAAGAGAGGTGTAACCCCTCTTATCTCCCTTTCATCACTCATGCCAGAAATTCCTTGGAGCTCCGTTGGTCTGGCAATGAGCAAAGCGGGTCATGCCCTCTTAATCCGCAGCACGGTAACAGTGAAATCTCCATAAAGGGGGCCCCCGACCCTGCAGGGCGGCTCCAGCGATCAACGGAGATGGAGGACTCCGTCATTCAAATACAACAAAGAAGTGCCAAGCCCGGTTTAAAGTTGCACAGGTATTTATTTCATTTTGCTGCAAACTTAACCCTACGCGTTTCAGCTTGCGCCTTGTTCACAGGTGGATGACATTAAAATCATGTGCAAGTGCTCAATAACAGTCATGTGACTTTCCAAGGCACTACGAATTCCAAGATGCAACAGTGTGACTTTTTGAACAGCAACGGCAGGAATTATAATTTCTTTCGACCAAAATAGTCTTAAACATTGCCTGCTGCTGTCATATCCTTCTTGGCAAACAAAGTAAATACGATGTCTGTAGTGCACAATGTCCCAAATGCAGCATAGTTAACGAAAATACCTGACATTTCAAACTGTCCAAGAGAGGTGTAACCCCTCTTATCTCCCTTTCATCACTCATGCCAGAAATTCCTTGGAGCTCCGTTGGTCTGGCAATGAGCAAAGCGGGTCATGCCCTCTTAATCCGCAGCACGGTAACAGTGAAATCTCCATAAAGGGGGCCCCCGACCCTGCAGGGCGGCTCCAGCGATCAACGGAGATGGAGGACTCCGTCATTCAAATACAACAAAGAAGTGCCAAGCCCGGTTTAAAGTTGCACAGGTATTTATTTCATTTTGCTGCAAACTTAACCCTACGCGTTTCAGCTTGCGCCTTGTTCACAGGTGGATGACATTAAAATCATGTGCAAGTGCTCAATAACAGTCATGTGACTTTCCAAGGCACTACGAATTCCAAGATGCAACAGTGTGACTTTTTGAACAGCAACGGCAGGAATTATAATTTCTTTCGACCAAAATAGTCTTAAACATTGCCTGCTGCTGTCATATCCTTCTTGGCAAACAAAGTAAATACGATGTCTGTAGTGCACAATGTCCCAAATGCAGCATAGTTAACGAAAATACCTGACATTTCAAACTGTCCAAGAGAGGTGTAACCCCTCTTATCTCCCTTTCATCACTCATGCCAGAAATTCCTTGGAGCTCCGTTGGTCTGGCAATGAGCAAAGCGGGTCATGCCCTCTTAATCCGCAGCACGGTAACAGTGAAATCTCCATAAAGGGGGCCCCCGACCCTGCAGGGCGGCTCCAGCGATCAACGGAGATGGAGGACTCCGTCATTCAAATACAACAAAGAAGTGCCAAGCCCGGTTTAAAGTTGCACAGGTATTTATTTCATTTTGCTGCAAACTTAACCCTACGCGTTTCAGCTTGCGCCTTGTTCACAGGTGGATGACATTAAAATCATGTGCAAGTGCTCAATAACAGTCATGTGACTTTCCAAGGCACTACGAATTCCAAGATGCAACAGTGTGACTTTTTGAACAGCAACGGCAGGAATTATAATTTCTTTCGACCAAAATAGTCTTAAACATTGCCTGCTGCTGTCATATCCTTCTTGGCAAACAAAGTATATACGATGTCTGTAGTGCACAATGTCCCAAATGCAGCATAGTTAACGAAAATACCTGACATTTCAAACTGTCCAAGAGAGGTGTAACCCCTCTTATCTCCCTTTCATCACTCATGCCAGAAATTCCTTGGAGCTCCGTTGGTCTGGCAATGAGCAAAGCGGGTCATGCCCTCTTAATCCGCAGCACGGTAACAGTGAAATCTCCATAAAGGGGGCCCCCGACCCTGCAGGGCGGCTCCAGCGATCAACGGAGATGGAGGACTCCGTCATTCAAATACAACAAAGAAGTGCCAAGCCCGGTTTAAAGTTGCACAGGTATTTATTTCATTTTGGTGCAAACTTAACCCTACGCGTTTCAGCTTGCGCCTTGTTCACAGGTGGATGACATTAAAATCATGTGCAAGTGCTCAATAACAGTCATGTGACTTTCCAAGGCACTACGAATTCCAAGATGCAACAGTGTGACTTTTTGAACAGCAACGGCAGGAATTATAATTTCTTTCGACCAAAATAGTCTTAAACATTGCCTGCTGCTGTCATATCCTTCTTGGCAAACAAAGTAAATACGATGTCTGTAGTGCACAATGTCCCAAATGCAGCATAGTTAACGAAAATACCTGACATTTCAAACTGTCCAAGAGAGGTGTAACCCCTCTTATCTCCCTTTCATCACTCATGCCAGAAATTCCTTGGAGCTCCGTTGGTCTGGCAATGAGCAAAGCGGGTCATGCCCTCTTAATCCGCAGCACGGTAACAGTGAAATCTCCATAAAGGGGGCCCCCGACCCTGCAGGGCGGCTCCAGCGATCAACGGAGATGGAGGACTCCGTCATTCAAATACAACAAAGAAGTGCCAAGCCCGGTTTAAAGTTGCACAGGTATTTATTTCATTTTGCTGCAAACTTAACCCTACGCGTTTCAGCTTGCGCCTTGTTCACAGGTGGATGACATTAAAATCATGTGCAAGTGCTCAATAACAGTCATGTGACTTTCCAAGGCACTACGAATTCCAAGATGCAACAGTGTGACTTTTTGAACAGCAATGGCAGGAATTATAATTTCTTTCGACCAAAATAGTCTTAAACATTTTTAAATTGCGAGGTGCGCGCACTGCGCGCGCACGGCACGCACTGCGTACCGTGGGTGCTCGGCGCACGAAGCGCACCGAGCGCCCACAGCGCGAGCACGGTGCAGAAGATTGCGGTCCCGTGAGTTATAGTTGCCTGCACTAACTATAACGGGGGAATTTCATTGGTTTTTTACGAGTGAAATGTACAGCTAACTATAACTTGTGTGAAACCTATGGTTTTTTCAGTGAATATATATATATGTACAGCCTGAGAAGGGGAAACGTATGGCAAGAATCGGACAAAATTTCTGTTCTTAAAAAGCTGTGGCGAAAACATGTGGAATCTCGCCAAAGATTGGAGACACCACTGTGTGTTCTTGGATTTTCTAGATCACTGGATCAAGTTTCCACGAGCGACTACATGAACCAGCATGCAGCCTACTTTGAAACGCTGTGAGAGGAGGTACAAACCTGGTCATAGTAGGAGGAGCCAAGAGACTGGAACATTGGGAGTGGTCTCTTTAGGCTTTAAGAACTTCAGGTGAAACAATCATACCTGTGATTCTGGCACTGATGAAAGCTGAGTCCCGGCTAGAAACGCGTCTGCCCCAGCGCTTCATGAACTTTTTTGCACGCTTCGTTTGCTCAAATAAATCGTTTTACCCCGGAGCATGTGTCCTGCCTACTTCTTACTGAGTAAGTGAGCACCTGGTGTTGATGTATAGCCGGTAGTTGACACCGGCAAGGACACGCCCTCTCGATCAGGCGCCCTGCGACAGTCAACGATCTCTCTTGGTTTTCGCAATGAAATTGCACACGCAGAGCCCCCCCATGCGGGTTATTGCCACGGAGCATCACTTCACTGCAAGGGGAGAGAGGAGGCTTTTCTGTACAGCCTGAGAAGGGGAAACGTATGGCAAGAATCGGACAAAATTTCTGTTCTTAAAAAGCTGTGGCGAAAACATGTGGAATCTCGCCAAAGATTGGAGACACCACTGTGTGTTCTTGGATTTTCTAGATCACTGGATCAAGTTTCCACGAGCGACTACATGAACCAGCATGCAGCCTACTTTGAAACGCTGTGAGAGGAGGTACAAACCTGGTCATAGTAGGAGGAGCCAAGAGACTGGAACATTGGGAGTGGTCTCTTTAGGCTTTAAGAACTTCAGGTGAAACAATCATACCTGTGATTCTGGCACTGATGAAAGCCGAGTCCCGGCTAGAAACGCGTCTGCCCCAGCGCTTCATGAACTTTTTTGCACGCTTCGTTTGCTCAAATAAATCGTTTTACCCCGGAGCATGTGTCCTGCCTACTTCTTACTGAGTAAGTGAGCACCTGGTGTTGATGTATAGCCGGTAGTTGACACCGGCAAGGACACGCCCTCTCGATCAGGCGCCCTGCGACAGTCAACGATCTCTCTTGGTTTTCGCAATGAAATTGCACACGCAGAGCCCCCCCATGCGGGTTATTGCCACGGAGCATCACTTCACTGCAAGGGGAGAGAGGAGGCTTTTCTGTACAGCCTGAGAAGGGGAAACGTATGGCAAGAATCGGACAAAATTTCTGTTCTTAAAAAGCTGTGGCGAAAACATGTGGAATCTCGCCAAAGATTGGAGACACCACTGTGTGTTCTTGGATTTTCTAGATCACTGGATCAAGTTTCCACGAGCGACTACATGAACCAGCATGCAGCCTACTTTGAAACGCTGTGAGAGGAGGTACAAACCTGGTCATAGTAGGAGGAGCCAAGAGACTGGAACATTGGGAGTGGTCTCTTTAGGCTTTAAGAACTTCAGGTGAAACAATCATACCTGTGATTCTGGCACTGATGAAAGCCGAGTCCCGGCTAGAAACGCGTCTGCCCCAGCGCTTCATGAACTTTTTTGCACGCTTCGTTTGCTCAAATAAATCGTTTTACCCCGGAGCATGTGTCCTGCCTACTTCTTACTGAGTAAGTGAGCACCTGGTGTTGATGTATAGCCGGTAGTTGACACCGGCAAGGACACGCCCTCTCGATCAGGCGCCCTGCGACAGTCAACGATCTCTCTCGGTTTTCGCAATGAAATTGCACACGCAGAGCCCCCCCATGCGGGTTATTGCCACGGAGCATCACTTCACTGCAAGGGGAGAGAGGAGGCTTTTCTGTACAGCCTGAGAAGGGGAAACGTATGGCAAGAATCGGACAAAATTTCTGTTCTTAAAAAGCTGTGGCGAAAACATGTGGAATCTCGCCAAAGATTGGAGACACCACTGTGTGTTCTTGGATTTTCTAGATCACTGGATCAAGTTTCCACGAGCGACTACATGAACCAGCATGCAGCCTACTTTGAAACGCTGTGAGAGGAGGTACAAACCTGGTCATAGTAGGAGGAGCCAAGAGACTGGAACATTGGGAGTGGTCTCTTTAGGCTTTAAGAACTTCAGGTGAAACAATCATACCTGTGATTCTGGCACTGATGAAAGCCGAGTCCCGGCTAGAAACGCGTCTGCCCCAGCGCTTCATGAACTTTTTTGCACGCTTCGTTTGCTCAAATAAATCGTTTTACCCCGGAGCATGTGTCCTGCCTACTTCTTACTGAGTAAGTGAGCACCTGGTGTTGATATATATATATATATGTATATATATATATATATATTTTTTTCTTTTTTAAACAATGGCCTTGCAGCTTGGGAGAGCACTCGACGGCGCTCATTAATCATGTAGTCTGCCTTCAAGCAATTTGTGGAACTTGAAGACAGACTACATGATTAATGAGCGCCGTCGAGTGCTCTCCCAAGCTGCAAGCCCATTGTTTCAAAGATTTTACACGGGAGCCTGACCGTGGGGAGAAGCACCATCGTCAGCTGGAGAGAAATGTTCAACCAGCTGAACGAGGCTGCAGGTTTGCACTGTCTGAACTTGCGTGGCATGGCGCTGTATATGTTAAATAAGTCTGTCCTAAGCAAACCACGACCTACTAAGGAAATAATGAACTTTAAAGAGCAAATTGAACATTTGACATTTATTAAAATGAATACTAACTCTCGCATTAAGGACCTGGTGTCCCAGCATGCACTATAATGAATTGCACTTTGCACACGCCTACTGGAGGGCGGTTATATAAATAAATAAAACCGGAAATGCTTTCAAAAGTGTAATGCGAGCTTCAAGTGTGATAATTGCTTCCCGAGAAGAAGAGGATTTCACCTCGAAACACGTTGGCATATAAAATAATTTGTGGAGCTTGAAGGCAGACTACATGATTAATGAGCGCCGTCGAGTGCTCTCCCAAGCTGCAAGGCCATTGTTTAAAAAAAAAAATATATATATATATATATATATATATATATATATATATATGCCACAAGGAATCGCCTCACAGAATGCGCTGCATGGAAACGCCAGAGACGAACACGGACC
This sequence comes from Triturus cristatus, assembly GCF_964204655.1. Classification (NCBI taxonomy): domain Eukaryota; kingdom Metazoa; phylum Chordata; class Amphibia; order Caudata; family Salamandridae; genus Triturus; species Triturus cristatus. Next base: position 77,859,245 of record NC_140590.1, on the reverse strand, counting down.
CAGGAATAGGTGCTCTTAATTTTTTATTTTACTCCGTAACCTGCACCACCGCCATAACGCGTTTCGACCTACTGGAGGCCTTGGTCACATGACGCTAACAAAGGAAGCCTGAGTATTTAAAGTGCAAGTGCGTGATAACGTGACATCGTGATCATGAACATAGACAACAGAATTAAGCGTTGTGGTTTTGAAAATCAAAGTCCACAGTTTTGTTGCAAAGCCAGAATTTGTTATAATACATGTAAAATACATTTTGTACCCTAACAAAACAACAATACTACCAAAAGGTCACAGGAAAAAAAATACACAAAAATAGATAACATTATCTAAATCAGTTGGCACGAGGTTCGGGGACACCATGCAAATAGGGAGCACGAATGGCAGAGAAAATATTTACCTAAGAATTGTTTCATTGATTTTAAGCAGCTGAAATATGAACTCCATCTAATTGCAAAAAAGGTTGTAAACATTTATCACATTAAAACCACGCCATTCCTCATTGTTTAGTTTGCGCGTGAACCCAACCTGAATTAAAACAACTAAATTCATGTCAGATCAATTGAGTTGCTACCTGTAACTGGTTTAATCCATTCCAACTCACGTTAGACTGTGCCCCACTGAAAAAAGGAGGAGTTGCCCGCTACAATTCCTGAGACCTTCTGAATATAGCTACGTTCAAGAAAGTGTTAATAGTGCAATCAGTAAAAAACCAACATCTGGTTTGTTGGGGAAAACAAAAAAGAGGAGACAGGAAAAAAGTGATAGCTGCTGTTCAAAATAAAGGAAAATAACATGGGGAAAGGACAACGACACTCAACAGTCATAATGAATCCGAACAAAAGTGCGGACTAAAATCGATAACATGCAGAACAGGATGACTTAGCAGGACAGGTATGGTGAAGACAAGAGTTAGAGCCAAGTGTAGAAGTCCTCACTGGCATTTAACCCGTTGGGTACCTTGGAGTCTAGCTCCAAAATGTACCGCGTCTCTAGTTTTCTGAGGATGGCTTCCCGATCCCCCCCCACGTCTCAGTGGAGGCACCGAATCAATGACAAAGTAGCTAAGCTCTTCAAGGTTGCTATTATGTTTGTCACCAAAATGTCTAGCTACGGGGTATGATGTGTCATGATTCGTGATCGCCCTCATGTGCTGGAGTACACGTTTGTGTGCCTGCAATTTGGTGCTACCAACATATTGCAGGCCACACGTACACTCCAGCACATAAACCACAAAATCTGTCCTGCATGTTAGTTTTTTGGTAATCTTACAGGGTGAGTTAGCAAATGGAGAGAAATAGGTAGTGGTACTTCTGCCCAGCGTGCAAGCCTTGCAAGAGGAACATTTGATAAATCCCTTACTGGCTTGTAACCAATTGCTAGTGTTACTGCCTAATTCGGGACTGCTCTTTACTAGCATGTCGCTCATGGTTCGAGCTTTCCGAAAGGTCACAGCAGGGGCATTAGGCATATTACTACCTATTACTGGGTCAAAGCGAATGAGCGACCAGTTTTTCTTGCGCAAACAATGGTGTTGACGACTGTAGGTCAAAATCAATCTGGGGGCATCATTTTCGGTGGAAGTCAAGCTAGAGGCGTTTTTGGAGATGGAATCGCTATTTCTGGTAGTCAGGATAAGGTCTTTAGGTTTGGACCTGGTGCGAGCCAATGCTTTGTCAATCACTGCCGGGGAATAACCCCTTGCTAAGAACCTCAACTTACTCTGTTCCTGGGCTAAAATGCAATGTTCATCCGTACTGCAAATGCGTCTAATGCGCAACATCTCCCCATAGGGGATGCTACGTATAAGATGTTCAGGATGATGACTAAGAGCATGCAGCACGGTGTTGCCCGCAGTTGCTTTACGGAACAATTTTGTGTGTAGATTGCCCTCAAGAACAAAAACCTCCACATCTAGAAAGCTAACTTGAGTTTGGCTGATCTGAGCCGTAAATTGTAGGTTAAGTCGGTTGACATTGATGGCCTGAATAAACTCCAAGGCAGAGGTTCTGGACCCCTTCCAAACCATGAAAAGGTCATCTATATAGCGAAGCCAAGTAATGATGTTGTTAGTCATGACTTCACTAAACTCAACTTTGAGGACTTGCTCCTCCCACAAGCCCATGTGTAGACACGCGTAGCTCGGGGAAAAGCAAGCCCCCATAGCCACGCCTCTTAGTAGTTGGAACACTGTATTTTGGAATAGAAAAAAGTTATTATTGAGACAGATGTTAATCATGTCCAGAAACATCTTACAGTGGTCCATCATATACATTGGCTCAGTTCTCAAAAAGTATTCAACCGCTTTGATCCCATCATGATGGTGAATACTGGTGTATAAAGCGGTAACATCCAGCGTGATTAAGCAGTATTCATCCTGCCACTCAATGTCATTAATCTTCCTCAAAAAATCGTTAGTGTCTTGTATGTAGGATGTTAATCCCTTCACATGCTTTTGTAGGAAGAAATCGACGTAGAGCGACGTATTCTCCAAGATGCTACCCCTGGCCGAGATGATAGGCCTTCCAGGGGGTTTAGCTGTGTTCTTGTGTATCTTGGGAATGAGATAGAAAACCGGCATGATGGGATGGTTGACTTTCAGGAATTTGAATTCCTCAGTGCTGAGAAGACCAGTACTTTTCCATGCCAGAAGTTTGCTGTACAAATCACCCCATGTAGCTTTGACCACCTTCCATTCACTTCTCTTGTAACACGTCCTGTCATTTAGATGCAACAGGGCCTCATCAACATACAACTTTCTTGGCCACAAGACAACGTTGCCTCCCTTATCCGATTGACGGACAATGATATTGTCATCACTTTGAATCTTCTTCATCAATTGTCCATACCCATGGTTCCAATGTTGTTGAGAATGCCGAGCACCTTTAACTGATTTATGTAAAGATTTCAATTGGCAGGTAACCATTTCATTATATGTTTCTATATTGTCATGGACCATGATGGGACTAAAAGTGGACTTTGGTTTAAATGGTGTTCTACCCGGTTTATTAGTAATGAGAGCAACATCGACTTGTGATAGATTGTCAACACGGCCCTCTTCTTGTAATAATTGAAGGTCACAAAGAAGATTGTAGTCACCCACCGTACCTACTGGAGGGCTGGAGGGAGTGACGGATGTTACACTTTGTGTTTTAGTGGTTTTATCTTTGTTCAGTTCAAAAAACTTGCGAAGTTTCAACTTACGTATGAATTTGTAAGTATCTATGCGAGTTTGTGCATAGTTGAAGTTATCCGCTGGACAAAAAGAAAGGCCGAGGGCAAGAATCTTCTCTTCAGGGGCACTAAGTTGCATGTTGGTGAGGTTAATGACAGCGAGGGGTTTGGAAGTATCATTTAGTGTTTGCGAGTCCAACGTTTCTGACCTCTCTTGTTGTTCTGCGGTCTTTGACCGCTGTTTGATCTTGTGGTGTTTCCTGCGTTTCCTTCGCTTGATGTTGTTTCTCCTGCTATTTTTGTGTTCTGCACACGGGGCCTTAAGGTTTGGCGTCTGTCGTGCCGAAGGCAATCCACCTCTTGCACCGGGGTAAGCTTTGTAAACCCCAAATCTTTGCTTGTGGAGGTTTGTTCATTTTCTGATTCACTGCCTGGAATAGAGCTGAGATCAGAAACAGAGGATGAAGAATGTGCCCCGTTAATGCCCGACAATTGTGATGTTGTGGCAGATTGGCAAACCTTTTGTTTTAGTGTGACAAACTTCCTGGCAAATGTAAAGATTTGACCATTTTGATAATCAATTTTGTCCCTCTGAAATTTAAAGGCCTTACATTTCTTAATGGCCTCTTCTTCCTTGGCTAATCGGGTGTGCATTTCTTCACGGTATTTTTTCTCCAACTCCGAGGGGCCTAGTTTTTTTATTTGTTCATTCAACTCCTCGATGGTTATTTGGATTTTTAGGCGATCGCTTTCAGCGTACCTGACCAGAATTTTCAACAAGTTAGCAGAAGATTGTAAGTTACATTACGCCCAGTCTACTAGCATCTGAGGATCCAGATTCTCATAGCTGGGTGCCAGCATGATACGCAAACCACGAGGTATGCGTCCAACTTCCAAATAGCGTGATAGGGAACGGTGTTCCCACCATTTCGAGGTCTCAACTCGCATGGCCTTTTCCAACTTCTTAAATAGTTCTTTCAGATCCGTGTTACCCACCCTGGGAACCTCCGTGGAACTGATCGATTCGGATTCAATGACCGGAGAATCGTCGAACATTTCCATTGCCGCCTCCTCACGGCTTCTCGTAGCGCTATATATTACGTTCTGGCGGTTGCCAGTAGGTAGTTATAGTTAGGACCAAGTCTCCATAGGAAGAGCATTTTTTGTTTTGGTTATAACTTTGGCGTCGTTTGATGAATCTTCATGAAATTTTCCAAACAAATTCTTTGTTCATATCAGCTCCCTAGCTGTGTGGTGATTCGTCAAGGGGGACCAAGAAAAAAGGGGGTCCCAAAACTTGTTTTCTCCATGCAATTTTCATAGGAAACTTTAGACAAGGCTACAGGTCAAATCGGTGAACGGTATTAGCCCAAATGTGGCAGGGAGAAGGGTCTTGGTCTAGAAAGCACGCTTTTGTTTATTTGGTGTAAATCCGTTCATTAGTTTTGGAGAAATATCAAAATTTACAGATATCAATATTTGGGAATTCTGCCATCTGATTGGCTGAGGCGTTACGAGCACGAGCTTGCTGCTTATTGGCTGCGAGCAGTGCGGGCGGTTGCAACGAGGAAGTGTTGGCAGCCATTTTGTGATTCTGTTGAAGCGAGTAAGGGTAATTAAAAGGGCACAAAAAGTAGTAAGGAGGTGGGTAGGAGCACTGTAACCTCTGTGGGGTGTTTACGATGTGCTATACAGGGGTGCGAAGCAAACTACTCAGCCCTAGCGGTCTGAAAGTGCTGGGCTAAGGAAATTATGTGAGGTATTGCCTAGAGTCTGATGCTGCTATGTTGAGCTGCTGCGGGACTCGGGGATTAAAGCGTGAGTCCAAACTGTGTGTCATGTGCTGTATAGTCATGTGCTCTGGCCGCTGTGCCACATTTGTGCAAGTAGTGTCAGCATGTAGTTATACCTACTCGGAGGAACTTTTGTAAGTTGTGTATGGTGTTTAGGGGTGTCATACAGTGAGCGTGAAGGTAAATTTGTGCATATCAAATCAATTCGGTATTTGTAAAGTGCAAACTACTCACTCATACAGGTCTGATGGCGCTGGGGGCGTAAGCTGACCTGCTGCCGTACTAGGGGATAAAGGCGCTGAACTACTGACCCCTACCGGTCTGAAGGTGCGGTGTACGGAAATTAAGTGAGGTATTGCCTAGAGTGTCATGCTGCTAAATTGAGCTGCTGCTGAACTCGGGGATGAAACCGTGAGTCCAAACTGTGTGTTCTATGCTGTGAAGTCATGTGCTGTGGGCGCTGTGCCACACCTGTCCAAGCAGTGTCAGCAATATTTTATACGTAGTAGGAGGAAGTTTTGTTTGGAACACGGTAACTTGTATACGGTGCTGGTAAGTGATCTGCAGCACTTGACCTTGCCAGGTAGGTCGCTCCCCCCTGCTGCAGCTCTACCAGCGCTTGTGTGCCCCCCGTGCCCAGTGTCAGCTGTGCCCAGCTTTTGCTTCTGTTTCCTCTGTGCCCGCCCATTTAGATCTGTTCCACTGTGTGCCAATTCTTTCTTCTGTGCCCTCTCGTTCGCAGTTCCCTTTTATTTCAGTGCCCTTCTCACTCACATTTTCCTGCCGCTGCCGCTGCTGCCCCTGTGGCCCCGCCCCCCCTGCACCCATTCACTAACCCCTGCCACCCGCCTCCCAGCTGCTCCTCCCTCCCTCCTCCCCTTAAATGGCGACCGCTGCACGGTGGGGAGAGCGACCCTTGACCTTGTCAGGTAGGTCGCTCCCCCCTGCTGCAGCTCCACCAGTGCTTGTGTGCCCCCCCATGCCCGGTGTCAGCTGTGCCCAGCTTTTGCTTCTGTTTCCTGTGTGCCTGCCCATTTAGATCTGTTCTACTGTGTGCCCATTCTTTCTTCAGTGTCCTCTCGCTCGCAGTTCCCTTTTTTTCTGTGCCCTTCTTGCTCGCATTTTCCCATCTCTGCTGCCCTTGCGGACCACCCCGCGCCCATTCGCTATCCCCTGCCACCTGCCTCCCAGCTGCTCCTCCCTCCCTCCTCCCCTTAAATGGCGGCCGCTGCGCAGTGAGGAGAGCGACCCTTTCCCTTGCCAGGTAGGTTGCTCCCCCGCTGCAGCTCCACCAGTGCTTGTGTGCCCCCGTGCCCGGTGTCACCTGTGCCCAGCTTTTGCTTCGGTTTCCTGTGTGCCTGCCCATTTAGATCTGTTCCACTGTGTGCCCATTCTTTCTTCTGTGCCCTCTCGCTCGCAGTTTCCTTTATTTTCTGTGCCCTTCTCGCTCGCATTTTCCCGCCGCTGCTGCCCCTGCGGCCCTGTCCCCCACGCCCATTCACTAACCCCTGCCTCCCGCCTTCCAACAGCTCTTCCCTCCCTCCTCCCCTTAAATGGCGGCCGCTGCGTGGTGAGGAGAGCGACCATTGACCTTGCCAGGTAGGTCGCCCCCCGCTGCAGCTCCACCAGCGCTTGTGTGCCCTCCGTGCCCGGTGTCAGCTGTGCCCAGCTTTTTCTTCTGTTTCCTGTGTGCCTGCCCATTTAAGATCTGTTCCACAATGTCCCCACTCTTTCTTCTGTGCCCTCTCGCTCGCAGTTCCCTTTATTTTTCTGTGCCCTTCTCGCTTGCATCTTCCCGCCACTGCTGCCCCTGCGGCCCCGCCCCCCGTGCCCATTGGCTAACCCCTGCCACCCGCCTCCCGCCTCCCAGCTGCTTCTCCCTCCCTCCTACCCTTAAATGGTGGCCGCTGCGCGGCCGCGCGTAGCATGCGTGCCCCTGGCATGCCGAAGGCGCGCCTATGGTAAGCCCATCTGTGCCCGTCCGTGCTTGGACCACGCCCAGCACCAGACCTCCTGGCCCCCACACCAGCCATGAAGACCACCTCCGCTATGACGCCAGCACCCTCGTTGCTCTCAACCCAGGAAGGACACACACCTGCTGCAAGGCCGCCCCGAAGCGCACCCATGGTCCCTTCGCCTGCCGGAACTGCAGCTTCTCCTGCCTCGAAGGTGCAGAGACACCCCCCACGATGGAACCCAACCAGCTCCGATGCATCCTGATCAACACCCGCTCCGCACGCAAACACGCCATCGAGCTCTGGGACCTACTCGACACCGCATCCCCGGATGTTGCCTTCCTGACAGAGACCTGGATGAATGAAGCCTCCTCCCCAGACATCGCCATAGCCATCCCCGAAGGGTACAAGATCACCCGCAGAGACCGCACCAACGGAGCCGGAGGAGGAATCGACATCGTCCACAAGAACACCATCAGGGTCTCAAAAAACACCAACGACACTCTCATAACCGCCGAACACATGCACTTCCAGATCCACACGGACCCCAAGACCACCCTAAGAGGCATCCTCGTATAAAGACCGCCTGGACCCCGACCACAATTCTGCGACTCCATCGCCAACTTCATCAGCACGCACGTGCTGACCTCCGCCGACTACATCCTCCTCGGAGACCTGAACTATCATCTGGAGAACAACAACAACAGCAACTTCTCCACCCTTATCGACAACCTCGCCAACCTTGGACTAAAACAGCTCGCCATCCCACATCACCGGTCACACGCTTGATGCCATCTTCTCTTCAAGCCCCCACGTCGCCTTCAGCCATGCCTCCGAACTCACCTGGACAGACCACCACTGCATCCACTTCACCTTCCGAAAACCCCTCACACACCACCGCACCCTACAGATCCCCCGCGGCTGCTGGGGCAGTCACTGAAGAACAACTACAGACAAACCTCGCACTCAACCCACCGACCAACCCCACCAACTCCGACGATGGTGCACGCATCCTCAGACGCTAGATGGACGACTGCGCCAACACCTTAGCCCCGCTTAAAAAGCCAACCAACAGAGACACCAACAAGAGAGCCAACTGGTTCACCCCAAAACTCCTAGCATCAAAGCGCACCTGCCAGAAATTGGAGAACAAATGGCACAGCGAAAAGACGCCGGACAGCCGTGCTACCCACAAAGACGCCATCCGCAACCACCATCACCTCATCAGGACCGCCAAAAGGACCTCCTTCAAAGACTGCCTCGACAACAATGCACACAACAGCAAGTAGCTCTTCAACATCGTGAAGGAACTCTCCAACCCCAGCTCCAGCGCCAACAACATTCCACCATCGCAAGCCCTGTGCGACTCCCTCGCCACCTTCTTTCACTGCAAGATCACTGGCATCCATGACAGCTTCAACCCCCGGACGACCCCCATAGGCCTCGACACGCCAGACCCACCGCACCCCATAGACCACAACTCCCTGACAACCTGGGCCAATGTGAGCATCGAGGACACAATCAAGACCATGGGCACAATCCACTCCGGCTCCCCGTCTGACCCTCTTCCACACCACATCTTCAACAAAGCCGGCAGCTCCATTGCACCCCACCTGCGCAACGTCATCAACCTCTCCTTCGAGACTGCTACCTTTCCTGAGAGCTGGAAGCATGCCGAGATCAACGCCCGACTGAAGAAACCCAAGGCGGATCCGAGCGACCTCAAGAACTTCTGGTCCATCTGCTTGATTCCGTTCCCAGCAAAGGTCATTGAGAAGATAGTTAACATCCAGCTCAACCGTCACCTCGAAGACAACAGCATCCTGGACCCCTCCCAATCAGGATTCTGCAGCAACCACAGCAACCACAGCACCGAGACCGCCCTCATCGCAGCCACAGATGACATCAGGATCCTGCTAGACAATGGCGAGACGGTGGCCCTCATCCTCCTGGACCCCTCCGCCGCCTTCGACACCATCTGCCACCGCACGCTACGCACATGCCTCCACAACGCAGGGATCCGAGACAAGGCCCTGGACTGGACAACCTCCTACCTCTCCGGCATAACTCAGAGAGTCCGCCTCCCCCGTTCCGGTCCGAGACCTCCAAGATCATCTGCGGCGTCCCACAGGGATCCTCCCTCAGCCCGACGCTGTTCAACGTTTACATGGCACCACTCGCACGCATCGCCTGACAGCACAACTTCAACATAATCTCCTATGCCGACGACACGCAGCTGATCCTCTCCCTCACCAAGGACCCCCTTACCGCCAAATCCGACCTCCACCAGGGAGTGAAAGCTGTCGCTGACTGGATGACTTAAGCTGAAATCAGACAAGATGGAGATCCTCATCCTTGGGCCCAACCCCTCAGCATAGGACGACTCCTGGTGGCCCGCATCACTTGGCACACCCCCAGCCCCCACCAACCACGCACGCAACCTGGGAGTCATCCTCGACTCGAAACTCACCATGACCAACCAAGTCAACGCAGTCTCCTCTATCTGCTTCAACACCATCCGCACGCTCCGCAAGATCTACAGATGGATCCCGACAGACACAAGGAAAACAGTCACCCAGGCCCTGGTCAGCAGCAGACTCGACTACGGAAACGCCCTCTACGCCGGAGCCCCGACCAAGCTCATCAACAGACTGCAAAGAATCCAGAACGCCTCTGCACGCCTGATCCTCGATGTCCCGTGCCGCGACCACATCACCCCCCCACCTGAGGAACATGCACTGGCTCCCCATCGACAGAAGAATCTCCTTCAAACTCCTGATCCATGCACACAAGGCACTCCACAAAACCGGCCCAGCCTACCTCAACAGTCGACTCTCCTTCTACGTACCCAACAGGCCCAACTCCGCTGACCACGCCCTGGCCATGGTCCTGCGCATCTGTAGAACCACTTCCGGAGGCAGGTCGTTCTCCCACCGCGCCGCCAAGACCTGGAACACCCTCCCCCTCAACCAACAGGAAACCGAAGACCTGCTGACCTTCAGAAGACGACTCAAGACCTGGATTTTCGACCAGTAGCAGCAGCACCCCCCCTCAGTGCCTTGAAACCCTTGCGGGTAAGTAGTGCGCTTACAAATTAACTGATTGATTGATTGATTCAGCACTTGCAAAGGCAGTGTACCCAGGACATGCAGCAGACGTGCAAGGTATAGGTGGACGTGAATGGAGTCGACCATATGTTCGGGATGCCCTGCTATGCGTCAGTGGCTATGCTTGTAGCTGCACTGGCTTGCCGTGTGCTAGTCTTGTGGATGAAATGGCACAGCTTGGTTCAATGAGCCGTGTCTGTGTGCAATGGGTGCAGGGCAGGATTGTGGTGGGAGTATGTGTGAAGGCCATTTTACACATGCTAACTACGACGAAGGACTTTTGAGTGTGGGATGTCCACTTGTTCTCAAATCGGGCAGTGGGTAGTGTGGGAGATGGATGCAAATATTACCGTATCTGTCAGGGGCGGCTGGCCACTTGCAAGTTCCTTCTCGGAGTAGCAGATGTGTTAGCGCAAGATAGCTCAGAAAAATAACCTTTCATCCTTACAGTAACCTCTCCAGGTGCATTCAAACAGGATGTGTACAAAGGCCGTTCGTGGGTGTTGTGGGATGTCTGCGACCCTGGTCATCATAGATGAGATGCCCAGCACGTGGCACATGGGCGGGTTCACTGTGTGTTACATTTCCAAGCAGTTCCTTCTCCCTCCCACGAGCCCCTACACTTTTGTGCGCTGCGTTGTTGTATCCCGTGCACTCCTATGGCACACCTTTGTAATGCCTATTCGTGCATGTCCTGCGGCATTCCAATCACACCGTGACACTGCCGTTTGGAGGTGGTGCATGCCACTTACAACATCGACTGCTGCGGCCCTTGTGGCAGCCACAGCAGAACACAGAGACACACCTACCGCACTTCTTGCACACGGACATGTTTGAGACACCCTGTTCCCTTTGCCGCTTGTGCATGCAGGAGGATGCGTGCGTAGCTACATCTCCAGGCTCACTGCCAACTCTGAGGTGACATGGTAACGTCCGCTGAAGACAGTACACTGTGATGTTGCAGGGTCCATGCCTATCATGCTAACACAATGACCACACAGACATACTTGCTCAGATGCGGGTTCAGGGGGCGTTGGCGGTCCTTGGGTTGTTGCGATGAGTGTTATGGCCCTCATGGGAATCCGTGTATCATGCTCATTGACTCCATGGCACCTGTGGGTGTTCAGGTGTGGCTTTTGGCTGTGTTCCTTTTCATGCTGCAGGTAGTCGTCCTGCTTAACACCAGCAGAAAGCAGGTGTAAAATCTCTGATGCTAACGTGGCTTATCGCCGGAATTTGTTTTGCATCGCAGTTTTTGCCTTTCGTTGTGAAAGTTGTTATATGGTTTTTTCGTGTTCAGAAGAATAAATGAACCGGGCAGTGTATCCCGTCAGGATCCAGCACCTGACCCACTATTCCCAATCAATATAAATACAATGAGATTTCTTCATTGATTTTGTGTGTGCACTGTAAATGCACCCTCTACCACTGTGCAATTCAATTCAGGATTTTAGTATTTAGAATAAATTGCAAAGGTGCACCTTGTGTGTTTTTGCATGGGAACACCTACTCTGCATCTCATTATAAGTACTTTAATGCAGCTACAGCTGAGATAAATCTAACACACTATTCAGAAGCTGGTGCAAACTGCAAACATCAGCAGTATTCTCGCAATAACTGCCCCAAAATTTAACACCAAGGTGGACACCACCAACCAACTTTATTGATTTTTTTTTTCAAACTTTATGTTTTTTGTAAACATATAGTATAAAGGATAAAGTAAATTTAACAAAATGAACACAAAACAACAAGGCGAAAGACTCCTGTCGGGACCATGAATGTCAACGACACAGCCTGGAAAATAAAGCACAAAATAAGGACGTGTGTAATGCGCATATCAAAGGAGTGAGACACAGAGAAGGAAAAAAAAGCCAGAGAGAAAAAGATAGGGAAGGAAAGAAAGGGAGTGAGAAAGGGAGAAAGGAGACAGAGAAAGAGAAGGAAAGGAATGAAGAGAGTAAGAGAGAGAGTGAAGAGAGGGAAGTGAGAGAGAGAGAGAGATACTGCCGCCCCTGCACATCCATGACCAAATAATTACCTGCTGCCACCGGAGTGTCTACCAGTGGGCACTCCACGTGCCCGTCAAAGCTCCACGGCCCGGCAGTTCTCACAGATGTCGCTGAGTCCTGAGTCATGAATGGCAGAGACCACATCAGTTTTTAGTGCCGCTAACCCTGTGCAACACAAGTCAGCGCCACGTGGTGGTAGGCTGCTGACGGCCATACAACTTAGGGTGCAACTAACCCTGTGCAACTCAAGTCGACGCCACATGGTGGTAGGCCCCTGACGGCCACATTAGCTTCGGGTGACACTAACCCTGTGCTAGTCAAGTCTGCACCACATGGTAGTAGGCCCCTGGCGGCCATACAGCTCAGGGCACGACTTACCCTCTGCGCAACTCTTCATGGACTCTTAATGATTCAGCCCCCTGGAGCGTCCACCATACAGTCACCACCGGCAATAAAGGATGTGACGGTATCGATGCATTATATTTGCATATTCACATGGCCTGTGACGCATGTGCCGGACGGGTGTGGTGTGTGTGCAAACCTGCCCTCAGGAAGTAGCCGTGACATGTTGACAACTAGAGCACGTACATGCACACCAACAGCGGGGACGCCTGCGTCCGGTAGCTATGTGGGGGTATGAAAGCGTGTTTTCTCAATGGATTTTCCATTGGAAACTTTAGACAAGGCTACAGGTCAAACAGCAGAACGGAATTACGCCAAATTTGGTAGGGAGAAAGGTCATGGTCCAGAAAGCGCACTTTCTTGCATCGAGTGAAAATATAAAAGAAAGGTCCTGGGGCAATTTAATATACCAGAGCTCTGTCTGTGTGAGATAACCCTTTCAAGCTCCCTCTTCCCAACATCACCACTTCGCAGCTATAGTGTTAGAAGCCAGTCCGTCGGCTCGCAGCTCTCTACCATTGCGAGCTAGTACGCTGCTGTGCCTGTACCTCTGCGTGCTACTATACTGCTGTTCCTTTGGGAGCAGACGGCCATAGTGCTGCGTTTCTGAGTCGACTGGATGGTCCGCAGTTGTCCCTCTGCGAGTCTGGGTGCGAACTGTTCATAAGTCAAACTACATAAGCATTGAAAAGCCATTTTGTGATTCAGTCCGTCACCTGGCATTTGTCAGAGGCATTTCTGAAAACATACCGGAGTTCTTTCTGTGAGAGATACCCATTTCACGCTGCCTCTCTCCACATCAGCAGGTAACGCACCCTCTTCCCAAATTACCAACATACCCCCAACAACCTTCTTGGGCCCAGAATTGTCCCTGTGCTGTTTGACAAAGAAGAATCTTAGTCATGTATAGATTTACATATAAAACATTTTATTTAAACAAAACAACAACAAATAAAACTGAAGCGAGTCTGGTGCTGTGATCGCTGCCATGAAGTTGGGGTCACTGCCATTCAGGACTCAGGACACAGTTCCACATGTGGGATCGGCTTGTATTGAACAGGGTTAGTGGCACCACGTGTCGCCGGCCTTGCAAATGGAAATATGCCTGACTGATCAAAGGGAGTCTGTCGCTATGGTCGCTGCTACGGAGTTGGGGTCACTGCCATTCAGGACTCAGGACAAAGTTGCACATGTAGGATTGGCTTGTGTTGAACCGGGTTAGTGGCACCACGTGTCGCGGCTTGTGTTGAACAAGGTTAGTGGCACCACGTGTCAAAAATTCAAATTGCGAGCTCTGTTGCCCGCAGTGTAGACTGCTATTGAGTGTTTGCACTTGAAGATGAATTTGTTGATAGTATTAAAGCTGTAACTGATATAAAAAAAGTTCTTCAAGCAAGGATCCTAAAAGGATAGTATGTAGGTTTTAGGCCTGTGATAGTTACTTGCCTAGTGGACTCTGTAATTAATGAATCAAGATTTAATTTTAATTGTGAGCTCTACTGACCGCAGTGTAGGCATATCATATGTATAGAATACACTGTCGAAGTGTATGAGCCTGTGATGCTGCTTGGTGCGGATAGGCCGCAGTGGGAGCTATGTCTCTTGCCTATTGCGTCATCTGCAATTGCGACTGTATCTGACTTGTGAGTCCTGCTGACCGCAGTGTAGGCCAGAGGTAGTGGTGAGCAAGGGCCCACAGCCACATTCATAGGTTGGTGGTCGCTGCCACGGACTTGGGGTAACTGCCATTCAGGACTCAGCAAACAGTTACACATGTGGGATAGGCTTGTGTTGAACAGGGTTAGTGGCACCACGTGTCGCCGGCCTTGCATATGGAAATATGCCTAACTGATCAAAGGGAGTAGGCTGCTGTGGTCACTGCCACGGACTTGGGGTCACTGCCATTCAGGACACAGTTACATATGTGGGATCGACTTGTGTTGAACAGGGTTAGTGGCACCACGTGCCGCCGGCCTTGCATATGGAAATACGCCTAACTGATCAAACAGAGTATGCTACTGTGGTTGCTGCCATGGACTGGGGGTCACTGCCATTCAGGACTCAGGACACAGTTACACATGTGGGATCGGCTTGTGTTGAACAGGGTTAGTGGCACCATGTGTCGCCGGCCTTGCATATGGAAATATGCCTAACTGATCAAAGGGAGTATGCTGGTGTGGTTGCTGCCACGGACTTGGGGTCACTGCCATTCAGGGCTCAGGACACAGTTACACATGTGGGATTGGCTTGTGTTGAACAGGGCTAGTGGCACCACGTGTCACACCTTGTGTTGTACACGGTTAGTGCCACCACATGTCGCCAGCCTTGCATATGGAAATATGCCTAACTAATCAGAGGGAGTCTGGTGCTGTGGTCGCTGCCATGGACTTGGGGTCACTGCCATTCAGGACTCAGGACACAGTTCCACATGTGGGATCATTCGGCTTGTGTGAACAGGGTTAGTGGCACCACGTTTCGCCGGCTTGTGTTGAACTGAGTTAGTGGCACCATGTGTTGCGGCTTGCGTTGAATTCTGCCTGAATAAGTCCACGTGGTGATGACCTGTGGTGCAGTGAGTTAGTGGCACCTGAAGCACTCAGCGTTGATGCGTGCTCTGGGCGGGCCTCACTGGTAGCAATGTCTTTATATGCTTTGAAAGAATCTTTTATAGCAGTCAAAATCTCCAAGTAATTCCATTTCAGTCCTCCAAGGTTTGAAGAGTTGGAGAAGAGCTAAATAGAAAAACTCTCTCTTATCTGGAGTATCACAACTTAATTTCCTGTGATTAATCAAATTTCCTTTGGCATTCTTTAAGAATCATCCGTCAGATCCAATTACAGCATATTCCCCTTCTTTTATTTTTTCTGTAAATGTTTTTATAAAACTATAATGTTGCAGTATTTCATATAGACATATGTTTTCCAGGTATGGACTTCTACTTGGATAGCATGCGAGTAACAGTAATTGAGTTATCTGCAACATATTGTATGTCCATTTTTGCATTCCACATCTTCAAAATTACTGGAATGTAATCATTAATGTACTTCGATTCTTCTGTTCTTTTTATATTATAAGTATTTTTGGATGACTTTTGAGTAATAGTATGCCTCACTGCTGACATAAAACTGTTCACTCTTCCTTGGGATGACTTATGGTGCATAGAGTTAGTAGTACCTTTGGCGCTCAGCGTGTACGTACCCTGCGATGATGCGTTGTCCGGGAGGGCCGCACTGGGAGCAATGTCTTTTTTCTATTGAATTCTGCCTCAGTAAGGCGACGTTTCGATGTCTTGTGGTGCACTGAGATAGTAGTACCTTTGGCACTCAGCGTGCAGGTACCCTGCGATGATGCTTTGTCTGGGAGGGCCGCACTCGGACCAATGTCTTTTGTCTATTGAATTCTGCCTCAGTAAGGCCACGTGGCGATGACTTGTGGTGCACTGAGTTAGTGGCATCTGAAATACTCAGCGCGCGCTCACCCTGCGATGATGCGTGGTCCAAGAGGGCAACACTGGGAGCAATGTATCTTGCGTACTGCACTGCGTCATCTGCAATCGCTACACCATCTGAATCGTGAGGCCTGCTGTCTGCAGTGTAGATCGAAGGCAGTAGTCTGTACAGACATAAGTCTGCGGTGCTGTGCAGCTGGGTTCACAGGGGGCCTGTGTCGAGGAGACCCGCGGTCATGGTGGCACCCTTGTGGCAGGGTGAGGCCTGCCTCTCTGGCACAGTCGTTGGTCTTCACAGTTTACAAGTGAACCACTCCCAGAGCCCCGGCCTATTTATTCACACTCCTACACTGAAGTGGCGTACGTCAGGGGGGGACGATACAGCTACATGACTGAGATCGTCCCTAGTGTTTGACATAACATGGTTGGGTCCACTGTCCACAACACTACAAGCACCAGTAGTATTTGTGCACATGGAGAGGTGTGTGTTTTGCATACTGAGATGTATCCAGCACATCGCCGCTATACTTTGCATTGTGTGCATTGTTATTCATGGGTGAATTGCTTCCTTCACATATAGTTTGTTCACACCTGTCCCAATATTCAGCTATTGCGTGGCTGAGGGGCCATGCCGGTTTCGGAAAGTTCGCTGTCTTGTTCTGTGCTGACTCGATGGTAGACAGGGGGCTCCTGGCGGTGGTGGTGGGTGTTATGGTGTTCTTGGGAGTCGGAGATGCTTGATCAGTAGGTCTATGACATGTGTTGGTCTTCAGATGTGGCTCTGGGCTGGGCTCCCTTTCATACTGTATGTAGTTATTTATTATTTAAAAAACAAGAAGACATTAAATAATAGATACAAAAACATTTTTTAGGATATTAAAGTTACAAAATATCACATTTTTTTCAAAATTACTGAGAAAAACATAGGTTTTATGAACATTATAATTAGAAATTAGCATTTAAAAAACCTTTGAAATTCACTGACAAAACCATAGGTTTCAGGCACCTTAGAGTTTGAAATTAGCATTTAAAAAACCTTTGAAATTCACTGAAAAAACCATAGGTTTCAGGGACATTATAGTTACTTGGACATTTGACTCATATAAAACCAGAGAAATTCACCCATAATAGTTAGTAGAGCTACCTATAACTCACACGCCCGCAATGCACTGGTGATGACATCACATATTACATCACTCATGACATGGTCAGTGACATCACTGATGACATCACTGATGACATCACTGATGACATTATCCACGTGATAGTCTGACACACCTCCTCACACTCAAATATAACCTTTGAAACACGTACTCTAAAATACAGACTACCATTTTCGAAACCATAGACACACCAATAGCAGATACTAGACACCCATCCACTGATTCCTATCTATATTTTGTGAGCTAGACAGACAGTCACTCATACATGCTGTCATTGATCATTACATCAGTATAATATCCACTCATACACCTATACATACATTCACACAGTGCTACTGATCAATAGAGTTACTCACACATCTACTCAGTCATGCCAAAAATCAATCACACACCCATGTACTCACCTATGCAGATATATACACACCACCTGACTTATTTATACACACACCACCTCCCTTATTTACATAGATACTAACACATACTTACTGTCTTATACAATCACTAATACAAGTACACATTCATGAATGTAGACACTCTTGCAATCACTGTCTCTCATGTACAGTCAATTATACACCCCAACACTCACATATACTGTCTAAAAACATATATAGTTACTCACATATATACAACTGAGACATCAATTCACTAATCAACACACCTGTACACACAGTCAGCTACCCATACAGCCCTTCCCAGATGCACTTTTGAATCTATACAACCAGTAAATCAGCCATTCAGACATGTATGCACAGAGTCAGACACCCCCCACCCACCCACATAGACACTCAGACACCAATACAGATACTCATACAATCAATCAATAACCCATATAGACACTGATGTAGCTACTCACCAACCCATGCACCTGCTTACACACCAACTGAGAGACTAATATAGACATTCACGCAGTTTAGTCACTAACCCATGCATTCAGTAACATACGTTCAATCAGTGACTTATCCAGTCAGTCATGCATCTACTAAATAATCCATTCAGGCACTTCTACATTCATTCATTCTTTAATAGACCTTGGCACAGATACATATGAAAAATATTTAAACTTTACAGAAACACACATTCACTGGATGATGTCATGAGTGATGTCATTTGAGATGTTATCAGTGATGTCATGAGTGATGTCACTGACCATGTCATGAGTGATGTAATATGTGATGTCATCACCAGTGCATTGCGGGCGTGCGAGTTATAGTTAGCTCAACTAACTATAATGGGCAAATTTCTCTGGTTTTATATGAGTCAAATGTCCATGTAGCTAAACGTCCCTGAAACCTATGTTTTTTTCAGTGAACATATATATACATATATATATATATATATATATATATATATATATACATACATACAAACATACATACATACATACAAACATACATCAGGTATAGAGTGACACACACATGAAATATGCAAAAAGAGGAATGCAGAGACCTCTGGGTAGTTCTTTTTTTGCATAATTTATACATCACTCCATGCCTGTTAGGGTGTTACATAGTACATTGTAGTTCCTCCGAGCACAGTTCACATGTCAAGAGTTACATATATCTGGAAAGAATCACAGCATTTTCACAAGATCTTGACTTAGTTTTTGTTACTTCACATGTTTCCCCAGATGTGGTTGGGGTGTCCCTACTCCATTTCAGTACAAAGCTTATATGTTCCAGGTTGTAACTTTTTGTTTCTGCTCGGGGGTCCCCAGAGAATGCACAGCTTAAGCAAAGAAAAAAACAATCTAAATCAAAAGAAAAACAGAAACAATACACCTGTTCCGTTTTGATATAGATAATTGGTCCAGGTGGGTTGGGTGGCACATCGGAATTGGGATCATATTACGTGCTGTTAAGTCTCTGGGAACCAGTTCCCCAAGACTACAGAGTATACATCAACCACCCTTTCCGAGGGCTTCCCCAGGCATCTTGGAATCCACCCACAGAGCAGGTCAAGCGGGAAGCCCAAGCCGCTTAGTCTGAAAGAGGTGAAGGGATCAAAATCTCGGTTTGCCTGCTCACCAAGGGGCTCCAGCCATAATCAAAGCCCCTCCGTAACTCTTCAATAATACCTGTCATTTGCTCAAGGGCTTTTGCCCTCCACAGTCAAGCATGCCACTGGGTATGGGAAGGGGCCTCTGTTTTTTTCCAGGCTGCGGCTATTGCCATCTTGGCCGCTCCCAGACACAGCCACTTGATAGAGCAGTCCCCTTGGGTTTGATACTTTAGCATTGGGTTCCCCATGCCCAGGAGTGTGCTCCAAGGTGTTTGGGTTTGGGTATCCCAGAATGGTTTTAATTTGGGAGAGAATATTTTCCAAAATGGTTGGATAGAGGGGCAATCTCACCATATATGGTGAAAGTCTCTCAACAACCCACAACCCGCAAACATTTATCTGAGGTGTTAGGGAAAATTGTGTGCAGTTTCTGGGGGTGCAGGTACCATTCATATATGATTTTATAGTGGGCTTCCCTTTAAAAGAGGTAACTGTTATGTTTGGTGATATCTTTGTACAGGGAGGTCCATTGTTTGTTTTCCAAGGGGAATGGAAGTAGAGTGCCCCAAAATCTTCAGTGCCGTGAGTTCAAGTAGAGCCCACTGTTATTAGGAGAGAGCAAAGGAACGATATGCAACCCTTTGTCTAGTGCCCATTTGCATACATTTTTCAATAGGGAGGAGGTCCCTGGTCGCAGCCAAACGCACCTGAGGTTGTTGTACACAGTGCTTTAGCTGTTGGCAATTTATATAGGGCAGCACATTCCTCTCAAAGGTAAGCATTTCACATTTCTTAAAGAAGTCAGATAGCATAAGGCAACCACTGTCTCTCCATGCGTCAAACGGACCTTCCACGAGAGCCGGTAGAAAGGTCAGGTTAAAGTGGAAGGGGGTTTAGGGGGAAGGAAAGGATATCAGAGTTAGCGACTTGGTTACACTATCCCATATCTAAAGTGGGGAGGACGTGGGGATGCTGATATATGTGTTAGGCAGTCTGTCTTGCTTCTTTTTCCAAGGGAGATTCCATATGGTTATGCCCGTTATTTGCCGGTCCATGTAGAGCCAGTGTTTTTCAGATTCCCTCAGGGACCATTCAGCCAGCACCCATATTTGGGCAGCTTTGTAGTAGCCATTGAAATCTGGAAGGGCCAGACCTCCCTCCAGTCATGGTCTGCATAATAATCGCTGGGATAACCGGGCCCTTTGGTTTTACAATATAAATTTAGTTTTCATTTTGTTCAGCTCGGAGAACAGGTCCCTGTCCACTGGAATGGGAAGACATTGGAGTAGGCAAAGGAGCCGAAGTAAAACATTCATCATGATGGCATTTATTCTGCCATTCCAAGATATGAATGCCAAACCCCCAGGAGGGGGGGAAGGTTAGCTTTATAGAAATTTGAATTTTTGGGGGTAATCTTAATGCCCAGTTAGGTGATTTATTTGCAAACAGAGGTGAATGGGGACGTCTCCTCAATCTCAGCCATCATCTCTCAGGGTAGCATTAGGTTGAGGAGTAAGAATTTAGATAAATTCACCTTAGAGCCATTGGAAAAGGTTGTGTTCAATTTGTATGGCCGAAAGAGAAGACAACGGGTCAGTGACTGGCAGGAGGACGTCATCGGAGGAGAGCAACATTTTATGCTCATCTTGGCCGAACCTGATCCCCCGAATGCCGGGGTCTGCCCGTATTCTCACTGCCAACGGCTCAATGCAGAGGGAAAAGAGCATAGGAGAAAGGGGGCAGCCCTGTCTCGTCTCTCGAGAGAGCTGAAAGGAGTCCGAAATGTCCCCATTCACCAAAATTCAGATCTGGAGGCGTGATAGTTGCCCTGCACCATACCTATAAAGGAGCCATTGAATCTGAAGAGTGACAGATAGGAAGGCCTAATCAACTTGGCTGAAGGCCTTCTCCCCGTCGAAGGAGGGAAGGGCCGCAGGGAAGTGGTTTTTTTGTGCATTCTCTACTAAGTGAAGTGTCCTGCGGAGATTATCATGGGTCTGTCGCCTTTTGATGCAGCCTGATTGCTCCGGATGGATTAGTGCGGGTAGCATGTTTTCCAGGCGAGTTGCCAATATCTTGGAGTAAAGTTTGATGTCCACGTTCAGGAGGGCTATGGGCCCATAAAAGGCACATTGCTGGGGATCCTTCACTGCTTTGGGCATTATGGTAAATAAAGCCTCCCACATGGTGTAAGATACTCGATGTATTGCGCTTATTTCATTAAAGAGGTTTGCTCAGTGGGAGGTTAATTCAGTCACGAATATGCAGTAGAAGAGGGCATTCAGACCGTCAGGCCCTAGGGCTTTCAGAAGTTTAAGGGCTTCTATTGCTTTTTTTGGACCTCCTCGGTGGAGATCGGTTTACTGAGTTCAGAGTTGGTAGCATGAGGTACCTGTAGCAGCTTCTCCTAGTAGGGTATCCACAGTGTAAAGTGAGCTGTAGAAGTGGATGTATGATGCTACATCGCAAACGTTTACATCGCATGCCTTGACATCGCAGTTTTCACATTGCATGTTCTTTTACATCGCAAGTTTCCACAACGCAAACCCCTTACATCGCATTTCCCGCATGCTTTTACATTGCGATTTTTACCCCTAAACCCGAAATTCTAAAACCTTTAATTACTACCTTACATGAGGACCCCCTGACCTGACCCTAAACCCTAAACCCTGAAGCCTAAAACAGTATCCCACAGTACGACCCCTAACACTTCCCTAAACCCTAGGCCCTAAAGCCTAATACAGTACCCTACAGTAAGACCCCCTCACACTACCCTCAACCCTAAGCCCTAAGCCTACCCTAAACTACACTCTAAGCACAAACCCCTTACCTCTCTCTCCTCGCGTCATCTCTTCCTCATCTCTGTCCCGGTGCTCTTCCGTCCCGGTGCTCGTCCGCCTCTGTCTCGGTGCTCCGCCTTGCGTCCATTACACCACATGTGATTTAAAAGTGCATGCGTTTTAAAAGCGCATGCGATGTAATGGGACGCCTCGCAGTGTGTATGTGTCGTAACATCGCTTGCGTTGTAGCGCATGCGACGTAAAGGCATGCTTAGTAATGCCAGCGTTGTAATGGGTGTTCGCCGTAGAAGTCTCTGAAAGCTCTTTTCCGACTTTTGCTAACGTGTGTGACACCTGTGTCATCAATAATTTGTTTTATGTACTCTTTTTCCTGCTTTGCTCTAAGTTGGCGTGCCAGGAGTGGACCTATTTTGTTTCCCCACTCATAACCTCTGGCTTGGAGACAAAGGATGGGTTTTTCAGCTCTGTTAGAGTATATGACTTGTAACTTCCCCCTTAATGCCGTTATTTTCCTAGGGGCTGTGCCGATGGGGAGATTTAATGTGCTCTTTCTTCCTTTTGTTGGTCCTTCTCTAAAATCAGTCTCTTGTCAGTCTGCTGTTTCTTTGGTATGGTGGCTAGGGCTATGCATTTCCCCCGTATAACTGCCTTATTGGCGTCCCAATTGTTTGCATGAGAGGTATCTGTGGGATCATTTATGGTAAAAATTTGTTGATTGCACACCGTAGTTCGTCCTGGAGGATCCAATCTCTGCTAAGGGAGTTTTGGACGTACCATCTACTGTGTTTCATGCACGGGGTTGGCCAATTGACCGATATATCCAAAGGGGCACGATTTGAAAGGCATATCGCTTGGAAGCGAGTTCCTAGAAGTTCTTGAGATAACACCTGACTAATGAAGATGTAATCAATCCTGGGGTATGTCCTGTGGAAGTGAGAGAAAAATAAGTAATCCCGTGATGAGGGATTCTGGGTCCTTCACGCGTCAACCTGGCCCATGGGTTGCAGGAAGGCCTTTAATGATTTGCTGAAAACCCCTCCAGCTCATCTGTGAGTGTGTCATATCCACTGATGTATCCCATATAAGGTGAAAATCCCCTAGTGAGATTATGTTGCCTTCGGTAAATCCCTCTAGTGTCGCTAGACAAGTGGATAGGAGTTCCAGTTGCCCTGTGTTGGGCGCATACATCACGGCTACAGTGCATGGTCGACACCTCAAGTCGCCCCTGACCATAACAAACCTCCCCGCTCTGTCAGTCTTAGTGTTGTGGGGGTGAAAGTGAACCGAGTTGAGGAAGAGAAGGGCAACCCCATTCTGTTTCATGGCAGTTGAGGAGTGAAAGATTAAGAGTTATATTTTGTGTTTCAGGTGAAGGTCATTGCCTTTTTTCAGGTGAGTTTCTTGCAGCGCTACTATCCCAATCTGGTGATCTCTCAAAAATTTCTACAGGCTTCGACTCTTATTGGGGGAGTTAAGACCCCTCAATCAATCAATCATAGCATTTGTAAAGAGCACTACTTACCAGTGAGAGTCTCAAGGCGCTAGGGGGTGGGGTATGCTGCCAATGCTCGTAAAGCCAGGTCTTCAGGAGTCTTCTGAAGGTCAGCAGGTCTTGGGTCTGCCGTAGGTGGATGGGGAGGGTGTTCCAGGTCTTGGCGGCGAGGTGGGAGAAAGATCTGCCGCTGGAGGTCGCTCTTCGTATGAGGGATTCCAGGACATATAGTTAACTGCCATACCTTGTGTGATGCCCTGTGACTGCGCAGGCTAGGCAGCCCCAGGCCCATCCCAATTGTCTCCCTCCACCCCGTCCTTCCAAGACCCCCATCAGACCATGCATAAGAGTTACCACACAAAAAAGGTTAACCTCAAATATAAACAGTACACTGGAGCTGAAAGGCTCCCAAGAAAATAGAGGAACCTCACAAACATTAGCTCTGGGGGCAAGCCCATTTCTACTGACAGAGACCCAGTAGTGTTCCCTATGGGGCACAGGCAGCTCCGTAAGCCCCCGCCAGTGAGAACGGAAGGAGATCATCCTCACAGATATTTATGGGACCCAAAGTACCTTCTGGCCCCTGCTGGAGACCAAAGCTTTGAGGCGTGTGCAGAGTTCACCACAAGGAAAAAAGTGTTTCCCTTCATTCCCCCCCTTTCTGTACTCTGTCATGTTCAAAGAGAACCATGCAGAGCCCCTCGGGGAACCTTTTGAGTCTCATAATAGGGGATCAGCGTCACCACAGTTCACAGTGTTCGGGTGCATGCAGAGTTCCCACGCACAGGTTTTCTCCAGGCCTGGGTATAGTTCGCAAAGTTTTGCTACGCAGAACTCCGGGAAGTTACAAAAAAACTCCACAAAGTTCCACGAGTGGCGGAGTGCAGTGAGAACTGCAGTTTGTGCTGGTATTCCTGCCGCTCGGGTAGAAATTCTACCCGAGCGGCAGTTCGCGCTCGCGAACTTACCGCTCGGGATCGTGAACTTACCGTTCGAAATCGTGAGCAGGGAAAAAAATCCACTGCACATTGCAAAGCGGAGATTTCTGCGCTAAGTTCACTGTCCAGGCCTAGTTTTCTCCCCCCCACCTTGCTTTACCTTGTCATGTTCAGGGAGAACCAAGGATAATACCCCTTGGTCATCTTGAGTCTTGTGTCAGGGGGCTAAGAATACAGAAACTGTCACCCCTTTGCCTTTGTGCCACCTTTCCTGGGCATCTACCAAGGCCCTGGTGAGCATCGTTCCATGGTTGGTTCACTTTGTCGTCTCTGGAGGACGCTGCTCATCGTGGTAAAGTGTTCTTGAAGCCAAGTAGATATGCTGCTTCCTCTACATCCGTAAAGTGGAGTTGCTTGTTATTGAACAGAAAGGCTATGCCAAAGGGGTAAACCAATTTGTATTTAATTTGGCGTCCCCTTAAAGCATCTGTGACTGGGCACAATTGTTGTCTTTGGAACAGTGTTGCTTGGGCCACGTCCTGAAATAAAGAGCACGTCACGTGCTGAAAGGTGACCTTGTCACTTCTTCTAGCCTTTGAAGGAACATCTCTTTGACTTTAAAGGAGATAAACTTTGAGAGAATGTTTCTAGGTCACTTGTTGTCATTCTACATTCGTGGGCCAACCCGGTAGACCCGCTCCAACTGGACTTCTGGGCTGCCATCACCCAGTAGTGTGGAGAAGAGTCCCACCATAAATGCATCTAAATAGGGTCCTTCACTTCCCTCCTCTAAGCCTCTCACCAGTATGTTGTCTCTCTGAGAATGATTCTCGAGGTCTTCACATTTGAGGGTGGGGGTGCAGAGTTGGTTTTGCAAGGTAACTGATCTCTCCTCCAAGGACATCAATCGCTCCTCTAGTTCTCTGCACTTTTGTTTCTAGGTCAAGGGTGCTAGTTCCCACCAAGTCCACATCGGTTTGTAGTGCCATCAGTTTCGTGCCCATCTCCTTTCTGAATGTGTCGTATGAGGCGTTTATGGCAGATTTGATGTCCTCCCAGGGTTCTTTTTTAAAATCTCTCAGTCATGCCATCAGCTCTTCCTTAGTGAGAGCCATTGCGCTCCCTGTTCGTATGTCGTTCTCTTTTTCCAGCCGGGCATCCGATGGGGCGAATTAGTTAGAGACTCTATTGCCTTGAGCCTTCTTTGGAGGCATAGGGATGTGGTTCTCTGACTGTGCGGAGCCGCCCTCTGTTCAATTAAGCGCA
The DNA here is from genome assembly GCF_964204655.1 of Triturus cristatus. Lineage (NCBI taxonomy): Eukaryota > Metazoa > Chordata > Amphibia > Caudata > Salamandridae > Triturus > Triturus cristatus. The sequence continues at coordinate 77,833,702 of NC_140590.1, read as the reverse complement.
GTTCTAGGAGGGGGGCCCACCAACGCGCTAAAGGTTGTCCCCAGGGAACTAATATGGTTCTGGTTCCCTAGAACCCCAGTGTGCTCCCCCTGGCTGCTTATACTGGGGTAGAAGCCACTCTCTCTTCTCTGGGTCCCAGGGCGTCGCACCACGGTCCTCGTGTTCTCTGCTCGGCAGTTCCACTGGGTGGTTCTAGTTAGGATAGGGCTTTGTTTGGTGCCATATTGAGATCAGACACCACCAGCAGGGCATAGGCTCAAGCTCTTGCAGCACTAAAGTGGTTTTCCTTGGGGGGGTTCAGGTTTATCCCTCGCTTTACTCTGTTGCAATGTAGGCCCCCTACCTTAGTGCCATGATGCAGCAGGACCTCCGTGGTTGGCTTCGCATTAGGGGGGTATCCGGCAGGGCCTTCTGATGGTGGGTCACGTCACCGCCCTGCTACTTTTCTTTTTGTGGCCAGATGAAGGTGAGATGTGCTCTGTGCATTGCGGCATGTAGCTGCTGCCCCCACGGTGTCGAGTGCACCCCACTTGTGTCTCCCTTTACTCTATGCCGTGGCAGGCACCATCTTGGGAGCCGCCATGTGTCCCAGGACTGCCTGTGTTGGAGTATGCATCACCGCCCTGGTCCTTGACTATACAGTTGCCAGTTGGGTGGTAGATGCACTCAGTGTGTTGCGGCTTGTCTCAGCTGCTACTGCTGGGCTGAGTTCACTGCATCTGCCTTCTTTCTCAATCTGCGGCCTCGCCCGCCACCATCTTGGGAGCCCTTCCGCATTGTGTGTCCGTCTTTTCCCCGGGGCAAAAGGCAATAAGGAACAAGGGCTTCCAAGCTTCACTGTGACCTCCTGATGCCCGCACATCTTACGCCATCGGATCGTGTGGTAGGAGGGTGTGAGTCACTTTTTGGCCATTGCGGGGGATAAATTTCCTGTGCTTGGGGGGGGGGATCTGTGCGAATTTATGTCTGCGTGTCCATGTTGGTCGTCCACAACCTAGAGTGTGTTTTTTCGACTTATACTGGGTGCTTGGATGGTATTTTACCAATCCAAAGCTGTCATACTCTGCCTGGAGTGGTAAAAGGCTTTTGTCACTTTACTGCTTGGCATGGATAGCACTGTGCTAATCCTATGTTTAAGGACTTTGCTGTAGAAATGGCAAAATGTCGCTTTCTATTTTGGCGTGGAAGGCACTGTGCTAATCCTATGCATAAAGACTTTGATAGAAAAAGAGACATTTGAGTGCAGCTGTCATTGCTTAACAGTTCTGGATCAGTTATATAGATGTATCTGGATGTTTAATTGCCACTGAGATGCACGCAGGCATAAGTCGGAACACTCCAAGATGGCGCTCCTGTTTGTTACTTATGTGATTGCACATTATTGTCTGTTGTTTATGTTGCTAACGGAAATGCGCAAGTAATGACGTTTGTAAACAGGGTGATCCGGGGCTTTCGGTAAACATCGAAGAAGGCCGTTGCCGAAACGCATCTGTTTTGAGTGCCTGTGGTCCGTGTTAATAAAATAACGGAACCTGCCCCCGAGAGTGCTGTCTTCCTTTGGAATTCTCCTTGGTTTGGAGGGAAGTTGGAGCGTTTATTGAAATGCGGATGCACCTCCTCATTTTGTCAAGCACTCGTCCAGGAGTGCACTGAGCTGGTGTACCTGGAGCGATAAATATATATATATATATATATTCACTGAAAAAACCATGGGTTTCACACACGTTATAGTTAGGAATTAGCATTTAAAAAACCTTAGAAATTCACTGAAAAAACCATAGGTTTCACACACGTTATAGTTAGGAATTAGCATTTAAAAAACCTTAGAAATTCAGTGAAAAAACCATAGGTTTCACACATGTTATAGTTAGCTGGACATTTTACTCGTAAAAAACCAATGAAATTGCCCCGTTATAGTTAGTTCAGCTAACTATAACTCACGCGCCCGCAATGCACTGCTGATGACGTCACATATTACATCACTCATGACATGGTCAGTGACATCACTCATGACATCACTGATGACATCTCAAATGACATCACTGATGACCTCACTGATGACATCATCCAGTGAATGTGTGTTTTTCTGAAAATTAAATATGTTTTATATATGTATATCTCAAGGTCGATGGAAGAATAAATGGGTATATAAGTGTCTAAATGGATGATTTGTTTTTAAAAAATTGATTGTGTAACTGACTGATTAAGTGTATCTCTCACTTTGTGTATAAGTGGCTGCATGGGTTGGTGAGTAGCTACATGGGTGTCTATATAGGTTAGTAGTTGTTTTTTTGAGTATCAGTCTGAGTGTCTGTATGGTTCGGTGGGGGGTATTACGTAGTGCATAGGTGCATGAATGAGTGACTCACTGTTTGTATGTGTTGAAGACAGCATGTGTGCAGGACTGTATGGGTGGATGAGTGTGTGTATGGGTGTGTTAGTGAGTGAATGACTGTCCCAATAGTGTCTTCAGGAGTAACTACATATGTTTTAAACTAGTATATGTGACTATTGGTGTATATATGTGAGTATATGTGAGAGGGACAGATTGAAAGAGTTCCTGTATGAATAAGTATGTGTTTCTATAAGTGATTGTTTAAAAGACTAAGTATGTGTAAGTTTCCGTAGAAGTAAGTGTGGTGGTGTGTGTATAACTGTATATGCAGGTGAATGTATGTTTGATTCTTTATTAGCATGAGTGACTATGTGTGTGAGTAACTCTATGGATGAGTGGCATTATGTAACAGGATGTATAGGTGTATGAGTACATATGATGAGTGAGTACATGTATGAGTGACTGTATAGGACTGTTGGTGAATGAGTGGATGTGTATGTGGATCTTAGAATTACTGAAGAGGTTGTTGTAACTGGTATTGGTATGTCCATTGTTTTGAAAATTTTAGTCTCTATTTTTGAATGTGTGTATCAAAGCTTATATTAAGGTGAGAGGAGGTCTGCCACTCTATCACAAGGATGATGTCATCAGTGAGGTCATCAGTGATGTCATTTGAGATGTCATCAGTGATGTCATGAGTGATGTCACTGACCATGTCATGAGTGATGTAATATGTGACGTCATCAGCAGTGCATTGCGGGCGCGTGAGTTATAGTTAGCTGAACTAACTATAACGGGGCAATTTCATTGGTTTTTTACGAGTAAAATGTCCAGCTAACTATAACATGTGTGAAACCTATGGTTTTTTCACTGAATTTCTAAGGTTTTTTAAATGCTAATTCCTAACTATAACGTGTGTGAAACCTATGGTTTTTTCAGTGAATTTCTAAGGTTTTTTAAATGCTAATTCCTAACTATAACGTGTGTGAAACCCATGGTTTTTTCAGTGAATTTGCAAGGTTTTTTAAATGCTAATTCCTAACTATAACGTGTGTGTAACCCATGGTTTTTTCAGTGAATTTGCAAGGTTTTTTAAATGCTAATTTTTTTTTTTATTCTTCATTTTTTTCAAACATATTTTTAATTTAATTTTCTTTCATTTTATAAAGACTATGCTTAAATTTTTAAAATCCTTAAATATTTTTTTTTAATATATTTTTTAAAATAAACATGTAAAATTTATTACCAGATTTTTTTTTTTTTTTTTTTTTTTTTTTAGTACGCGTACCGTAAGCTCACGGTAAGCGTACGGTTTACGCAACGTCCGTAATCTATCTACGCTGCGTTACGCGGAAGTGCCGGGGAGTGACTGTTATGCGCATGCGCGGAAGCGCGTGTCTTTTTTACGCGCACGCGTACTTTTTGCCGTAAGCGTACCGTAAGCGTACCGTAAGCGTACGGTAGGTCATGTGATCATGAAACACAACTTTTGATTGGTTGAAACTACTTTCAGTTCTAGAACTCTCCTACACCACACCCATTCCCCTCATTTCTGCTTGTGATCCCTTGGGAGAAGGAGCTGGTTTGTCTTTGGGATACGATGGCAGAACAGCAGAGCTCTTCTGAGAGTGAGCCTAGCACCAGCAGCACTGTCTTGAGGCAGAGATCGAGGAAACAAAAGCCTTCTTATGTTTGGGATTATTTTACTTTTCCAGAAGGCCAGCAAAAGGTGAATGCACCCTTAGTTACTTGCTGTCTGTGTAAGCGTGTACTTTCTAGAGGTAATCCTAACAGGAAGTATTCCTTTGGGAATCACACCATGAAGAGGCACCTCCAGGATGTACACGGAAGGACACATGGTCATCTTTTTGGAGGTAACTCTTCAGAAAGACGAGCCAGTACATCCACAGCAGCTCAGCCTGGACCATCATCTGCAGGGCTGACTCCTTCTTCTGCAGGTCAGGTGAGCCCTTCATCTGTGGGGGGAGAATCTCCTTTTGCTGGCCCTCTGGAAATGAACCTTCGATTTCGGAAGGTTGATATTCATTGCACATTTTGTAAAGGTCTAATTTGTCATAGGGAGACCAGTGTTTCCCTAGTGAACAACAAAATAGATCAGCACATTTGTAGCTTTGAATGATTTTCCCATGCTTCCTTTCCTCTGTCCCTGCATGAACACAACGGTTCTTTTAAGAGCCAACCTTATCTTTCATCTTTTTTTAACATATGTTTTTTAAAACCTTTTTTTTTTTTTTTTTACCGTACGCGTACGGTGCGCGTACCTTTTTTTTATTTTTTAAAAAAAACACGAAAAATCAATTATCACATTACAAGGTCCTTGAGAGACTACAATTATTATTATTGACTTACCATACTCACTCAAAAAAATATTTATTCATTTGTTTTTTTAAAAAATAGTTTTAAAAATGGTTGTAGTTTTCGAAAATTTTCTATATCGATCTGAAAAAAAAGAAAAAAGTATTAATATTTTTTTAACAATTTATAATACAGTATACATATTTACATTTTTTTCAAAAAAATATTTTTGCCTTATTTTTGCTGTTTTCAGAATATATTGCATTTCACTATAAATTGTGAAAGCAATTGCATTCATCATTTTACAGCGGGCAAAAAAAAATAACAATCTCAAAGATTGTATTAAAAAAGCCCAGAATCTCTTCTCACTTAAACTTATCATTACAGAAATGCATATTATTCTAAAAAAATATCATCTAAAAACAATACTTATTTCTTTAAAATACCGTCTGATATGTTTGTTTCAGAAGTATAATCACAATATTATATCTCAAATAACTCCAAAATACATCTGATTTCATTTCCTTTAGGCCAAATAGTATTTTTTTTTTTTTTTTTTGGAATAAATTTCCAAGGGAAATCCATTAAAATTCTAAAGTTTAATCTGTCCAGATCTCACCGATTCTCTGTAACATTTTGGTTCACGAAAATTTTTTGAATAATTTATTTAGTCCACAATAGAATTGCTTACTTTTCCACATGGCCAAATAGTAATTTTTTTAATCATTTTTGAAAAAATTTCCAATGGCAGTCCAATAGCATTCCAAAATTTAAAATGTGCAGAAGTTACCGATTATCTATAAATTATTGGTTTTTCAAAATTGCATTAAAAATTAAAAAAGTCCACATTACAATTGGTTATCTTTCCTTTAGGCCAAATGATAATTTTAAAAATATTTTTTCTACAAAATTGCAATGGTAATCCAGTAAAATGGTAAAATTATTTTGTCCAGATCTTGCCAAGTCTCTCTAAAATTTAGGTTTCAGGAAGATTAGATAGGAATTTGCTAAATCAAAAGGCAAACGTTGTTTGAAAATCAATTGGGAATCATTACACAGTGTCCAGCCTTTTTCACATTTTAGATAAACTGTGTAATGTCCAGAAGTAACAGTAGGTCCATCATAGAAAATTATTGCAACAGTTACAAAAGTTTTTCCTGAAATTGATAATTGCTGTCCTGTAAACTTCTTTATTAAAGTATCCAATTTTGAACCATCAGCTCTACATCGTTGCATCATTAAAATTACATACTGTCCGTATTCCCTTAAAATTAATGTTGAAAACATGTCAGAATTACACTCACCACATTTCATGCTATGATTAGCATCTTTAACTAATTTTGCAAAAGTGACTGTTTTACTCTCTGGCAATGTCAAATAAATAAACCTTTCATTATCAACAATAGAGCCACATATATTATAACAATTATCACAACTATGTTCCCATTTATAAGAGAGACCAAAAAAAATGTCAATGGGAACTCCTTCTTCTTCCACTACCTGAAGAAAATACATCAAAAATTCGTGTGCATCTTGCTGTTCATTTTGTGAAAACTGTGTTCGTCCTGAACATACATCTAAAAGTTTTCTAATATCAGTAGCACTTTCTATTTGAGTTTTATCTTTACTCAGCTTTTGAAAAAGGAGACTCAGCTCTGAACAGAATCTTTTTCCCTGATTTACTATTATCTGCTCTTGCAAACTTTCCAGATAAAATGCAACATTCAGCACTACATTAGCGTAGCAGTTGACACCAGAGCTATTTTCAAAATGACATCCTACAACCTGTTCTTCATTGTCCTTTTTCTTTTTGCTTGCAATTACATCACTCCTCTTTTTTTTCCTCTTCTCTATATCTTCATTACAGATATTCTCATTTCTCCTTTTACGAGAAACTACACGTTTCTCCAACACAGGATACTGACCTAAATGAGGAGCATAGCTTCTTCTTAATCTATTATACTCCTTTACACAGTTTGTATCAGCACTAACTTTTGAGTCATCAAAGTCTATCATGAATAAACCTGATAATGTTTTGACTCGTGACAAAGCTACATATGCCATACCTTCTTTGAACACAGTTGAACCAATGTTCACAAATGCACAATCTACAGTCAATCCTTGAGACTTGTGGATAGTTACAGCATATGCTAGAGAAAACGGAAACTGCTTCCTACGTACATATAAGTCTTTCACAAGCATAAAACGAACTGTACAACGACAAATATCTTTAACTTCATCTATCTGATCAAATTTTATCTGTAAACATTCAATTCCTTCTTTTTTCTGATAATTAATAAAACCCACAACTCTTCCCATCGCTCCATTCACTAAGCCTTTCTCAACATCCAAATTTCTCCTTAAAAATACTCTACAGTTCATGCAAACATATAGATTTTTTTCTAATCCTGCTGTTTTGGAGATGTTCTTCTCTAGTGAGTCCAATTTATTTTTCAGTTTGCCTGTTACTGTGACAGTAATTCTTCCATCCTCAATTTTGTCCACTGCTTCCAATTTCCTGATCTCTTCCTTTTCCAATTTCAAAAGCTCCTCATTAAATATTGAGCATTCACGTAGAGTTGGCATTAAGCAGATGACACTTTTGTTTTCTGCAATATTCTTGTATATTTTCTCTGCAACTATTTCTTCCTTTGGAAATAAATTATGTAGCAGCCGACTCTGTAATGCTTTTTTCCCAACTTCTGTGAGTAGTCCAATTCTGATATCTTTCAGAATACTTCCATATTCTTCATCGTTTGCTTGCCTCATATTAGTTGTAAGTTCCTTGTACTCAAAGAAGGACCAAATATTTGTATTTCCAATGCTTCCCAATGACTTCTTCGTGTCTTCATGTGTCACAGTATTAAACACTGGTTGTCCTTTAACTGGAGTAAGTTGCAAAAGATGCCCAAAAACTATGACGTGTTTTCCACCAAATAACACGTCATAGTCTGTCTTCAAAATTTGCTGCATTCTTAAATGCACAAAGGCAAGCATTAAGTTTGATACCATGCTCACCTCATCAATAATGAGAACTTGCATCTTCTTCAATACTCTTGAAACTTCCAAGGATGCTTCTCCAGTTAGCTTGTTGAATTGTATTTTGTTCTCATGCTCCACTGGTAACATTAGCAAACGATGTAAGGTGATTCCTTTTATGTTATATGCTGCTAACCCAGTTGGAGCAGTAACCACACAAGACAAAGTAGAATCCGTTTTTTGCTTTAGGTAGCTTCTGATGACTTTAATTAGGAAACTTTTTCCAGTGCCAGCTTGTCCGCTTACATACATCCTGATTGGATGAAATGATGTGCATGAGCACTCTTTTTTTATATGTAGAAATCCGTGATCAATTTTGTTTTTGATCTCTTCATAAATGTGTTGCTGCTCTTGATTCAGTTGTCTTTCCAAATTTTGTAAGTCTATAAATTCTTCTTGAGCTTGATTCATAGCCGTTTCCACTTCATTCATGGCTATTGATGCTTCATTTTCAACGATTGGTTGTCCTAGGGGATCTTGACTGTATGTTCCTGAACTTTGGCTGTCCTGAGAACTGTCTCTAGCTATTTCTGCTGCAATTGTAGTTTCCTGTTCAATTTCTTCATTTAACATTTGCAGATAAGTTGAGAATGTACTGCATTGTATGCTGTCTTTGCAAGCATTAAAAGAATCTTCATAGCTCTGGAATTCTCCCAGTAGTTCATCCTCTGTACGCCATGGTTTAAACAACTGTAAAAGAGCCAAGTAGTAAAATTCTTTCTTGTCGGTTGTGTCGCAACTCAGCTTCCGGTGATTTATCAAACTTCCTTTGGTTTGCTTCACCAAACATCCTTCTTCACCAACAACTTTATATTTTCCACTGTTGATGTCTTCTGCAGCTTTCCGTGAATAAATGTAGTTCTGCAGCACTTCATAGAGACACATGTTCTCCAGATGATGACTTCTCTTGGGATAATATGTGTCCAACATGTTTGTTTTCAATATATCTGTACTTTCTGGGTCATTCTCGGCCAAATATTCAATTTCTCCAACAGATTTCAGTACCCGATTTCTCATTGCTGCAAGGCCTAAACTTGCCCAAATTATTCTTCTTGACTTCGAGTAGAGACTTGCAGAAGATAACCTATCTGAACATTCGTAGGATCCAATTTCTCGATGCGATAACATCTTCAAACTGAAACTGTACAGCTTCTTACTGACAGTCTTCTCGTGAGAAATCTCTTCCCACATTTCCTTCAATTCTGTTTTTTCTGATTTCGTAATGTAAGACGTTACATATCGTGCAACAGCAATGGAATTGTCAGCTACATACTGTATATCCATGTTAGCGTTCCACATGGATAAAATGACTGGGTTGTAGTCATTTATATTTTTTGATTCTTCTTTTCTTTTAAGGTTGTAGGTATTCTTAGGTGATTTTCTTGTGATAGTATGTCTCACAGCTGACATAAAACTGTTGACTCTTCCATTTGAAAGAACAGGTCTAGGAAATCCAAATCGACATTTAGTGTAGTATTTTTCTTTGCTCTTGTATTTCCGTCGACAGTATTTTCCACACCGATGACTTTGGAAACGTAGAACTTGCTCCTTTAACTTGTTCTCTTCTTTGCTTTTTGGTATACCACATGTTGCATATTCTTCAATGTAAGATAACACTGCTTCATCAGTATCTGTTCCAAACTTTGGGGCATCCTTGATCCACAACAGCATATGAATATGAGGAGCACCTCTTGCCTGGTACTCTTTTCTCCAAAAGAAATCCACTACTTCTCCAAGGGGTGGATTTTTTTTATTGCAGATGAAGGACATCATAGCCTCAAATCTATGATTGAAATATCTGCAAACATTAACCGGATCCAATGAGCACAGTTCTCCTGCTGTCTTGTATTCGATGTTTTTAATGTTTGAATTGGCCTCTCGTAGAAAATCCAGTAAATCATCCCAAGCGTACTCGGCACAGCTTAGGGTAAGGAACCATGTTGGTGTTCCTAAATTGCGTAACATGCATTTTAGTTCACCATGGCGTCGGTACCAATATTCATTTGTCCCACGCTGACAAGCCATCAGATTGATCAGTTGTGTTTCCAAATGATCATCTCGGTGCTGCACTTTCTCCATAAAATCCTTAGCAGACACATTTTGTAAATGTACTCCACTTTTTAAAATGTGATTTACTGCATAAGACAGTGCAGACAAGTCGCTTTCAAATAAAAGATGGAACAAATAAGGAATACTTTGTCGAAATCTGGGATCTTCAGCATATAGTCTTGTAGTCCGATACTCTGAAGCTGGAATCTGTTCTGGACGTTCATCGTATCGTCCTCCTTTTCCTTTAGGAAACAGCTGGGGAAAACATCGAGCTTCCAAGCTCTCCTCCCATACACTCACGGGATTTCCTTTTGCTTTCTTCATCTGAAAGAGATCAATATTGTCTCCCATAACTTCTTTCGAATGGAGAGGATGTATGCTAAAATGTTCATAAATTTCTTCTTCCTTTGACTTGTCCACTTTTTCAATTTGTCCAGTTGGTGTTTCTGTGTGTTCTTGAAAATCTTCTTCTTCTTCTTCTTCTTCTATATAAATTGATTCATACCATTTGTTATTTTTTTTCAAATACAAATTTGCTCTTTGTACTTTCCGCACATCTACCAGCTCCTGCCAAATCTTCTTATTCTTTGTAGGTACACCATTAACCAGAATAATTAATGGTTCAGTTTCCAAAGTATCCGCATCAATAGTTTCCATATTTTTTTTCAAATCCAAGGGCAAATACACCACTCTACCTTTTAAACCTCTCAGTAAATCTGAAGGAGGTAATTTACCAGTTTTGGGCTCCATACGTACTATGGTCTGGAACGGATGAACACATTGAATGAGTATAGACTCATATGTATTTAATTCAGAAAGTTCAGCAGGAATAGCATCCAATTCTAAATTATTATGTACAGCTCTGGTCGGCATTCTATTTTCCTCTAACTTGTTGTAACAGTATTTACAAATACGCTGATCTTCACCCAATTCAAAACAATTTTCAAGAAATATATATGTGGCAAAATCCATCCACTTATAATTATCTTCATTTTCACTCTTTCTGAAGAGATCAACATTCCTAGTTTGTTTTCTATAATGAGTTCTGCGGCAACAAATACAAGTAACATTTGGTCTTTCATTAGAGACTATTGCAAATTTTGTTATGTGATCATTAAATGTGTTACTTACAGAGGGTTCTACATTCTCTTCCACTTCTGCCTCATTTACTGTGTCCTTCTCTGCACTGTTTTGTTCAGGACCAAAGTAACAAAACTGAATTTCATCAACAACCTTCTCTACATCTGATACCGTTCCTCGGAACAGAGCCCTATTCAATTCATTTAACTTTATTGCTGGACTTTTGGCAAAATACAACCGTCTCACAAACTTTCTCATTTCAGTATGATGAACAGCCAGCATCCTAAAATGATGGAAAACACTATTGTACACTTTTCTAGATAGACAAGCAAGAGAATGACCCTGCAAACCAGTATTCTCTCTCACTCTGCATGGATCCAGACTTTGAAGCACCTTAATCTTTTGTTTTACACTTTTTTTACTATATTCTCTTAGAAACTCTCGAAATCTGTCAATAGATTCCTGACGCACAGTGCAAATACTACTACAATTCCAAGTGTACACTGGGGCTTTAGGACGTCTCCCCATTGCCTCATCTGCCATCACTTGTACCTCATCTCTTGGAACCATTATCTCCTTCTCCATTATGCAACCATTTTTTACTTCGTATGAACGACCTCTGGTGTCAACTGCATGCAGCAAACTATTACTTTGAAAATAGCTCTCTTCATTAAAAAAAGGTTCACTACTTGAACTATGCATCCACTTTCCTAAAAACACTTTACAAAAGTTTGTTCTGTTCACTACTCTTTTGCTTTTGCTTTGTGATTTCAGTACATTAACCATTTTATCTAATGTACGCATCCTATTCAAAATTAATATGAATAGTTTCCTTTTTAATTCTAATGCTTTTGCTGCAATGGCTTCAATTTCTTTTTTTCTCTTGTAATATTTTGCCTTTTGCTTATATTTCTTTACATCCTTTATCAAATTGGACATAACTCTTCTCTGAAACATTTTTCTACGTATCTCTTTAAACGCTGTTTTTCTGTTTATGTTAAACTTTTCAATTGCAGAAGGTATATTTGCATTAACTAAATTCTCAATTTTTTGCTGTTCTCTATGTTTTGTTACATTTTTCCGAGGACAGACATTTTGTACATTTTTCTTTGTTTTGAATATTTTGTTAAGAAATTGTTTTTTCTGCTTACCAGAAGATTTTTTCTTTTTCCCAACATGAGCATCTTCTACTAACTTTGGTCCTCCAGTTGTCTTCAAATATAGTTTTTTTTTTAGCGTTTTTTGAGCTCGAGATTTTGTAGGCATCTTAAATTTTGTTCACTGTTCTTCAGCAATACCTGAAAAAAACTAAAAAAAAAATCCTTTATTGTATTTAAATATATTACTACATTTGTTTTCACAATAGTCATAAAACAAAATTTCTTTGCCAATTTGAATGCACACAAACTGCTCTTTTTTTTGGGCAAGTGAAAATCTCTTTTACAAACTGTCACATTATGAAACCACTTTTCAGATTTTTTAAAAAGCCCATGTCCACAGTGCTACACTCCACCAAGGGCAACCAGCCTTAGTGAAGCTCAATGTATTTGCATTACAGACTGAAACCTGAAAACCCCACTGGCTTCTAAATACTGTGCATGACTATACACGGCAAGCACATGGGTGTGTGCTAAGCCTCTGCTTCTTCCCCCAAAAACTCGCTCCCCCTTTCCATCTAATGCAACTGTGAAATCACCAGAGCAAGACGCAATAAATCTCTGCCTATAATTCCTCTATGCACACAGAGTCATGTTTTCACATTAGTCCCAAAACGAAATTTCTTTGCCATTTTGAAAGCACACTTACTGCTCTTTTTTTTTCGGGCCGAGTGAAAATCACTTTTACAGACTGACACATTATGAAACCACTATTTTTGATTTATTTAATTGCACGTGTACAAACTGTTTTTTTTTCAGACCACCACCATGTGCATTCTCTGTGACTGCCTACACTCCACCAAGGGCAACCAGCCTTAGTGATGCTGAATGTATTTGCATTACAGACTTAAACCTGAAAACCCCACTGGCTTCTAAATACTGTGCATGACTATACATGGCAAGCACATGGGTGTGTGCTAAGCCTCTGCTTCTTCCCCAAAAAATTCGCTCCCCCTTTCCATCTAATGCAACTGTGAAATCACCAGAGCAAGACGCAATAAATCTCTGCCTATAATTCCTCTATGCACACAGAGTCATGTTTTCACATTAGTCCTAAAACGAAATTTCTTTGCCAATTTGAAAGCACACTTACTGCTCTTTTTTTTTAGGGCCAAGTGAAAATCTCTTTTTACAATTTGAAATCACTTTTACAGACTGACACATTATGAAACCACTATTTTTGATTTATTTAATTGCACGTGTCCAAGCTGTTTTTTTTTCAGACCAACACCATGTGTATTCTCTGTGTCTGCCTACACTCCAGCAAGGGCAACCAGTCTTAGTGATGCTGAATGTATTTGCATTACAGACTTAAACCTGAAAACCCCACTGGCTTCTAAATACTGTGCATGACTATACATGGCAAGCACATGGGTGTGTGCTAAGCCTCTGCTTCTTCCCCAAAAAATTCGCTCCCCCTTTCCATCTAATGCAACTGTGAAATCACCAGAGCAAGACGCAATAAATCTCTGCCTATAATTCCTCTATGCACACAGAGTCATGTTTTCACATTAGTCCTAAAACGAAATTTCTTTGCCAATTTGAAAGCACACTTACTGCTCTTTTTTTTTAGGGCCAAGTGAAAATCTCTTTTTACAATTTGAAATCACTTTTACAGACTGACACATTATGAAACCACTATTTTTGATTTATTTAATTGCACGTGTACAAACTGGTTTTTTTTCAGACCACCACCATGTGCATTCTCTGTGACTGCCTACACTCCACCAAGGGCAACCAGCCTTAGTGATGCTGAATGTATTTGCATTACAGACTTAAACCTGAAAACCCCAGTGGCTTCTAAATACTGTGCATGACTATACATGGCAAGCACATGGGTGTGTGCTAAGCCTCTGCTTCTTCCCCCAAAAATTCGCTCCCCCTTTCCATCTAATGCAACTGTGAAATCACCAGAGCAAGACGCAACAAATCTCTGCCTATAATTCCTCTATGCACACAGAGTCATGTTTTCACATTAGACCTAAAACGAAATTTCTTTGCCAATTTGAAAGCACACTTACTGCTCTTTTTTTTTAGGGCCAAGTGAAAATCTCTTTTTACAATTTGATATCACTTTTACAGACTGACACATTATGAAACCACTATTTTTGATTTATTTAATTGCACGTGTACAAACTGTTTTTTTTTCAGACCACCACCATGTGCATTCTCTGTGACTGCCTACACTCCACCAAGGGCAACCAGCCTTAGTGATGCTGAATGTATTTGCATTACAGACTTAAACCTGAAAACCCCAGTGGCTTCTAAATACTGTGCATGACTATACACGGCAAGCACATGGGTGTGTGCTAAGCCTCTGCTTCTTCCCCCAAAAATTCGCTCCCCCTTTCCATCTAATGCAACTGTGAAATCACCAGAGCAAGACGCAATAAATCTCTGCCTATAATTCCTCTATGCACACAGAGTCATGTTTTCACATTAGTCCTAAAACGAAATTTCTTTGCCAATTTGAAAGCACACTTACTGCTCTTTTTTTTTCGGGCCAAGTGAAAATCTCTTTTTACAATTTGAAATCACTTTTACAGACTGACACATTATGAAACCACTATTTTTGATTTATTTAATTGCACGTGTCCAAGCTGTTTTTTTTTCAGACCACCACCATGTGCATTCTCTGTGTCTGCCTACACTCCAGCAAGGGCAACCAGCCTTAGTGATGCTGAATGTATTTGCATTACAGACTTAAACCTGAAAACCCCACTGGCTTCTAAATACTGTGCATGACTATACATGGCAAGCACATGGGTGTGTGCTAAGCCTCTGCTTCTTCCCCAAAAAATTCGCTCCCCCTTTCCATCTAATGCAACTGTGAAATCACCAGAGCAAGACGCAATAAATCTCTGCCTATAATTCCTCTATGCACACAGAGTCATGTTTTCACATTAGTCCTAAAACGAAATTTCTTTGCCAATATGAAAGCACACTTACTGCTCTTTTTTTTTAGGGCCAAGTGAAAATCTCTTTTTACAATTTGAAATCACTTTTACAGACTGACACATTATGAAACCACTATTTTTGATTTATTTAATTGCACGTGTACAAACTGTTTTTTTTTCAGACCACCACCATGTGCATTCTCTGTGACTGCCTACACTCCACCAAGGGCAACCGGCCTTAGTGATGCTGAATGTATTTGCATTACAGACTTAAACCTGAAAACCCCAGTGGCTTCTAAATACTGTGCATGACTATACATGGCAAGCACATGGGTGTGTGCTAAGCCTCTGCTTCTTCCCCCAAAAATTCGCTCCCCCTTTCCATCTAATGCAACTGTGAAATCACCAGAGCAAGACGCAATAAATCTCTGCCTATAATTCCTCTATGCACACAGAGTCATGTTTTCACATTAGACCCAAAACGAAATTTCTTTGCCAATTTGAAAGCACACTTACTGCTCTTTTTTTTTCGGGCCAAGTGAAAATCTCTTTTTACAATTTGAAATCACTTTTACAGACTGACACATTATGAAACCACTATTTTTGATTTATTTAATTGCACGTGTCCAAGCTGTTTTTTTTTCAGACCACCACCATGTGCATTCTCTGTGACTGCCTACACTCCACCAAGGGCAACCAGCCTTAGTGATGCTGAATGTATTTGCATTACAGACTTAAACCTGAAAACCCCACTGGCTTCTAAATACTGTGCATGACTATACACGGCAAGCACATGGGTGTGTGCTAAGCCTCTGCTTCTTCCCCAAAAAATTTGCTCCCCCTTTCCATCTAATGCAACTGTGAAATCACCAGAGCAAGACGCAATAAATCTCTGCCTATAATTCTTCTATGCACACAGAGTAATGTTTTCACATTAGTCCCAAAACGAAATTTCTTTGCCAATTTGAAAGCACACTTACTGCTCTTTTTTTTTCGGGCCAAGTGAAAATCTCTTTTTACAATTTGAAATCACTTTTACAGACTGACACATTATGAAACCACTATTTTTGATTTATTTAATTGCACGTGTCCAAGCTGTTTTTTTTTCAGACCACCACCATGTGCATTCTCTGTGACTGCCTACACTCCACCAAGGGCAACCAGCCTTAGTGATGCTGAATGTATTTGCATTACAGACTTAAACCTGAAAACCCCACTGGCTTCTAAATACTGTGCATGACTATACATGGCAAGCACATGGGTGTGTGCTAAGCCTCTGCTTCTTCCCCAAAAAATTCGCTCCCCCTTTCCATCTAATGCAACTGTGAAATCACCAGAGCAAGACGCAATAAATCTCTGCCTATAATTCTTCTATGCACACAGAGTCATGTTTTCACATTAGTCCCAAAACGAAATTTCTTTGCCAATTTGAAAGCACACTTACTGCTCTTTTTTTTTTCGGGGCAAGTGTAAATCACTTTTACACACTGTCACATTATGAAACCACCATGTGTAACTACAACAAAAACAATTCCCATTTCTATTATTCATTTCTTAAGTTACCACATACATCCCCTCTCAAACTCTAAACTCACCTTTAAAATTAGTTAGTTGTGAAAGAAATGTGACACTCAAACAGCAGATTATCAGAGCCAGGATCTCTGTTGTGTTCACCTCTCTCCTCTCAGCAGAACCAGATAATGGCAAACTTTCCCTCTATTTTTCCACACATATACATGTAAGTTTCAAATCTCAGTGCTTCCCCCTTTTTTTCAAATGTAATCACACATTTCTATTGGTTGAAAACCAACCCTTTTCCAAAAGTACCCTGCCCCCAACTTGACTTCTGCCTAGTACCCTTCCCCCAACTTGACTTCTGCCTGCTACCATAGCAACAGCTCATGGAACACTGCTGTGTGCAGTTAGGTCAGAAGTTCGACACACAATGTTTCAATTCCACAGAGCAAGAGTGCTTGACTTTTCAAACCTTACAGCAAATCCATAGTACTGTTCTTTGGTTACACATTTTTCTGTACCAATACAAAACATGCTTCTATTAGTTTACACATACAGCCTAGTTTTTATTCTAGAATGGTATGAAACAGCCAATCAGTTCTTTTTGTTTTGAAAAAAATATGTATGCCTCCATTTCCAAACTGTCTTTCTTTTCATATTGCCATTCTACTGAAAGACACCTCCTGAGTGCATCCAGTTCTCCTTTGAAGATGTTCACAGTGTGGATTGTAGGGCACAGCTATGTCTTCTGGAGTGAAAAGTTTGCAGAGAAAACAGATATGGTGAGAGACCTTGCTTTGCCAAATGTAGACATTAAATGGATTGGTCAGAGAGGGTTAAAGTGGCACCAATTGATGCCATTGGTGAAATCCTTCATTCAAATCCAACACCCTGACCTCATAATAGTGCACTGTGGTGGCAATGACCTAGGCACTTTGACTGGGGTAGGTCTGGAAATGCTTATGAAGGATACCTTTGCACAACTGTTTTCACTTTTCCCTAAAACTGCCTTTGTGTTTTCCAACATATGCCAAAGGCAAAAATGGAACTGGTCCAATCATTTCTGTCCACAGATTGACAAAGCAAGAAAGCACGTCAACAAATCTGTTTCTGCTTTCCTCCGTGACTATGGTATGGGTGCCATTTACCACAACAACTTGCGTTATGACATGCAAGACATTTATAGAGGAGATGGTGTGCACTTCAATGATGAAGGGAACAGAGTCTTCCTCATGAACCTTAGACTCTGCATCGGTACTTACTTGTAGGTACCACTAAAAAAATGACTTCATAAACACAACAGCTCTTTTTAGAGCTCCCTAATTTCTAAACTCTTAAATCTGCTTTTCATTTATCTATTTTTATTTTTTTACCGTACGCTTACCGTAAGCTTACCGTACGCGTACCCCGTGATTTTTTTTAAAATCAATAAATGTTTTTTTTGTACTTTTCTGTCCTTCTTTGACCCCCTTACAAATGTTAGGGGGTCTGTAACTCTCCTCATTGCCCCCTTTCCTTGTTTTCACTCTTTTTTTTCAGAGTGAAATACACAAAATGGCGGCCGCCGCTTCCTGGTTTCGGCCGATTCGAATGTTTACTAAGATCTAACAGCCAATCAGAATCGCGCTCGCGCACGCCGCCGTACGCTTACCGTAAGCGTACGGTAAGCGTACCGTAAGCGGGCTCAGATATATATATTGATTTAAAGGCTATTTTCTCAGAATCTACTGAACAGATTTACACCAAACCTACAAAAGGCACTTCCTTGACCTAGGGACTACCTCTCTGCCAAATTTTGAGTAATTCTGTTCAGCCGTTCGGGCTGTAGCTCGTTCTAAAGGTCCTATGGAAAAATGCATGGGAAAAACGCGTTTTGGGACCCCCCTTTTTATCTCAGCCCCCGCTTGACGGATCCCCCCGAGACTTTCAGGGTAGGAGCGGAGCGTAGCGCCCCACCTATTTTGAGAAATTCACGAGGATTCGTCGACTGACGCCAAAGTTATTCAAAATAGAATGTTGAGGTTTTCCTATGGAAACGTGGTCCTAACTATAACTACCTACTGGCGACCGCCAGTAGGTAATATATTTATATATATCTATATATATATATATATATATATATATATATATATATAAAACAAACAAACGCCATTGCGCTTGAGAGGGCACTCGACGGTGTTCTGTTCCCTCCAGAATTGAATCGCTTTCCGCAGCCCGCTTTTCTTCCATTCCAAAAATTCCACCATTCCCGACGCGTTTCAAGGCAAAAACGCCTCTTATTCATGGGCTATTTACAGAGGCACAGACACGTTCACCCGTCAATCAATCCTTTTATTAATTTCACTTGTGAAAGACCGCCCCCAGTGGGCGTGGCTATTGATGATTTCAAAAGCATTTTGGGAAATGCAGTCCATTCTGGTGATTTATATTTCCTTTAGTAGGCTCATATTTCCTTTTGTAGGCTCTGTGTCCCTGTAACATTTGCATACACCTAAATCCTTGAGTAGGACGGAATTGAAGAACACAGGCTTTCTTCTGCTAAGGACTAGGCCTGGGCAAAAATTTTGTTCCGTTCGCGGAAATTGCGATAATTTGACATTTTCGCGTTCCGCAGAGAGAGCGAAAATGTCAAAAATTCCGGTTTCCGCAGCTTGGCAATAATTTGTTTCTTGCTCGCGCTGTAAAATAATACATTTGCGTGCGCGGGCGATCGTCTTACCTGAATCCCTGCGTTCGCCGACAAGTTTTCTTGATCCGGTCGCGGATTGTAGATAAGGAAATAAGATGACATTGATGTAAGAAAATTATAAACATTTGTATCTATGGAATTTGTAGCATGTAATGTCTTGGGTTACATATAGACTTTTTAATGTGTATTTTTATGTATATTTATGTGTTTTTGTTTAAACAGCCCTGAAGAAGTCCGCTTCTAGGACGAAACGCGTCGGCTGTGCTGTCAAGACCAAATTGTACTTACAATTCTGTGTTTTAAAAAGAAATGATAATGATTACAATCTTTGAATAAAAATGAATTATTTTTTGGAATAATCTTGATGTGGGAAATGATTATATTATTGCTTTCCCTGTTCTTTTGATGTGTGGTGCACCTGTGCTTGTGTTTTGAAACTGTTAGGTCCCCTTTGGGGATTTGCATTGTAACAGTGGGTGCGTTTCAGTGTGCACAGACACCCCTAGCAACCATACAGGGATACAAATATACAAGGGATAGCAGATTAGGTGCTGGTCTATAGAGGGCTCCACTGTTGGGTGTTTTTATGCCCTTTTGTTTGCATATATTACAAATATTTATTTTTCAGAAAGACACATATGTAATCAATGATGTAATATCTGACATCATCAGCAGAGGATTGCGGTCGCGTGAGTTATAGTTGCCTGCACTAACTATAACGGGGGAATTTCATTGTTTTTTTTACGAGGGAAATGTCCAGCTAACTATAACATGTATGAAACCTATGGTTTTTTAGGTGAATTTGCAAGGTTTTTTAAACACTAATTCCTAACTATAACGTGTGTGAAACCTATGGTTTTTTAAGTGAATATATATATATATATATGTTCCCAAAGAATGCCCTGCATTCAGAGACGCACTCCTCCAACAACCATTTAGTAACAAGGAACAGGATTACAGCTCTGATATTTCTGTCCATTTGCCTTACTCGTTTCAGAGCGTCCTCGCTCTTTCTTCAGAGGCAATTTCAAACCTCAACAGTTCTCTTGGAATCCCACAGTTCCCCACGTGCATTAATTGATTTGAGGCTTCCGGTGTGCCCCTCTTTATAGAATTAATTATGATGCATGCTGGAACTTGTAGTTTTTATTTCGTAATAATTTTTAACCTCCAGTGGTCGTGAGCATTTCAAATCATTTTATGGACCAATTATTCCCCTCCAGTGGGTCTCAGGGCTGTGAGCCTGTTCCGCAATCCAGATATCAGCTGCGCCGTCCTCACAGCCATGATGATTCATGGCAGACGAACCCTTGTAACCTTTATAGGTGGTGCGACCTCTCATGGCTGGACCTGCCATGTACACATGTTCCCAAAGAATGCCCTTATATATATATTTATATTCTCTTCACCAAATGCCAAAGCATGCCTGGATGCACTCACTGCTGCTGAAAACCGAAGCTTAATTGAATATGCCAGCCAGCAAAGTCACAACTGTGATTAAAATCCTGTTGCCGACGCGTTTTGAGGTAGATACCCTCTTCTTCCTGGGTGGCTGCTTAGAAAAGTCTTATGGTATGGATACCCAGTATGCCTTAAAGTATTGTCCCGCCCCCAGTGGGTGTTGCTAAATGCACAGGGGCATGCTGGATCACGTAGTTCATCCCATAGTGGGGTCCAAAGGCTGGTTGCCGTTTGAAAAGAATAAACACCTCTTTTGAGACTGGCTGTTGAGTTCTGCATTACTGAGAGCGCATTCACTGGCTACATATTTTGGGATATTTCAGCCGGCAGGCTCCGCCGGCATATGCGCCACCTCTCTTGGGTCCCAGACGATTAGAAGGAGCGGGATCTTGGAAATATATATATATATATATATATATATATATATATAGGAAAACTCCGTCTCACAGGCTGAAGAGGTGTCCTCAAAAACGGAAGCAGACCCAAAGTGCGGTGAAAGAATCAATAATTTATTTGAATATAAGAGACACCACCGCAGCCATTACGCATTTTAGCCCGTCACAGGCCTTGGTCACATGATGCGCAACACAACGGGTTTACCAATTATATTCGCTTGGGTGAGTCACATGTGCAGCAAGGGATAAATCATAGAAATAGATAATCATGCAACATGTACAATGCTAGTCTGTCTTCACAGAGCTTTGTCCCTCACATTTGTGATCACTGTATAAATACATCATGTTTCCAGCTTAATACTGTTTACAGCTGCATTGTTACAAATGGGGAAATTTTGTTTAAAAGAAGATAAATAAACAAATGCTCATTGTAAAAACATATATGGTGTATAGGTCATTTGATTTAACCTGCTGATCTGCATAATGCAATTTAATATCACCATAAAAATTGTTTTAAATAATGTTATTTCTAAAATACAGAGAAGAAAATAATTCATCCCAATTAAATTATGTAAACAAGACAGGTTGCTTTTTTCGTAATACGGCCCACACTGGGCCCTTCTAATGAAACCCTTGCTGTAATAAAGTGACTGTGCAAATTAGGCTAATTTGTGCAAGTATGCTTATCCTTAACTAGAAGCCACATCCGTGACATCTGTTGTTAATAAATATACAGTACAAATGATTTTAAAAAAAGGCAGACATAAACCCTATGTGCAAAACGTGTGTGTAAAAAACTTTTTGTTAAAATACAGTGTTATTTACAAAACAGGGAAATAGCAGCATATGACTGGAACTTATTGAAGTTATATGATCCTTCACACAATGTTTAAGTAATAAAAGACCAGTCTACAAATGAGTATAAAAGTCCTCGCTCGAATTCAATCCTCGAGGACTCTTGCTGTCTAACTCTAAAATATACTCGGTTTCCAATCTCCTGAGTGCGACCTCCCGGTTGCCTCCCCTTCTCAACGTGGGAATTGAGTCCACCACCCAGCAACTGAAAGCCTCCAGCTTACTGGCGTGGTGCTCCTGAAAGTGGCGTGCCACCGGGTAGGTCAAATCCTTATTGGTAATTGCTCGCATGTGCTGGAGAACCCGCTTATGAACCTGCAGTTTGGTGCTGCCAATGTACCGCAGGCCACAGGAGCACTCCAGCACATACACCGCAAGATCCGTCTTGCAGTTAAGATATTTAGAGATTGGAACAGGTTCTGGAAGGAATGGAGTCAAATATGATTTGCGGTTTACTCTATATCTGCATGCTTTGCAAGAATTACAGCGGAAGAACCCTTTTCTTGCTGTTAACCAGGATTTAGATTGACTAAGTTCAGGACTGCTGCTCACCAGCAAATTGCTCATTGAGCGTGCTTTCCTAAAAGCAATCTTGGATTTCTTCGATAGTTGATTGCCTAACACCGGGTCAGCACGGATTAGTGACCAATTGTTGTTAATAATTTTGCGCACAGATTTGTGTTGTGCACTAAATGTTAGTATAATCCGTGTATCCTCAGTGTTGCTAACTGCTAGATCGTGTACTGGGGTTGCTTTTGGTGCCAGTGCCATGATTCTGGTTATGTTGTTCACTTTTAACACTGCTCTAGAGAGTATAGATTCAGAATACCCTCTCTCCCTGAATCGATCCCTGCACTCACATTGTGCTTTGAAAAAGTCAGCCTCAGTGCTACAAATGTGTCGCATCCTTAGCATTTCACCAAAGGGGATACTGTTGATCAAATGTTGTGGGTGATGGCTAAATGCATGTAGCACTGTGTTCCCCGCAGTGTCCTTTCTGTGTAATCTAGTTTGAAGTTGGTTATTACAAACATATATTTCAACATCCAAAAAGAAGACTGACCTATTGCTGATTTCAAAAGTAAACTGCAGGTTCAAATTATTGATGTTAATTGCTTCAAGGAACTGTCTGGCACTGCCTTCATCCCCCCGCCATATCAAAAACAAATCATCAATAAATCTGTACCAGCAGATAATACTAGATTCCATGATTGCGCGGTGTTTGGCCATGAGGACCATCTCCTCCCAGTAACCCATGTGCAAACATGCGTAACTGGGAGAAAAGCAAGCCCCCATGGCCACTCCGCGCGTTTGCTGGTATACCTGATGTTGGAACAAAAAGTAGTTGTTCTCTAAACACATGGATATCATAGTAAGTAACATCTTATTATGAGAATACATGCCCATGGCTCTGCGGTTCAGATAATATTCACAGGCCCTGACCCCATCCAAGTTTTGGATACTTGTGTAAAGGGTTGTGACATCCATAGAGATGAGTAACAGATCTTGACTCCATGGAACATTGATCAACTTCCTCAGAAAGTCCCCAGTGTCCTGTATATAAGATGGGAGACTTCTTATATGCTCTTGAAGAAAGTGATCAACGTACTTTGACACATTCTCCAACAGGCTGCCCCTGGCTGAGATGATCGGCCTACCAGGGGGCCTGTCCATTCTTTTATGTACTTTCGGGATGAAGTAAATAACTGGTGTAATAGGGTGGTCAACTTTCAGAAATCTGAACTCATCCATTGAAATCAAGCCAGCCGATTTCCAAGCTAGTAACTTACTATAACAATCCTGGCGTGCTGTATTCATCGTCTGGTAAGAACTCAATTTATAGCCGTTACGATTGTTAAGATGAGCATGGGCTTCTTCCATGTAATGGTCCCTCGGCCATAGGACCACATTTCCGCCCTTGTCCGATTGTCGCACTATGACATTATTGTTAGTTCTTAGTTTCTGCATAAGTTGGAAAAACTTATTGTCATGTTTGCTGTATTTCCTTGGTGCCCTGGCTGTCATAGAATACAGGCTCTTTAGATCTGTCACAACCTTTTCACTGAATGAATCCAGATTATCTTTCAACATGAGGGGATAAAAGGTGGATTTAGGTCTAAATGGGGTTTTGGTCATGGATTTACTCATAGGTGTACAGCTCACATCTCCCATGTCTCCTGCTTGCTCATTTTGAAGCTGTTGTAAATCCCTCATCAGATCCACATCTCCAGCATAAAGATTATTGTGTCCATTGCCAACATCAACCAAGCCCTGTGATTGTTCCTCAGGTGCATTTCTTAAACCTTGGAGGGCAAAGAATTTGCACAATTTCAATTTGCGCACAATCTTATAGATGTCAATCCTTGTCTCTGAATATTTGAAATCCGCCTTAGGACTATATGACAACCCTAGTGATAGAATATTAGTTTCCTCCTGCGTAAGATTGATATTGGTAAGGTTGACTACAGTCATATTGGTAGCCAGATTGGAGCTTGTTATCTGCGTTTCCATCCCCTGTTTGGTTTTTTGTTGCCACCGTTTGTGTTTGTGGTTCTGACGGCGCCTTGCCCGGCGATTTTTGTTTTTCCTGTTTCTACTGCTTGCCCAGCTGAGGCATTCGGGGCACGGGGTCTCAGGGTTTGTTTCCGGTCCTGTCGCATGCAACTGATTTCCTGAGCAAGCGACGCTCGTTGAAACCCCAATTCCGCATTGGATTTCAGTTGTTCACCATCAGATTCACTATCAACGACTGAGCTGAGGTCGGTTGTTGATGTGGATGCAAGTTCCTCATCCGCTCGCGGGTGAATCTTCGGACCTTTTGCCAATACACCAGCTTTAACTGCATCATATTTTTTGGCAAACGTAAACACGCGCCCTTGTTCGTAATCAGATTTGTCCCTTTGGAACTTGAAGGTCTTCCGTTTTTTAATCACCTCCTCATCCCTACGCACGCGTGCAACAATTTCATCCCTGTATTTGTTTTTTTCCGATGTGTCTTCAAATTCTGCAATTGTCTTTTCCATGTCCTCTATTTCCTTCTGCATTGCCGCTTGATCACTGATGGCATATTTAACCAGAACCTCAACCAACCGTCTGGAAGAGTCCAAATTAACAGTAGCCCATTCAGTTAGCATTGCGGGGTCAGGTTTCTCATAACTTGGGGCCAGCATGATTCTTAATCCCCTCGGGATCCTACCAACCTCCAAATAACGAGATAATGATTTGTGCTCCCACCATTTCGCCTGTTCAGCGCGCATGGTTTTCTCCAACTTCCTGAAGTGTTCCTTTAAACTGGTGCTATCCCCCCTCACGGCACTGTCTTGTGCTGTCTGTGCACTGCCCCTACCTGGCAGGGGTTCCGACGACAACTAGTCCTCCGACACGGTTCTTCGTCTCCCTCTGCTGCGGCTAGGGTTTCTTTGCTGCTCGGGGGCCTTGGGCGTCTTTCAAACGAAATACTCTACAATCTCCGGAAAACCGGAAGTGAGCTCCTTTTCCGCTCGGCCCTTCATGGAGGAGGGGTCTGCTGATACCGGCGAAGCTCCTCCGGTACTGAATACAGGAAAACTCCGTCTCACAGGCTGAAGAGGTGCCTTCAAAAACGGAAGCAGACCCAAAGTGCGGTGAAAGAATTCAATAATTTATTTGAATATAAGAGACACCACCGCCGCCATTACGCGTTTCAGCCCGTCACAGGCCTTGGTCACATGATGCGCAACACAACGGGTCTACCAATTATATTCGCTTGGGTGAGTCACATGTGCAGCAAGGGATAAATCATAGAAATAGATAATCACGCAACATGTAAAATGCTAGTCTGTCTTCACAGAGCTTTGTCCCTCACATTTGTAATCACTGTATAAATACATCATGTTTCCAGCTTGTGCTGGCGTTACGGCCACATTGCTGGGGGAATCCTCGAACATTGTGCATGCTGCAGCTTCCCTGCCTCGTAGCGCCTCGGCGAACATGGCGTCTAAATTATTGTGCTCAAGCTGCCACTATGAATTCCCTCGGGCACTCCCGTGTACAATCCGTGTGGCAACTCCTCCACCGAGTCTGTGCACTGCCCCTACCTGGCAGGGGTTCCGACGACAACTAGTCCTCCGACACGGTTCTTCGTCTCCCTCTGCTGCGGCTAGGGTTTCTTTGCTGCTCGGGGGCCTTGGGCGTCTTTCAAACGAAATACTCTACAATCTCCGGAAAACCGGAAGTGAGCTCCTTTTCCGCTCGGCCCTTCATGGAGGAGGGGTCTGCTGATACCGGCGAAGCTCCTCCGGTACTGAATACAGGAAAACTCCGTCTCACAGGCTGAAGAGGTGCCCTCAAAAACGGAAGCAGACCCAAAGTGCGGTGAAAGAATTCAATAATTTATTTGAATATAAGAGACACCACCGCCGCCATTACGCGTTTCAGCCCGTCACAGGCCTTGGTCACATGATGCGCAACACAACGGGTCTACCAATTATATTCGCTTGGGTGAGTCACATGTGCAGCAAGGGATAAATCATAGAAATAGATAATCACGCAACATGTAAAATGCTAGTCTGTCTTCACAGAGCTTTGTCCCTCACATTTGTAATCACTGTATAAATACATCATGTTTCCAGCTTGTGCTGGCGTTACGGCCACATTGCTGGGGGAATCCTCGAACATTGTGCATGCTGCAGCTTCCCTGCCTCGTAGCGCATCGGCGAACATGGCGTCTAAATTATTGTGCTCCAGCTGCCACTATGAATTCCCTCGGGCACTCCCGTGTACAATCCGTGTGGCAACTCCTCCACTGAGTCTGTGCACTGCCCCTACCTGGCAGGGGTTCCGACGACAACTAGTCCTCCGACACGGTTCTTCGTCTCCCTCTGCTGCGGCTAGGGATTCTTTGCTGCTCGGGGGCCTTGGGCGTCTTTCAAACGAAATACTCTACAATCTCCGGAAAACCGGAAGTGAGCTCCTTTTCCGCTCGGCCCTTCATGGAGGAGGGGTCTGCTGATACCGGCGAAGTTTCTCCGGTACTGAATACAGGAAAACTCCGTCTCACAGGCTGAAGAGGTGCCCTCAAAAACGGAAGCAGACCCAAAGTGCGGTGAAAGAATTCAATAATTTATTTGAATATAAGAGACACCACCGCCGCCATTACGCGTTTCAGCCCGTCACAGGCCTTGGTCACATGATGCGCATCACAACGGGTCTACCAATTATATTCGCTTGGGTGAGTCACATGTGCAGCAAGGGATAAATCATAGAAATAGATAATCACGCAACATGTAAAATGCTAGTCTGTCTTCACAGAGCTTTGTCCCTCACATTTGTAATCACTGTATAAATACATCATGTTTCCAGCTTAATACTGTTTACAGCTGCATTGTTACAAATGGGGAAATTTTGTTTAAAAGAAGATAAATAAACAAATGCTCATTGTAAAAACATACATGGTGTATAGGTCATTTGATTTAACCTGCTGATCTGCAAAAGAATAAACACCTCTTTTGAGACTGGCTGTTGAGTTCTGCATTACTGAGAGCACATTCACTGGCTACATAGTTTGGGATATTTCAGCCAGCAGGCTCCGCCGGCATATGTGCCACCTCTCTTGGGTCCCAGACGATTAGAAGGAGCGGGATCTTGGAAATATATATATATATATATATATATATATATATATATATATATATATATATATATATATATATATTATCTACTGGCGGTCGCCAGTAGATAGTTATAGTTAGGACCGTGTTTCCATAGGAAATCCGCAACATTCTATTTGGAATAACTTTGGCGCCAGTTGACGAATCCTCGCGAAATTTTCAAAATAGGTGGGGCGCTCCGCTCTGCTCCTACCCTGAAAGTCTCGGGGGGATTTGTCAAGCCGGGGCCGAGAAAAAAGGGGGGTCCCAAAACGCATTTTCCCCATGCAATTTTCCATAGAGACCTTTAGTCCAAGGTACAGCCCGAACGGCTGAACAGAATTACTTGAAATTTGGCAGAGAGGTAGTCCTCAGGTCAGGGAAGTGCCTTTTGCAGGTGTCAATCTATTCAGTAGTTCCTGAGAAAATCAAAAGTAAAATCAAATATATATGTGGGCGGAGCCTAACCACACATCTCATCCTGAGATCTGATTGGCTGTCAGCACTTCATCCAAGAAGTGTTGGCAGCCATCTTGGGACCAATATACATGATAGCACCTCATTAAAAAGCATTGCAGTTAATAGAAGGTTTTAAGACTTTAGTTACATTATAAATCATTTGTTGATAGTACCATACTCATTTTAGGAATTGTGGTATGTTCTAAGGTGATTTCACCATGTGAAAAAGCCTTCTGCTGGGATATCATGATTGAGAGAAAAATATTTTCTCATGCTTTTCCAACATAGGTTTGGAAGGTGATCTATAAGCTAAACTGAGAGCTTATTTTCTGTAAATTCACATTATCTTTCTCAGTCATGTGAGAATGAAGTCTGACATTCTCAGTAAAACATGTACATCCAACAAGGGCAGAGACTGTCAGTTGATTCCTTTGTGTTCTACTGCAGCTTCCCAGAGTGTTCCAAAGAACAACTAGAGAACTAGAGCGCTAACAGTCCTACTTATGATAAACGTATGGCACACCTGAAGCCATCTTACTTGGATTAAAGTGGTAAATCTTAAAACATTTAATTTAAAAAGGAACAAAATGAGGGGGATCATTTTTCCATAAAACGTATGATTAGTGCTGCAGAAAGAAAAATTAGGGCACATTTTGAGTGACTTCTCTAATCCTCTTCTATTTCATTAAAAAATTCTGACATGCAGACTGAAACATGCACTTTCAATACCAGCAGCAGTTTTCCCTGGTGAGCAGAAGCTTTACTACAGTGATCTAAAGAGCAAAAAGAGTGCTAACATTTTGAATGTATGGCAAATGTGTGACACATCTGAATGCCTTCTTGATGGAATCAAAGTAAAAAACTGAAAGTATTTCCTACTGAGGAGACTGCAGTAAATGAGGAAATTAGGAAACTTCATAACAAATAAGTGTCCCAAGATGGCCACCAGAGACAAAAGAGCCCAAATGTAGCTCAAATATCACCCAGATGTAGCCCAAGTATAGCCCAATGACAGAATGTCCCAGAGTGTTCTTAAAAACAACTAGAGCGCTTACTGTCTTCATTATGACAAAAGTATGGCACACCTGAAGCCATCTTGATTGGAATAAACTGGTAACACTTAAAACATTTAATTTAAAAAGGAACACAACGAGGGGGTTTATTTTGCCATAGAAATTATGATTAATGGTGAAGAAAGAAAATGAGGGCACATTTTGAGTGACTTCTCAAATCCTCTTCTATTTCATTTAAAAATTCTGACATGCAGACTGAAACATGCACTTTTAATACCAGGAGCAGACTTCCATGGTGAACAGTAGTTTTACTACAGTGATCTAATGAGCAACTAGAGTGCTAACATTCAGAATGTATGGCAAATGTGTGACATATCTGAAAACCTTCATGATGGAATCAAAGTCAAAAACTGAAAGCATTTCCTACTGAGGAGACTGCAGTACATGAGGAAATTAGGAAACTTCATAACAAATAAATCTCCCAAGATGGCCACCGGAGACAAAATAGCCCAAATGTAGCCCAAAATCACCCAGATGTAGCCCAAATATAGCCCAATGACAGAAGTGTGCAAAACACTTATTATTTTGTGTTTTTGCAGTGTTATATAGTGCAGACTTGTCAGGTATTGGAGTGCTTTACATGAGCATTGGTTACATCACACAAGAACAAATTCATTTTGGTTGTAGACATGGGGAGACTAAGTGATTTGACCAGAATCACAGAATGTCGAGCTGAAGGAGAAACTCCAACCTGGTTCCCCAGTTGCAAACTCTGCAGTTCTGGAAGTAACACCACATCCTCTCCCCTAAGTGCAACATTTAATCAAGTGGTCAACTAGATAAAAAAACATAAAGATAACAAATAATTTAAAAGTGCTTTGTCGCTATTTGAAAACTCAGAAAATATGTCCTTATTTTAGTCTTTTAGAGCACTAACTATAATTTTGATGCCAATAAGACCCTCTCATATATGTAATTTCTAAAGGAAATGCTCTAGGTATTACAGTTTTGATTACATCAAGATGACGTCAGGCGTTCCACACTTTTGTAATAAATATAGAATGTTAGCAATCTAGTTGTTCATTCGGATACTGTTGAGAGGCAGAGGCCAGGGGCACGGACTCTGAAAATTGAAGGCAGGTAGGAGGGTGCAAAGGCAACAATTTAACCACACTGAGCAGGCAGGAAGGGCCGTGGCAGCACAACAGACTATGGAGGGCAGTGGAAAGGGGGACAGGGGCAACAAACCAACAATACAGGACTTGCAAGAGAGGCTGTGGCAATGTAATAGACCATTGTGGGCAGAAGGAAGAGGCAATGGTAGTACAACCATACATGCCAACAGACCCGATTCAGCCAGGAAACGTCCAATGTTTTTAAGCTTAAATGGGCTTTATTTGATCTGTCTACGATCTCCTCTTTTTCAATGTAACTCAAAGGGGAAAATCAATAGCCCAGTTTTTTTTCAAAATCTCCCTCCTACCAAGTTCAAAATGTTCGCAAGTATGGTACATTGGATCATGGAAGGAAATGGGGTAGGGACATGGACTTGGATAACAGAGGACAGGAGGGACATGGAGAGGTGCACCAAACTGACCCTGCAGGGCAGGCATCAGGGTTTGCAGCAGCACAATACACCACACAGGGCATGCGGGACGGGATTGCAGCACAACAATCCATAGAAAGCAAGAGGGAGGGGACAGGACCATGCACATGGACAACAGAGAACAGAGGGGCAAGAGGCAATGGTAGCTAGCTGACCATAATGGACAGCCAGGAGAGAAAGCTGCAGCATAACAGACCATAAAGGGCAGGAGGTACGGATCAGGGGCATTACAATGGAACAGACAAGCCAGGAGGGAGGGAGTAGGGGTCTGCACATGTAAACAGAGGGCTGGGGGCAAGGGGGCAGGGCAGGAGCAGCAAGATAGCCATGGAGGTCAGGCAGGATGGGCACTAGAAGCAAGACACACCATGAAGAGCAACAGTGAGACTGATGGCATACACACAGACCATGGAGGGAAGGTGGGAGGGGGTCAGGGGCAGCTAACTGACCATGCAGGGAAGGTGGGAGGGGCCATGGCAGCACAGAAGACCATGCATGGCAAGTGGGAGGGTTAGTGGCAGCACAATGGCTATGATGAGCAAGAAGGAGGGTGCAGGGGCATGCACAAAGGACCATGGAGGATAGAAGGGAGGGTCAGGACCTGTGCACAGACAAGAAAGTTCAGGGGAAGGGGCCTCACAACAGACCGCACGGGGCAGGCAGGAGGAGCAGTTGCAGCACAACAGACTAGGGGGGCAGAAGGGTGTGGCAGTACAATGGACCATGTAGGACAGGAGGAAGAGGATAGGGGCATGGCATGTGGACAGGCAGGGTGGAGGTGGCAGGGACAGGTTACAGTCATCTGACAATGCTAGGCAGGTGGGAGGGGAGTGGCAGCTCAACAGAACATTCAGAGTAGATAGGAGTGGCAGGTCCATGGAACATGGTGGGCAAAAAGGGTGGAGCAGGGGCATGCACAAAGACATCGGAGGGCAGGGGGAAGCAGAATAGGGGCAGCAAGCTAAGCACAGAGTTTAAGCAGGAGGTCAATGATGGGGCATAGAATTGGGCAATGGAGGGCAGGAGGAGTGGACTGGTACATCATACTAAATTGAGGGCAGTGGCAGCACATCAGACCATGCATGGCAGGAGGGAGGAGGCTAGTCCATGGATTCACACAACAGAGGATAGGGAGGAGGGGGATGGGGCAGCAAGCTAACTGTTCAGAGAAGGCGGGTATTAGGAACTTTATTGTTTTTAAAACGTGTGTCTGTGCGAACTACTTAAAATATGAACAAGTATGCAGCATAATCTCACTTTTATTCAGGAAGAAGAGGATGTTTGTGACTGTGACTCCGGGCGCACTTGGCAGAAACACCCCCTGACCCTCCAACCCTATCGCAAAATGTAATGCCCGTGAAAAGGATAGGTGAACACAGTGTTATATAGAACATAGTCCTGAGAGCACGATTGAAAATGAAAACTAGATATAGTGTATGGTATAAACTATGCACCAAAAAGTGTGATATAAGATGAACCGGGCGTGAAATATAATATGAAATACATTGTGCGCAATGACAGATTAATTGGAGAGCGCGAGATAGCACAGGCACTAGCGTGTGCTATGCGATATGCGCCTTGGAGTGTAATATGCACAGGGCAGTGTTGTGTAACTTAACTAGTCTCTAAAGTTGTAATATAAAATATGTGCTGGGGAGTGTAACGTTGCATATGCACTGTGACAAAGATATGGATCACAGATTGTAATATGTATGGCATAGCACTGTGCGTTATAACATAGGCATCGAGGAAGGCACGTTAGATGGGGCAATATAACCCGTCGCGAAGACAAGTGTGGCATGACATATTCACGGGGTGGTGTTACAGTGCACATGGGCTAGAGAGTGTCATAGCATATGCACTAGCTAGTGGAATACAACATAGAGGTGTGTGGCACTCAACAGGCAATGGTGGGTGTAACACAGCATTGGGCTCTGCCAGGAGCGCGCTGTGACTCTCAAGTGATGTTCGTCCCCTTTTCAGAGAGTAAAATATAAAGTATTACACATCCGGCAGTGGATGTGTGTTTTATTAACTGTGAGGGGGGTTTCTTGCATAGTTTTGGTCGAATTTTTGTCGAATCCCCTTTGAATGGCTTGGTGTGCATGTGTATTAAATGTGCCCGTCAATAGCTACCCATGTTTGTATAAATAAACGACAAGGGTGTCTACCGGGATTAGGCACGGTATGGCATCAGACATGTCAGAGCTTCACTAGTGGTGTAAATACATTCCACGTGGATTCATTGTATGCATAGTCGCCTTTTAATGAATATCACGCAAATCGTCATGGTGATAGGTACGTACGGTTTGTCCAGCATGTCCTAGGTGTGTCTATAAATATATATTTTTAAAAAAATAATAAAAAACAGTGGCCGGCGCTGGGGATTGGGGTCAAAAAAATATAATTAGGAGACAGGCCCTGGGCCAATAAATTAGAATAAGAAGGGGAACCACACAGCCCCCCTTCTTAAAAAATTAAAATAAATAAAAGACTGGCATTGTGCCGGAGGCCACGCCCCCTCCTTGCAGCA
The DNA here is from genome assembly GCF_964204655.1 of Triturus cristatus. Taxonomy (NCBI): domain Eukaryota; kingdom Metazoa; phylum Chordata; class Amphibia; order Caudata; family Salamandridae; genus Triturus; species Triturus cristatus. Next base: position 77,800,676 of record NC_140590.1, on the reverse strand, counting down.
CTCTGCAAACGCGCCCCCTGGCGAGTTGTAAGTTGGGGAATTTATTCCTCTTCAATATTGAGGGTCCCTGAGGGCCAACTAGCCCAACAGGCATCTCCAGTATGCACCAGGGAGCTGCACTGCAGACAGGTGTTCTGAGGCCAAGCCCCTTTTTACACCTCTCTGCAACGCAGCTCTGTGGCACTTACTGGAGGTACCTAGTGGTCTAGTTTGACCCTAGGGACCCTTAGGATTCAAGGGGACTTAATCTCTCAGCTTAGAACAGCCACAGGGCGCGTTTACACAGTGGTGAATGGAGGGGACGGGGCCTGAGGTGACGTGTGCAAACACGCACTATGGCACGTTTTAAATTGGGGATATAATTTCCCTTCAATACTGAGGGCCCCTGGGGGCTAACTAGCCCACCAAGTGCTTCCAGTAAGCGCAACTGAGCTGCATTGCAGAGAGGTGGTCCAGGCCGTGCCACTTTTTACACCTCTCTGCAACGCAGCTCTGTGGCACTTGCTGGAGGTACCTAGTGGGCTAGTTGGACCCTAGGGACCATCAGGATTCAAATGAACTTAATCTCCCAACTAAAAACGGACACAGGGCGTGTTTACACAGTGGTGAAGGGAGGGGACGGGGCCTGAGTTAACATGTGCAAAAACGCCCTGTTGCCTGTTTTAAGAGGTAGTTTTAATTCCCCTGCCCTATTATATACTAGGGGCTTACAGAGGAGGTCATGCTAATCACAGGGGGACCCCAACGCATAATGTTCCCTAGTGTATGTAGGTGTTTTCACTGTATTCTAAGTGTCTTTTAACATATCACTGGCTCTAGGACTGGTTAGTCAGACTCAGTTACCACCAGTATCCGTCTGAAAAAGCTCAGGGTACAGTATGATTTTGCAACAAGGCTTCTTTCTGCTCTTCTTTTTGTTCTTTCTGCACGTTATCCTTCTTCCTGCACTTTTCTTCGTCTTTGAGGACTTCTGTTGCTTCTTTCTGCACTTCTTTTTTTTCTTTCTGTGCATTTTTTCTTCTTTCTTCACATGTCCTATCTCTGTAAGCATAGTTAGAAATTAGCATTTAAAAAACCTTTGAAATTCACAGAAAAAACCATAGGTTGCAGGCACGTTATAGTTAGGAATTAGCATTTAAAAAACCTCAGAAATTCACTGAAAAAACCATAGGTTTCAGGGGTGTTATAGTTAGCTGGACTTTTCACTTGTACAAAACCATTGAAATTCCCCCGTTATAGTTAGTTCAGCTAACTATAACTCGCGCGCCCGCAATGCACTGCTGATGACGTCACATATTACATCACTCATGACATGGTCAGTGACATCACTGATAACATCACTGATGACATCTCAAATGACATCACTGATGACATCACTGATGACATCATCCTTATGATAGAGTGGCAGACCTCCTCTCACCCTAATATAACCTTTGATACGCACATTCAAAAATAGAGACTACAATTTTCAAAACAATGGACATACCAATACCAGTTACAACAACCTCTTCAGTAATTCTAAGATCCCCATACACATCCACTCATTCACCAACAGTCCTATACAGTCACTCATACATGTACTCACTCATCATATGTAGTCATAGACCTATACATCCTGTTACACAATGCCACTCATCCATAGAGTTACTCACACACATAGTCACTCATGCTAATAAAGAATCAAACATACATTTACTTGCATATACAGTTATACACACACCACCACACTTACTTCTACGGAAACGTACACATACTTAGTCTTTTAAACAATCACTTATAGAAACACATACTTATTCATACAAGAACTCTTTCAATCTCTCACTCTCACATATACTCACTTATATACCCCAATAGTGTCATATACTAGTTTAAAACATATGTAGTTACTCATAAAGACACTATTGAGACAATCATTCACTCACTAACACACCCATACACACACTCATTCACCCATACAGTCCTGCACACATGCTGTCTTCAACACATACAAACAGTGAGTCACTCATTCATGCACCTATGCACTACGTAATACCCCCCACCGAACCATGCAGACACTCAGACTGATACTCAAAAAACCAACTAATAACCTATATAGACACCCATGTAGCTACTCACCAACCCATGCAGCCACTTATACACAAAGTGAGAGACTGATACAGATATTTACATATTTAAACATTACTCACTAAGCCATGTATTCACTATGATACACTTAATCAGTCAGTTACACAATCAATTTTTCAAAAACAAATCATCCATTTAGACACTTATATACCCATTTATTCTTACATCGACCTTGAGATATACATATATAAAACATATTTAATTTTCTGAAAAACACACATTCACTCGATGATGTCATCAGTGATGTCATCAGTGATGTCATTTGAGATGTCATCAGTGATGTCATGAGTGATGTCACTGACCATGTCATGAGTAATGTAATATATGACGTCATCAGCAGTGCATTGCGGGCGCGCAATTTATAGTTAGCTGAACTAACTATAACGGGGGAATTTCATTGGTTTTGTACAAGTGAAAAGTCCAGCTAACTATAACACCCCTGAAACCTATGGTTTTTTCAGTGAATATATATATATATATGTATTACCTACTGGCGGTCGCCAGTAGATAGTTATAGTTAGGACCTAGTTACCATAGGAAAATCGTAACATTCTTTTCCCAATAACTTTGGCCCTGGATGACGAATCGTTGTGAAAGTTTCAAAACTGGTGGGGCGCTCTGGTCAGCTCCTATCGTAAAAGTTTCGGGGTGATTCGTCAAGCGGGGGCTGAGAAAAAGGGGGGTCCCAAAACGTGTTTTCTCCATTTTATTTCCCAAGGGAAATTTTGGAACAGGCTACAGCCCAAACTGCTGAATGGAATTACACCAAATTTTGCAAAATGGTAGCCCTTGTCTCAAAAAGAGACCTTTTTTTAAATGGTGTAAATCCATTCAGTAGTTCCTGAGAAAATCAAAAAATGGAGTTCAAAAAATCAATTTCCCATAGGAAAGTTTAGACACTGTTATAGCAAAAACTGCTGAACGGAATTACACCAAATTTGGCAAAAAGGTACTGCTTGGCTCAGAAAGCCTTTTAAAAAATGGTGTAAATCCGTTCAGTAGTTTTTGAGAAATTAAGAAATAAACATAGTGATATCTATGGCCACGGAGGATCCGCGCACCCTCCCGATCACGAGCTTCATGCTAATTGGCTGTCAATACTCCAAACCAGGAAGTGTTGGCAGCCATCTTGTGCCTCGGTAGAACCCGAGGCACAAGAAAAGAGAAAAACAAAGGCACAAAACAAGAAAAGGGGGCTGGGTAGAAACATCCTGACCCCCTAGGCCTGCTCAGGGGGTCCCACAAGGACCCGCAGTGCCAAAAAAAAATGAAGTGCCGGCTCCCGGGTGGGTCTGGTCCTGGGGGCATGTGAAAAAATGTGGGGGGGCCCCAATCCCCCAAACACTGCCCCAGGGACCACCACCCCCGGGGCTTTCTATCATTATTTGTGGGAGGGTCACAGCTCCCCGCAGCCCCGGGGACCGCCACCTCCGGGGCTTTTATTAAATATGTTGCTGGGGGCATTTAAAAAGAAGTATATATACCTGTGTGGGGGGGCTTGAGCCACCCCACACGCCCCGGAGGAACTCCACCTTCCTGGGGCTTTGCCAATGTAATGGGAGGGGGGCCACGCGGCCCCCCTCCTGGAGCCTGTAATGGCCCTGGGGACCACCATCCCCCAGGGCCATCTCCTGCAGTGTCCCGGCGAGCCCACCCCAGGGACACTGCTGTTTGCTATGGCAGAGCGGGAGCCTCGCGGCTCCTGCCCTGTCATAGCAAACTCTGGTTTGGTTTTTGGAAGAGAGAGCAGTCCAAAAACAAAACCAGATTGCTTTTCCACACAGGGAGCTGCGTCTTAGCAGCTCCCCATGTGGAAAAGCAATGCCAGCTCTTGCAGGAGGCGGGGAGCCGGCGGGACCGTGGGGGAATTGGGGACCCCCCCACGGCTTCAGGAGGATTCGCATACCCTCCCGATCACGAGCTTCATGCTAATTGGCTGTCAACACTCCAAACCAGGAAGTGTTGGCAGCCATCTTGTGCCTAGGTTGAACCCGAGGCACAGGAAAAGAGAAAAACAAAGGCACAAAACAAGAAAAGGGCACAGGGCGCATTTGTACAGTGGTGAAGGGAGGGGGCGGGGCCTGAAGTGACATGTGTGCAAACAGGCCCTGTGGCACGTTTTAAGGTGGGGAATTAATTCCCCTTCAATCCTGAGGGTCCCTGTGGGCCAACTAGCCCACCAGGAACTGCCAGTAAGCGCTGCAGGGCTGCGTTGCAGAGAGGTGTTATGTTATGTTATGTTAAAAGGTTTTATAGAGCGCGACAGGTGCCTCAGCTAAGAGGCGTCCTGGCGCTAAGCAACAAAAGGCCTACAAGGAAGGAAACAAAAATGTCTTAATGGCTTTCCTAAAGTGAAGATAATTAGCAAGCCCACGAATGTGGCCCGGCAAAGAGTTCCACAAAATGGCAGCTCTATTACGAAAAGAGCGCCCACCTGCACAGACTCTTCTCACCCGGGGGATCACTACCAAACATTGTCCCATGGATCGAAGTGATCGTGTAGGAGTATAAGGTAAAAGAAGGTCAGACAGAATTTGTGGGGATGCCAATTCCAGAATTTTAAAGGCAATACACAATGCCTTAAACTCAATTCGCCTGGCTACAGGCAACCAATGGAGGCAACGAATAGCGCTTGTCACTGAACAAGTTCTGCGCAAGCCCAAAAGAGATCTTGCGGCCGCGTTCTGGACTCTCTGTAGCCTCTGTATTTCGGATTTATTAGCTCCCAAATACAGCGAGCAAGCATAATCGAGCCTAGACAAGATCAGGGCCTGAATAATGACCTGCCTGGTCATAGCATCAAAAAAGGCCAGAATAGATTTGAGCCCGCGCAACAAACACATACAAGTTCCTGCCACTTTTTTGTCTGAATCTGAAAATTAAGTGAGTTGTCCATCCATACCTCCAGGTTCTTCACTACAGGCTTAGGGATGGGAGCCGAACCTAAGCTCTTGGGCCACCACAGCTCACTCCAACAGTCATGGTTCCCTCCCACCAGCAACACCTCTGACTTGTTGGTATTCAGTTGAAGGCAGTTGGCGGTCATCCACTCGGCGATCGAAATTTCCTGGCGTCCTGCTCGGGGTCCCTCGAGAGACCCACCACCAACTGAGTGTCGTCGGCATAAGAGACCATGGTCAGCCCTCTGCTCCTGGCAACATCTGCCAGAGGTTGAACATAGATAATAAAGAGCAGAGGGCTCAGGGGCGAGCATTGTGGGACCCCTTGGCCAATAGGGAAGGTACCCAAGGCAAAAGGGGAGGGCAACCACCTGAAACGTCCTATCAGCAAGAAAGAAGGACAGCCACTTAAGAGCTAAACCAGTGACTCCAGCCTCAGATAAACGATTCAGCAAAATGACATGAGACACAGTGTCAAACGCGGCGCTGAGATCCAAATGGATCAGTGCCGACGTCTGCCGTGCGTCTAAGGCCATCCACAGATTTTCAATCATGGCCAGAAACGCTGACTCAGTGCTGTGGCCAGGCTGGAAACCGTTTTGAGAGGGGTCAAACCTCTGATTTACAGTAAATAAATCCAGAAGAAGGGAATTGATATAGGCCTCAGTGATCTTTGCAGTCCAAGGTAACAGGGAAATGGGACGAAAACTTTCAGGTTTATGGGGGTCTAGGGAAGGTTTCTTGAGCAGTGGTAGTACCCTGGCCTGCTTCCAGGCCCTGGGCACAACCGCTGCGCTCAAGGACCCGTTGATCACCATTTACAAAGGGTGTATGATAGTAGGTAGTATTTTTTTTAATTGGTCAGGCTTCAAAGGGTCAGCAGGAGAGCCCGACTTTACCTTGGAGCAAAGTGTCAGTAAATCCTCATGTGTTATGGGGGGAAAAACTTCAAGGACACCATCAATGGGGTCGCAAGAGGTCTCGGGAGGGCCTATAAAAACCATAGGAAAGCTTTTATAATTATCCTCGACCTTCTTGACAAAAAAATTGTCCAGTTCTTCACATTGCAAGTCGGGAGTAATCACTGAACTTGCAGCATCCTTCTGAGTTTTAAGCTTCGTCACTATAGAAAAAATAATCTTGGCCGGATTGGAACTCCCCCTGATCTGCTCGGTGTAAAATGTGACACGCTCAACATGGAGGGCCCTATGGTGTCGCTTAATGGCAGCGTGGTAGAGAGCCTTGGAAGAAGGGGCGTGGCCTTAGGCCACCTCTCTGCACCGCAGCCCTGTGGCGCTAACTGGAGGTACCTGGTGGGCTAGTTGAATATATATATATATATATACATATAAATACATATATTTATATACATATATTCATATATATATAAATATATATATATATGTATATATATATATATATTCACTGAAAAAAACATAGGTTTCAGGCATGTCATAGTTATCAGTGATGTAATCAGTGATGTCATCAGTGATGTCACTGACCATGTCATGAGTGATGTAATATGTGACGTCATCAGCAGTGCATTGCGGGGGCGCGAGTTATAGTTAGCTGAACTAACTATAACAAGGGAATTTCTATGGTTTTTTATGAGTGAAATGTTTAAATAACTATAACGTTCCCTAAAACCTATGGTTTTTTTCTGTGAATTTCTAAGGTTTTTTAAATGCTAATTTCTAACTATAACGTGCCTGAAACCTATGGTTTTTTCAGTGAATTTCAAAGGTTTTTTAAATGCTAATTTCTAACTATAACGTGCCTGAAACCTATGGTTTCTTCAGTGAATTTCAAAGGTTTTTTAAATGCTAGTTTCTAACTATGCCTACAGAGGTAGAACATGTGATGAAAGAAGAAACAGCGCACAGAAAGAAAAAAGAAATGAAGAAAGAAGCAACAGGAGTCCACAAAGACGAAGAAAATTGCAGGAAGAAGCAAGACGTGCAGAAAGAACCAACAGAGGAGCAGAAAGAGGCATTGTTGCAAAATCATCCTCTGCCCACAACATTTTCAGACGGGTACTGGTGGAAACTGACTCTGACTAACCAGGCCTAGAGCCAGTGCTATGCTAAAAGACACTTAGAATGCAGTGAAAACACCTACATACACTAGGGAACACTATGCGTTGGGGTACCCCAGTGATTAACATGACCTCCTCTGAAAGACCCTAGTACATAATAGGGCAGGGGGATTAAAACTACCTCTTAAAACTCACCACGGGGCGCATTTGCACACTGGTGAAGGGAGGGGTGCCTGAGGTGACATATGTGCAAACACGCCCTGTGGCCGTTTTAAGCTGGGGGATAAAGTCCCCTTTAATCCTGAGGGTCCCTGGGGTCCAACTAGCCCACCAGGTACCTCCAGTAAATGCCACAGAGCTGCGTTGCAGAGTGGTGTAAAAAGGGGCATGCCTGGACCACCTCTGCAATGCTGCGCAGTGGCGCTTACTGGAAGCACCTGGTAGGCTAGTTGTCCCCCAGAACCCTCAGGATTGAAAGGGAATTAATTCCCCAACTTAAAATGCGCCACAGGGTGTGTTTGCACACGTCACCTCAGGCCCCGTCACCTTCCTTCACCACTGTGTAAACACTACCTGTGGTCGTTTTAAGTTGGGAGATTAAGTCCCCTTGAATCCTGAGGGTCTCTGGGGTTCAACTAGCCAATTAGGTACCTCCAGTAAGCGTAAAACCAGTGTTTGCTGTGACAGGGCAGGAGCAAACAGCAGAGTCCCGTGGGTGGGCACCCCGAGACACTGCAGGAGCCGGCCCTGGGGGGGTGGCGGTCCCCAGGGTCATCAGAGGCTCCAGGAGGGGGGCTGTGTGGCCCCCCTCCCAATCTGTACACAGCCCCTGGGAGGTGGTGATCCCCGGGGCTCGGGGGTCCTTAACGGACCCCTTAATTTACATATTAGTGCCCCGGGGAGGTGGCGGTCCCCAGGGCATGTGGGGGGCTCAAGCTCCCCACACAGGTTTTTTTTTTAAAAGAAGCCCCGGGGGTGGCGTCCCTGGGGCTGCGGGGGGTAGAGTACCCCCCACAAATAATTAATCAAAGCCCCGGGGGGTGAAGGTCCCTGGGGCTTGGGGGGCCTTTGAGGCCCCGCATACATTAAAAAAAGAAGCCCCGGGCGGTGGCGGTCACCAGGGTGCGGGGGGCTGTGTGACCCCCGCAAATATTCATAGAAAGCCCTGGGGGGTGGTGGTCCCTGGGGCTGCGGGGGTCCCCCTGGGCCCCTGCAATTATTTTTTTTACAGTGCCCCTGGGACTTGGCCCACCCGGGGGCTAAATATTAATTAAGCGCGAGAGCCGGCACTTTGTTTTTTAAAACTTTTCGGCCGGATCCGCGGATCCTCTGCGCATCCTGTGATTTAACAAAAATATATATTTTTTTAGGGCCCTGAGGGTCCTTGTAGGACCCCCTGAGCAGGCCTAGGGGGTCAGGGTGTTTCTACCCTGCCCCCTTTTCCTGTTTTCCTGTTTTGCGCATTTGTTTTTCTGTTTTCTTGTGCCTCGGTTCTATGGTGTAAGCCTATAATAAAATGAGGCTAAGTCAGATGTGTCATAACCAGAAAAATAATAAAACTTCTGTGCAAATGATTTTGAACTACCCTTTCGCTAGTGTAGGGCAATGCTCCCAATGAGTAAAGTTGAAAACTTCACGAGATGTACTAGCCTTGCTGAAATTTTCACAAAGGACAAATCTCTTTGTTCACAGTGTGATGATGCACGTGGTTTCAGAACCAAGCTCACTGTGTGTACTGCAGAGCGTTCTGGGACAAAGTGTCCATTCAGGAGAAGGAAGAACACGTCACAAAACCAATCGAGACAATTAGTAAAAGCACTGCAACAGTAAACCCAAGGAAAAACAAAGTATTTTCGTTTCTTACGATTGAAAACGTTCAACTTTAGTTTGAACATCAGGGGTTGTGGGGACTATGAAAAGTCTGATGAGTCAAAGGAAAAGTCATCAAAATCAATCAAGTATCGAGACACCATCTGGTCTATCTTGGGCAGCTCAGCAGACTGAATTGAAATCTGTGTTTCTGAATTTTTAGACTACACAGTAGTTGTATTTTTGAAACAGGTAGAAGGCATACTTCACTGTTGTTCATTGTCGTTTCATGTTGTACAGAACAGGCTTCATTTGCAAGTAAAGCTTCCATCTGAACCTCTGTGTGGCAGTGAGAGGAGATTGATAGCTACCAGGAGTCCATGCAGCTTACAGTTGAGGATTGGCCTCATAGTATGGTTTGATCAGATTAATTGACACAAACGTTTTGTCTCTGCGTCCAGCAAGAAGCTGCGGAAATATGGCGCGTGCACCTTCAACAGACAAGATGGGCACAGGTGATCTGAAAGATGATCCAAACTCATTTTTGTCCACAATCATTTCTCTGATCGGATCCTAGATCTTCAAAATCCAGTCGATTCTTGTCTTAACAACCTTTATTTCTCAAATTGCAGTGCGTTTTACTTGGATGTTGCTTTGTCCGTCCCAAAATTCATTCAATTCTTTTAAAACAGCCAAATGTTCTTTGATGTCAAAGGGTGTTTTAACCACCACTGTGCTGGCACTTTTGACATCTGCGACTCCCATCTTAACCCCAAACAGGATCTCATAAGGAGTCTGACCACCAAGGACCTTTCTTGGCATGTTGTTCAAAGCCCTCTGGACCACATATAGGTGATGAATCCAACTGCAAACCTTGCTGTTAAAGACTGATTTAAATCCCAGTTTGTACTCTCCATAACCGCGTTTTCCTTGGGATGGTATGGAGATGGGAAATGCAGAGTCACACCCACATTTTATGGTGTCTTTGTAAACCCGAGAGCTAAATGCCAGACCCAGGTCGGGATGTAATGTGTCAACTGCATATGTCCTGATAAAGATTTGCAGATACTTTATAATATTTTGGGCATCAGCCAATCATTGTGGCCATACCCACAGGAATTGAGAGCAGGAATCCACTGCCACCAAGATGTACTTGTCAGCCTCATCCAATGATAGGGGGATGTAGTGGTCCAAATATACACAAGCCAAAGGCATGTTAGAAATAAAAAGAGGTGTCTGGGGTGGGTGCACTACAATGGCACTTCTCATCTGCTGACAGATGTCACATCTCAGGACAAAGTCTGTGGTCTGTTTGAAAAGCCCAGCCAACAGCAGCGTTGCTGTAATCGAGAAATCATAGCAGCCCCCCCTGCATGTGACGAAGCCATACCCTCATGTGTTGGCAGTAATAGTCTTAGTCTGCTATTACTATTTGGTATTACTCTGTCCCCCACTCCTGGAATCTGAGCATACATTATGTTTTTTGCATCTAACTTGTAGAAGTACTTCAGTAGACAGCCTTTCGGCAAGTGTGTGTCATTGCACACAGCATTGATGGCCTGCCTCTGTCTATTCTCATGCTGGAAGGAGTTATCACAGTAATTGTGGCAGTGCAAGCCATTGCCTTTGCTGCCTCATTGGCCAATGAATTCCCTACAACGTGCACACCAATACATTGGTGACTCAACTTTTGAATGCCATGAGACTGTGGCAAGCATTCTTTCAGCTTTGCCACTTGTTCCCAAAGCAACACGTGCTTCACTGAGCAGCCTTTTGAATCCTTATGACATTATTATGTTATGTTATGTTTGAATCCATTCTGCCTACAATAATGAAAATACTCATCATATGACTGCACACAGTAATACAAATCACACACACAGATTGTAGGAAATCCGGCATCTTTATTCGGTAGTGCTTGTACTGGAGCATTAAGTTCTGCAAGCTGTGTCATGGATTCACAGAGTGACTACATTTAGGTTTTCTTAGGACGGAAGGTTACAACATGCATATGCCCTTTTACGACCTACAGAAATATTGACGCAAAATTATTGAAATCAAGAATATCGACATCCTATCTACATTATGGTAAGTACAAAAATATCAGAAAAAAAATATTGATGTCAAAAATAATATCGTTGTGAAAAATATTTTTTTTTTAAGTTACAAAAATAATGTAAAATAAAGTAAATAATACATATAAATAAAATAAACATAGTTAAACATATTTAAAAATGTTTAAAAATTATAAGTAATATATAATGTAAAAATAAATTAAACATATACATATAAAATATAATATATATACTTACGTAATAATATTTTTTAATTATTATTTTAAAAACTTACAAATTGTTTATGAATATCTTATAAATTACAAATACATCTATACAAAATAAACAGTAATATACATAAAATTAAATAAATATATATAACAAATTAAAAAAATTACAATAATTTTTAATCTTTTTAAAATTAATTATATACTACATTAACTAAAATAATGCAAAAATCATTAGACAGCGGAGGGAATAAAATTACTATTCCAACTCCAAACAGTCCAACAGTAGGGAAAATGTTGGATAGTTTAAGGGTAAAACTTACCATTCCCACTCCAGTGAGTGCAACAGTAGGGAAGGTGTTGAATAATGTAGGGGTCAAAATTACTATTCCCACTCCAGTGAGTGCAACAGTAGGGAAAGTGTTGGATAGTGTTAGGGTTAAAATTACTATTCGAACTCCAGTGAATGTAACAGTGTGGGAAACGTGGGATAGTATAGGGATTAAATTAACATACTTATTAATTAAATAGTTTCTGTAAAATAAATAAAAACTCAAAAATTAAATAATTAACCAACAAATTAATAATAAATACCAATAAAATTAAATTAATATTTACTTAAGTAACATTAGTTATTTCAAGTTATTTTATTATCAATTAATCATTTAATAACAATTATTTACCAATGAAAAATGAATGAACAATACATTAATATTCAATACCAATTAATAAAAATTACAATGTACTTAATTATAATAAATATCTTCCCACCCTATTCCCCTATAAACCCACAACATTAATTTAATTATCAATTAATCAATTAATAAAAATCAATTAATAATTAACAATAAATTAATCAACGATAACAATACATAAAAAATACATTAATTATAATTAGTATAATTATACATTAATCAATTAATAAGAATTAATTATCAATTCATAATTGATTAGCAATAAATTAATAATCAATAACAATGAATAAAAACCATTAATTAATTAATTATAATTAAATTACTTCCCACCCTATTCCCCTATAAACCCATAACCCACTCTGATACTAAAACGCAAAATTTACTTTAAAAAAATTTACTAATTTCTAAACATGTAATACATATATTTAAAAACGATTAAAAAACATTAGAAAATGTTTTAAACACATACATATAAAATACACACTAAAATACATAACACTAATATGAATATCGATATTATTAACAACAATATTTTTGCTAACGATATTACTTACTTTGATATTTCTTACTTACCTTAAGGTCGATATTCTGGTCACCGATATTCTTGACATCGATATTCTGTCCCTAAGATATTTAAAACTCGATATTACTTTAGGTCGATAATAAAAACTCGATATTATGTCTGCCTACCCCCTTTTACAACACCGTTTGTAGCTGAATATTGCTGTTTTGTCCCCAGGGCAATTGTACAGAAAAATCAGTGTAAATTATGTAGTCAGAGTGATCTAGAGGCATTATTATGTTATTTAAAGGACCTTCTTGCTAGTACTGCAGCAATGTTTGTGTTTGTAATGTAGAGTCAAATCTGCAATCCAATTGTGTTGCAGTCAGGGAGTTTGCCCATTGTAGCCATCTCGGATGCGAACTTTTGCATTCGGTATGCTAGCTCTTGCAACCCCCTCCAAAGTTGATAACAGTGTCATGACAATAACTCGTTTACTTTGCACGCTCTCTCACTACAACAGTCTGGACTGCTGTCAGAATTTTTCTGTCGGTGCAAACCGCATTTCAGTTCGACACGTACTCGGGTGTACATACACGGGGGGGTTCGACACGTACTCGGGTGTACATACACGGGGGGTTCGACACGTACTCGGGTGTACATACACGGGGGGTTCGACACGTACGGTTCGACACGTACTCGGGTGTACATACACGGGGGGGTTCGACACGTACTCGGGTGTACATACATGGGGGGGTTCGACACGTACGGTTCGACACGTACTCGGGTGTACATACACGGGGGGTTCGACACGTACGGTTCGACACTTATATGTTACACCTGTGGCGCTCATTGCTGAACAGTATGGGGTTGAGGTAGTAACATATGCCGATGATACTCAGTTGGTTGTTGCTCTGACCCTGCCAGCTGAGCAGGCTGCTAGAAAGTTTACATCCTGTCTTCAAGACCTTTCAGTCTGGATGGCCAGCAATTGCCTCCGCCTAAACGGTGACAAGACAGAGGTACTTATCTTCGGCAGATCTCCCTCAGTTTGGACCTCGGCCTGGTGGCCGCAGGCCTTGGGACCTCTGCCGATCCCAAGGGATCAGGTGAAGAATTTAGGCTTTTGGATTGATTCAAAACTGACTTTTGACTACCACTCCCGATGTGTCTCTGGCACCTGCTTTGCTATCCTTCGTAAATTGAGAAAGACGCTCGATTTGCTCCCGGAATCTGCTAGGAAGACCTTGGTACATGCCCTAGTCACCTCGAGGTTGGACTATGGGAATGTCCTTTATCTGGGAGCAAATGCAAGCTGCCATCGAAGACTCCAGACTATCCAAAATGCCGCCGCTCGCTTGGTACTCCGGCTACCAAGAAGAGCTCCTTCGAAAAAAGCATTGGAGAAATTACACTGGCTTCCTATTAAGGAACGTGTTGATTTCAAGGCCCTATGCATTGCCCACAGGATAGTTCAGGGGAAATGCCCGGGCTTCTTGCGCAACCTGCTCCTTCCTTATATTCCTGCTCGACAGTGCGCTCCCTTGATGCTGGACTCCTCTCGATCCCCAGAATAAAGAAGGCTAGGATGGGAGGGAGATCGTTCCGCTCCTTAACTGCCCGTAGATGGAACACCCTCCCCCCCCGACTACGGGCAGAATGATCAGAACTGATTTTTCGGAAGGAGCTGAAGACGCTTCTCTTCCCCAAGGGCTAACCATCTGCCTTTTGGTTTTGCTGAGTAGGTGCTGCTGCAATCCTTGATAGCGCGGGGACACACTGGTAAGTGTAACCAGGCGCTCTACAAACTCAGAAATAATAATAATAATAATAATTACAAATTGTGTAAGCTTTCTGTATATTGTTACTAGGTTCTTGTATAATCCTCGTATCTGGTCTGCGGTCAGATGATCAACATTGGGATGTGGTGTGTAACCGGCTAAGACTGGTCATGTTGCCCCCTCATTGCTGAGTTAGCCCAGTCTCACTTCTTGTATACAACAGGGGAAGGGCACCTTTAAACCAATTGGTATGTTCTTGGTATGTTAAAGTAACTTCTAGCTTCTCATATGCAGTATATTCTACAGGTATTTCACCTACTTCATATTAGTGAAATAGCCGTGTAGCATCCTCTGCAGCAGGGAATTGGACCCAAGATTAAAATACCTCTGTCCTAAATGCTTTGTGTGCCTCTACCATAAAGGTAATCTCCACACCCTCTAGGGTGAGGGCATGTTGTAGCAGTTTTTTAGTGACTGCGTGCCTGCAGTTTTCAGAAATATTTTGTGCCATGGTATTTTAAGAAATGGATAATAATATTCGACTAACATAGTGGGAACGATATCCTTTCAAGCTTGAATTTACCAACAGCCAATACATAGGGTAACCTCCTCAGCGGAGGAGAATGCTCCCTAACACCACGGACGTCTCTGGTTTTAAAAGGTTATAGGGATCGTTGAGGAATCATGATTGAACTACTCAGTCGATCCATACAAAATACAAAACAAACCAATACTGGTGATGCCACGTTATGTAGTTTCTACAAATAGGTAGAAAATGCAAGTATGACAAAAACCTAGGAAGGTGCCAGAATGTTTACATGCACCCCCATAGGATATTGTAGTGGAGACGGAGTTCCATGTACACACATTGCTATGTTAGCATAAGCGTCTTAAATGTAAAATGCCATCTTGTCACTTTTGCTGCTTTTGCACATGACGCTGCAGGTAGCTGTTATTATGCGTAAAAATGCTTGCTTACTTTTTCTTCACATAAGAACGCTCTGTTGTTCACATCCCTAGACGTGCACCGCGACCTTAGTCTGAACACTGTGTGCAGAAGCCGTCAAGGTCAAATAACAATGTATGCTTTTGAATTCATGTTGATCGGCCCATGCTCTAGCCATAACACGCACACAGCTGCAAATATCTGAAACTCGGGTGCCTTTAATATTGCATTTTGCATGCATGATTCAGACACTTTGGAGAAGACCTTTTCCAGACATAGAGCAGAGATGATCCTGTGATGTGATTCACCTAAGCTGATATTTATGGTATGGGGTTCCCCATTCAAACCTAGAGACCTTCTATTAGTTTCAAAGTACTAGCTTTTTTGTGAAGGGAAGGTGGCTTTATTCCACTATCATTTATAACATGATTTCCCCCTTCATTTTCTATGGTATTGTAACAATGCTGATGATTTTATTTTTAATCATTTGTCTGCTTATGTTAGCCAAAAGTACTGCATCTTAGAGCACGTAGTTAAAAATAACATTTTAAACTTTACTGTGTCTCTGATTACTCTTGTTGTGGACTGATATGAAAATAATATCGAAAAGGTGTTTCTGATTCCCACCATTCCTGAGAGTACTCTAAGCTGCTTTTTCTGGGTTGTCTAATCATTGGTAGCTTCGAGATGATACGGTGAACGAATAAGACACTGATGCTAGTCGGATAGGGGTTCTGGGTACTGAGGTGAGTTTTTGGTACACCACAATTCACTGAGGTCCTGGTTTCCTGCGCATAGTTCTGTGCATGAGCAGAATCTCTGCAACAATATGTTGTCCCTTGGACCAGCTAGCTCACAGTACCACTGTTAGCCCCCCTAAACCTTTACAGTGAGCAAACAGTTCAGGCAACCACTGAACATGACAACTCTGTTTCCTCAAGAACAGTAGAGATAGACTTAGAACTTTTCGATCAATCACTTGTGCTCTATTTTGCTTAGAGAAATATACAAAGGGAAGTTTTCAATATTTATTGAGCAGTAGTGATTCTCACATATAAAATATGAGCTGCGATGATTAATAGACAGAAGCAGAAAAAGTTTATAATGAGGGTCAACAAAATGAATAAAAACAAAGAGTTCCAGTGTCTTGTTGAGACAGCTTTCATATGCATATATATAAAAGATAATAGCAATCAAACGTAATCCTATGATGCTCACTCTAACATATGTGTCTAGGGTGTAAATGAATGGTCTGCCAAGAAACCCCCTTCTGGATGATGTAACTCATTTACCTATTGGTCAACAGTGTAGGACCCTGTCTTAGTCTCGAACTGGACACCACTCACGGAGATGTCAGTCAGCTGATAGGCGAGAGAATCAGCATGCAGCTGCCCCTCAAAGTCAGCAGAAGTGCCTCCTCTGATTATGTTAGGAAACAAAAGGCTTTATAGAGAAATTGGCATCCTTGCCCCAAACTAAGTTTGCGATTAGGCTACCATTGTTTGTGTTCTACAGATAACTGCGTCACCATATGGATGTAGTAATAAACACATTTGTATGGCGCATGTGAGGGCCTTATACCTAATGCCAAGGCAGTGTGATAGTGTTCTCACAAAGTGTTCTGTGTCAGCAAGATCGGTGCTTCCAAATGTGTGTCAAAAGTCGATGTGGCAAAGGGAAGGCAACTTTAAGGAAGGATTGTGTACATTTAAGAGTGGCACTGATTCCTACCGGGCCTAACTTTGGCATATGACACTACCTTTCTAAATAGTTCACATCTGCGAAATGCCATTGGTTGAGATCAACAGCTGAAGGCAGTGCCTAAAGCCAGCTGAACCACAGCAGCCAATGTCTAAAAGTGTCTGTCTGAAAGCCCTTTTCTGTCTCTATATGTCTTTACATGTGTGTGTGTGTATACACATGTTTTTTGTGTTGTGCGTTGTTTTTGAATGAGTTACACAATATAATGAGAGCTCAGCTTGGCATTAGTGGATAAACAGGTCATCCTGGGATTTTAAAGAAGTAGAACTAAAGTTCATGCTAGTAGAGGGTAAAAGGTAGCTGTACATAATGTGGGGAGAGCTCAGCTTGGTATTCATAGGGGAGAACAACACTTTGCCTTAGTCGAGGCTAGCTCAGCTTGGTGTTAGTTGGCAGTGAGAGCAGAGCTTGAGGTTACCAGTGGAAGAGCTCAGTTTTGTGTTAGTTGCAGGAGGGCAGAGCTTGGTGTTAATAGGTAGGAACCTCAGCTTGGTGCTACCAATGTGAGAGCTAGGCTTGGTATTAGATGGAGGACGTTGATAGGGGGAGAGTTCATCTTGTAATTAGATGCAAAATGATGCAGCTTATTTTTAATAAGGGGTTAGTTCAGCTTAGTGTCAATAGGGGCGGAACAGAGCTTAGGGTAAGTGGGGGATAAAACAGCCTGGTGTAGGATGCAGGAGGGAACAGCTTATTGTTAATAGGGTATAGCTCAGATTAGTGTTAGTAGGGGAACATCTCAGTTTTTTACTAATGGGGGGTAGCTCAGCTTGCTGTTAATAGAAATAGAGCTCACATTGGTGCTAATAGGGGAAAACTCAGCTTGTGTTAGTAGTGATAAAGTACAGGTTTGTTGGAGAAGAGCTCAGACTGCTGAAAGTTCTATGCAGCACTTCGGTGCCTTTTTTGTTCGCTCGCACTATAAAGACATTGACATGCAGACATACCATTTAGTAGGAGAAAAGCACAGCTTGTTAATACGGGAAGGGTCAGCTTGTTGTTGGTAGTAATGGAATGTTGAGCTTGTTATTATTGTAGGAGAGTAAGCATCTGGATGTTAGCTCTGGAAAAGTTTGCTTTGGTTGAATCAGAGAGGGTTTGATTTCAATAATCGGGAGTGTACAAATCAGCTCATCCTTGAGTTAGAGATGGAGACTCAGCTTGGAGATACCTCAAGCTAGCTGCAGTGAATTACAGAAATCACCTTGGTATTAATAGGAACGACTTCAGCTTGTTGTTAGCAGCTTGATTGAGCAAGATAAGGTTTTTGTGCCATTCCTGCTTTGTTTATGGTCTAAAACCAAAGTTCGGTAGATGAATCATACCGTAAAGGAAATAACAGTTTGATGACCCACCTTTAAGACATATACCTTTTAGTAAGGAATTAAAAAAAAGACACAAAAGTAAAGCTATACATGTAACCCAGGGCCAGATGCAGAACCCTTTTTTGCAGCTGCAAACGAGAGATCGGCCCGTTTGCGACGGCAGAAAATGTTTCAGGCATGTACAAATGCTATTTTGCAAGTCACTGACTCACAAAATAGCATTTGCGACTCTCGCTATTAGGAAGGTGCGTCCGTTCCTAATAGCGAGTCACCATGCCATGTACTGTTGTTTTGCAACAGCATTTGCGGCTGCAAAACACTCGCAGTTCACCACCTACTACAAGTAGGTGATAATCCACTCACAAACAGGAAGGGGCCCCCGGGGGACCACTTCCCCTTTGTGAATGGGTGCGTAAATATTTTTTAAGGGCAGGCAGTGGTCCCAGAGACCACTGCCAGCCCTGAAAAATGAGACTGAAAAGTTTCATTTTTCTTTTTTAAATGCATCCTGTTTTCCTTTAAGGAAAATGGGCTGCATTTAAAAACAGCTTTATTTAAAAGTAGTCCCAGACATGGTGGTCTGATGAAACCAGCAGGCCACCATCCCTGAGAGTGCTAACCATTCCCAATGGGGTCGCAAATTGCGACAGCCTCATTAATATTCATGAAGCATGCAATTTGCAACCCTATTGGGAAACGCAAACAGTGTCTGATACACTGTTGTACATTAAGTTTAGTGAGTCGCAAATTGTGAGTCACAATTTTGCACAATCTGCGACTCGCTAAACTTAATGGTCATACATCTGGCCCCCAGAGTCTGTCATACACATAGCTCAGTAAACATCACTTTATGAACTCACCTACTGCTATGAAAACCAAGAAGAGGCTGGCACCGGCAGCGAAGAACCTCATGATGACAAAGAGGATGGAGTTGGCTGTGCAGACCTTGTGACTTGAGCTCTTTCTGCTCTAGATTCTCTTCTGCAGGGTCTAATAGGCAGCTCTCCTTTTCTCAGGGTTTGAGGAGGTCACATGACTCAGCAATGTTGATCTGGTTGGTCACACTTGGCTTTCTTAACTCCCCCTCTTCTTCCTCCACCTCATCCTGCTGACCTGATGTGTCAAGGAGAAGGACTCAAGAGATGAGTGGTCCTGCATTTAAATGTAGATGGCTTAGCTCCTCATATCCCCTGGATCAATCATTTCTCCCACTAATGTTCAAAATGAAAGACTCTTAAAAAGTGTCTTGAATCTGAGACTATCATAAACCCTCTTAAAAAGTGAACAGTTCTTCTCCAGGTCCCACGGTTACAGAAGCTCTGATAGGCTGTGCAGCGACGGCCACTGTGTTCTGCTTTCATAAAAGAATGAGTCCCCATGGAAGGTTTAGTCCATTTGCATAAGTGTCAGGGTCAATCAAATGTTGCCAATTGGCTGTGGCTCCTGTGGGAACAGCTTTGAAGCAATGACACTTCTCATTCGACTCCCTGCCTCTAGGAAGCCTCTCTGGATTATGCATGTTTAATAATTAATTGGGATACATTTACATTCTGCCAACCAGGAAATGGTGTCATAAAAAGCTCAGTCATGAAACTCCCTTTCGATATGCCTTTTTGACATTGGAACGGTTTGCTCTGGTACGAGCTGCCCTCATACCATGTACACTGTACAGCACAGAGTGTTTATGCAAATGGGTAGTAACTCTGTACAAAAATAGGGACACGCATATCTGTAAATAATATTTTGCTTTTGAAACACCATCGATCCATTAACAAAAAAACATGTTTTCAGCTGTTTTCTTTTAACTGGGTGCCACTTTCTTGTTATCATAAAGTAGCGACCTAAGACTTTGACCAAGCTTCTTAGATCACCAGCAATTCAAACAGTATCCCCTGGTTAACTTACTTTTATCCATCTAACAGATGTCTGCTAAAGTTCTACATCCTTCTTTGATAATGTGTTAAATCAGAGTGTCAAGATTAAAAGCATGCATATTTAAAAGAGGTGAAAATGTGCTTCTTTATCTGCTTGTCCAGTGACAAGAGAATGTAAACCAGTGCTCAAATCAGCAGCTCTAGAAAATAAGCATTTTAAATGCAATAGGTAGAATGTTTACACCAAATAGGCCAATTTGGGATAGAGGGTTCATTAACTTGTGGGGGTTGGGACGGGTAACTGGGTATGCCTTGCCAGGATAGTGACACAAACTTTACATGAACTAGAGCCTCTGTAAAGGTATGATGGAAACGCAAACTGGTACGTGGGACTCTCCCCTCCAACATGCTGCTGGGCATTTTGTTGGCAGGGTCTGAGACTGACAGGCAAGGGCATCAAGGGGCTGTATTAAGCAACAGGGTCAGTTGCAGGGTGAACTGAGTAAGTTGTCACTCTGCGAAAGGGTGTGGTGGCGCCACAGTGGGAACAATTCATATAATTTCCAAACCAGATCAGGAGTGCATACTTGTGCACAACAGCACATGCGTTAGTATTATCAGTTGCCCTTGGTAGAAACTTATTTGGGAGCCCCTGTTTGGAACAGCTTTGAATTTGATACAGTCCAGCTCTTTCATGCCCACTTTGGGAAGAGTTACTGACAGTGCATGGGCATACTCTTCCAATTTCTAAATGTGTTTCCATACAATATTCGGGGACGGTGACATGTTTGCAATACGGTAACACAGCAGCAGCTCACTAATAGTAATACAAATAATAGGTGGCTCTACCAACTAGCATATAGGAGGTTCTGCTTTGATCTAAAAGGAACCTTTTAGTGATGTCGTAAGGGTGGTACACATGGCCCAAGCGGCGCATGGTGAAACTTTGCAGGGAGGCATACTGGGCTCGGGAATTGGAGCGCTGTGGGTCGGTAGTGCGACCGTTGGTGTTAGTTTTGCTCTCACAGGTTGAGAAGAATAAAAAGAGACTTGTACTTGGTTGGCGCGAATTTGATAAGGGATTGTGTTCTTCGCAAGCACATGTGCCACATGTTTTAGTAAAAGACAAAATATCTACTTTCTACTACTCGACTCTTATCTCCGTAGAAAGTCTTGCATTGGCTCTTTGGGCCGAGCAAAGCATTTATGTAAGAAATAACCAATGTATGGATGAATAATTGAATAAAGGTTGAATCCCTGATGCCTGTGATTGAACTAAGTCTTCAGCCTCTCCTAGGCATCCTCTTCCGTGTACTGGCAATTACCCCCATGAACTGTATCCCGTATTAAGGGGTGTAAAAATGATCTTCTTGTTCCCACTGTTACAACATTGAGAATGCGAAGCAAGAGGGTTGTTCTGGGAGGCCTCTGCTGCATTCTTTCACTTTCTTCTTATTCCGTCTTAAATAGGAAATGTTTGTGAAACGCAGGCTCGGTTTCCAGGTCCAAGTGCACTGAATGCCTGCCTTTCTTCCCCATCGAAGTCAGCTATATTGTATTTTTGGTTGGTGGCACCTGATGTGGTATGATTTTGAGATGTACAATTACAAATCTTACCTGTCTGGGCTCTGCCTCTGGCCACCCACAGAAAAGGATAGATGTGTGGGAAGAAGCTCCTGAGCGGTGCAAGGATGCGTTTATGAAGGAAGGTATGTCTCAAAATGCTCGTTGGGTGGGAGGTCCTCGCCGCACGTGAGACACCTACACATTGAGGCCACATAAAGAAAGAACAATTAGTCAGTCGTACACTGGAGCGCAGGAAAAAGTGCTTTTGAATGATACTGCTGCTTTGCATTCGCATCTTTACAGCTGTTAGTGGCACGCGATATACGACTGCAGTCGTATCAGCGTCCGATCGCCAAAGCAGATGAAGCGGGCACCATGAGGAATCACTAGCAGGAAAAAACGCAAGTAGTCCCTAAAGGAAGACATAACCAGCTACAGCGCTAGTAAACTGTAGTTGGTCGGTGCTGCTCAGCAAAAACCGGAAATGACGTGTCGGCAGCACTAACCATTAAGGAGCCGGGAAAGCTAACTAATAGAGAACTGTACCAATGGCAAGCTGGAGGTGGGTTAACACTCATTACAGTGTTTACTTTAGGTCTTGCGACAGCGTATGCGCGCTGCTGATGCTCGACCTAAAAACAGAGTAGCAGGGCTCTTTTGATACTGTGAACAATACCATACCATAGCTCAAGTACCTCTTATGTGTTCCATTTATCACATAGCTACTGACTGATAAGATGCTATCAGCAGAGATCAATACACTAAACAAACAGATATACATTCAGATGTGAAGGAAGTCACCAGAAAAAGTTCATTAAGTGCCATATCAATTAAACATTCGGGGTCTGATATTTTATCTTGGGGTATAGGTACTCTCAATGTTGATGGACTACCTCTAACACCAAGATAATGGTCCGCTGCAGATTTTCATGCAGGAGAAACATAGGTTTGGCTACAGTGGTGACTACTCCATCACTGCCAGAGCCAAGCCTCCCCAAAGGCCAGACGGAGTAGGGGCAGTCGGAGACAAGGCTTTATGTTACTCCACACAGTTTTTTTAAACATAAAAAATAAAACTAATTGGTCCAAGGCTGCATGAAGTTGATGCAGCCCTGCACCAAACAAAAGAGTTAATTGCAGGAACCACCATGACAGCTGTTCTTGCAATGTATTATAATTGACTGCCTGCTTGGAGGTCATTTTTAAATAAAGTGGGCAGTCAGTCCAACTGGGGGACAAAGAAATATACTCAGTTCTCTTGGGAGAACTATGGGCCATCCGTCAAATTATAAATCGGGTCCTTAGTTCTGTCCAAGCCGGAAACGCATTCCTAGGCAGGGTAAGTCAGATGGACACTTAAAATTAACCTGTGCTTACCATCTGGTAGCTTGGCATAGAGAAGGCAGGCTCAACTTAAGAGGCAATGTGTAAAGTATTTGTGCAAGATAACACACAGTAAAACAATGGAAACACCAAAAAAAGAATGCACACCAGATTAGAATAATAGAAAATATTTCTGTGAGTAAAACAAAACAAAAATAATGAAAGTCCAATAACTAAAAGTCGAGATATTCATTTTTATAAATTAAAATGTTTTGTAGTGCTTAGAACCAAATAGCTACAGGGCTATCTGATCACGCTTGACCAGGTCCAAACCAAAAGTTCAGGAGGACCACAATTGGTAGCAGGTCAGATAAAGGGACCTGTGTTGGCCTGCTGAAATGGTACCTTGGATGCTCTGAGGCTGAGGACGATCTGAGAAGCAGTAGAGGCGATACATCCACGTTGATCTTTTTGAGGGAGGTGAGGCATCAGTTCCAAGCTGTTCAGCGTCGAAGGTATTGAAATTGGATTGAAAGCGATAATGTACCTCTGAGCCATGCAAACTCAAAGGTGCAGCGAAGCCTCAGGGAGATGCAATCATTGCAGTCTGTGCAGCAGCAGCGATGCATCGGCATCAAGGGAGATGCGCCGGATCTGATTTGTCGTAATGTCATTTTCACAGATGCAGCATTTTAAACTCCCTTACAAGGGCCTAGGGCTGGATAGGCACTACTTGGCACAGCAGGACTCTCAGCAGGCTATGCCCAGATGCTGATTGCAGGTGGCAGGGTGAATTCTTTGATGTTCTGAGACTTCAGAAACAGAAAGCAAGCCAACAAGCCCTTCGAGATCACTCTGAGTTCAAGGTAGAGTCCAAATCTATCTGAGCAGGTTCAGAGAGCAGCAGGCAGCACAGCATAACATCAGTTTTTCCGGAGCAGTAGTCTAGCAGATTGACAGTCCTTATAGCCCACAGCAGTTCTTCTGACAGAGGTTCTTCACAGGTACAGAAGTGTCTTATTTGGTGGGTTCCGAGACCCAGTAAAAATACCCAGTCATGCCTTTGAAGTAGGGGATGACTTCAAAGAAGGCTCTTTGAAGTGCATGGAGGTCATTACTTCCTAGCCCTGTCTCCAGACTCACTATACTGGTTCAATAAGCCCTTGGTGTTGGTACAGGACACTGTCCATTCATATGTAGATGTCAGCTCTCCCTCACATCCTGCTCAGGATGCAGATGGACAGTCAGACACAACTACCCTTCCTTTGTATGTAGCTAACTAGAGGGAATGGACAAAGTAAAGTAGTCAACCACTCCAGACGTGTGTTGGAGAGGGTGCAGGCATTCAGAGGTTTAAGAGCAGAGAAATGGCAACGTTCTACAAGGGGCATTTCTAAAACAGTAATGTTAAATCCAACTTCACAAGTAAAGAGGATGTATCATTACTTTTGCAATGTAATGAAACATGACAGAGGCTGTCTTTTCAATCAGGAATTACATGCTAAAAGTGTAATTAGGAATTTCCAGCGTTAACCTATGAGAGGAGGTAATTTTGTCTATCTAGGACACTCAAAACTGAAAAGTACATGTCCTACCTTTTACCTACACAGCAGACTGCCCTACCGGCTACCAAGCGCCTACCTAAGGGGTGACTTAGGTTTTATAGAAGGTGAGTTTAAGGCTTGGCATGGTGTTTTGAAGTTGATACTGCATTAAAACTGAGCAAACACAAAGAGATGATGGACAGAGCACTGAAACTTTTCAGACAGTCTTCCCCAGTCACAGATCCGGGTTGAATCCATCATTGTGCTTTAGCTTTCTTCGCCACCAAAGTTAAGACACAGCTATATGCAAATCACTCTTGACCCTGTGCCTTATGGGAACTGTCCATCCTGAGCTGCCAATCCATGTCTTCCCTGAACCGGAAACAAGCATTCTGGGACCGGTTTCTGGCTAACTGCCCTCATCAGCCAGGCTAGCTTGAATCCAGTGGCAAAGTGAGCAAGAGACCTACGTCTGGGTATACCCTGCCAACTTAGAGAAAACAAAGCAAACACAAGGAGATGATAGACGGAGCGTTGAAACTTTTCAGACACTCACCCCCAATCACAGATCCGGGTTGAATCCATCATCGTTCTTTAACTCACTTTGCCACCCCAGTTCAGACACAGCTATATGCAAATCAGTCTTGACCCTGTGCCTCATGGGAACTGTCCATACCGAACTGTCAAGCCATGTCTTCCCTGAACCGGAAACAAGCATCCTGCAACCGGTTTCGGGCTAACAGCCCTCATCAGCCAGGCTAGCTTGAATCCAGTGTCAAGGTGAGCAAGGGACCCACGTCTGGACATACCCTGCCAACTTAGGGCGAACAAAGCAAACACAAGGAGATGATCGACGGAGTGCTGAAACTTTTCAGACACTCACCCCCAGTCACAGATCCGGGTTGAATCCATCATCGTTCTTTAGCTCACTTCGTCACCCCAGTTCTGACACAGCTATATGCAAATCAGTCTTGACCCTGTGTGTGAGAAGTTGGCCTGGCATAGCTGGTCACTAGTTAAAGTGGCCACCTTGCACCAGTCCAATTCGACTCTTATCGTAGATAGGTTTAAGACAACCTTTTAAAGAGAGCTATCCTAGTGGTAGCTGTGGAGAGCAGCCTTCAAGGAATGTAAAGCAGCTTGTTTTCCCTTATAATCTCTTGAATTACCAAATGAAAGGACAACACACAGGTATATATATAAAATATATATGTATTTATTTCTATCACACTCTACTAATCTCTTTATGAGATTAGAAGTCAAGAACATATGCAAAAATCAAAAGTTCACAACAAGTGAAGCACTTATATGGCTGGGGCCCTAGGGGCTTACCAGACCATATACGAAAAAAGAGGTATAAGAAGATCGACTTGCGAGGGGACAAGGCCTAGGGCCTGTAGAAGCACTGGGTCCTCACTAATCCTCCCAAGGCAGGTAAGTAAAGGACCCACGGGAGATGCATGCAGTGTGAGAACACAGCCGCGGATCCCAATAGACTTCAATGGAGCAAGTCGCGGTTGGAATTTTAAGGTTTTAGGATACTGCGGGAGAGTCTACAAGCAAGTCACTTACAGGGTAAGTAGTTCTGGAGCCAACACACACAGGACCACCATAGTGCTGGAGTTACCTCACCCAGGGAAGCCGGGTGCATAGGTGTCTTTTGGTGTCGGGTCGCGGCGTCGTTTTCAATGGGAGCCAAAGAAGACTTGTTGCTTGTGAAGACAGGAGAAGTGTCCGTTGGAATGCAAGGATGGATTCAGAAGAAAGAAGACCTGAAAGCAGAGGAGACAGTGTTCAAAGTCACTTGCCAGTGACCCGGGCCCAGGAAGATGGATGCCCACAGTCGTTGTGTGATTTCAGGTGATCACAGGTGTCTTGACTCTTCAGCCACGAGGTCCAGGAGGCATCTACAACAACCAGGAGCTAGATTCGGCATGTCCCATAAAGTCTGCAGCTCACTGAGGTGTCGTCAACCGGATTGAAGTCAACAAGCCTTGGCAACAACAAGTCTTGTGGAAAGTGTGAAAAATCAGCGGTGCAGACCCGCAAGGTCTGAGGGACTCACCCAGCAAAGGTAAGTCAAGGCAGGCCTGGAACAACCAGAGGAGCCCTTTGTTTCTGTAGAAAAGTCTTCAGGGGACCCACAAGCCAGCTGGCAACCGATCTCGAAGATGCCTCGGGAGGATTCGCTTCACAGGAGCCCACGGTCACTTGGGACAAGGTAGGCCTCTGATCATCAGTGGAAATCCTGCTGGAGGCTTGGACCACATGTGGTCTAATGCACAATTTCGTAGAACGTCGTTAAGGGGTTGCACTTGACAATAGTGCACAGTACCCGGGTATTGCTGTTCCTCGTCACTCGTGGGGTCCACTTGCCTCAGCGTCACTGAGGACTCACAACGGCCGTCGAGAAGTCAGGAAATCCACTTCTGGGGCTGCAGGGACTTCGGACTCCGGTGGGAGCGGGAAAGTTTGCGACTGTTGTTGCAAAGTTTTGGTGCCTGCCAAGCAGGGGAGTCACTCCTTGACTCCAAGGGAGATTCTTCAGTATTCCAAAGGTAGTGGAATGTCGAAGGTCCAGGATTCTTCTTCAGAGCATCATCCAGGGATATATAGTTTGCAATGGCAAGGGTTCCCTAACTTATACTAGAAGGAAGGGAGGGACTAGCTCTATGACCCCTCCTATGGGAGGGTCAGGGGAGTGGGTGGCTACTTGCTGTTTTGGCCTTGGCATCCTCAGCTAACCTGATCTGCCAATAGCCAGCTGTTAGGTCAAATGTACTCAGATACTTGGCTGAGGCCAAAGTATCAATCAGTTCATCTGCCCTGGGGATTGGATAGGCATCAGTCCTGGTGACTGCATTGAGGCCTCTGTAGTCTACACAAAACCTCATTTCTTTCTTACCACCCTGGGTATGAGGTTTGGGTACAAGGACTACTGGGCTAGCCCAAGGGCTATCTGAAGGCTCAATTACACATAGTTCCAACATTTTCTGGACTTCAGTCCTGATACAGTTCCTGACATAGTCAGGTTGCATGTAGATTTTACTCTTAACAGGCAGACTGTTTCCAGTGTCCACCTCATGGGTGCACCAGGAAGTCTGAGTAGGGGTCAGGCTAAACACATGTCTAAACTGCTGCAGAACTTGTCTGCATTCAGTTTGCTGATGGTCAGTGAGGCTGCTTGCCAAAGCAACACCATCTTCTGACCCATCATCAGGGTTCTGTGAGAGCAGTTCAGGGAGAGGGTCACTCTCCTCCTCCTGTTCCTCATCAGTTGCCATGAGCAAGTCCATGTCAGCCCTGTCAACATATGGTTTCAATCTATTGACATGGAGCACCCTAAGGGGGCTCCTGGGAGTTCCAAGATTCACCAGGTAGGTGACTTCTCCCTTTTGCTCAACAATGGTATGGGGGCCACTCCATTTGTCGTGGAGGGCTGCTGGGGCCACAGGCTCCAACACCCACATTTTCTGTCCTGGCTGGTATACAGTCAGCACAGCCTTTTGGTCATGCCAAGTTTTTTGTAGTTCTTGGCTGGCCTCCAGGTTTTTAGTTGCCTTCTTCATGTATTCGGCAATCCTGGAGCGGAGACCAAGTACATAGTCCATCACATCCTGTTTGGGAGGTTTGAGAGGTAACTCCCAGCTCTCCTTCACCAAACATAATGGGCCTCTTACAGGATGCCCAAACAGAAGTTCAAATGGGCTGTGACCAACCCCCTTCTGTGGAACCTGTCTGTAAGCAAACAAAAGGCAGGGAGGTAAAAGGTCCCCTTTTCGCCTAAGCTTTCTGGGAGGCCTTTAATCATTCCCTTTAGGGATTTGTTGAAACGTTCAACTAACCCAGTGCATTGTGGGTGATAGGGAGTAGTGAATTTATAAGTTACACCACACTCCTTCCACATTGCTTTTAGATATCCTGACATGAAGTTGGTACCTCTGTCAGATATGACCTCCTTTGGGAAACCCATTCTGGAGAAATCTCCAATGAGGGTTCTTGCCACCACAGGGGCTGTGGTGGTCTTCAGGGGAATTGCTTCTGGGTACCTGGTGGCATGATCCACTACCACCAGGATGAGCCTGTGCTCAGATGCAGTTGGAGGGTCAAGGGGACCAACAATGTCAAGCCCTACCATTTCAAAGGGTACCCCCACCACAGGTACTGGTATCAGGGGGGCCTTTGTTGTGCCACCTGACTTGCCACTGGCTTTGGCAACTGACACAGGAGCGACAAAACTCCTTGGTGTCCTCTGACATGTGTGGCCAATGAAAATGTAGAACAAGCCTGTCCCAGGTCTTGTTTTGGCCCAATTGTCCTGCTAAAAGGATGTCATGTGTTAGGGTCAAGAGGAACCCCCTAAACCTCTGAGGTATTACCAACCTCCTGGTGGCTCCAGGGGTTGGATCTCTAGCCTCAGAAAATAGGAGTCCCTCATCCCAATAAACTTTATGGGACCCACTAGCACTCCCAGCAGCCTCAGCAGCAGACTTCTGTCTGAGGGGTTCAAGAGAGGACCAGCACTGTTGCTCCTTACTCAGATCACCCCTAGAAGGTCCCCCTGCCTCCAAGAACTCAACCTGGTCATGTTCAAGTCCCTCTGGGGAGGTTCCTTCTTAAGGATCTGCTTCTCCTCCCTCAGGAGGCGAATCTGTGATCTGAGACAGAGGGGAAGGCACTGCCTTAACCCTACTGCTCCTCCTATTGGGTAGCATCTGGGGCATACTTTCAGGATCCAGAGCTGGTTCAGTTTGATGCTTTTTGGAATGTGACCTGGTCACAGCAAATACCTCTGCAGGTATGCCCGACATCTCAGCATGAGTCCATAACTCTACTTCAGACCAGGCTGAAGTCTCTAGATCATTGCCCAATAGACATTCGACAGGGAGGTCTGCACTGACTACTACGTTCTTGAGGCCAGTTACCCCTCCCCAGGAGAAATTCACAGCTGCCAGACTATGGTTGGTCCTGACTATGGGTGGGCGACAATTTCCGTTCCGCTCCCGGAAATTGCGACAATTCGACATTTCCGCGTTACGACCGGAACGCGGAAATGCCGAATTGTCGCAATTTCCGGGAGGGAACGAAAATTGTTGCCTGGCCAAGCACTTACAGATATAAATAAAGCAGGGGCCCGAGTGGAAGTTCAAATTCAGTAACGCTTTAATCAGCACAAAACATTCGGGAGCTAGGTCGAGGCTGGGCAGGTGTGCTTTTCTCCCCATATCTACCGTCAAAAATTAGCTGTGGTCCTTACCTGTCCTTGATGAAGCTCTGTGCAGCCATGACTTTATTGAGCGCAATCCCCGTGTAGTTCCTGACACCAGGAGGTTCTGTCTCCTCGTCTGCTGCTCTGATCGGTCTCTGGCCCGCGGCGTCTCTGGCCCACGGCATGTGAACTGCATTGGAAGCCCCGCCCCACACACCAGCAGTGGGCAACGTCTTCCGCCCTTTCCCCCACTACGATGGACAGCTGACTCGAGGGACCCCAGGGACGTCGGCGCCGTGGCTGGCAACGTACACAAACTGTAGCAGGCGGCAGCGGCAGGCCGGAAGCACCAATTTCCGCGATCACGGAAATATTGCGTAATCGCGGAAATTGCGTGCATTCTCGCGAGAATTGGCGGAAGTGCCTTCCGCCAATTCCGCCCACCCCTAGTCCTGACATTGCTTGCATTGGTAACCTGGTACATTTCACCCAGGATGATCTGCCCAGGGTCCACAAGATCCTCTGCCACCATGGTGACACTAGCACCTGTGTCCCTGAATGCCAAAGCCTGTTTGTAATTTATTACAGGCTGCTGTTACTGGGGCTCACTAGGAAGGACATATCAATGTCTCCATCACAAATCAGCAATGCCTGAGTGAGTACTCTGACTAGGCCAGAGTCCACTTCAGAACCCAGGGTCAACCCTACTACACCCTTATTCTGATTACCACCTCCACTAGTTGCTGAACTAGGGGGAACAGTTGCCTTAGGGGCAGGGGTGGTGGCGGTTTGGTCTTTGGACTTGTTACAGTCAGAAGTCCAGTGCACTTTCTTTTTACAGAATTTGCACCAGGGCTTCTTTTGACCTATCCCTTTGTTGGATTGTGAATCCCCACCAGATGCAGATTTTTGGGGCACTTGTGAAGATTTCTGGTCTTTTGACTTATCCCCACCTTTCTCAGAGCCCTTTGAATCCTGCTTCTTAGTGTCACCCCCTTGGTTCTGGGTTTTCTGCCTCATCCTGGTACTGACCTATTTGTCTGCCTTCTTTCCCAATTCTTGGGGAGAGGTCAAATCAGAGTCCACCAGGTACTGATGCAACAACTGGTTCTGGCAATTATCAAGGATCTGTTCTCTGATCATAAGATTATACAATCCCTTAGAATCAGTAACTCTACTACCAACCAGCCAAGCCTCCAGAGCCTTGGTTGCACAATCTACAAAGTCAGTCCAGTCCTGAGTCTGTGCTTTCTGGGTGTCTCTGAACTTCAACCTGTACTGCTCAGTGGTTAAGCCAAACCCATCTATTAATGCACTCTTCAGGACTTCATAATCATCAGCATCCTCTTCTCTGACAGTGAGGAGCTTGTCTCTACCTTTATCTGAAAAGGAGAGCCACAAGATTGCTGCCCACTGCTTTTGGGGGACCTGTTGTACTCTACAGGCCCTTTCCATAGCGGTTATCCATTTGTGGATATCATCCCCACTCTGGTAGGGAGGAACAACCTTGGACAGGTTCCTATGGTCTGGAATGTAATCTCTGACTCTAGGGACACTGTTGCTGCCACCAGGGGTTCTAACCTCTCTCTTCTAGAAGCTCTCTGGAGCTCAAAGACTTCTTTGTCTAATGCCTTGAGGGCAATTATTGCTTCCTCATACTGTAGCAGTTTGTACATTCTTTCAGAGGAGGTCTCTCTTCTATTAAAGTATGAGTTCCTCTTCTTCTTTTTTTTTTTTTTGATCCCCATACCGCCAACATTCTTGTTTGGGTTCACTCTGATCCCTCAAGGTCTTATATAAGAATACTGACCGATAGACCAGGAGACAATCACAAGTAATATCCCTCAAGCTTACTGCTGCGTCCACTTCACTCTCCTATACCCGATGATACCACCAATAGGAGGAGGATGGTTACCGACAGCAAGTTTGGCTTAATCATAGGATTCCCAATTCCTTGTTTCTCCATCTTATCAACAGTGCCCATATTCTCCTCTCACTCATAGGATCACATGCCATATCGGACTTGCTAGTATAAATTATATTTCTGAGGCAGTCACTAAACAAGGGTGGATTTCCTGATTTCCATAACCTACATATCTCCCGTCTGGCCAAAAGAATCACCAAAAGCAGAAATTTTGCATTACACATGGATAGCTGCACATTTTCCTCCACACTTAAACCAAAGAAAACTAACCGAATGCAGATCGTGATCTGCATCCCAATCGTTTCCCTGATAAAGTCACACACTGAATTCCAATAGGATGATATATTTGGAAATGTCATAAACAGGTGAATATCGTCTGCCGTTGGAAGCATACATCTAGGACAATTATATGGATTACTGGTGATCTTAGTTAACTTTGCAGGTGACCAGTACACTCTATATGTAGTAAATAAATGATTTCTTTTACGTGATGCTGGTTTGACTACTGTTTGTAAATACAAGTGAAATAAGGCAACCCTCTAAAAGGAAAAAACTTTGAGGTCAGGGAACAGGGGGAAGGGGAACAGAAGAATTAAGTACTCAATATCCCTCTAGACCTATATTGCTTTATATCAAACTTATGTAGGCTCACATATAGAAAGCACAAAACACCATTATATATGCATTACTCTTATGTCTTTTTATTGTGTTTTATTTATTTTTTCATCATTTTTACATATGAGTGAAATTCATCTCCTTTTTAAATTTTTTTTTTTTTTTTACAAAACAATCCAAGCCATACAGAAATATAACAATCTTTGCACAGATATTAAATATTTGAAAAACAGAATTTATATAAAATATGAAAAAATGCATATCTTTTAGAACCAACATACGGATATTAACATTTATTTAGAATATCCAAAGACAGAAAATCCCCATACCTTTTCACACCTCTTCACACTTCACATCCATATCACTATCATCCATGACATACATACTACCCGCCCCACGCTAGGGTGTGTCATTCAAACTTGACCAGTTTGAATGACACACCCTAGCGTTCAGCACAGAATCAGAGGGTTGAGCTCTTCACCCCTGTTGGTTTCATCTGTGCATGTATTTTGGCTGTGGGGTAGGTAGTATGTATGTCATGGATGATAGTGATATGGATGTAAAGTGTGAAGAGGTGTGAAAAGGTATGGGGATTTTCTGTCTTCGGATATTTTAAATAAATGTTAATATCCGTATGTTGGTTCTAATAGATATGCATCTTTTCATATTTTGCATGAATTCTGTTTTTCAAATATTTAATATATGTGCAAAGACTGTTATATTTCTGTATGGCTTGGATTGTTTTGTTAAAAAAAAATTGTTTTTTAAAAAAGGAGATGAATTTCACTCATATGTAAAAATGATGAAAAAAGAAATAAAACACAATAAAAAGACATAAGAATAATGCAT
The DNA here is from genome assembly GCF_964204655.1 of Triturus cristatus. Taxonomy (NCBI): domain Eukaryota; kingdom Metazoa; phylum Chordata; class Amphibia; order Caudata; family Salamandridae; genus Triturus; species Triturus cristatus. The sequence goes on along the minus strand of NC_140590.1, from coordinate 77,767,613 downwards.
ATATAAGGGTGTTTTGTGCTTTCTATATGTGAGCCTACATAAGTTTGATATAAAGCAATATAGGTCTAGAGGGATATTGTGTACTTAATTCTACTGTTCGTAAATAATCATAAGAGATACGCCACAATTGCGTTACATCCTCTTCACCAAGCTCCTGACCCCACAGCTTCACAATTTCGATCTCTAATTCCTTATCCATTTCCAAAAAGGCCCAGTACCAAAAGGACACCTCTTTTTTCCACTGGCCAGATCTCATCACCTGACTAAATTTTGTTTCATCGTTCTCCTCCACCCAAACCTGTGTGGCCCACCAGGAACTTAGTTGATAATACTTAAATCTCGTTAGCTGCCCCTTACAGAGATAATTCATGTCTCCCCAGCTCATTAGGTCTAGACCCTGCTTGAAATCAGCCCAATAATGAATACCCCCTAATTTCAGAGGCTGACTGAGCTGATCTCTCAAACATTCGGGGGTGCCGGGAGAATCCCATATTGGAGCATAACTCGAAAAATATGGGAGTTTAAAAACTTTCCTAACGTACATCCAAGTGTTCAAGACAGCCTTCAAAACCTTCAATCTTATCTTCTTAAAAAACTTAACAACAGCCCTGCCACTTCCTGGCTAGTTTTCCTCCAATTAATTTTTGTTATATCCTAATCTTTTGTGGAATTAAAATCCCTAAATACCGTATTTGGGTTTTCACTAGGCCTGGGCGAAAATTTCGTTCCGTTTGCGGAAATTGCGATAATTTGACATTTTCGCGTTCCGCGGAGAGCGTGAAAATGTCAAAATTTCCACATTCCGCAGCTTGGCGATAATTTGTTTCTTGCTCGCGCTGTAAAATAATACATTCTCGCGCGCGCGCGATCGCCTTACCTGAATCCCTGCGTTCGCCGACAAGTTTTCTTGATCCGGTCGCGTTCTCCATGAGATGTTGTATTGTTTTTAGCCATTTGCGCTGTATCGCGACAGTTCGCGCCCGCAGTGACGTCATGTGTCGCGCGATCATGTCTTTCTTCTCGCGATCATGCACCGCGAGACAACTGAAAACAAGATGGCCGCGCCCGCGAGCAACCACATGGGTAAGTTGGCGAGCCGCAACCATGCAGAAAATCTTGCGAACATGCGGGAGAAAAACTTCCGCATCTTCGCGATATTTCCGCGTGTTTGCGATAATTTTTAACATTTTCGCGATAATTTGCAAAAGTGGATTTCGCAAATTCCGCCCACCCCTAGTTTTCACCCCATAACTTTGTGAGACCTGATTCCACTCCATAATCTCCGTTTTGTCTGTATTTACTTTATAGCCTGAGACCTGCCCAGATAGCTCAGCCTTCCTCATTAAATTTGAGATCGCATACTGCGGATTTCTTGTATACAACAATAGATCATCCACATACAAAGCTAATTTAACCACATCATTTTTTGATCTGAAAGGAAGGATAGAAGTATCTGCTCTAATCAAATTTGCAAAAGGTTCAATATATAAATTAAAAAGAAGCAGAGACAGGCGACAACCCTACCTTGTCCCCCCTAGAAATATCAAACCAATCAGACAGTGCCCCATTTACCAAAACCCTAGCCTTTGGACCCCTATACAATTTTTGCACCGCCATAACCATATTCCACGGAAATCCAAAGCTACGAAGGGACTCCCACATATAAGGCCAATGCACCTGGTCGAAAGCTTTGGCTGTGTCAATCGCTACTATAGTAAGTGGCTCCTTCCGAGTCTCAGCTATGTCTACTACCCCTACCAACTGAAAAGTTAATTCATTTAGTTTTCTTCCAGGGATAAAACCTCTTTGATTGGGGTGAATAACCTGTTTTATTACCCTGGCTACCCGGGCTGCTATAACACCGGAAAAAATCTTGTAATCCGAATTTAATAGGGAAATCGGTCGATATGAATCAGCACTCCTCGGATCTTTATTTGGCTTTAAAATCAAAGTCACTATAGCCTCTGACCAGGACACAGGAGCATTTTCCCCACTAATGTAAATTAAATTAAACAAAAAATTTAGAACTGGGATTATTATATCTATAATAGAGAGAAATGCCTCCACTGGAAGGCCATCTGGCCCTGCGGCTTTCCCCTTTACCATTCTCTTACATTAAGCTCTAATCTCACCATCTGTAATCTCTCCTTCTAAGACTTTCTGTTGCTCATTAGTAAGCTGAGGAAGAGCCATTAGTTCTAACCACTCAGTAATATCCTCTTGATCGGGATAGATATCCTCCCTATATAAATCTTTCATAAAACTACAAGCCTCCTTACAGATATCATCATTGGTGAGCGATATTTCGCCAGAATTTCTACTAATTAGTGCTCGAATATTATTTCTAGCTCTATCCACCTTAGTTTTCCAAGCTAATAACGAGCTACATTTTTCTCCACATGCAAAATGCCAGAGTTTACTGGCTTTCCATTTATCAGATATTTTGTTATCAATACGTGCTTGAAATGTTGCCTGTAACCCTTCTAACTCTTTACTCAAAGTAGGAACATTTATCTGAGTCATCCATTGAGGCCTTCTGTAGTCCTCTTTCTTTGATCTTGATCTCTTCCAATTTATATTCATCATCTCGTTTCTCCACCCTTCTTTTCCCTACCATTATATATCTTAAGACACCCTTAGGTAGGCCTTATAGGCATCCCAGACTATTTGATAACCAGCCGATCCGATATTCATATAAAAGTATGCCTAGGATTTTTCTCTTAGATCTCTAACTATCCCCTCATCTAAAAATACAGTTCTATCTACTATCCATCTTCTCTGCCCCTCCTTTTGCTGTATCGTCAGCGCCAGGGCGACAGCTGAATGGTCCAACACTATCGCGGGGACATGTACAATCTCCAATATATCTCCAAGCAACTCTTGGTCTACCAAGAAATAATCAATTCGAGAATTGTGTCTATACTTTTTACTGTAAAAAGTGAACTCCCGAGCATCCCCCCTCTTAATACGCCAAATGTCGATTAAGTTGAAATCCTTCATCATACTCTTGAGCCTGGAAAATGATCTGGGTGGGTTCATATAGTTTACTTTAGAGGTCCTATCTAGTTCTTTCTCCATAACTAGATTAAAATCTCCTCCCACCACAATAGGTACTGTTGTCTCTAATAGACAGGATTCCATCTTGATTAGAGCCTACGGGTCATCATTATTCGGTCCATAGTAAACTGCGCATACCAGGGACCAATTTTGAATTACCAGGGTCGCCACCAACCATCTACCTGAACAATCAGTTTCATATTTTAGTAATCTTATTCCATTATTACTTTTAATGATAATGGCAACTCCTTGAGTACTCCACCTCTGATCCGAGCATACTACCTCCTGAACCCATCTACACTTTTGAAAGCATTGTCTACATTCAATACTTTCCAAATGAGTTTCCTGTAGTAGTATAATTTGAGCAGTGCTTCCCTTAAGAATTTCCAAAACCCTAGATAATTTCCTCCCAGATCTCAGCCCGTTCACATTCCAGGTAAAAAAATTACCTACTTTAAACTTATCCATTCTTTTCCCCTAAAGTTTCAATTCTTACCCTATTATCTTGGTTCCGATCCATGAGCATATATACACTTAACACATCCCCTACAAGAAATACGCAAATGAGGACTAATTTTTTTGTTTTTCTCCCACTGCTCCCTACACCCAGTGCCCCCCCATCTGCCCTCCCCCTGGGAAACCCCTTCTTCATCCTAAGGCGATACATTCCGCCCTTTGCGGCCTCCCCCATCCCTCCAGAGAGGAGAGAGCTAATCAAAGAAAGAAGAACATATAAAACAGCCTCTCCATAAATTTCTTCCATATCAAGATACGTGATCCTTAGCTCAACCATATTAACATAGACTTAAATCAAATACCTTATCATACCATCTGTGATAGAAAGGTATCAACCTCCTCTGGATTACTTACTTATATTATACATTTTGTTCTGCCGCATAATTTTTTGCATTGCAGGAAATTTTAACTGATCTTGTGCACCCTTACTCCGTAACTCAGTGATTCTAGTACCCAATTCCCACTGCCTCTGAGCAGTCCTTTTACCAAGATCTGACCTGATTTGATAGGAAAACCCATCATGACTTAAAGGACCCCCTTTCAGAGCCCGTTGCACACCAGCTCTTTAACAGCAAATGTTAAAAAATTTACCAAAATCTTTCTAGGGGTCTTCCAGTCCGAACTCAACCTAAAGGGGTCCCTATGGGCCCTCTGGATCTCCTTCTCCCAGTCAATCTCAGACCTATCCTTCAAAACTTCTCTCATAAGGCAGCAAATAAGGGCCTTAACGTCCCCTTTCTCGGACCCCTCAAGAATTTTAAGAAATCTTAAATTGTTCCGGCGAGATTGAGTTTCAAGCCGTTGCAAGTCATCTTGTAATATTTAATTCTGTTTCCTTAGGAACTCAATATCCTTGGAATTATCCATGACTGTTACGGAGAGGGCTTTAACTTCCTCTTCTAATAATCCGGTACGTAATGCAAGATCATCAAGTTTCTCCTCAAGCACTTCACATTTCTCACGAATCACCTTTTGATCTGTTTCAGATATCTCAAATTTTGAAAGGATGTCTTGACGTAGGACAAGAAACATCTTCTCCATAAGAGGTTCACCTCTATCACCACTTAAATTGTCATCCTTTTGGCTATCATTCTCTGCCTGTCTCCCATTAGTTATTCCCTCGAATGTCCCAATAATGCAAGTGGGACTAGAGCCAAGACTAAGCTCAGAGGCTGTCTCAGGACTTAAGCTATCAACTTGTGACTTTACACCTTGCGGAAGCGCCGCCAGCGGGGTGAAACGATTCTCCAAAGTAAGTGAAGCATTTTGTGATATATGCTTCCGTACCTGTGTGCATTCAACCTGCTCCATGATTTTAAAATAGGATCTCAAGGCGCGGGTTTTACAGACACACCCCCACCCCCTTGGGCCACACGTCTAGGCTTTCCTCCTACCTTCGAGAACTTCTTTTTGGGAGAGACTGCACAGGACTCAACACCAGCCGGCAATTCTCTGCTGCTTCCACCCTTGCCTCCCTTACCTTTACCCTTTGCCTCTGGCAGTGACCGGAGCTGATATCGATTTTTTACTGAATCCCCGGATTTATATTTCACCGTATTATCAGTGCTCCCCTTATCACAACAATCGTCACCAGTCTCTCTTACTTCTTGGTGTGGCTTTAGCTGTGATGCAGACGCTTGAAGGTCGCTTTCCATCGGTCGCAGAGCCCCTTGTGTGGAGCCTTGTGCTTGAAAACTAATTGTCTCAAGTTTCCTACCTCATGTTACGCCGCCCTGCTGCCGATTCGCTTGGATATTATGGGGCATAGATCTTGTGCCAGGGCCGCCGCTACTTGCTACGTTCTCCGGTCTGTTCTCCGCTGACTCCGTCGTAGGACTATGCCCTCTGCTCTCTCTGCCATTCGTGCCCCGGAAGCCGGCTACCGCGAGCACAGCGCGAGCTCTCCAGAACGAGCGCGCTGCGTAACACCAAACACCCTGCTGCGGCTCCACGTCCAAAGCCATAGGCAGAGGCAGAGAACGCCTCACAGAACCAGGTAAGCCAAAATTTAAAATTGATGGAAGAAATGTATCTAAACATTATATTTAAAATCAATTGCTTGTCCTGAACCATAATCCGATACTGTAATATGGCTGTTTCCCTAACGAAGTCTTCTATACCAACGCTCTCTCCTCTCTAGGATCGGGAGCTCGCGCGACCAACGTCAGCCCGCCGCCATGTTCCCCCCAAAAAGTATGAGTTCCTCTGCTGGACAGATTCTCTGCCAGAGTGATAGGAGTGGTCAGATTCCCTTGAAGGGGACTTGGGCCTCTCTTCCACTGTGTCAGTTCTCTTAGGGCGAATTCCACTGTCCTTTTCAGACCCTTGTGGGTCTGACCCTTCAACCACAGAGTCCAGGTCATCTTGATTTTCATCATCTGACCCAGAGACTATAGCTGACCCACCCCCTGATTCAGATCCCTTAGCTCCTAGAGCTAATCTAAGATCATCTGCTGTCAGCAGATCTATTAGGTGAAGTGTGGAGGAACTCTGTCCTATCCTCAGGGGCCTTGCAGCACACATGGCTTTCAAGTCAAAGAAAGTCATGCCCTTATACTGAGGTTGGGTGGACCCACTGGCTGGACCCACTGGCTCCAGCCCTTAAGGACATTCTAGTGTTGTGCAGTGTTGTACTACCTACACTAGTTTGTGGCCTACTGATCCTAGCATGAGCTGTAGCAAGGGTGTGCTATCCCTTGACACACAGCTCTAACTGGCACATGCATCAAGAAAAGCTATTGCGAGTCCTTAATTGCGAATATTAATGAATCGCAATTAAGGACTCGCAAAAGCCTATGCATGTAGGAATCGCTATTAAAATAGCGATTCCTTAACAATCATTAATTGCGACTCACAAATTGCGAGTCGCAATTAATGAATGGCTTCCCATTCATTCCTATGGGCCTCCAGGCCTATAGGAATGCATTGCAAATTGCTCCCACAATTTCTAGGGTGCAAGGGTGTCAAAACTCTGCACACATGTTGCATACACACATGCTCTAAGGGCATGTGTGTGCGCAACATGAAACTTAGAAAAATGTAAATAAGTGCATTTGTCTAAGTTTTAGCAAATTACCATGAAGTCCAGCTTCATGGTAATTTGCTCCCGCTAATAGCGAAGTCGCTATTTTTTAAACTATCAATACATAGCATTTAAGGAATCTCAATTAGGGATTCCTTAAATGCAATCGCTATTTAAGGAATCGCTATTGAGATTCCTTAAATTGCGATTTTTGCATTTGGGATGATGCATCCCAAATGCAAAAATACCGGTCGCAAAGGGGCAGATTCTGAGAATCTGCCCGTTTGCGACCGGTTTTGTGGTTGATGCATGTGCCTGTATGTTCAGTAGAACTTATTGATACTAAGCTTGACTTGTGTACCTATAGTGGTTTTCAGTTAGTAACTCAAATAGAGATTTTCTGGTAAAACAATGGCATGCTGTAATCCCACACGCTGCCCACCAATGTGAGAAGTTGGCCTGGCATATGCTGGTCACTAGTTGAAGTGGCCACCTTGCACCAGTCCAATTCGACTCTTATTGTAGATAGGTTTAAGACAACCTTTTAAAGAAAGCTATCCTAGTGGTAGCTGTGGAGAGCAGCCTTCAGGCCAAGTCTCTGTAGGAATGTAAAGCAGCTTGTTTTACCTTATAATCTCTTGAATTACAAAATGAAAGGACACCACACAGGTATATATATAAAATATATATGTATTTATTTCTAACACACTCTACTAATCTCTTTATGAGATTAGAAGTCAAGAACATATGCAAAAATCAACAGTTCACAACAAGTTAAGCACTTATATGGCTGGGGCCCTAGGGGAGTACTAGACCATATACTAAAAAAGAGGTATAAGAAGATCGACTTGCGAGGGGACAAGGCCTAGGGCCTGTAGAAGCGCTGGGGCCTCACTAATCTACCCAAGGCAGGTAAGTAAAGGACCCACGGGAGACGCATGCAGTGTGAGAACACAGCCGCGGATCCCAATAGACTTCAATGGATCAAGTCGTGGTTGGAATTTTAAAGTTTTAGGATACTTCGGGAGAGTCTACAAGCAAGTCACTTACAGGGTGAGTAGTTCTAGAGCCAACACACACAGGACCACAGTAGTGCGGGAGTTACCTCACCCAGGGAAGCCGGGTGCATAGGTGTCTTTTGGTGTCGGGTCGCGGCGTCGTTTTCAATGGGAGCCAAAGAAGACTTGATGCTTGTGAAGACAGGAGAAGTGTCTGGTGGAATCCAAGGATGGATTCAGAAGAAAGAAGACCTGAAAGCAGAGGAGACAGTTTTCAAAGTCACTTTCCAGTGACCCGGGCCCAGGAAGATGGATGCCCACAGTCGTCTGGTGATTTCAGGTGATCATGGGTGTCTTGACTCTTCAGCCACGAGGTCCAGGAGGCATTGATGACAACCAGGAGCTGGATTTGGTGTATCCCACAAAGTTTGCAGCTTACTGAGGTGTCGGCAACTGGATTGGAGGCAACAAGCCTTGGCAACAGCAAGTCTTGTGGAAAGTGTGAAAAGTCAGCGGTGTAGACCCGCAAGGTCTGAGGGACACACCCAGTGAAGGTAAGACAAGGCAGGCCTGGAGCAACCAGGGTAGGACTTTGTTTCTGTAGAAAAGTCTTCAGGGAACCCACAAACCAGCTGGCAAAGGATTGCAAAGATGCCTTGAGAGGATTTGCTTCTCAGGAGCCCACGGTCACTCGGGACAAGGTAGGCCTCTGATCTTCAGTGGAAATCCTGCTGGAGGCTTGGACCACATGTGGTCTAATGCACAAGTTTGTAGAATGTCGTGAAGGGGTTGCACTTGACAATAGTGCACGGTACCCGGGTATTGTTGTTCCTCGTCACTCGTGGTATCCACTTGCCTCACCATCACTGGGGATTCACGATGGCCATCGAGAAGTCAGGAAATCCACTTCTGGGGCTGCAGGGACTTAGGACTCCGGCGATAGCAGGAAAGTTTGCGACCATTCGCAAAGTTTTGATGCCTGCCAAGCAGGGGAGTCACTCCTTGACTCCAAGGGAGATTCTTCAGTCTTCCAAAGGTAGTGGAACGTCGAAGGTCCAGGATTCTTCTTCAGAGCATTGAGGTTCTGCAGCGATCCGAACCCGTGTATTCGGTATCGTAGTACTGACACGATTTTGCTATCAATGAACCGTAAATGATCCATTTAATATATGACAGTGTTTTCGCTGCGCTACGAGCATGAATTCACTGAGAAATAGGGCATTCTGTCGTAAAGCCATGGCATCCATTTTAGATACGGCACCCATTTTGTTTCTTGCCCTCACATAGTCAATGAACGAGCAATGACCCCGGCAGAATCACCTTGTTAAGGACACGTAAGCCAGAGCCCGAGGAAGCTGACGCTGCGTGACTAGGCAGAATCAAGCTGCCTCCCCTGCCTGAGGCCAGCCCTGTTATACTGGTTCTCGTGTCCATTGTCCTGATTGAGAGGCCAAAGACGGTAGCCATGCCCGTTTATGACCCATAAACACCTCTTATCCTACTTTTCTATCCCTTACACCTGGCTCTGCTCCTCTCCTTCTGGGCTTTTACGATGGGGAGGATACGATTTTTATGATGGGGAGGATCGGTCAAAGAATGGGAAACTGACAAAGAGACTTGATCGAATACTGAAAACCTACGACTAATTATTGTTTGGTGTATGTTTATTGTCTGTTTGGGATACCGGGTTGGGCATGAAAGATATTCGTGTAATGTTGCCTGAAGACATATTTTATGTATTTAAGGAGCAACCCACTTTTTACAAATTGAACAGTCTCGTAGATTCTGCCTTTGTGTGGTTCCTATGACTTCTGTGTCCCTGCAGTAAATAAATCTTGGTCTCTGACGCCACCATCGAGAAGCCCGCGTCTCTGTTTATTTGTGCACCAAGGCAGGAAGGAACTCAGGGGTCTTTGGGTGTTGTTTCCCTGACACCTCTGGACTCTTAAAAGTCCAGAACCTCAAATTGGCGCCCATTGTGGGGCGACGTCATCCGGTACCGGTCCAAAGCCTGAAAATTTCGAGGAGCTTCGTGTGAAGATTCCGGAAGGAGGTACCCCGCTTCATTGATCCCTGTATGTCGTAAAAGTGGCCCGACGATCTCTTCCACGAGGGTTCCCGTTCCTAGACGGCTACAGAGGCCCGCTGCCTTGACTGTCGCCCTGTCTTGGACCCGAGGTGCAGACCTTAGTACGGCGAGACGTAGACGGGTTTTCCTTGGTGACGTCTTCCACATTTCAGTTAAGTATTAAGTGGGTTGCGCTCAGTTTGATTGTCCGTTGTTGCTTTTGTTTTGCTCTCTGGATATGTTTGTTTTTGAATTCGTAGCTTATTATTGGTTGCTCTTGTTAAGATAATCTTTGTTTTGGTATTGTTCATTTGGTAGGCCTAAGTTCTTTGCCAATTTTTGTTGGAATCTGTCCTTAGTTTATAATGACTAACAGTAGTAATTGTTTCCTGTCCAGGTTAAGTTGCAACGGGGATTCCCGGTTGGAGGATCCGTGTTCGGTTCTTCCAATTGGAACTCCTACATATGAGCTCTATTGTAAACACGGTGTAGGTCCTATCGCTTATAATGAAGTATGGGTCCGTTACACCAGGAAAGATGGTGTCCTTAGTTGGCCACCGCATGGTAGCTTTGAAATCGAAATTCTAGACAATCTAGAAATGATGAAGTTGTTTAAAAAGAAAGCCCGGCCGGCAATGTTTGATTCTTTTCGCGTATGGCGTAAAGAAGCTAAACAGAGAGAAATTAGGAAGATGAAGAAGGAACAGAAAGAGAAAGGGTTGACATTAATGGAGTCTGCTAGACAGTTGCATGTCAACGAGACTGAGAAAACAATAGAGATGGTGAATAGAAAACATAATTTGGCGATAGATAAATGCTACCCTGTCTTGCCATCTTGTCCTGCTAAGCCGATAGAGGACTGTGAAAAAGATCCTCTGTTGTCTTATCTGTTGAGATCACCTCCACCGTATGCACAGGGTAATACAGCACCACAGTTACTACCTGTTGTGCAGCCAGCTGCTGGTCAGCCTGGAATAGTTGCTCCACTTCCTTTGATTCAAGCTCCTGTCCTTCCTGTGGTAAATGTTCCCTCGGCACCCCCTCTTCCTGGGTTGCCTAATCCGCCTGTGCCTGTCGTTTCGCAAACTGCTTTACCTGCTACTCCCACCCTTACCATTTCATCTGCTCCAGCTTCCCTGTTCCCGAACTCTGTAAACATTCTGACTCCGCTTTCTGTTCGTCGGAAAATAACCGACTCTGTTCTAACTCCTCTCTACAGGTCTTTAATTGGGACCCCCGTTTCTGACTCTACACAGAGACGTAGCCATTTTCCTGGTCCCCAGGAACGAGAAATGTTAGATTCGACAGCTCTTAGGTGGATGTCGAAAGCTGCGAAGTATGATGCACGAAGAGTGTCAGATACATTTATGCAATGGAATGAACCCACTCAGCGTTATGTCTTTGACGTGATGTGTTCTCTTTTGCGTGAGGAATGGGATGATGATGACTCAGATTCCGTCCCCTCTGATTTGATAAATATTCAGCAAAAGTTCGCCGCAGGAATGGTGATAGGTTCAGAAGTAAGGGAAGCGTTAGAACTGATTTTAGCTTATAGGGATGATTCTCCTCTCCGGTCTGCAATGGGTTCTGATGGTTCTCCGATTACTAGGAAAGGACGAGGTCAGTATCCGATGAGGGAAGTTCCGCCGATATGGCGCGAAGCAGTTCAAGCTGATGTGGCTCATGGTATTGCAGCTGCTCCGGCGCATTTCCATAGAGTGTGGATACACATCCCTTGGAAGCGGGCAGAAGTATTAGCAGTAAAACAGGCATTGCCGGACCCGCGTAAGAATCCTGCTGGTTATTATAAAGAGTTAACGCAGACAGTTCAAGCGTGTGTAATGAATTTGGCAGACATCGAAATGCTATTTGGCAATGTAGTGCCACAGCCTATATGGGCCAAGATTCGGCAAGAGAACCACCCAGTCGCCTTAGGAGGTGATTGGCCAGCTATAATAGCGGCAGACGCGCAACAAGTTGGTGGTGCTAAACCTGAGCCTCTGATTGCTGCTTTACCTAGCAGAATAATTAATTTGATGAAAACGCTAATGCCAGCGTTACGGGTCAACTGGGATAAACTATCAGCATGCAAGCAAAAGAAGGACGAAAGCGTCTTTGACTTCTTCACTAGATTTGAAGAGACCTTCGTAGACCATAGTGGGCAAGATATGAGTACTGAAGGAGGTCAGAGGTTGTTTGTCGACAAGTTTGTGTTTAATTTACTGCCTGAGCTTAGTAACAAGTTAAAGGATTCTGAGAGTGCATGGGCAGTGTCGACGACAGCACAGATACTTGCAACTGCTCAGTATTATGAGAATAGAGAGAAAGAAGAGAAGGAAAAGTCAGAAAAGAAGACAAAAGATTTAAAAACTAAAGTTCTTTTGCAACAGGCATACCCGCCTCGCTCAATTCAGTCAGATTCACAGCAGCGACCCCAGTTTCAGCAACAGCCACAATTCCAGCAAGGGATGTCCCAAAGATTTAATTATGGTTTTCCCCGACAACAGTTAGCATGGAATCAGTGTGCCTATTGTAAAAAGGAGGGCCATTATAAGAACGAGTGTCCAGTACTGCACACACAAACCAGTGGTGTCCCAGCTCATAGAGGTAGTGGTGGGTTTATGCAAGCTCCTAGAGGTAGAGGACGTGGTACAATGACTCCACAGACTGATCGCCCATCAAATTATTTCGATCAGCGAAATGTACAATCTACGCAACCAGGTAGATCTCCACAGTATCATGTTGAGGATTACTATGAAAATAATGAAGAGATTCAGAAAAGTGAGTACTAGGACAGCCACAGGCAAAGAGAGGGAGTAGTATCAGTTCCAGTTGATCAGAGTGGACCTTATGTCGCAGTAGTTACATCAGGCGTGGTCGAACCGTTTCTGTTGGATACTGGTGCGGCAAAAAGTTCAATCATGCATGCGAAACTCCCTGGCGCACCTTTGTCTGGCTTAACGAACACTTCAGTAGGTTTCTCAGGCGCCCCTGTTCACAATCCTGTTTCTAGTCCTTTGTCAATTTCTGTTGGGCCATGCGAACTAGAAGCACCCCTTATTCTAACAACCGGTTGTAATGAGAATCTGCTTGGTTTAGATCTGTTGAAACGCCTGCATGCGACACTATACTGTTCTCCTTCGGGAGTACAGCTCACATTGATGATGTAGGTCTTTTGGAAATTCCCCCTTATGTGGTGAGCCTGAAAGCGAATGTTAGATACCCACGAATACCACAGTATCGGATTTCGAATGAAGGTGAACGTGCACTTTTACTGATCGTGAAAGACTTAATACAGAAAGATGTGATAGAGGAAACTAGAGGAAATGTCTGCAATAGCCCTGTTCTGCGGATTTTGAAACGCACTGACCCTTCCAAACCTCCAATCTACAGATTTGTGATTGACCTCAGAGAGGTTAACAAAATAGTGATTCCACAGTTTCCTGTGGTACCAGATATCACTGCATTATTGACGTTGATTCCTGCCTCAGCCTCATGGTTTACAGTGATAGACTTGAAGAATGCCTTTTTCAGCATCCCGATAGCCGAGGAAAGTAGAGACATTTTTGGTTTCTCCTTAGGTGGTCGCAGTTTCAGGTTCAAGCGCGCTCCACAAGGTTATTGTGAGAGCCCTTCAATTCACAGCCAAGCATTAAAAAGCCAATTAGATGCTCTTGTACTTCCTCCTGGTGTTGCTCTGATTCAATACGTAGATGATCTTTTAGTGGCTGCTGATGACAAGGAAACTTGCAAAACAGCTACAATTTCTTTATTACGTCATTTGTCAGACTTGCATCACAAGGTTTCACCTTCTAAACTGCAATATTGTTGCCAAGAAGTGACCTACTTAGGTCATCTTTTGTCAAAGGAGGGAAGAAGGTTGACCCCACAGAGAATCAAAGCAATTTCGCAGATGACTGTACCAAGCACACAGAGAGAAGTGCGTGCGTTTTTGGGTATTACGTCATACTGCAGGCAATGGATCCCATATTTTTCTCTCATGGCAAAACCATTGGTAGCCCTGACTGGAAAAGGTGTTCCGAGCCCTTTGCCATGGTCTGATGAATGTCAACAGAGCTTCTCCGACTTACGTGATGCGCTGTGTTCAGCTCCTGTGGTGGGTACTCCTGACTACAGTAAGCCGTTTACTTTATATGTCCATGAAAGAGAAGGTTGTGCGTTGAGTGTTTTAACGCAACAATTTGGTGACAAACAGCGACCTTGTGCATATTTCTCATCCACATTAGATCCGGTAGCCAGAGCATTGCCAAGTTGTTTGAGAGCTACAGCAGCAGCTGCAGTGTCTATTTGACAGTCTGCTGGACTAGTCATGAACAACATGTTAGTAGTCATGGTTCCACATGCTGTGGATACACTCATGAATCGAACGAAAACTCAGCACCTCACCAGTGCTAGACTATCAGGTTATGAGCTGACGCTTTTGGCAAGTCACATTCAGATCAAGCGATGCAATATATTGAATCCAGCAACGCTGTTGCCGACTACTCAAGAGTTGAGTGATTCAGAGCACCATGATTGTTGTTTTAGAACTGAGGAAGAGACAAAAGGTAGGATTGATTTAAAAGATACTCCGTTACTAGATCCAGATGGCACTTTGTACGTCGATGGGTCATGTTTTAAACTACAGAATGGTGATGTGACGGCCGCGTATGCAGTTACGACTTTGAGCACGATTGTTGAGACCGCAAGAGTAAGTCAGAATTCTGCCCAAGCTGCAGAATTAATTGCATTAACAAGAGCGTGTGTTTTAGCTGAGGGAAAGAGAGTGAATGTGTTTACCGATAGCCAATACGCCTTCGGCGTAGCACATAGTTTTGGACGTCTGTGGAAAGAAAGAGGTTTTCTCACGTCCCATGGGACTAATATCCAACATGGACAGTTAGTCAATGACCTGTTGGAATCTCTGACCTTACCGAATGAAGTTGCGATTGTGAAGTGCAGTGCACATCGAAAGATTACGGATGATGTTGGCCGTGGGAATGCGTTTGCTGATGAGGTTGCCAAAGAGACGGCCAAGAACATGATGAGTCGAATGTACGTTGCATCGTCTGCGAGATGGATTGCTGAATCAGGAATGTGTGAGAATACAATTGAAAGTGTGAAGGCAATCCAGAATGAAGCAACTAAAAATGAGAAGAATGAATGGAAGGAGAAAACGGGTAGAATGGATTCAAGTGGATGTTGGGTTGATTTGTCTGAGCAGCAGCGTTGGATGTTACCCGATGCGTATGTACTTGCGGTAGTCACGATGGCGCATGGAGCGGCATACATTAGTTCGAAAGGGATATGTAAGATGTTAGCTCCAGTATGGAAGAACGATGGAATTACTAAGTGTGCGGAAAGAGTGGTGAAAAATTGCATGATATGCCTGATGCATAATCCTGGCAAGGGAACCCCAACCCCAGTTGGTCACTTTGCTCCCCCTTCTTGTCCCTTTGAAGTGATTCAGTTGGATTTTATCCACATGGACAGGTGTAATAATCTTAAATATGTCCTAGTGGTAGTCTGTGCCTTTTCAAGATGGATTGAGGCGTATCCGTTAAAGGATAACACTGCTATGTCTACTGCAAAAATCCTCCTCAAAGAGTACTTCCCCAGGTATGGTATGCCACGGATTGTTTGGTCGGACAATGGAAGTGAGTTTGTAGGGAAAGTTATAAAGAGTGTGTGTGCGGGTCTGGGAATCACCCAGAAATTCCACAGTGCGAATCACCCACAGTCAGCAGGTTTGGTTGAAGGGTACAAAGGTACCTTGAAGCTGAAACTTGCTAAAATTCAAGCTTCCACTGGTCTATCGCGGCCAGACGCACTGCCTTTAGCTTTACTGTCCACTAGAGCGACTGTACACTCTCGAGTAGGGCTTAGCCCATATGAGATTGTGTTTGGTCGTCCTGCTATTGTTTGGGGAGTCCCTAGGCCAAAGGAATTCAAACAGATCGAATATCCAATGTTGATTGATTACCTTTTTGACCTGACTGCTAAATTGAGCCTTATTCATCAACAGGTATTTGAATCCTTGCCTAAACTGCTAGAGAGTCCAGGCCACACATTGAAACCCGGTGATCAAGTTGTGGTGCGGAATTTTGAACGAACCCGGAACCTCCAGCCAAGATTCGTGGGCCCGTTTCAAGTGCTCCTGGCCACAAGAACTGCTGTACGCCTGGCTGGAAGGAAGAATTGGGTGCACGCTAGCCATACGAAGCGTGTCCCTCTCCCACTCCCCTACGACAACTGGGTTAGACAGGGATTTGGTGTATCCGAGACAGAACCTGTTCCCAGGCTCGTCCCCTTCAGTGATGCAGAGTACATAACGGACAAACGAACTGAAACGCAGAACTCTGACACCCCACCAGGAACTGTTCCTTCAAACCCTGAACAGAGTGTTGTACAAAGTGAACATTTGCCACCTGTGGATTCGAACATTACTGCACCTGTAGACCAGCTATTTCAAGATCAGACAAGACCCGGAAAGTACAGATATAACCTACGTTCTCATTCAATGAACCAATAACATTGCATAATTACCTTTCTATTTGAAAACTGTTTTGATCTTATCACATTTCCATTCAGTCAGGAAGTTTGCTCTATAATTTTTTGTTTTTTTTGTGTTGTTCTCTCACCTTGCCATCTGGGTTACCGTAGGGTCGTAACGTGTGCCTTGTTTTAACTTGCAGGGAACCAGACACAAGGTCGGTTTCTTCTGTTTATTTTGGGAACTCCCAGGGTAGACAGAGGCAATTTTTAACCGGTACAAACCATCCGTTGCGAACGGTTGTAGAAGATGGAGCTTCCTGAACTGCGACGGGCTAACGTCATAAATGCTCGCAAGACAAAACTGTATGAAATATTGTATAGCAAATGTTTCCTAATGCAATGTGCTCTGACATTTCTGATTGTTTTAATAACTCTGGTAGGCGGAATTATTTTTGGTATTCGACTGATCTTTGCACCTGTTACATCTACGGTATCTCCCCATGTTTCTGTTTCTCCGACTATTGTTTCTGTTCTTTCTTTCCATCCTTTTCCTGCACATGAGCAAGCTCGACGCTCTGAGTTTATAAATAACACTTTCATTCAGCTCTTGCACCAACACCAACTAGTGGTAAACACAACGAACTGCTGGGTGTGTGGCTTGATACCACATACCATGGACAAGGGTATCCCTTATCTGGTTCTGACCTTTAGTTATAATGGATCATTCTGGGCATTTCAGACCATGTTCGTCTATGCTCTAGGGACCTATCCCCCGCGACCTCCGCGTTCCACTAGGTATAACTCCGCTAATAGAGCCTTGGTAAAGGGAATTACTGACATGGTTAGATATGTCAATAACACTCCGTTTATTCCCAAGGATGAATTGCGAGTTTACATGGGTTGGAATGTTACGGAATATGGCATTACTTTGGGTGAGAACAAACGTAAAAGCTCGACTCCGATCTGGGTTGTACCCCACCAAGGTCAGGTCTGTTTGCAAGGAAATGGGAGAAATCCGAAAGCTCGACTAGGGAAGAGTGACTGTACCGAAACATACGTTTTCCCGTCACAGTTTTCCCCTGCATTCTTAGCTGCTAAGGGCACCTATTTTGTTTGCAAAGACAGAGCATATACATGGCTGCCTGCTGACTTTTCAGGCTCATGTTATATCGCTCAACTGTTGCCTCCGACATACACTGCTGCACCGGATTATCACAAAACTAGAGTTGTGAGAGGTGTTTTCAATAAGGAAGACACTGCTGGCCAAGAAGCAGGAGACTTCTTCAAAGGTTTCCTTCCGTTCTGGGGGCCTATGGCCAACAGTAGAAACTTACGTCAACTAACACGGGTAGTTGAATCCACTATTACTGAAACTGCGGCTTCCCTTAGCAACCTGACAGCTGAGCTTCAAGCGGATCGCCTCATGACGTTACAGAATCGTATGGTCCTTGATGTATTACTTGCAGACCGAGGTGGGGTATGTAAGATGATCCAATCGAGTTGCTGTGTTTTTATCCCAGATAATGCGCCAACGGTATATAAGGCCATTTCTAAGTTACACAAAATCTCTGACTCTATTCATGTAGAGGAAGGTCACTAATGGGATGGTTCTGGAATCTGTTATCTGCGTGGGGATGGAAGGTTCTGATAGTCACTGGTGTTGCGTTGGTATTTTTATTCTCGTG
This sequence comes from Triturus cristatus, assembly GCF_964204655.1. Taxonomy (NCBI): domain Eukaryota; kingdom Metazoa; phylum Chordata; class Amphibia; order Caudata; family Salamandridae; genus Triturus; species Triturus cristatus. Next base: position 77,749,772 of record NC_140590.1, on the reverse strand, counting down.
CTGTCTCATTGTTCAGTGTGGTCCTGCCTTATGTGGCCTTTGTGTTTCAACATGCGTAAGAAGACCACCTGTTCTTGGAGATACGCCACAGGATAGAATAATGTTCCAGCAACATATCAGTGACCTGATGAACATAGAGATGGACTCAGACATAGAGTAAGTTATTGCCTATGTAAGGGCAAAAGGACGGTCTGAGGTTCTGCAGCGATCCGAACCCGTGTATTCGGTATCGTAGTACTGACACGATTTTGGTATCAATGAACCGTAAATGATCCATTTAATATATGACAGTGTTTTCGCTGCGCTACGAGCATGAATTCACTGAGAAATAGGGCATTCTGTCGTAAAGCCATGGCATCCATTTTAGATACGGCACCCATTTTGTTTCTTGCCCTCACATAGTCAATGAACGAGCAATGACCCCGGCAGAATCACCTTGTTAAGGACACGTAAGCCCGAGCCCGAGGAAGCTGACGCTGCGTGACTAGGCAGAATCAAGCTGCCTCCCCTGCCTGAGGCCAGCCCTGTTATACTGGTTCTCGTGTCCATTGTCCTGATTGAGAGGCCAAGGACGGTAGCCATGCCCGTTTATGATCCATAAACACCTCTTATCCTACTTTTCTATCCCTTACACCTGGCTCTGCTCCTCTCCTTCTGGGCTTTTACGATGGGGAGGATACGATTTTTATGATGGGGAGGATCGGTCAAAGAATGGGAAACTGACAAAGAGACTTGATCGAATACTGAAAACCTCCGACTAATTAGTGTTTGGTGTATGTTTATTGTCTGTTTGAGATACCGGGTTGGGCATGAAAGATATTCGTGTAATGTTGCCTGAAGACATATTTTATGTATTTAAGGAGCAACCCACTTTTTACAAATTGAACAGTCTCGTAGATTCTGCCTTTGTGTGGTTCCTATGACTTCTGTGTCCCTGCAGTAAATAAATCTTGGTCTCTGACGCCACCATCGAGAAGCCCGCGTCTCTGTTTATTTGTGCACCAAGGCAGGAAGGAACTCAGGGGTCTTTGGGTGTTGTTTCCCTGACACCTCTGGACTCTTAAAAGTCCAGAACCTCAGCATCGTCCAGGGATATCTAGTTTGCAATGGCAAGGGTTCCCTAACTTATACTAGAAGGAAGGGAGAGACTAGCTCTATGACCCCTCCTATGGGAGGGTCAGGGGAGTGGGTGGCTACACACACTTCCCTTTGTCTAGTTTCACACCAGAGCAGGGGCAGGTAGCCCCTGAAGTGGTTTGAGCTGGCATATGCACAGAGAAGCCTACTGCTCCCCCAGTGCAGGACTTCAAAGCACTCTAGGAGTGCACCCACCCGGCCCCAATACACTAAATCCTGTCTGAAAGGTTACACCTCCCTGTGATAGGATGCCTATTGTTGGGCCTCCTCCACTGCGAGTTTCGGTCAGCAGCAGGAGGGCAGCCCAGTGTGGCATCCATTTTGTGATGCCAGGGCTCTTTCAGGAATCTACAGTGTTTCCACAGTGGGTACATGTCTACCCCTCTAGAAGGGTGGGATCATACTCCCACACCAGTTACTGGTGTGGGGGTATGATTGCAAAGCATTTGACACCAAACATGACATGTTTTGATGCAGCCATCCCAGAGTTAGCATTTACCGTGAGGTTATAATGCACTTAAGAGTATATGGTTTAACCGCATCCACAAACAGCCACAGAGAATAGACTCTGAGAGCTGCAGAAGGGCCCTGCTCAGGGAGAGGCAACCCCTCACATGGAAACCAAGCACCCTGCCTTCAGGATTGATAGGGCCTGCCTTAGGGGTGACTGATAGGTTTATTTGTGTGCGTATGGTGAGATATAGGGAACCTATATCTCTGTGAGGAGTGCTAACACTACCTCACCCAGGCTGCAGTAGCAGGCCTGTGGTGTCAGATTTAGTCTGCTTCCCAGGGGTGGCATACTACATGCTTCAGCCCCTGGTAGGCCTGTGAAGTACCTATGCCCTTGGTAACTAAGGTACCATATACAAGGGGCTCATAAGGTACCACAGTATCCAATCAATAGTGCATCTAATCTGCACTCCAAGTTGTTTAGAGAGAACAGAGAGGCTGGGGCCCTGATTAGCAGGGGCCCAGCCAGACTATAGCCAGAAACCAGTCTTATCATCAGAAAAAAAGTGGGGGCAACATAAGTGCAGATCCTACTCTCCTTCACTGTGCCTCATGGGAACGGTCCATCCCGAACTGCCAAGCCATGTCTTCCCTGAACTGTAAACAAGCATCCTGGGACTGGTTTCGGGCTAACAGCCCTCATCAGCCAGGCTAGCTTGAATTCAAAGGCAAAGTGAGCAAGAGACCCACGTCTGGGCATACCCTGCCAACTTAGAGCGAACAAAGCAAACAGAAGGATATGATGGAGGGAGCGCTGAAACTTTTCAGACACTCACCCCCAGTCAAAGATCCGGGTTGAATCCATCATTGTGCTTTAGCTTACTTCGCCACCCCAGTTCAGACACAGCTATATGAAAATCAGTCTTGACCCTGTGCCTCATGGGAACTGTCCATCCCGAACTGCCAAGCCATGTCTTCCCTGAACTGGAAACAAGCATCCTGGGACCGGATTCGGGCTAACACCCCTCATCAGCCAGGCTAGCTTGAATCCAGTGGCAAGGTGAGCAAGGGACCCACGTCTGGGCATACCCTGCCAACTTAGGGCGAACAAAGCAAACACAAGGAGATGATGGACGGAGTTCTAAAACCTTTCAGACACTCACCCCCAGTCACAGATCCGGGTTGAATTCATCATCGTTCTTTAGCTCACTTCGCCATCCCAGTTCAGACCCAGCTATATGCAAATCAGTCTTGACCCTGTGCCTCATGGGAACTGTCCATCCCAAACTGCCAAGCCATGTCTTCCCTGAACTGGAAACAAGCATCCTGGGACCGGTTTTGGGCTAGCAGCCCTCATCAGCCAGGCTAGCTTGAATCCAGTGGCAAAGTGAGCAAGGGACCCACGTCTGGGCATACCCTGCCAACTTAGGGCAAACAAAGCAAACACAAGGAGATTAAACTGTACAAACAGGCTCTACAGTTTCAGGGCTGAGACAGGTTTAAAGGACTACTTGTGTGTGAGGCACAATCAGTGCTATGGGCCCACTTGTAGCAACTAAATTGCAGGCCCTGGGCACAGGTAGTGAACTGTGCTAGGGACTTACTGATAAGTTAAATATCCCAATTGTGGATACACTTGTGGTAATATCTTTAGGGGTGTGAGCACATGCACTTTAGCACTGGTCAGCAGTGTTGAAGTTTTCCTAAGGACAGCAAAAAGACTCACAATAAAGGAGGCAAGCAGGCAAAATGTTTGGGGTAAGATCTCCCTAAGGATGACAGGTCTAACAGATTTCAATTCCCCCATGTAATTTGTATTGTAAGCGAGGAATATTTAAGAGGGACACAGCTGAAATAATACTATTTTAGCTTAACAAATAGTGAGTAATAAACATTTGATGAGCTTTAGCAATTTGAACACCAGAAATTCCATGTAACCAGATTATGATAATCAGAAGTAAAGAGGTGTGCTTGTCACTAGATTGAAATTCACAAATAATTTAAAGATGACGCTGAAATGTCCTTCTGCTACAAAACAAAATGACATATTAGCTAGCAAAGTCAGGGTATTGTGTGATAGACAATAACAAACATATCTCAAAGGCAGAGAACATTTGAAGAATATATGTTGTCCTCTGCAAGATATATTTTGTGACCACCTGTTATGAACTTTGAATTTATTAATTCTTTTCATCTCATTCAAGTCCTCGTGATCCCAAAACATATTGAATCATATGCTAAACCCTCAGAAAAATGTGCACACAAAAAGAGCCAGAATTTTAACCTGGCTCAAGCCTGTCAACCAAATAGAAAAAAAAGAAAGTTTTCACAAGCACTGATAATGCGATTTCTTTTCAGCTTGGATGTAGATCTTTGAGTTGGAGTAACATTTTATGCAGAATTCAGTACCTAAACAGCCTTTTTCGTTTAATTGTGGGAAAAGCTGACTAATACATAATATTAAAATAATAAATATGTGCATAGGTATCGTTGCCTTACTTATGTCATCACAAATATATCCACCTTCACCATCAGCATTCTTGCTTCAACAGTGAAAATCAAAGCTCTACTCTTAGTAGAGAAATACCCTTTACACACAGTCTTTACTATGCAATGATTTAGCATAAAGCCTTTACCATGCAGGTAAGTACAACACAGGTAATTATGTGTGTCTTTAGGTAGCAAAGGAGATGGGGCTGGTGTAGGAAGATGGAATCTGACTACATGGTTGCCCCCACTTTTTTCCTGGTGTTTTGAAGGTTTTTGACTTAGTTTGGCTGGGAACCTGCTATTCAGGTCCCCAGCCTAGCTGCTTCCTCTCTAAATTGATTGCAAGTACTTTAGGTACACTCCAGATTGGATTCTGGGGTACCCTTGTGAGTCCCTAGTATATGGTATACTATGTACCCAGGGCATAGGTACCCCAAAGGCCTACCAGGGGCTGAAGCATGTATTATGCCACCCCTGGAAAGCCATGCAAAATGACACCACAGGTCTGCTACTGCAGCCTGGGTAAGGTGGTGCATGCACCCCGTACTGAGGTATAGGTTCACTATACCTCACCTATCACTGCACATAGTAAACTATCAGTCAGCCCTATGGCAGGCCTTATCAATCCTGAAGGCAGGGTGCTTGGTTATATGTGAGAGGGTGCCCAGGCGTAAGCTCAGCCCCTCTGCAGCCTTCGGAATCTCTTCTCCGGGGTTGTCACTGGTGCAGCCTGACCATATACTCTTAAGTGCATTAGATCTTAAATAGTTAATGCTAACTTTGGACTGACTGCACGGAAACATGTCGTGTTTGGTGTCAAACACCTTGGAATCATACCCCCACATCAGTTCTTGATGTGAGGCTATGATCCCACCCTTCTAGAGGGAGAGTCATGGCAGTACTGGTATTCCCAGTAGAAATCTAATAGAGCCCTGGCATCAAAAAATGGATGCTGCAGACCAGAGAACGTGAAGGGACCTCAAGACGAAACACAAAATGGTAGCCCACAGGTCACTCGGGGTGACTAGGCCAACAATCTTCTGTGGATTCGGTGCTCAAGGTGGGGGCTACAAGTAAGCCCAAGCACGACTTCAAGAGACGTCGAGATGTTAATGCACTTGCTCTTGCTGGTCCTCGTGGCTGAAGAGTCAAGCTTCACCTCCTTCACCTGAAACCACCCAACATTGATGGGCATCTGTCTATCACCTTCCTGGTCACTGGCAAGTAACCCAGACTCTGTCCCCCCTGCTTTCAGGTTCTTCTCGACTTCAATCCAGGCTTGGATCTCTTCGGACACTTCTCATTTTCACGGCAGCAGCACTTCTTTGTCAGCTCCCATTGAAATCAACGGCCCGACCCGACACCATTTGACACCTATGCACCCGGCTTCCCTGGGTGAGGTAACATGAGTACTTCGGTGCTCCCAAGGGTGTTGGCCCTAGAACAAAGGGTTTGGTCCTGACTCATTTCTAAGTGTCCCTAATCTTTAAAAATCTAACCGCGACTTTCACCATAGAAGCTAACGGGAGCTCGTGGCTGTGTTCACACACTGCACACGGCCCCTGTGGGTCCCCTGTGTCACTATCTTGGGTGGTTCCTTGGGGTCCCAGCGATTCTACAGGCTCTAGGCCTTGTGTCCAGTTAAGTCGTGGTTTTTATACCACTATTTTAGTGTATGGTTTGGCTCGTCCCTAGGGCCTGACGTGTATTTGTGCTTATTACTGTGATATTTGAAGTGTAACTTATGTGTTTTGACCTGTAGCCTCATAAAGAGTCTAGGAGGGTGTGTTTAGAAATAAATACATATATTTTATATATATACCTGGTGTGATTGTCTTTCATTTAGGCACTCAAGAGATTATAGACTGGTAAAACAAGTTGCTTTACATTCCTTCAAGACTTAGCCTGAAGGATGCTCTCCATAGCTACCACTAGGATAGCTTTCAATAAAGGTTGTCTTAACCTATAACCAATAAGGGGTTGTTTGGACTGGTACAGAGTGCCCCCTATAACTTGTGGACAGCATATACCAGGTAGGCCTGGGCCAAAATTCCGTTCCGTTCGCGGAAATTGCGATATTTTGGCATTTTCGCGCTCCGCGGAAAGCGTGAAAATGTCAAAATTTCCGCATTCCGCAGCTTAGAGATAATTTGTTTCTTGCTCGCGCTGTAAAAAAATACATTCTCGCGTTCGCGCGATCGCCTTACCTGAATCCCCTCGTTCGCCGCCAAGTTTTCCCGACCCGGTCGCGTTCTCCACGAGATGTTGGATTGTTGGTAGCCATTTTGCGCTGTCTCGGACAGTTCGCGGCCGCATTAACGTCATTTGTCGCGCGATCACGTCATTTGTCGCGCGATCACGTCTTTCTTCTCGCGATCATGCACCGCGCGAGTATGAGAAGATTGAGATCTCGAACACGTCATTCTACATCGCGAGCCAGAGGATGAGGACGCGGGCACGTCTAATCGAACGCGAACAGGAGAAAGAGACCCCGAACACGTCATATCCAACGCGACAGGGACAAAGAGAACACGATCATGTCATTTTCGACACGCCGGCGGAAGTAATGTGAAGCTCGAGAACTCAACATGTAAAATTTTCAATTTGGAGAGGAATATCAGCTCTAGCAGCATGAAACCTTCTGCAAATGCTGATTTTGGATGAAAACAACTCCTTACATTGACATTTGGCTGTCCTTTTTTGTGCAAGGAGTCCTTTTTTTAGGTCTCGCTGAGCTCCAGCGCTTGCGCTGGCTCGGAGAGACATTTTATAGTTGGGATTTTCAAAGTGCTGCCGTGGCCTAAAGCTTCAGTGCACGTGAACGTGCACGCGCGCAGCGCCATGTGTCTTTCCTCGGCAGCACGCGATCGCAATCGCGATCACTTTCACTTTCGTGGCCGCGGCCGCGTGGCGAAAGCTTGTTTCCTGTGTTGCCTTTAGCCCCGCCCTCCCCTCCTCATTCTTTACCACCTTGTCATAGTAAAGCACGTCCGTGCCTCGGGGAAGCTCAACATGAGGGACATCACAGCTACAGACGCCAGGCGATTTAAGTGCATGGTGTTAAACTTTACTGTACACAGGCGCCACTCTTGGATGCCACATGAGCTGCAAAGCATGCTTGTGGCTGCTCGTCCGTCAGATCAGCTGTTTTCTCAGGGGTTTACATCGAGAAAATATAGTTGCCATCGAGACAAGTAAGCATTCATTTTGAAAACCCACGCAAGTTTAAATGCTTGGAAAAGGCTTCGGGAATTATATTGAGTGTTCCAGCAACACAAGTAAAAGGGGAGTTGGGGCCATATGTTGCCTCCTCGCTCACAACCCCTCTCTCCCGTAGGTTACGCCACAGTCTCTCTCCTGCTGGTTTCCCTTCCCACCCACCCTTCTCCCTTTTGCTGCCCCAGTCCTCTCACCAATTCCTGTGGTTTCTCATTGGTGTGCATGTTAGCTTGTACACTCTCGTTCTTTCGTGTCTGTTGTCTTTCAGGCACGCGTAGAAATTCACACCTGTGAATAAATGGTGGCCGTACCATTGGAGCAAATGCATAAACTTACAAGTTAGCAAGTGGACTGAAAGAAGCGGCAGCAACCTACCAAACACTCAGAAAGGTAGCCTTAGAAGACTCAAGTTAACAGAGAGGATGTGTTTGGTCAGTGAATGCTCTTTATAGTTGTTTCTGCTACCCCTACTCGCTCTGCACCAGCAAGCTTTACTTTACAACCCTCCATTTGTCTTGCTAGCTCCTGCCCATACACATACAAACCACACGGCAAGACCCTCTCAGGACTCAGCAAAGCAAAAGCCCATAAAAAATCCATGCACGAATATCTATGGGTACATTGTTTCACGAATAAAATGAATCCACTCAGGACACTTTGAGCGAGGCTGCACAAGCTGAAGGGGGCTATCCAATAAAAAGTAAAAAAAGCTTTGCCTCTAAATCATTAACAATTTCCAGCAATATAGGTTTGCATTGTGTTTTCAATGACGTATTGCTGTGTTGTACAATATATTGTGATGACATTCACCAGAAATGCCCCATTAAACAAGAGTCTCCTCCCACTTCTATCTCTACCTCTCTGTGCCCCAGTCTCTGTTCTTTTCCACTGTGTCTGTCGCTGCCTTTTTCAAATCTGCGTCCGTCTCTCCACGAGCCTCAGTCGCTGCCTCTCTCTGTTTTCCAGGGCGTCTTTCTTCGCCTGTTTGTCTTTGTCTGCTGTCTGTCTCTATCTTTTCCACAACGTGCCTCTGCCTCTCTCTGTGCCCCACTGTCTCTGTCTTTTACACTGCACCTGTCTGCCTCTTGCCTGCTGTTCCACTCTCTCTCTTCCACTGACCGTTTCTGCCTCTCTCTCATGCCCCAGTCTCTCACGCCCCCTTTAACTTTCATATATGGCCGTGGCGCAGCCCGCCAGAACCAAAAATAAACCGCAGAAATATTTCCTTGCAGCTGAACAGCACTCACATGCAACAACTTAACGTTTCATAAACGAAAACACGCTGGGGTTAGTACCACCAAACAAGAAGGATACCCTCTTCTCAAAATCAGGGGCTATTTATATTTCTTGGTTCGTCGATTTGGCACTTTATTTAAAAATTGGGAAAGCAACGAATCTTTGCAAATGCAATAAAAGCATTCGCCCTCCAACCCCCAAGAATGCTTTATGGCATTTTTTATGTTAATTCTTTTTTTTTTTGTTATGCAGTGGCTCAGTTATACATAATAACTTAATTATATCTAAGGTAACAAAAAAGTTTATAACACTTACTATAAATTTATAACATACTGTACAGCAGTCACACTGCTCTACATCATCTCTTAAACACATTGGCAAAGCCAACAGCTCTCGCTAAACACTTATAAGGTCCCAAAGGCGAGACCTATCGGCTATGCCAATGCTTGTTAAAAGATGGAGAGAGGGAGGAAGTGACACAGAATCTCCAACTTCCTGTTCCTGTCCAGCAGGCTCCTCCCAGTGCTTTGTCCATCTCCTGCTCATTCTGCCTTTGGATTTGGAGCTGGAAAGATCACTCTTTTTGTCTGCTGCATCATTGCAATTGGATTTGAGGATTTTTGGAATAGGATATTTTACAAGTGGTTGTTGTGTTTGTTTGATTGTGGGCATTGCAGTTGTTATAACTACAATTTATCATCATTCCTTTTTTTATTTTTTTTATTTTGTGGGTAGTAGTAGTAGTAGTAGGCCCGAGCTAGCCATCGGCATGGCCTCATGGGTGTGTGTGTGCATGATGAAGCAACTGTTCCTTTTGTTGTTTTTTGAATGTATTTCATTTTCAAGCACATTTAGGGCATGAATGGCATTGGATTGAGTTGGGGAAGTGTGTTTTTTGGGGTGGCCTTTGTGATGTTGTTGGGCCTGGCCATGTGGCAGGTGGCCATTTTGAAGCCTAGGCCTGCAAGCTTGCCTGGCCTTGTCTGCCAACAGGCCTGCTTTTTCATCCACTAGGATCAGAGCAGGTAGCCACAGCTTTATTAATCAAGTGTTTTCTGTTTGGTCTGTTGAATTTAGACGTCATTTAGGGCATGGATGGCATTGGATTGAGTTGGGGAAGTGTGTTTTTTGCGGTGGCCTTTGTGATGTTGTTGGGCCTGGCCATGTGGCTGGTGGCCATTTTGAAGCTTAGGCCTGCAAGCTTGCCTGGCCTTGTCTGCCAACAGGCCTGCTTTTTCATCCACTAGGATCAGAGCAGGTAGCCACAGCTTTATTAATCAAGTGTTTTCTGTTTGGTCTGTTGAATTTAGACGTCAGCTAGGGCATGGATGGCATTGGATTGAGTTGGGGAAGTGTGTTTTTTGCGGTGGCCTTTGTGATGTTGTTGGGCCTGGCCATGTGGCTGGTGGCCATTTTGAAGCCTAGGCCTGCAAGCTTGCCTGGCCTTGTCTGCCAACAGGCCTGCTTTTTCATCCACTAGGATCAGAGCAGGTAGCCACAGGTTTATTAATCAAGTGTTTTCTGTGTGGTTTGTTGAATTTAGACATCATTTAGAGCATGGATAGCATTGGATTGAGTTGGGGAGTGTGTTTTTTGGGGGTGGCCTTTGTGATGTTGTTGGGCCTGGCCATGTGGCTGGTGGCCATTTTGAAGCCTAGGCCTGCAAGCTTGCCTGGCCTTGTCTGCCAACAGGCCTGCTTTTTCATCCACTAGGATCAGAGCAGGTAGCCACAGCTTTATTAATCAAGTGTTTTCTGTGTGGTCTGTTGAATTTAGACATCATTTAGGGCATGGATGGCATTGGATTGAGTTGAGGAAGTGTGTTTTTTGGGGGTGGCCTTTGTGATGTTGTTGGGCCTGGCCATGTGGCTGGTGGCCATTTTGAAGCCTAGGCCTGCAAGCTTGCCTGGCCTTGTCTGCCAACAGGCCTGCTTTTTCATCCACTAGGATCAGAGCAGGTAGCCACAGCTTTATTAATCAAGTGTTTTCTGTGTGGTCTGTTGAATTTAGACATCATTTAGGGCATGGATGGCATTGGATTGAGTTGGGGAAGTGTGTTTTTTGGGGGTGGCCTTTGTGATGTTGTTGGGCCTGGCCATGTGGCTGGTGGCCATTTTGAAGCCTAGGCCTGCAAGCTTGCCTGGCCTTGTCTGTCAACAGGCCTGCTTTTTCATCCACTAGGATCAGAGCAGGTAGCCACAGCTTTATTAATCAAGTGTTTTCTGTGTGGTCTGTTGAATTTAGACATCATTTAGGGCATGGATGGCATTGGATTGAGTTGGGGAAGTGTGTTTTTTGGGATGGCCTTTGTGATGTTGTTGGGCCTGGCCATGTGGCTGGTGGCCATTTTGAAGCCTAGGCCTGCAAGCTTGCCTGGCCTTGTCTGCCAACAGGCCTGCTTTTTCATCCACTAGGATCAGAGCAGGTAGCCACAGCTTTATTAATCAAGTGTTTTCTGAGTGATCTGTTGAATTTAGACATCATTTAGGGCATGGATGGCATTGGATTGAGTTGGGGAAGTGTGTTTTTTGGGGTGGCCTTTCTGATGTTGCTTGTCTTAAAGACATGCTTTTGTTGTATGTGTCTGGTGTGTTGGTGTGTAATGCATGCACCCTGAAGACCTTTTTGGGGCCTGTGAATGTTCGTATTTCATTTTGTTGCATTAAAAAGGCAGAGCAGTGTGCTTTAGCATGCATCCTGGCTTTTATAGGCCTTTTGTCAGCTCCTGGTGTTTCCCAGGCCCCCGGCTTGTTTGTGATTTGTGAGTGTCCATGTGGGTGGTGGCCTTTTTGGTGTTTTTTTGACTGTGAGTTATTAGTGTCCTGCTTTTGCCATAGGCCTGCATGGTTTTCCTATTGGCTATTTGGCTTACTGCTTCCATCCATCCACCCCCTTTGCCAGCAGCAGCTCCATGGATGCTGAGATGCTCAAATAATTTAATGGTCCACCCCACTTTCATTACATTTTTATTTTGGTGGTTATTATTAACTTTCCTATCCTTCCTGAGAGTGTAGTGTGTGGCTGTACACAGTAGTATAACATATCTCTAGTTAAAAAAAAGTCATAAATGGCTAGACTATCTTTTGTTTGCACTAGTACAGTACTAAGTAACTGAACCACAACAACAAATGCAACATTTCACTGATGTTCTTCTCCTGTCTTATTTGCTTTTAGGTGCACAAAAGACAGAGTAGGAGGTGTCATCAGCATCACCCGGCTACCCGTTGTACTGCCAGCCAGACAGAAGTCCTGCTGCGCATCACGTCCACGTGTGACCAGAACTTGTTGTGCATCTGCATCCTGCCTGACATCTGAAGAAGATGGCCCCCAAGAAAGGTACCAGGTCCAGTACCAAGAAAGTTGCCGGTGAGAAGAAGGAACAGAATAAGGAAGTGCCATTAACCACGACTGGTGGTGTTCCGGCCAATGTTTTTTTTGGCACCAAAGCATTGTCCGGGAACCAAGCTGGGAGCAGCACAGCGGTCCAACGCCACCAACTTAGGCCCAAGGGCTTTAGTGTCGCAGAGGTAGCCAGTCTACTAACGAGCAGCGATGTTGAAGAAATGTCATTACCGCAAAGTAGTACACAATCAAGTTCAACGCAGGCGCAAACTCAGCAGATCAGTGTGCAGCCGCCGCAACAAGAACAGCAGCAGCCGCCGCAACAAGAACAGCAGCAGCCGCCGCAACAAGAACAGCAGCACCCGCCGCAACAAGAACAGCAGCAGCCACCGCAACAAGAACAGCAGCAGCTGCCGCAACAGCCCACCATAGTAGTTGTTGCTCCTGACGTAGGGGCATTTCAGGAAATCGAGCTTCCTGCAGACCAAGTGGAGCAAAGTCAAACCACTGTTTCAGAAGATCTATTGCCTTCCAGACCACCAGCAAGGAAAAGGAGGCTTAGTCCATCATCTTCTTCTTCAAGCCCCACTTCTGATGATCGTGATGACACTTGGGTCCCACCAGCTCGGTCTGAGAGTGATATACGCCACAAGACAATGCTTCTGAAAAGGAAGGTCCCAGAAAAACTTGGAGTTATGGAGGTAGATGTTGAAGAGGGGGGTGATGATGTTGATGAAGACGAGCCAGTCATCACGCACATTACTCCCGCCCTAAAGGGATTGGAGACCAACATTCTCACCCTATCCAGAAAGGCTGCTACTGAGCGGGATGTAGCACGGATCTCACCAACACAGATTACACCACCACTACCTCCAGCTGCCATATTGTCCAAGGCCCGGCAGGGACCTACATCCAGCTCAACCATCTCAGTAGGTAGTGGTAGTAAAAGTCACAGTGTAGGTGCACAGGGGCACACATTTTCAAACACCCCCTCTAGTTCATCTGGTATTGAAAGTGGCACATCCAGCAGTGCCAGAAAGTTCTCCTCCGCAGTTTGGGACTTCTTTTCTGTTAGCGCCAAGGAGGAGAACGTTGCTATATGCTAAATTTGTTGGCAAGGTGTTCGGCGTGGTAAGCTTGGTACAAACGATGGTACCGGAGGACAAGCAAGTCATCTAAAAATACACCACACTATCGTGTGGGAGGATCACCTATTTAAGTTAAAAGAAAGTAGAAAAACTCAACCCATTGAAGTTGGTCGGGATGAATCAGAGAGCGATATTATTGTGGTGGCAGGTGAAGAAGAGGGAGGCATTTCTAGCCCTGTCCCCAGTAGTGCAGTAACGCCCACATCCTCCTCAGTAACATCAGAGTGGCACCGCAGTAAGAGCCATACTCAGAGTCTGGGTGAGACACCAAGGCGACCGGCGAGTACCTCAATGAGACAATCTGTGTCGTTGAGCCGTAGTGGGTTAATGAAAACAGCACCACTAAGGAAAGTGAGCCAGCCTACCATTGAGAGCATGTTTAGGTTGGAGGGGCAGTTCCAACGCAACCACCCAATGGCACGATTGTACAATGCGAAGCTGGCTAAAATGTTAGCGCTGGACCTTCTTCCTTTTAGGTCTCGCCTGATCCAGCGCTTGCGCTGATCTGGCCGAGACATTTTGTATACGGGCTTTTCAAAGTGCTGCCATGGCCTAAAGCTTCAGTGCACGTGAACGTGCACGCGCGCAGCACCATGTGTCTTACCTCCGCAGCACGTGATCGCAATCGCGATCACTTTCACTTTCTCGGCCGTGTTGCGAAAGCTTGTTTTTCTTTGTTTTGTTTCGCTAGTTATATTGTCACTTTGCTTTACCAACATGGTTCTTGTTTGTCAGTCAGTCTTTTAGTTTGTTGATTATCTGCCCCCTTTGTCTTATACGTGGTATTGTTTCTACTGTTTACGTTTTCTTAGCTATATGCTTATCTTCTGTGACATAGGAATATTCTGTTGCCATTTTACATTATCCTGATGTATATTCCTTTTTTATCCCAGCTTTACGCTAAACTATTTAAGTCTTTGTGAACACGCGCATATGTTAATGAAGCTACAATGCGTAAGCACTTTTGGTTTGTTACATTACATTTTGATGAGGTTGGAACAAATTAAGATTGGGCTGTTTATGAATAACACTCGTTCTCTGCTGGTTAGTATTAAGAGTTGGCACTTGACTGAAGACCTGGGTCGAATGTATTAGCGCCGTGAAGCCAGCATGTGAGTTCATGCTCGGTAAATAAAATTAAAACCCGATTATCTACAATATCTTGAAGCCAGCATGTGACTTCATGCTCGGTAAATAAAATTAATACACGATTATCTACAATATATGGGCACATTAAGTTTCATGGGCAGTAGCATGTAGTGACGTTATTTCTATTTTGATGATATGACGACCTGCCCTAATTACTACAGATGACCATAAACCACTGGGGCAGTGTGGTAGCCATGGTCAAGCCACCAGAAGCACAGCACATCCTGATTGTTTGGTGCCGCTGTTGTGTATTTGATTTCTGCTCATTATGGAGTAGGAAGCGCCACTGATAATTGATTGCTGTTTTTATTAAGGACCCATTTTTAATTTCTTCTAATATTGCATGCCCAACATTCTCACTTGGATGTTCAGAGAATTTTTCAAATCTTAACACGGAGGTACACAGTTCCAGAAGTCAGGAATGGTATGGCGCAGTTTTCAGCAGACAAATTATTTATGAGCAAACGTATATTGCTCCTGCATAGTCCAGGTCTAGCGGGATACATTTCTAAGTGCATCAGTGAAGGCTTAGGTGAGATTTGCAAGGGGGGTACGGTGTTCTCCTTGCGGAGGCGGTCTCAGAAACCTGCTGTGAGGAGCATCCAAAATGGAAGCAAGATGGACGATTTGTGCGAGTGTAAGTTAAGGACCTATGCTACAAGGCAAGACTATACAGTTTTCAAGAGCTTCTTCAAATATGAGGGCGCCGTATTGCTTCTCAAAGTGTCAAATGCGATCCCACTTCTAGGGAAGAGAATATAAACTTTAAAAAATATTGCAAAATAAATCCTTCCCACCTGCCCTGGGTAAATTGTTCCGTAGTCTTGGGATGGCACCGGGGAAGGCCAGCTTACTTTTTGCTGCTTCAAAATTGATACACCTTTGAAGTTCTGGATTATTTTATATATAGGTTCCTTTCCCAGGCTATTGCTGTTTAGCAAATATACGTGCCAAATGCACTTTAAAACTCCCGATTTGACAGATTTTTTTCAAAAAATTAAGCAAGGGAAACATTCATCCCGTATTTGTTGGGCAGACTCACTTACTCGCAATTCATTTACGTTACACTTCCTTCAAATTCACCATCTTCTGCTGGATGCTAAAGGTACTGCAAGGCATCCCACACTGTCAGCCGCTATCGGACTGCTATCGGATGCAGTTGTGCGCTCAGGCTGCAGCATTTTATCCAGAGAGCTATTAATCTCAGATCAGCACTAGAAACCGAGAAATCCTGTCAAACAAAGGTGCTCACCTTGCGTGAAATGCAAAAAAATTCATTTACTCAGAACAGCAATTAATATTCACTATTGTAGCAAGCGCCAGCAACGGATTCCCTTTTAGTTGTTGTGTTGCGTATGAGGGAACTGCTTCAGCAATACAACCTCAAAATTCTAACAGGGTAGGTTAAGAATGAACAAATGCAAACTGAAGAGTGTGGGAGAGAATAGCCATGTAGTCAAGCAGATCACCATGGTAACACTCCCTACCACAAATAAAGATGAGTTGATTTATATCAGGACACCTATGGAAAACAGAGACCCAATTTGAAGACATTAACCTGGTGAGACAATTAGGACCAGGGAGACACAAAAGGTTCAGAAGAAGGACTACTCCATAACAAGAATTTGCACTGCAATAGGTCTCACATTTGCGGGAGTTTGAGATGTTGGCATTGTAAATGACAATGCCTTTTATTTACGTGTTGGTTTTTAAAACATAAATGAAAGGAATTGATATTTACAATGCCAATAGCTTAAACTCTCGCAAATGCGAGACCTATTGCATTGCAAATGCTTGTTTCATTTGTGGAAGGGGTGGGTTTCCTTGAATTTGTGTCTGCCATCTGCCCGAGATGGAAAGTTCCCAGCCGGTCCTATTTCGCAAGAATTGCTGCTCCGGCACTACATCATGATGTGCTGGAATTGGTTCGACACGCTTTGCAGAAGAGTGCTGTGCACAATATCCACCTGACAACAGACATGTGGAGCAGTTGCCAAGCCACAGATTACATGTGCATCACTGCACACTGGATCTCTTTTGTGGGGGTTAAAGATAAACTATCTGCACGAGGAGTTGTTGACACAGCTGCGATTTTTGAAGGTACTCTGAAACATGCAACTGTAGCCATGTTCGACATGGAGAAATCTCATACGGCTCAAAACATTTTACACGAGTTTCGTACCAAGGTTTTGGAATGGCTGCGGCCCAGAGGGCTGCGTATTGGTTTTGTTGCCACAGACAATGGCAGTAATGTACTTAAGGCCATGGAACTTGGTTCCTATTTCAGGGTTCAGTGTTTGGCGCACTGCATAAACATTATAGTTCAAGACTTTCTGAAAAAAGAACCCATAGTCAGCAATTTACTGGCCATCTGCCGAAGAATATGCACTCATTTCAGCCATTCTTTTAAAGCTCGGAAGCAGCTGAGGATCATCCAACGTGAACTTAGGATGCCAGTCAAGGCACTCATCCAGGAGGTGGCAACACGTTGGAACTCAACGTATTACATGCTTGATCGTCTGTACGAACAGCACATGTCACTCCATGAATGTGTCTGGAAAAGAAGAGGGGATGCTAGTGCTACTGTTAAAGGCATGATCCTTGACATGGAGCAATGGAGCCTAATTAAATGCCTGACTGAGATGCTTTCTCCTTTTGAGGTCTTCACACGTGAAGTCAGCAAGGAGGACTGTACAATGGGCCAAGCTATCCCATTATTGCAAAGAGTATGAGCTGAATAATGTGTCTGAATCATACAAAGGTGTAGAGGACAGAAGGCAAGCCCATGACTTGGTGGAGAGCTTATCCCGGCGCTTAACTGAAAATGTAAGGTTACAAAATAAAATGTTGTCACAAGAACATTACATTTGTGCCACAATTCTGGATCCACGTGCAAAATTGGGACTACTGAAGACATTCCTTGCTTTTTCCGACAATGATGTTGCCCGCTACAAAAGTTGTATAGCTGAAGCAGCCAGTAAGTTGGAAAACGAATGGCTGCTAATTAAAAGCCCGCAAGATCAACCCACAAGAAGTACTGATACTGAAGCAGGCCATGCAGAATCAAGTGCAACTTCGTCGGCTGAGGGCAGTGCGGTTGGCTCACAATCACAACACTCACCATCACTATCGACTACCGAAACAATAACTGGATCATTAGGCCGAGTACAATCATTATCATTACAGGATTGGTATGTAAAGATGGGCATTTGTAAGCACAGTGCTAATGCACAGAAAAAACAGCACAAAAGCTTACCAGCAGCAACCCTGAACATTGAGCGGATGGTCCAGGCCTATCTGGACGACCCAACAGAGGTGTACGCTGATCAAAACCCATTGCAGTATTGGTATAGGAAAAGGTCTGAATGGCCACAGCCCAGCAGGCTGGTGATAAGCTATCTGGCTTGCCCTGTCGCAAGTGTCTCTTCCGAACGTGTTTTCAGTGCTGCTGGTTCCATTGTAACATTGAGAAGGACCAGTCTATCTCCAAAAAACGTGGAGAGGTTAACAATGATCAAAATGAATCCGCACTTCATACCACCGAATAACACAATACATGAATCAACGGAGGAAGATGAGGACAGCGGCTCAGGTGACGGAAGTATTGTGTCAGATGATTACCTACTACTGGCTGAACCCCCAGAGTTTGAGGACGAGCTATACTTCCCTGACAATTAGGCTCACACTTACTGTCTTCCTCCCTTTTTTCCCCCTTTGTTTATGTGTCTGTTGTTCCGGTTATAAACTTGTGAATCACAACCAATCCATTACCACCATCTTCTACTCTTCTAATTTAATATACAAGTTTCAGGTGTCTGCTATTTGACAGTACAGTCCTCCGAATCCAGCTCCTCCGCTCCATCATACTGAATCTCCTGCTCAATTCCATTTCCCTCATGAATGATGATTGGATGATGGTAACAACAAATTCAAACTTTCCTAGTCCTTCCAAAAGAAGTGGACCATGAATCAGATGACTACTATAGCTATCCTCCTTTCAGAGCCGAGAGAGACTGGCCATTAACTGAAAATAAGATGGAACAGGTAATTATTGATGCCATGCATTGGACGCAGAGTCGCAGACTGAATGATTTAGATTTTGTTGTGTTTGTTGTGCCTGAAGTTATCTAATTGTGCACTGCCACTAATCAACTTTCTACAGAAGACACTAATTTCCCCCTTCTTGCAAATAAGAAATTGGTACTTCTCCTGCAGCTTGGTGACCCATTGCTTTTAATTCAATACAGGAAGGGGACTCACTCAATCTGCGCAATGAGTATGATTGACACAACAGCACCGTCCATCATGATGATGGCGAAATAGACGGCCCGTTAACTTAAGATGAGAAGGAACAGGTAATGATTGATGCCATGCATTGGACGCAGAGTCGCAGACTGAATGATTTGGATTTTGTTGTGTTTGTTGTGCATGAATTTATGTAATTGTGCACTGCCACTAATCAACTTTCTACAGAACACACTAATTTCCCCTTTCTTGCAAATAAGAAATTGGTACTTCTCCTGCAGCTTGGTGACCCATTGCTTTTAATTCAATACAGGAAGGGGACTCACTCAATCTGCGCAATGAGTATGATTGACACAACAGCACCGTCCATCATGATGATGGCGAAATAGACGGCCCGTTAACTTAAGATGAGAAGGAACAGGTAATGATTGATGCCATGCATTGGACGTAGAGTCGCAGACTGAATGATTTAGAGTTTGTTGTGCATGAATTTATGTAATTGTGCACTGCCACTAATCAACTTTCTACAGAACACACTAATTTCCCCCTTCTTGCAAATAAGAAATTGGTACTTCTCCTGCAGCTTGGTGACCCATTGCTTTTAATTCAATACAGGAAGGGGACTCACTCAATCTGCGCAATGAGTATGATTGACAAAACAGCACCGTCCATCATGATGATGGCGAAATAGACGGCCCGTTAACTTAAGATGAGAAGGAACAGGTAATGATTGATGCCATGCATTGGACGCAGAGTCGCAGACTGAATTATTTAGATTTTGTTGTGTTTGTTGTGCATGAATTTATGTAATTGTGCACTGCCACTAATCAACTTTCTACAGAACACACTAATTTCCCCCTTCTTGCAAATAAGAAATTGGTACTTCTCCTGCAGCTTGGTGACCCATTGCTTTTAATTCAATACAGGAAGGGGACTCACAAAATCTGCGCAATGAGTATGATTGACACAACAGCACCGTCCATCATGATGATGGCGAAATAGACGGCCCGTTAACTTAAGATGAGAAGGAACAGGTAATGATTGATGCCATGCATTGGATGCAGAGTCGCAGACTGAATGATTTAGATTTTGTTGTGTTTGTTGTGCATGAATTTATGTAATTGTGCACTGCCACTAATCAACTTTCTACAGAACACACTAATTTCCCCCTTCTTGCAAATAAGAAATTGGTACTTCTCCTACAGCTTGGTGACCCATTGCTTTTAATTCAATACAGGAAGGGGACTCACTCAATCTGCGCAATGAGTATGATTGACACAACAGCACCATCCATCATGATGATGGCGAAATAGACGGCCCGTTAACTTAAGATGAGAAGGAACAGGTAATGATTGATGCCATGCATTGGACGCAGAGTCGCAGACTGAATGATTTAGATTTTGTTTTGTTTGTTGTGCATGAATTTATGTAATTGTGCACTGCCACTAATCAACTTTCTACAGAACACACTAATTTCCCCTTTCTTGCAAATAAGAAATTGGTACTTCTCCTGCAGCTTGGTGACCCATTGCTTTTAATTCAATACAGGAAGGGGACTCACTCAATCTGCGCAATGAGTATGATTGACACAACAGCACCGTCCATCATGATGATGGCGAAATAGACGGCCCGTTAACTTAAGATGAGAAGGAACAGGTAATGATTGATGCCATGCATTGGACGCAGAGTCGCAGACTGAATGATTTAGATTTTGTTGTGGTAATGATGACAATTAATGGCATGCATTGGACACCTGACTCTAAGCTATTGGTCTTTGTGTTTGCGTTGTTTGTTTGTTGTGCACAAAGTGATGTCAAAGTGTACTAGTAATCTATCTTTCTGTACACAATAAAGAATGACTCAAGTCAGTAATATTTATATTTCTACTCTTGTTGTGTCATAAACATTTTACTTATACTGCAGGCCGATCTTCACAGTCAGTCAGTAAAAGTATCAGAGATGATGATGATTAAGTCAGGACTCAGGAGGACGTTTCATGAGTGGCATAAACGGAAAGCCAAAAGGTAAACACGTCAACAACAACAACCACAGCAGACCCAAATGTCTGTGTAGAAGTTGAATAGAGTGTAGCGGTGGGATGACTGCAGTGCATTGATTTTACTAACTTAAACCGTAAAATGTTATGTTTGGAATGGATAATGTGCTTTGCGTTTGTCCAACTCTTTGAGAGAAAAAAAAAGAATTTTAAGTGTTAACGTAGGATGTGCTAAATGCTAAGCACTGTGGGCCTGCTCTCTCCTGTTACTGTTGAAGGTCAATGCTGGAAACAGACTAGAGTAGAGATGATGCATAGATGCCACCTTGGAAAATGTTCTTGTTGCACTACACCATCACTTGTGCATTTGTTTTAACTTTCTTTCTCAATATCCCCTTTGGTTTTCAATCTACAATTACAGGCCAGGCCTTGCCCGAAACTTTGTAAAACATTACAATGCATATTAATTACCTTACCAATCAATCACCTTTTTTTTCCAGCCGGGCAGTGGCGAGTGGCGAGGCGACACACCCAAGATTGATGGACGAGAGGAGCAAGAGGAATTCCGAGATGCAAAAATCCAGTCCACATTTTTGACCAGGATAAGACAGTAACAGTATCCACTTTTATCTTCTTTTAAATAATTTGATTAATATCTTGTATACAATCTTTACAACAGTGTGTTCTTGGAGTTGTCAATCATCATTAGGTTTGCTCTGTGTAATTACGATTCTTCCCTACCAATATTTAAAATTTCTATTTGCTATCTGTTAAAGTATTAAGGCCGGCACAACAGAACAAGAACTAGAAGTGTATGTAATACGGGTCTCTCATCATCATGCATGCATTACCTTTTTCTCCCTTAACATATGGATATGGTAGTCTTCAATGATTGTCGTTTGTTTGTCTATGTATGCATACTGTTTTTCTATGTCAAACCTTTCCCAAAAAACCCCTTCCCATCCATTCAACAAACCCTAACCCTCTTCCCCCGGGCTGTGTGACTTATTGTCGAGGTGTAACTAAATTAAATGTACACCAATACTTAATCACACACTTGCTGGGGCGGATGTGGTGAAAGCAACACTACTTCAATTTCAAGGCAGAGCGATGATCTTCTTCTGCTTGGCCACCCATGAGTAGGATATTTCAGAGGTTATTTTTTTTAACAAAGGAATATATACCTCAGCATGAATTGCCGCCATTGATTGGATTTGTTTCTTGTCATTCCTCATATACAGCACTAACTGTTAGGCTGTAGGCCTAGTCAAGTGACTCGACACAACTATAGTTTGTAACTCTGTCTACTAGGCTATCCTCCTAACCACCATTCTGTTTTTTTGTCAAATATTTGAGCATATTATTGTTGCTCGGTAAGTTCTGTACTGTACTTCATTCAACTACCCCTAACAGTCTCTCAAAGGCGATTGACTGTCTCCTTTTCTTTTTTTGCAAATGCTGCCGCCCTGCCAGTGTCTACTACTACTACTATGCTGCTACCACCACCACCACCACCCCAGTCATGGCATGTATGAAAAAATAAACCATCTTCACCATGCAGCCAGTGTTGTGCCACAGTTGGACATAAACATCAAGCACCGGTAAGAGAGAAGTTTGGGGGAGGCAGAATTAATAATGGACATGTTGTCAATGATTTCAATTTCACTTACCACTCCAAAGAATGCATAGACTACATGTCAGAGGCTGTGTTCCACTTGCACGGGAGCAGAAGGACGTTAGCTCCCAATGCCCCTTCTAGGTGTTCCCACAAGCGCTATTTCGTTTGTTCGCGCAATGCTGAAACCCCAGAGGGGGAAAGGGGAATGGGACAGAGAAGAGACTGCTCACACCGTCTGCTTCTTGCTTCAGCGTCAGGCGTCTGCTGTTGATTCTTCTTGTAATAGGTATTGCTGTAAAAAATGCGTTAATTACTTTACTGCTGAACTCCTCCAAACCCCTCCCACTACTTGCCCTCTGTAACTCTACCTACCCTGAAGTGGTGTGAACTTGCTCCTCTTCTTATTTTTGGTTGTGTGATTCTTGACCCTGGTTTCTCTGTAACGATATTTTTTGGGGTTAATACTATTCTCAAAAACTATTGCCCCTAGTCTCCTGGATATGTGTATACTACCAGCTCTATTTCTCACCTCCTAGGTCAAGTTGGTCTTTATAATTGATTTTGTCTTTTCTCTAGGTTGTTGAAATCTTCTTATTAGTCTTGTCCTGACTTAGCATCTCCTTCTCTTTTAATGGTTGGCAAACTGCTAGTGTTTAGCCCTAGCCGACCTAAATTGTTAACGTGTAACTCCTTCTGGCTGGTATTGCACTTGCCCAATACTCTGGTCTCTTCACACTATGAAAATTGTACTTCCTTTTAAATTGATAATAGCAAACATTTTAAACTCAAGCGTCTTCTTGAAAATTTGGTCAGAGCACTCGCTAGTACATTGCTGGAGTATTAATTCGGAACAGTCTTACTGTAGTCAGAAGCTTCACTGCTAGAAGCCGAAGTATCTCTGAAAACTGCGTTGGCCTTCGAAGTTCAAAATGCTGAGGAAATTTCTAGTGCGTACTGTCCTCCTCACGGTTCAGGTGAAGTGCGCCTTAGTACGCGCTTGACACCTGCTCGACAATGATTGCACCGCAGAACTAGAACGCGCCACGTAGTTTCCTACCGCGGTTAATTTGACCGCCATCTTGGAAACTGCCTGTGACTCTTTTCTCGGTTCTGTGTCTCAGCTTACGCCTTAAAGCTAAAACGCTCACAGAGAGTCTTGACTTGGGCATCTTGTTGGTAGTCCTGACAGTACCCTCCCTCAAAGTAGCTCCTCTCGGCTTGGGTTTGTCTGGAAATTTCTTATGAAACTCATCTATTAATCTTGGAGCATGTACATCTGTGGACAACTCCCACGATCTTTCTTCGGGTCCAAAACCCTTCCAGTCCAGAAGGTAAT
This sequence comes from Triturus cristatus, assembly GCF_964204655.1. NCBI lineage: Eukaryota > Metazoa > Chordata > Amphibia > Caudata > Salamandridae > Triturus > Triturus cristatus. The sequence goes on along the minus strand of NC_140590.1, from coordinate 77,726,403 downwards.
ACAAGTGTCCTCTCCGAATCTTGGCATCTAACACTTGCTTCACTTCAAACTCCTCTCCTTGTTCGGTCTGAATTGGCTTGGGTGGTTGATTTAAGCGCACCTCATTTGATGCCTTTTTTAATAAGGAAATATGAAACACTGGATGAACAGATAATCCTGTTGGTAGCTTCAATCGATAAGTCAAGGCACTCTGCTTTTTCTCAATGGAATATGGGCCGATAAACCTAGGTTGAAACTTCCTATTTCCTTTTAATCTTAGATTCTTAGTGTTCAACCAAACCTTATCACCCTCTCGTAACTCTGGTTCCTTTCTTCTCTTTTTGTCTGCATAATGCTTGTAATTCTCCTTAGCTATGATTAAATTTTTAATGGCCGAACTATGTACCCTAGTCATGTGTTCCACTAAGTCTGTAACTGCTGGGACATCTGCTTCTTGAAAATTTAAAGATTGGTTGGGATGTCTACCTGTGTTCAGATAAAAAGGTGAATAGCCTGTGGATACATTTTTTGCATTATTATGTGCGAACTCAGCCGCCCACAAATATTCTGGCCATTCCCCTTCTTGTTCTAACAGACATAATCTAAGGTATTGTTCCAGTTCTTGATTTGCTCTCTCAGTTTGGCCATCTGTTTCTGGGTGGTAACTAGTGGTGTACCTAGATTCGATGTTCAACCTCTCAGTGAATGATTTCCAAAAATGGGAAAGAAATTGGGAGCCCCTGTCTGAGATTAAAACTTTGGGTATCCCATGAGCTCGAACTATATTCTGACTGAATACTTGAGCTAGTGTCTTGGCAGTGGGTATTCCCTTCAAAGGTATAAAATGTGCCATTTTAGAAAAGGAATCTACACAAACTAGTATTGTATCAAAACCTTGACTAGAGGGTAATTCTACAATTAGGTCTAAGGTGACTGTGTGCCATGGATAAGGTGGAGTAGGCAAAGGCTGCAAATACCCTTGTGGAGCTCGTCTCTCCGGTTTTCCCCTTGCGCAAGTCTCACATGTGGCTACATATTGATGTATATCCTTGATCATATTTGGCCACCAGAATCTTCTTCGGATCAGATCTTCTGTCTTCGATATTCCTTTGTGACCTGCTAGTACATTATCGTGACATTCCTGTAAGGCCTTTTGTTGCATCTCCAGAGTGGGCAGATATAGGGCTCCTTTGTGATACAGTAACCCCTCTTTTACTTCTCGACTGGAATCTTCTTTTAACCATTCTGCTACTTCTTCTGAGGTCATTACCTTCTGATTTTCTTCTTCAGGGAATTCTTTTAAGACCGCACCAATCACCCGTTCTGCAGGTATTATTTCTTGACTCGTGATCTCCTCGGGATTTTCTTCTGAACCCAATCTTGATAAGGCATCTGCCTTACCATTTTGTGATCCAGGCCGATAAGTGATGATGAAATCGTAGTCTGCAAAATATAGGGACCATCGCAATTGCCTGGGAGTTAACGTTCTGGCAGATTTTAAAAACTTCAAATTCCGATGATCCGTATAGACAGTGACTACATGTCTGGCGCCCATCAAGTAGTGCCTCCAATCCTTAAAGGCATCTTTTATTGCCAATAGTTCCTTTTCCGTGATGGTATAGTTAACCTCAGCCGAGGTCAACTTTCGTGATCGAAAGGCCACTGGATGCAATTGCCCTGTTGTCTTGTGTCTTTGTGATAGTACCCCTCCTAAGGCAAAGTTTGAGGCGTCTGTTTCCACATAGAAAGGTTCGGAAGGATCTGGATGAAGCAGAATTGGTGCAGTTGTGAAGTCTTTTTTCAATAGCATGAATGCTTCCTCTGCCTCCTTTGACCACTCAAAACTCACCCCCTTCTTTAACATCTTGGTTATTGGAATCAATTTCTTAGAGAAGTCTTGAATGAATCTTCTATAGAAGTTGGCAAAACCGATAAAACTTTGTATCTCCTTCACCGATTTCGGGAATTCCCAATCCATTACTGCTCTTATCTTGTTTTCATCCATGGTGATTCCTTCAGGGGAGAGCACAAAGCCTAGGAATTCCACAGAGGAAACCTTGAAGGCGCATTTCTCCAATTTAACATATAGTTTGTTCTCCCGTAACTTTTGTAGCACCTTTTTCACCTGCTCTTCGTGCTCCTCCACCGTGTTTGAATAGACCAATATATCATCCAAGTACACTATGACTGTTTGATCTATGAACTCCTTTAACACATCATTTATGAAGTGTTGGAATGCTGCAGGAGCATTACACAGTCCATAGGGCATCACTTGGTATTCATATAGTCCATGCTTTGTTCGGAAGGCGGTTTTCCACTCATCACCTTTTCGTATACGCACTAGGTGATAAGCCCCACTTAAATCCAATTTGGTATAGACTTGTGCTCCCTTTACTTGATCCAATAGGACAGAGATCAAAGGTAAGGGGTACCTGTTCTTCACTGTGATCCGATTGATGGCTCGATAGTCAATACAAGTTCTCAATTCCCCATTCTTTTTGGGGATGAAAAAAAGTGGTGAAGAGACTGGGGACTGAGATGGTCGTATGAACCCATTTTCGAGATATTTTTCCAAGTATTCCTTCAGGTGAGCGTCCTCTCGCTCAGTTAGAGCATAAATTCTACTGCACGGAAGGTTTGTGCCAGGCTCCAATTCGATTTTACAATCGTAGTCCCTATGTGGAGGGAGTCTGTCGGCTTCTACCTCACTAAAGACATCTTGGAATTCAGAATACTCCTCAGGCAATTCGGTAGTCGTAACAACACAGATCGTTGCTTCTTTCTCGCTCAAAAATGACGCAGGAGAATTCGTGGATTCGCCCGAACATTTCTTATAACAATTCTCCTCACAATATTTTGATCTTAGTACTACGGTTCGGGCCCCCCAATCTATTGCCGGATTATGCTCGGTGAGCCATGGCAAGCCTAAGATTAACTGAAACTGTGGAGCATCAATCAAATTAAACTGCAATGTTTCCAGGTGACCTTCGTCTGACTCCAACTCTACGGGTTCAGTATGACTCACTATGGGGCCAGATGAAAGGTTGGTACCATCTACTGCGCGAACTGCTTCACTGCGCTCCTTCCTGATGGCTCTCAACCCGATTCCTTCGGCAAACTTCAAATCGCAAAAATTGCCAGTAGCTCCTGAGTCCACCATCACAGCTACTTGAGTTAAAGTCTTCTCTTGGAATCGCATGGTCATCATAATAACTAAATGTGGGGATGCAGACTGTAAGGTATTGGCCAAGGTATGTGCCTCTGGAGTTGTTTCTTCTCTTGCAACCACCCGTCCAACTCCATTTACTGGTGGTGCAAGGCGTTTTCCGCCGGTGATTGCTTAGGTTTCTTAAGACAGTTCCGAACAAAGTGCCCGCTGCCTCCACAATAAAGACACAGTTTATTATTTCTTCTTCGTTCCTTTTCCTCTTTTGTGAGGGGACCTCGAATGGTTCCAATTTGCATTGGTTCTCCTCCCCGACCCGAATCTGCTTCCTTCCCACCTTCCATTTTGACTCTGTCGAATCTTGGAACACTGGAGCGAAACTCCTTCCTTTTCTCACCTCTTCTCTCATTTTGACGAAAGTCTATTTCCAGTACTAAATCTATGAGTGCCGAAATTTCCGAAGGTCTATTTGGTACTTGAGCCAATGCGTCTTTTAACTCATCTTTTAAACCTCGGTAGAACACTGCTGCCCTCTTGTTTTCTGGCCACTCCGTCTCCACCACCAGTTTATTAAACTGCGCCAAATAAGAAATTAGGTCACGATTTCCCTGCTTCATTTCCAGCAACTCGTTATCTGTTGCCTGCGTGGCCTTTCGTCTGTCAAAAATTCTCAGGAACTCTTTTTTGAATTCATCTAGATTATACAAAATGGAGTCATTTCTGGACACCATGGGCATTGACCACGAAGCTGCATCACCACTTAGGTACGAAAGTATAAATGCCACTTGAGACTGCGCATCTGGGAAAAGTGCGGGCGGCACATAAAATGAAGGGTACACTGAGTCAAGAAAACTTGAGCTTTCTGGGGATCCCCATTAAAACGTTCTGGGGGGGCTAAGGGAATTACAGGTGATAAAGAATGAATTACTTGAGTTGTAATTTTAGGCTGAGAGGTTGAAGCATCGCTCGAGTTTCCTTCTTGAGAAGTGGGAAATTTTACACTAGGAGCTGACAGGAAATTATTCATTTTAAAAGTCAAGTCTACGGTTTCCTTTCTAAGCTCACTGTTCTCCTCTCTCACTGATATTAATTCCCTCTGAATTCCTTCTAGAACCTCCCCCAACTTTTTGAGGTCAAGTCCCTCAGCCATTCTGCTCAGGTGCGATTAAAAACGTGGGCACTTCACTCTGTCAGAGGCTGTGTTCCACTTGCACGGGAGCAGAAGGACGTTAGCTCCCAATGCCCCTTCTAGGTGTTCCCACAAGCGCTATTTCGTTTGTTCGCGCAATGCTGAAACCCCAGAGGGGGAAAGGGGAATGGGACAGAGAAGAGACTGCTCACACCGTCTGCTTCTTGCTTCAGCGTCAGGCGTCTGCTGTTGATTCTTCTTGTAATAGGTATTGCTGTAAAAAATGCGTTAATTACTTTACTGCTGAACTCCTCCAAACCCCTCCCACTACTTGCCCTCTGTAACTCTACCTACCCTGAAGTGGTGTGAACTTGCTCCTCTTCTTATTTTTGGTTGTGTGATTCTTGACCCTGGTTTCTCTGTAACGATATTTTTTGGGGTTAATACTATTCTCAAAAACTATTGCCCCTAGTCTCCTGGATATGTGTATACTACCAGCTCTATTTCTCACCTCCTAGGTCAAGTTGGTCTTTATATAATTGATTTTGTCTTTTCTCTAGGTTGTTGAAATCTTCTTATTAGTCTTGTCCTGACTTAGCATCTCCTTCTCTTTTAATGGTTGGCAAACTGCTAGTGTTTAGCCCTAGCAGACCTAAATTGTTAACGTGTAACTCCTTCTGGCTGGTATTGCACTTGCCCAATACTCTGGTCTCTTCACACTATGAAAATTGTACTTCCTTTTAAATTGATAATAGCAAACATTTTAAACTCAAGCGTCTTCTTGAAAATTTGGTCAGAGCACTCGCTAGTACATTGCTGGAGTATTAATTCGGAACAGTCTTACTGTAGTCAGAAGCTTCACTGCTAGAAGCCGAAGTATCTCTGAAAACTGCGTTGGCCTTCGAAGTTCAAAATGCTGAGGAAATTTCTAGTGCGTACTGTCCTCCTCACGGTTCAGGTGAAGTGCGCCTCAGTACGCGCTTGACACCTGCTCGACAATGATTGCACCGCAGAACTAGAACGCGCCACGTAGTTTCCTACCGCGGTTAATTGGACCGCCATCTTGGAAACTGCCTGTGACTCTTTTCTCGGTTCTGTGTCTCAGCTTACGCCTTAAAGCTAAAACGCTCACAGAGAGTCTTGACTTGGGCATCTTGTTGGTAGTCCTGACACTACAGGACAGACTGAAAGTACTATAAGGACCAGTCAATGAGTGAGGTGTGTCGCATCTATCTGTTTGTGTCTTATACAGTCAGCCAATTATTGAAATCAAACACAGGCTATGGGCGGCCATGCACCAGCAAGGAAACAGTGTGATGTAAAACAGTTACCCCACCTACAAAACCTTAACAACATTGCATGTAACATAGAAAAATATATTTAATTTACCCTAACAAAAATAAAATAAACCAACAAAAGCTGACCCACCCCCCTCCCTAACCCCAACCAATGTCCATAGAAGCCCGTAACACCCTAACAAGTTCCCACCCACCCACCCAAACAAGAATTAAAAAAGGGGCAGAACAGGATGACAGGGACTAAGTGGTGGGGCGGGACTGAAGGAGGACACGCATCTAGTGCATCTCGTCCTCTAAACGGGCGAAGCGGCGTCTAAGGCCGCAGCAGTTGCAGCCACAGTGGGGGGGGGCACCGGAGATGGCACGGTGGCAGCAGGCAGCCACCAGACGGTGACGCCGTACCGCTGGAGGGCGGTGGCTGGGGCCCGGGGCACTGGAGGAGGCTTGAACAATTGCTGCCGCAGTCTCCTCCTCCTCCTCAGCTAGGACCACCAGCCGCCGGTATTCCCGCTGGATTGCCTCCAGCTTCCGGTGCCGTGCCTTGGCGGCCAACTCCTTCCGGTTGAGTTTCGGAGAAAAAAAAAAGACAATTGTAAAATATACTCTTAGAAAAACAGTAGGACAAGGTAATTATTTATACACATAGTGGCATGGTAGAGTAGCACTATAAAATAAAGCACAGTAGTACATAACATTTTAAATGTCGCCCGTCCTTCTTCCTTCCACCCGTCTTTCACTTTTTAGTTGAACAGTGCACCAGGTGCTCTTCTCCATAAAACTTTCAAAGCGAAGTTGAAATCAGATAGATGAGGCCATTGGTTACTCAATACTCCGGCTCCTAGTCCTATGCCAATTAAAGGGAATTCTAGTCTTCTAGTTCACTCTTCAAACGTCCCCAACAACTCATACTTACTTACGACATCGGATAGCGGGCGGACTTTGTCCGCCCGCCATCCTCATGCTAAAAAGGGTGGGGGTCCCGTGGGGACAATTAATTAGGATGATGCGCCCAGCACAGTGGCGGGCGCATCCTGGTTTTTTTTTTTACATTCTGGTTGGCTTTGCTGAAAGCAATGCTAAAATGTTGTGCTGCTTTTCCAAGCACAACATGACAGGCCCCGCACGGAGCCTGTCACGTTTTGCTTTGAAAGGCGGGGGGTACCATAGCATAGGTAGGTACCCTCCATGGGGGCCCCCAAGCATACTCTGCAATGTCTGCATGCCTTTCCGTGGCGGACGGCAATGCCGACACGTAAAGGCATTCCAAAATGCAGATTATATGGCTGGCGGTGTGTTCAGAGAGACACCACCGCCATATTGAACCCTTTTCCGACTGGTCGACATGTGGGGGGTCTGAATATTTTCTACAGGGATGGCGGGAGGTTTGCCCCTGCGGTGTCGGCAGTGAATTCCAGCCGGCCCGGCGGGGGCAATACGCCCACCATCCTAATGGGGCCCTAAGTCACAACTGTACAGTATACATATACATACAGTACACCCTTGCAGTGAGTGTACTGTCAAGTTCAACAATAGTTAAGGATTATGAATCTAACTTACCACCGCCTGCCACTGGTGCTGCCACTCCCCCTACCGCTCCGTTGCTATCTGCAGCAACTGCCGCATCCTCGCCCTCCACGTCGCCTTCGCTGGCCCCGGCAATGGTGGTCGGTAGTGCGCCTAGAAAACATTACACATTTATTAGGCGTCATATACACCTCCCCCCTATTGATCAGTAGCAAAGTTGAAAAATGAGTTAATACTAACATACATCACTAGTACAAATCAGGTAGTAGTAGAGTAGACACTAATAGTTATATATGATCATTGTAGCCTTTGCTTAATTAGCCCTAGCCATGCTACCATTTTACCTTTGTGTCTTTTATTTTTGCACATGTGACGTTACCTTGCAGCTTCTTGTATAAGACACCTTTGAGCCCACATGACCTGCCTCACACTGCTACTGTCTAGTCTACGCGCTGCGTACAAGCGGTCAACAAACATTAACAAGCCACTTTTTTAGGAAGTGCTGGTGTACTACTGTTACTGTTAGTCCATATTGCTTATCCATAAATGCTACACTTTTTGGCAGGGCTGAGAAATGCTTGCAGGTTGTAATATACTAACGCACACCATTTCATTTTTCGCATTACAGACGCGAGATTCCCTTCTACGAACCAGAGCTTCTGAATGATGCAACAACTACCAGTACTAGGTTCTTCTAAGGTGAGGGGTCCCTTCACTCACATCTTCATTTATGAATTTATATAAACTAAATTGCTATGGGATGGTGCAGATCAGAGCTTCCGAATCCCCTCTACTTCCACGGACGGAGTGATCTCACAGTCACACACGCACACACACATTACACGCTGGTGGGGCCCATTACACCAACATTCATCCTACCACTCTTATCCGTGCCATGTATAAGGGGAAACACTTTCTGATACCTAACCAATCTGCATGTACTTTGAGGTCAATGGCATCTACTAGTTGCTTATAAATCTGTCGAAAAACATTTCCATTAATTTGCAAATAAATTCAATAAACATGACAAGAAATAACCACCCGAAACAGAGATTCAAACAGAATTATTTGTTTATCTAAAACTGTAAGAAAAGCCAATTAAATGCAAATTCATTTCTCTCATATTTACCTATTCTGTCTAAATGTCAGATCCTAAGTCAGAACCGGTCCTCAGTAATTCCATCAGAGTTTCTATCCGTCATGTAGAGTCACCGCCCTCTCTGTCAGCATAGGGACCTCGGATCATCAGTTCGGGAAGAAGTGGCGCTAGACCTCTCTAGCCTACTAATATTTATACTAAAATTTACATTCTATAAAGTTACAATTCATTGTTCAGAACGGATGAATGGCGGAAATAATGTCATCTTGGTACATTTGCGATACTGTGCAAGATTTTCTCACACTTAGATTGTCCCAAATAATGAATAGAAAAATTAGATGTCCATAACTAATTCGATACTTCTACGGATGTCTCTTTTAGATAAATTATATCCCAGTCGTGGGATCATCAGTTCATAAGTTCAGTATTCAGTTTTTTTGTAACAAATCTCATGTTCAGGGGCTCTTGGCATCCGTCCTGGGTTTGTCGTCATGATCATGGCTTTTCAGTTTTGTCGAGTGGGCAAGGTCACAGGCAGTGCGAAGCTTCCTTGCAAAAATTTCCATCTACTCGAATGCAGGCTGCGGGTGGTAGCCATCTTTTGGTAGGCCACATTGGTCAACTTAAATGAAATAAGACATAAAACAGTATTACTACACGGAAATGATTATACAGTGTTACTCCCCTGCTAATACCCTTATGTGTATGTAGTTATCTAGACATTTGCGACATCAAAAGCCATTAATGCATATTAATTATATGCGCAAGACACAATAACATCACATAAGCAACATCTATTTCTGTCAGTTTGCTCATAAACTTAGTTCACTTATTATTTTAGCCATGCAATAGCATTCCCACGTGTAATTCTCTTGTTAATAAGGTTGGTTAGACAAGACTCGACAAACTTTTAATAATTAATAATTAATCAGTAGTATTTTTAATTATAACATGCGAAAATGAAACAGGTATTCGGTTTTAAAGAAAAAACCCTGCTCCATCAATCCCCCCTTTGGTGATATCTTATCACCACAAAATCAAAAACCCCAAATCAATTTAATTCCCCTTTTGGAAGAAATTCAAAATATCTTCTTGTTCATTTTTCAAACCCTTGTTTCCAACTCATCTTCTTTCTTAGTTTCTATATACATGCTTTCTCTTAGCTCTTCTAATTCTATTTGTTTTGGATCTCTTTCTGGTTTCTTTTGTCTCCATTTAACATTTTCTTTTGTGATTTTCTTTTTATTTCTTCTATATCTACAACACATACACCCTATTCTAAGGATCAATAATGCAACAATTACACAGGTTAATGGAAATAATATCTTACTAAAAATGGTACTACCTATTTTAGCTATAAAATTCTTAATAGCAATCATCTTATTAGCCATTCTAGTCCAGATACTTTCAGCTTCCAGTGGTACTAATTCTTCATGCAAATCAGTAATATTTTTGATATAAACTTTTAGATCTTTACTTTCGTCAGGAATGTAAGCGCAACAATGTTGAACTTTCAGCATTCCACAGACTCCACCCTCTTTTGCCAAAAGAATGTCAAGGGCAAGTCGATTTTGCATCGCCATAGCACGCAAAGCAACCATTTCTGTATTAACCAAAAGAAAGCCTCCAGCGGTGCTTGTTGACAAGCGATCCACCACTGTTGACAGCTTCCGAATGCCAAATGCATTCAAAGAAATTCCCACTGCTGGAATTAAAGCTCCAAAAATATCTCCTACAATTTCTGTCCATGTTTCTCTTCTATAACGTGTTAATGGATTAGAATGTTCAGCATCATCTACTCTATCCATGTGAAAAATCTTTGGAAAGACCAAGCCAACATAACATGTACCAAACCAATGGTCAGGCAAACGGTAATAAGCCTTGTTCCCACAAATATAATACACTCCCGGGAAAACTGGATCTTCTCCTCCTCTAAATCCCCATCCGGTTGCAATACAGTATGTATCATGGCACTCACTAGTCCCTATGAAATATTAACCATACTGGGATCTCCTCCTGGTAATGCACAGTTTGCCTTTCTGTGGGGCATCTATAGCCATAGTTGGACTGGCTCCATTTTTCAACTCCTTTTCTTTCTCAATATCCCACATTGTGTCACTCATTTTATGCCCTTCTGCTTTCTTGTGCATGTTCAACCTTCTTCTCTCAACCATGTCTAGAAAATTCTTCTCTTCTCCCTTCAAACTGCAAGTTAAATTGTTTCTAAAAACATATTCTAAGGTTAATTCTTTGGTTTCTAATAAAATCTCACCTAAAGTGTTAGCTTCTTTTGCTGGATTCAGTGCTTTATTCATAGGCAGTTGCCCAAGAATATTATCTACATTAGACATATTATAATCTAATTTCCCCAACTGGTAAAATATACTAATCAGCACACTACAGGAAATTCCATACGTAGCCGGAAGATGATGATAAGTCACTCCTTCCGAAACAGAGGCAGGTAATTGCATGCAAACATAGCAATCCCTTACTTCCATTGTTTTTACGTATTCATACAACAATTTAGAAAAAACATTGCTAGAAAAATCATTAATTGACCTATCCTTATGTATATGTACATTGCTAGTTCTAGTTGGTACTATTTTCTGTGAACTTTTCCCTATACTAGTTCTGTTCTCAGTATGACCTTTTAAAGTGTCTATAGTGACTCTAAATGAAATCAATAGAGCAAGCACGCTCCAAAGCAGCATTAATAAACCTGTACAGCAGCAGCACATCTTGCACCATCTTTTCAGAAAGGTACATCTACTTTTATTATTCTCTGTGTTAGCCATTTTGTTAATTTGACCGTGTCTTTTGACTTAGCCTCTTCTACTCCTCTACTGAATTTAAAGGCAGCAAGTACCCACCCGATTTTTTTACAATCTACTAATTTTATATCGCTTCTTCTCTTTTCTTCTCCAAGTGACTTTCCTTGGATTTACTCAATTTGGATTTTCATCACTTTTCACTGTCTCTTCATCATCATTAAACTGTATCAGGTCCTGAACATCCGTTTCTTCTCCAATGTCGGACAAGATAACTCTCAGGATTCCCACAGCTTCTTCTTCAGCAACTTCTTTTAGTAAAGCCTCCTCTGGACTTCCTTGACTGTCTGCCTCTTCTCCTTGTTCAGGCAGTGCCACATACGTCCATTCCGGTGACTTATACCTCTGATTTGGTTTCCTTATCCTTTTAGTTCTCTCCGGTATCTTTGTCTCTTCTTCCTTAGTTGGATTTTGACTTGACACTTCGTTCAATTGTTCAGCTTTCGAAGAGTTAACTCGTGTCAGTCTATACCTCAGTCTCTTTATCTTATTCGGCCAAAGATCTCCTTTAGCATTTCTCTTTTGTTTTCCTTCTTTATTGTTTCTTTCTCGAAGCCAAGTTCTCTTTCTCAGAACTCGTCCTCCATATATCTCATTGTCACTTTCATCAGACTCTGTTTCAGTTACCTCTTGTTCATCAACAGCTTTCTTTTTTCCAACAACTTCCTTTTCTCCAACAGTCTCTTTTCCACCAATTGAGATTTCCTTACTTCTGTCCCTCCTCGGGTCTCCGACACGCAATCTTCTTGCTGTCTACTTGTCCCTTCACCTAGCTTGTTGTTGATGTTCTCTACACCTCCTCGGGGTTTTTCCGCAAGCTGTCCCTCTCTGTCTTTGTCCGTCCCTTCTTTTTCTATATTTATCTCAGGCGGAACTTGTCCAATTTCCTCATTTGATTCAGATGTCACTTCTGTTGGAATGTTCTTTTCTTTCCTTTCTTTCTTTTTGTGTTGGTCACTGTTAGGTTTAAATCTTTTATTAAAGGTTTTCAGCAAAGAACCAATAGCGACAAGCCAACACACTTTCCCGGCCCATGAAGGAGCAGCCGCAGCTGAGGTCTCCCCCCACCACAGGTGGATGGGAAACTGAAGAAACACTTTCAGGCCCTTTCAATCGCTATCAGTTGCGCCCCCCCCCAACCCCCCCAACGGCACCCCCCAGTCCCCCCCAACCCACCATCAAGAGAGACAAAGAAAGAGAAGAAAGAGAAAGAAATGAAGGAGTATAGACCCTGCCCCGGGAACGAAGGGACCAAGAAGGCGTATGCACCGCTCTGCCACGAACCCAATGGCCAAACAGGGCGGCTATGTGGCTTCCCCCTCTTCTAGGTCATCGCTAAGCCGCAGGAGGCGCAGGTATTGGGGGCACGTCAGTTCCCTGAAGTCCTGCGCCAGCAAGGACCGGAACGGCTGCCACAGTTCCGCGAAAGCGTCGCCCTTCCCCGCCAGTGTCAAAGAGATGCTTTCCATCCCCAAGATGTGCCAGAGGCGATGCAGCCACTCTAGATGCGTGGGTACGCGGGACGTCCTCCAACAAGCCAGGAGGCACTGCGTGGCCGCCCCCAGCGCCAAGGCTATCTGTTTCCCCCGGCGGGGTTTTAGAGGGTAAGTAAGGGCGTTGGGGACCCCCAGGATGATGTATGCAGGGAATCTGGGCAGCTCCGTGTCAAAGTATTTGTCCACCTCATCCAGAATTTGACGCCAGTAGGGCGCTAACAAGGGGCAATCCCAAAGAATGTGTGCGAGAGTGCCCTGCTGACCGCACCCTCTCCAGCAGACCCCGCTATGTGAGTTATCCATGCGATGTAGACGCTCCGGTGTGTAGTACCAGTATGTCACCAGTTTAGTGAATGTCTCGGTGAGCCCTGCGTGTGTGGCTGTGTGGCGGGCCCTATAGCAACAGCCCTCCCATTCCTTTGCCAGCAAGTCCCTTCCCAAATCCCTCTCCCTGCGTGCCCTCCCCGCATGATATGAGTGGTGATGTGTCGACAGGAGCATTTTGTAGAGATCCGATGTCAGTTTCTTGTCGGTCTGGCGAGTGATCAGCCAACGCTCGAACGGGGTGAGCCGGCGCTGCGCTGCAAGTTTCTCCCTCAGCCGAGTGGCCCAGTGTTTAACCTGCAGGTACCCGATCCGGTCCTTGGCCGGAATGCCATATTCGGCTGCCAACTGTGCTAGGGGGATAAACCCCCGGGCGTCGTAAAGGACCCCCAGCGCTCTGCAGCCGGAGTAGCGCCAACCCGGGAACGCAGATTCCGGAAGCCCCGGCGGGAAGTCAGAATTTCCAAACAAAGGGGTGAGAGGCGAGGGGAAGGATGTCAGGTCCTGACTCTCACCAGTCTGGTCCCAAATCCGCACCGTTGCCTGGGTTACCCACGAGGCATACAGATTGGGCGGCCGTTGGTCCCGCCGAAGAAACGGGACCGCGGCCAGGGCCCTCCCGGCCACCACCCGGTCCTGGAACAGCCAATGCTTCTCGGACATGGGCTTCATCCATTCCGCCAGGTACCGTAGCTGAGCGGCCTGGAAGTAGAGCAGGAGATCCGGGACGCCAACGCCCCCGTGCTCCGGCGGGAGCGCGCTAATCTGGCGTTTGAGTCGCGGCTTCCTGCCCTGCCAGATGAAGTGCGACAGATCTGATTGGACCCGCTTGATCCACCCTTTCGGTGGATATATGGGGAGCGTGTGGAACAAGTACAGGATTTTAGGCAGTATCGTCATCTTAATGGCCGCGATCCGCCCCAGCCACGAGATCGGCAGGCGGCGCCAGCGATGGAGATCGGCTTTAACGGCGGAGGAAAGACGGTCGTAGTTCGTGGTCCTAATGCTCGGGATCGTGGGCGCTAGCAGCACCCCGAGGTAGGGGACCGGGCCCGACGCCCAGGGGACCGGATATTTCGTGCGGAGTTCCGCCACCGTGCCCGGCGCGAGAGAGAGGGAGAGCGCCACTGATTTAGTGATGTTGACTTTAAAGCCTGATATATCCCCGAACACCGACAGCTCCTGCAAGATCGCTCCCAGAGACGTCAAGGGCTCCCTGAAGGTCAGTAGGACATCATCTGCATAGAGGCAGATCTTGTGAGTGTCCCCCCCGAACCGGACCCCAGCAATTTGGCCGTTTTGGCGTATGTGCTGCGCCAGGGGCTCCATGTACATGGCGAAGAGCAACGGAGAAAGGGGACAACCTTGCCTCGTGCCACGGGAAATCCAAAAGGGCGATGACGTATGGCCGTTAACTCGGACCGATGCGTGGGGGTCGCGATAGCAGTTGAGTATCCGCGCCCTCATTTTGTCCCGGAAGCCGAACCGGCACAAGACCGTCTCGAGATAGGGCCAGTGCACCCGGTCGAATGCCTTCTCGGCATCTACCGCCAGCAGGGCGTAGTCGGCCGGGAAGCGGGAGGCCTTCTCTATAAGGTGCAGGACCCGTTTCGTGTTTTTGCTCATTTGGCGGCCTGGGATAAAGCCCGCCTGATCCGGGTCTATGAGGTTCGGCAGGTGGGGCGCAATACGAGCCGCCACGATCCCCGTGTACAGCTTGAGATCCACGTTAAGGAGGGATATAGGCCGGTAGGAGCTGCACTGCTTACTGACCTTCCCGGGCTTGGGAATCACCACGATCGCCGCATCCAGTAGGGATGGGGGCAACTCCCCGAGCGTGTCAAACGAGTTGAAAAGGCGCGTGAGGAGTGGAGTGACCAGTGAGCAGAATTGTTTATAAAACATGGCCGAGAAGCCATCCGGGCCTGGGGATTTGCCCACCTTGAGCCTCGCGATGGCTGAGATCTCCTCCGGCCGGATCGGCGATTCCAGCAGTTCGGCCTGAAGTGAGGGCAGGCCTTTCACCCGCGCATGTTCCAGATACGCGTCCATCCCGCCACCGTCGAGGGGCTGCGCGTCATAGAGCCGGGCGTAAAAATCCCGAAACGTCGCGGCAATCTCCCCATCGTCTGTATGCAGGGCCCCATGGGAGTCCTCTATCTCCTTGACGCCCTCTCGCTGTCGACGCTCCCGCAGGCAGCGGGCCAGAAGGCCACCACATTTATCCCCTCCCACGTAATAGCTGTGCCGGAGGCGCAATGCTGCATATTCCGCCTTGTCACGATCTAGCGCTTCCAGCTGCGCTCTCTGCGCCTTCAACAGCCGCCAGACTCTCGGGGCACCCGTCCGGCTATGCATCCGTTCCAGTTCCCTGACTTTCTGCGAAAGCTCCGCACGCTTCTCCTGCCGTTCTTTGTTTTCCGCCGCAGAGAGGGCAATAATTGCACCCCGGACCACCGCCTTCAGGGCCAGCCAGCACGTGGCGAGGGTTGTGGCCCCATTGTCGTTGAGCCGAAGGTATTCCTCCATGACCCCCTGTAGCTGTGTGACCACCGCGGGGCGAAGCAGGAGCAAATCTCGCAACCGCCACTGGCGCATCCTCCTGCCCACGGGCGGGAGCGTCAGCGTCATGACCACCGCCGCATGGTCGGAGAGGGACGCCGCCAATATCTCCACCCCTGAGGCCTCCCGGACGAGCGCGCGTGTGGCCAGAAAATAATCCAGGCGTGCATATGTACCGTGCGCACCCGACGTGTGTGTGTATTCCCGGGCCGTGGGGTTGTGTAGCCGCCAGAGGTCCACCATGTCTAGTTCCTGCAGCGCTGAGTGCCTCGCCTGAAACAAGGCCCCCACCTGCCCCGTGCGGTGTGCCGACCGGTCCATCATGTTGTCGAAGACCAGGTTGAGGTCGCCCCCAAGCAACAACCTCCGGTCCGAGGAGGCCGATAAGTTTGTCAGTGCTGTCTGGAGGAACCGCTCCGGGCCATCGTTGGGCGCATAAATCGTACCCGCTGTGAATGTGTAGTCCCCCATGTGGAATTGGTAGACCAGCAGCCTGCCCTTAATCTCCGCCACCTTACACACTGGAAGCCCCCTAAATCTAGGTGCGAGAAGGATCGCCACCCCCGCCCGCTTCGAGGAGTCACAGGAGAAAAACTGCACAGGGAATGACCTGGATTGCATCCTGTGTGTGTCTCGCATGAGCAAATGTGTTTCCTGGAGGAGGCATATCTCCGCCCCGGACTGTGCAAGAAGGGAAATGATGGAACGGCGCTTAATTGGGTTATTCAGGCCCCGGACATTGAGCGTAAGGACCTTAAGTGACACTGGAGGCATTCCTAGCAATCAGCGAGCCCCCACTTGCGATGCACAACCCCGTGCCCTCCCAAATGCGTCCCTGGCATCCAACCACCGCCCCCCCGACCCGACACAGGAAAGAGAAGAAAAGGAAGGAAAGGAAGTAAAGAAACAGAGAACCCCAACTAACCCCATACAGCCCCCTTCCCCAACCCCAAAACCACGAAGCGTACCAAAAGTCCATCTTCCAAGGAAGATCAGGAAGTCCAGAGTCAAAGGGGAACGTGGCGTACCAAAGTGTCCCCCCCCCCGCCCGGCCGCCCTCGTGTCCGCCAGCCAAGTCCCAACAAGAGCGAAGGCACAGGCCATCCGAGAAAAGGGACCCAACCTCGCAACAGACCCCTATTAGTTACCCTCAGGGGACCTCGCCCCTCGGTGCCAACGTTTCAGCCACTGAAGATATGGCATCCTGACGGCCTTGGGCGATCTCCTCTCCTGGTACAGCCGGTCCTCATGACGGAAAATAAGACGAAATGGATGGCCCCAAGAGTATTTAATGTCCCGTTGGCGGAGGGCCTCTGTGACGGGGCGGAAGGTTCTGCGCTTCTGCAGTGTCAGGGCGGACAGGTCCTGATATAGCACCGGGTGCTGACCCCGAAAGGCGATGGGATGCTGTGTTCGGGCCGCATGAAGGATCTCCTCCTTAGTGGTGTAGTCCTGGACACAAACCAGGATGTCAGCAGGAAGGGCATTGTCCGGTCGTGGAGGACCCACCCGATGGGCCCTGTCCAGAGTGAGCGCCGTGTCCGCCGGTTTACCCAGGATCTGATTGAAGAGCTCGCGGACGAATGCGAAGATGTCTCCCGCCTCAGCGTCCCGTTTCACCCCCCGGATGCGGATGTTATGCCTCCTTGACCGATTCTCCAGGTCCTCCAGGTGGGTTTGAATGTCCACTTGCTGGTCGTGGAGCCGGAGAAGGTCCTGGTGGACTAGGGAGAGTTCCGTGTCCTGTGCGTCCGCCCTGTCCTCCACCGCCTGCACCCTCTCCCCCAGGCCATCCAGGTCCCTCCGGACCTCCCGTAGCTCCGCCCACAGCTCCTGCCGCATGCTTTTAAGTTCCTCCTTTTGTTCCGCGAATAGCGACAGCAGAAAGGCCTTGGTGATCGGCTCCGCTCCGTCATCTCCGGACCCCTTCGACGGGGTCGCCCCAGCCGCGGACGACCGTGTATCTGGGGCCACCGTCAGCGCCCCCCCCCTGGGGCTTGGCAAACAGCTCCTGCAGCGACTTGCCCTGGGCCTTATCCTTGCCCTTACCCCTCTGTGTCGCCATCTTGCTGGTAGGCCCGCCTCAGCCGGGCCCTCCGGAGGGGGCCGCAGGAAACTCGCCCCTTGCGGGCCGGGCTGGACTCCGAGGCTCGCCCTCCGCGCCTCCGCGGGTGACCTCGCTTCCGATGGGGGGTGGGCAGCGCCCCAGGGCTCTCTCCCACCGATCGTGGGGCGGTTGTCTGCTGCCCTCACCTCCTCCATCCCCGCCACCGCTTCAGAAGGGCTGGTCCGCACCGGTCCCCGCCCGCTGGGCTCCTCGCCGTGCTCCGCACTCCCGGGGTCGTGGGTCCTCCCTTCTCACCTCTGGGAATCCGGAGGCCTCCTGACGGCACCGCCGTCCGCTATGTACGCTGCAGCGCCGGGTCCAGATCTTACCGCGCTGTCCAATACGGGCGGGGATCCCAGTCCGTCAAGCCCCTTGTAGGCCACCGAAGGCTCCGCGTCGAGCCGAGCCCGCGCCGTGTCTCGCTAGGCCGCGGGCCCTCCTGGGCGTCGGTCACCTCCTCGACCCTCGGGTCCGCGCCGCCACAACAACCGGCTCAGTGCTGCGTCCGCTGGCTTGTAGCCCCGGGCCCACCCGGCCGCTACCGCACTGCCTTGGGCGCCGTCCCTCACGCTGGGCACTCCGCACCCGAGGCCGGGGCCGTAACGCTCGCTGCTAGGCCGCACACGGCCTCGACGTCCTCAGCTGGCGAGCGAGCCCCACCGCTCCCCGGGACACCGGCTGGCCCCCACAGGTGCGCCCCGCTCTCGGGCTCCGCCGGCGGTGCTGTGTGCCGGAAACGGGAAGGGAAATCGGTCCCGCACCGGCGCTATTCTCGGGCGCTCGAGGGAGAGACAGAGAGATGCGTCTCACCTCGCCTCCATCTTGGCCACGCCCCCTGTTGGTCACTGTTAATTGGAACCTCAGGTACTTCTTCAGAATCTGAACTTGCCTCTGCGGTTTGCACTGTTCTTTTCAGAACCTCTTATGGTGGGATGAAAATTTCCCTTGACTCACTTTCCCCACTTTCAGGATTCTTTTTCCTTCTTACTGTCTCGCTGTCTGCATCATCACTGGAATCTGGTTCTTCAAAGTATTCTTTTCCAGTACCATCTCTTGGATTTGGAACTCTCATTGTGTGACTTGCATGTATCAAATTTTTCACTCCAGCACACTTCACAGCAGTCGTTGTGGTCAAAATGACTTGTCTTGGCCTTCCCCACCTTGGAACTAGGCAATTCCTTCTTCTATAGGACTTTTATCCTTACCCAGTCCCCTGGGCTCAGATCATGGGCTGGTTTCTTTTCAAGTGTGGTGGCGTCTTCTCCAACCTGGTGAAACACAGAATGAACTGCGTCAGCCAGGCCCTTACAGTAATCCAAAATCATGTCATCAGTTATAGTCATCAACCTGTTGACTGGTACAAATGCATGTCTCATAGCACGTCCCATGATAATTTCATGTGGACTCAAACCTGTAGTTCTGTCTGGAGTAGACCTAATGGTCATCAGGACTAGAGGCAAGACATCAGGCCATTTCATTCCTGTGGCTACGCACATTTTGGCAATTCTATTTTTGATGGTACCATTCATTTGTTCAACCACACCATAAGCACAATGTAGCTTCTGCTGTACACTCAATGCTTCACAGATTAGACCCATGATTTCATTATAAAAATGTCCTCCTCTGTCTGATTCAATGGTTACTGGGAACCCGTACCTTGGGATGAACTCTCTTAACAGTAATTTGGCCACTGTTATCCCATCATTTCTTCTTGTTGGATATGCCTCCACCCACCTGGAGAACAAACAGACCACCACCAGGACATACCTCAATCTGTTGACTGGGGGCATTTCAATGAAGTCTATCTGCATTCTTGTGAAGGGTCCTCCCTCTCTGCCTATTGTTCCTAGGCTCACCACTGTTTTCTTTCCAGGATTGAATTGAAGACATATCAGACATCTCTGACAGAGACTTTCTGCTATCAACCTGAACTTTGGACTGTACCAGGTTTGCTTAAAGGCCCTTATCATAGCATCCCTCCCCAGGTGTCCTTGGCCATGATACATTCTTGCCATTGTTGATAGCATGCTATTTGGCATGACTGGTCTTCCATCCCTATAGACCCACACATGATCTTTTTCTCTAGGTGCACAACCTGCTTTCACCCAATCTTTCATTTCCTCATCTCCTGCCTCATCCTGCAATTGTTTCACCTCCTCCCATGTTCCCACCTCATTAGTAAACATCAAGGAACAAGAAGATATTTCTCTCTCTTTACTCCGGTTAATGGAATGATTGTTTCTTGCACAGTATTGTGCTATGTCATTTGCGAATTTATTTCCCACGGTAACAAAATCATCACCTTGACCATGAGCAGCACATTTTACAACTGCTAGTTCTTTAGGCAGCTGTATCGCCTCTAGCAATTTTCCAACCACTTCAGCATTCTTTATGGGAGTTCCACTTGAGGTCAGGAAACCTCTTTGTAGCCATAGCTGGCCAAAATCATGGACAACTCCGAAGCCATACTGGCTGTCAGTCATCACAGTCACTCTCACACTCCTCCCAATTTTGCAAGCTTTTGTCAGTGCCACTAATTCTGCCACCTGAGCGGATTTAACTCCTTTCAAAGGTGATGCTTACACAACTCCTGAAACTGTACACACAGCATAAGCAGCACTCAGTGTTCCTTCATCCGTTCTCAAGCAAGATCCATCCACAAACAACACATGATCACTTTCAGGCAGTGGCAGATCTCTTATATCTGGCCTTGGTTTTGTACAGTAATCAAGCACATCTAGGCAGTCATGGTCAACTTCATTTCTTATTCCCACACATTCAGCATCAGGCAACAGTGTCGCTGGATTCACATTCACACATCTCTCCAGACTCACATTGGTTGCACCAAGAATGACTTTCTCATATTTAGTCAGCCGACTATGAGACATGAACTGTGTCCGGCTCCTTGTTAAAAGGATTGCCACATCATGAGGTACGAATACCCGTACAGGATATCCCATTATGATTCCCTCACTTTGTTCTAGACTTTTACAGGTAGCAGCTACTGCTTTCAGGCAACCTGGTAAACCCACAGCGACTGGGTCAAGTGTTGCTGAGAAGTAGGCAATTGGCCTTCTCAGTCGTCCATGTTTCTGGATTAACACTGAAAGTGCACATCCATTTCTCTCACTATAATACAACTCAAATTCTTTTTCATAATCGGGCATTCCTAGGGCAGGAGCTTCACATAGTCTGTCCTTTAACTCTCTAAATGCAGCCATTTCTTCTGGGTTTAGTTCCAATGGGTCTTTCACCTCACTTTTGGTCAATTTAATCAATGGTTTGGCAATCAGGGAAAAGTTACTTATCCACTGACGACAGTAACCCACCATTCCCAGGAACATTCTCACTTCTCTCTGTGTCATTGGAGCTCTCATCCCTCTAATGATTTTAATCCTGTCAATGGTCACTTTTCTCAGACCTTTTTCAATGTTATGTCCCAAGTACTGGACTTCTTTCTTGCAGAATTGCAATTTGGCTGGAGATACTTTTAATCCTCCATCTGCCAAGGGATTTAGTAAAGCTATGGTGTCTACTTCACAGGCTTCACGGGTTTTTGATGCCACAAGCAGGTCATCGATATACTGGACCAAGACTGAATTTTCAGGCATTGTTAGACTTTCCAGAGATTTCTTCAGCAATTGATTAAATATTGAAGGGCTCTCTGTATACCCCTGTGGAATTCGGCACCATGCCAAAATCCGCTCTCCAAATCTAAAAGAAAATACTGGCTGGCTGTCATGATGCAATGGAATTGAAAAGAAAGCATGACACAAATCAATTACAGTATACCATTCTGCATCATGGGGAATCTGATACAAAATCACTGATGGATTTGGCACAATGGGACAACATGACACAACAATCTTGTTAATTTTTCTCAAAACCTGTACTATTCTGAACTTTCCATTAGGTTTCTTCAGTCCCATTATTGGTGAATTACATGGGCTGCTCAATATTTCTCTCAACACCCCCTGCTGAATCATCTTCTCAATTATGGGTGTTAATCCTTCAATTATTTCAGGTTTCAGTCTGTATTGCGGTATGTTTGGGTAAGCCACTCCCTCTTTTACAGTAATCTTTACTGGATCTACGTTTCTCATCAGACCTACATCTTCTCCAGTAAAATCCCAAACTGCTGCTTTCACTGTCTGTTTCAATTCTGGAGGTAATGCATCTGGATTAAATATAGCATATGTTCCCAAAGAGTCACATTCCCTGTTATCCATGGTCATTCTGTATAGGACATCCTCATCTGGTGTTTCAAAGGTTATTCCATCTGGAGTACAGAAAATAGTGCAATTCATCTTGCACAGCAGGTTCCTGCCTAGCAAGTTCACAGGACTAGTATCACACACCACAAATCTGTGCATTTCTGAGAACTTCCCTATTTTAACCCTTACTGGTTCAGTAAGTAGAGTTTTAATCTGTGTGTTGGACACACCAACTACTTGGATTGCTTCATCCGAGAGAGGAAGATTCTTTATCTCAGCTGACCTGACAGTCGATCTCGTGGCTCCTGTGTCAACTAGAAAAGTCACACTTTCACAATTAACTTTCCCATCTACAAAAGGCCCTGCCTGGTCTATTTCTAGAGTAGCGCCAAGTACGCACTCCTCCTCCTCTCTTCGGCACCGTCAGAAGTCTCCCTCAGAGTCGCTTCCCTCATTTTTCAGCCAGTACTGAGAAACAGCGCTTGCGCGTTTTGGCTTGATTACCTGCTCTTCATCGTAGAACCCCGACTCTTGACTGTACTTCTGGGATCCTCTTCTCTGCGGCAAGGGTGGTTTTGGCACCTGATTCTGCTGCTTAGCAGCCTTCTGCTGTTGCTGATGCTGATCACACCCCTCACTCTGCACCTGTGAATTCAATGATGGATTGTCATCATTAGTAGATGGTGGATTCTTACACTCGGATTTCCAGTGCCCTAATTTTCCAGTTGTGACATGGGAACTTCTTCTTCGCGTCCTCTATGTTTCCTTTCCCTTTTCGTGGACCAAACCTGGATTTATTTCCTGGGTTATTTGCTTGTTCAACCAACTGAGCTTCCTGTCTTTCTGCAACTTTCACCTGTGCCCACATTGCTTTTTCTTTCAGTGTCCTCTGCTTTGCCTCAATCTCACCACTGAAGTATTTTGCATGTCTCAAAATCTCATCAATCTTCTTGCTCTGCCAGTCTACGGTATGCTGCTTTATCATTTCACTGATTTCCGGCCGCAAACCATACACAAATCTATATACAAAATGGCTCAGGTCCTTGTCACTCAGATGTTCATCTCCACTGAACTGTTTGAAAGCTAAGATTAGTCTTTCATAATATGCATGGACTGATTCCTTCAATTCTTGATGTGTTCGATCTATTTTAACCCAGTCTGTTTCCTTGGGGGGTACCTTATTTTTCAAAAAGGCCATAACCTGTTCGTACTTCTTCATGACCTCCGGGTCTGGAGCTCCTGTCTTTGGATCTCTTGGATATTCCTTAGTGGGCCAGTCTATAACTATTTTACATTCTGCCCACAGGTCTGCTGGTACAATTATATCAAACAGACTATTCAGGTCGATCCACAGCACTTTTGACAACTTCACAAATCTGTCGACCTGTCTATACCACTCGACGGGTTTCTCCCTTAGTCGAGGGAAATCATTTGTAAATGACAAAATATCCTGTCTGGTCCATGGGACATGTACATACCCACTTCCTGGAATCCCCTCATGGGGTAAGCTGTCACTGCTTTCTCTTTTTCTTTCAGAGGAAATGTCGAGTAAGTTCTATCTGCCCCATCCTCTCGCTTTCGGTACCATCTGTCTTTCCATCTTTCTACATCTCCCCATTTTCTCAGCAAGGCAATCATCTCCTTAATCTGCCCTGTTCGGCCTGCATTGTTCAGATTCTCAATGTCCTTATCTGTAAAATCCACTCGGTAAGGCTTTTGTAAACCTTTTACCTTGTCCATGTCAATTCCCAATTCACTGGCTATTCCTTTCAACCTGTCATGTATGTTCTTGGCTCTCCATGTGATGCTTTTGCACAGGAAGAGGATCTCCCCTTCCTGATAATTTTTCAGTGTTTCTGTAGGGATTGTTCCTACAATCATCTCCTCCATTTCCATACGTAGCCTAGCTACATCAATTCCCTGGGATTCTTTTTCTTTTCTCCGCAAAGTTTTCAGCCAATCATTCAAATCTTCAGCAGTTATTCCCACAGATTTTTCCGCACCCCCTGGTTCTGTCACTCTTTGTGGTTCTAAGATTGATCCTCTGTTCCCTTCCACACATCCAGAATTCAAACTTGAGTTAGTCTGCACACTCAATTCTTCTCCACATACGGTATGTCTCCACTGATTTTCTCCCATTCTCCACAGTGTTTCTCCTGCTCTCATTTCTGCCTGCTCCGGAGGAACAATCAACCTATTGCCCACATATGGTACTGGCAAACCACTTTCACCCGTCCTCTGCTTTTCAAAAATCGGCATAACCGGGCCTATTGTCACAGGCACTGTAACTGCCTCAAGATTTTTAGTCAGTTCTCTGATTTTCTCTGTCAGTTCAAAGGTAGTTCTTGCTAGTTCTCTGGTCTTTTCTTCCTCAAGTTCATTCTCCCTTTCTATCTCTCTCTCTTTCTCTCTCTCTTTCTCTCTCTCTCTCTTTCTCTCTCTCTTTCTCTCTCTCTTTCTCTCTCTCTATCTCTCTCTCTTTCTCTCTCTCTATCTCTCTCTCTTTCTCTTTCCGCCAAAGAACAACTGCTTTTCAATCCAGGGGTGGTACACTCTGTCTTAATAATCCGCAAGGTGTCTCTCATTGGGGTCACTGCTGTTCCTACCTCTGGTTCTCGTCTATACGGGGGTGGTCTTTTATAGAGCATGTCTTCTAAGACATCATCATCAGACTCATATCTCCTAGGTTCTATATTATGTTCTTTTTCTGTACACTTTCTCCCTTCTGACTCCTCTGCTGTTCTTACAGGATATAATCCCTCGTTCATACTGGCGTCACGCCATTGTCTCATCAGGTCATGCTGGGTTTCGCGATCATACTTGCGCCCAAACATATACCGGTAGCTACCTCCACCCCTCTGCTTTTCTCGCTCATGCATTTCATCTTCCCATTCAGTTAATGCCTTGAATTGCGTCGGCCTAGGCCGAGGCTCTAGACACATCATCCGCTCCAGTAAGTTTCTTAGTATGGCCAGACTAAATGAGCCATGTTCCGGGAAAGCTAAAACCCCATCCTCTTTCGTATACTTCACCCAGTTATCCAACCATATACAGGTATGATACCCATACTTTGCAACCATGAAGGATGCAGGAGTTCTTATCGGAGGAAGTAACTGTCCTTCCCTAGTCACAATATCTTTATCCTTGTCAAACCAGTTCTTTACTTTACTAAGCAAGGATTTCTTTTTCTTTTCTTCTGCGTGGTAGTACATTTTCTTATTTTCTGCAAGCTGTTTGTCCTTTCTACAGTGGTACGATCTCCTGTCCAATTGCAGCGCGACTCACACTAACGCACCAATCCTGGAGCGTCTACGTCACTGACTCAGTCCACGAATACCAGCGCGACTCACACCAACGCACCAATCCTGGAGCGTCTACGTTACCCTGTATGTCTCCCAATCCTAGCACGGCGTACACTAGCACACCAATCACCGTGCTTCCACTGTTCTAACCCACTGTCCAATCACAGCGCGGTCTCCCTGATGTCAGCAGTTGCTGCAGTCGCTTCTTCTCCTGTCTCTCTCGTCTACCCCTCCTTTACAAGACAACCCGGTAGACTTTGTTTCAACTTCTACGAGTCTGTTAGTTACAACATACAAACATCTCCATTGTCTGCTTCGCTAGCCACAGAACAGCAAAAGATCTTTCCCACGAGAATTCTGCCTTTCCCGAGAGCAGCGCTTACCTCTGCCCTACTACAGAATCGTTACTTCCGTTGATAAAGTAGCACATCCCTCTACTCTACCCTTCTAACAAGCACGAATTAACCGTTTTCTCCGGAATGCTCCTAAGAGTTTCACAATTAACTAGAATGCCTTCTCATTCACGCACTTTCACACCAGAAAATGTAGTACATTCACACAGAATTCTGTCTTTCCCGAGAACAGCGAACAGTCTGTCCTACTACAGAATTATATCACACGTTAACAAAGCAGCGCTTACCTCTGCTCCGTCCTTCTATCAAGCTCAGTAAATACCTATTAACTTTCTAGTGATAAGCTTTAACGGAATGCCATACGGATCCCTGAGACCTAAGACCAGAATTTCACAGATAACCTTCGCTATCATATACACTTCTCTCACACAGAAAATACGTTTCTAATGGCAACACACGGCGATGCTACCTCATCGAACCCAGACAATGCGACGCGCAACTTCAATTGTCACACGTTTTCCCCTGTCTGCATACAGGGCCAACAATCCCGCCTTTTTCCGAGAGCAGCACTCCCTCTGCCCTACTACGGAACAGTCACCGACTCCCTACGTCCCAGAAGCCATTCACAATACATAAAACTCAACACGACTTCAACATACAGTGTTAGTACAAATATCAATCAATAATCAACAAGCCTATATACACGCAATTTCGCCAGACCAAGACAATAGTAAACCATCATTCTGCTACCAAGAAACTGGTGCAGATCGGAGCTTCCGAATCCCCTCTACTTCCACGGATGGAGTGATCTCACAGTCACACACGCACACACACATTACACGCTGGTGGGGCCCATTACACCAACATTCATCCTACCACTCTTATCCGTGCCATGTATAAGGGGAAACACTTTCTGATGCCTAACCAATCTGCATGTACTTTGAGGTCAATGGCATCTACTAGTTGCTTATAAATCTGTCGAAAAACATTTCCATTAATTTGAAAATAAATTCAATAAACATGACAAGAAATAACCACCCGACACAGAGATTCAAATAGAATTATTTGTTTATCTAAAATTGTAAGAAAAGCCACTTAAATGCAAATTCATTTCTCTCATATTTACCTATTCTGTCTAAATGTCAGATCCTAAGTCAGAACCGGTCCTCAGTAATTCCATCAGAGTTTCTATCCGTCATGTAGAGTCACCGTCCTCTCCGTCAGCATAGGGACCTCGGATCATCAGTTCGGGAAGAAGTGGCGCTAGACCTCTCTAGCCTACTAATATTTATACTAAAATTTACATTCTATAAAGTTACAATTCATTGTTCAGAACGGATGAATGGCGGAAATAATGTCATCTTGGTACATTTGCGATACTGTGCAAGATTTTCTCACACTTAGATTGTCCCAAATAATGAATTGAAAAATTAGATGTCCATAACTAATTCGATACTTCTACGGATGTCTCTTTTAGATAAATTGTATCCCAGTCGTGGGATCATCAGTTCATAAGTTCAGTATTCAGGTTTTTTTTGTAACAAATCTCATGTTCAGGGGCTCTTGGCATCCGTCCTGGGTTTGTCGTCATGATCATGGCTTTTCAGTTTTGTCGAGTGGGCAAGGTCACAGGCAGCGCAAAGCTTCCTTGCAAAAATTTCCATCTACTCGAATGCAGGCTGCGGGTGGTAGCCATCTTTTGGTAGGCCACATTGGTCAACTTAAATGAAATAAGACATAAAACAGTATTACTACACGGAAATGATTATACAGTGTTACTCCCCTGCTAATACCCTTATGTGTATGTATTTATCTAGCCATTTGCGACATCAAAATCCATTAATGCATATTAATTATATGCGCAAGACACAATAACATCACATAAGCAACATCTATTTCTGTCAGTTTGCTCACCAACTTAGTTCACTTATTATTTTAGCCATGCAATAGCATTCCCAGGTGTAATTCTCTTGTTAATAAGGTTGATTAGACAAGACTCGACAAACTTTTAATAATTAATAATTAATCAGTAGTACTTTTAATTATAACAAGCGAAAATGAAACAGGTATTTGGTTTTAAAGAAAAAACCCTGCTCCATCAGTGCTGCCTTCCACCACTGTTCAGTTATCATGATTTAATTCCCAACTGTATAAGTGTAACAATGTATATGGTTTTAATGTTATTGATTTTCCATTTGGTGCTGCATTTATAAGAAAACAGTGTACAGACCTTCTCAAATTGAAATAAACATTTTGAACTTACATAGACTTGGTGGTATTTGGTGTGGACTAACTTACACGAGTGAGCAAATTAAAGTAAGGGTGTGCATGTGAATTGCTTCCACGACTGAGAGGTTGGGTGTGTTATGTTCTGGGTTGTCTACTTGTTGGGTATCTTGGGGGGAGGGTTCCGAGACCTAATAGTTATGACAAGACAGTACTATAGTCAAGCAGTGGAATTGTGGTGGGTGCGGAATTTCTGATTGAGGTGTGCAAGGAAGGTCCAACCTACCATCACCAACATCCTATTTTCTGGTGCAAATGTCTGTGTATGTGCAAGATCCCTACAACAGTAGTATGTCCTAGAGGGTATCATATCAAAATAGGAATAAATCTTTTAGGGCTGTTGCTGTGAATTTTCAAAGCCTCAAGATCTATAAGAGTAAAAGTAGTACAAGACAACGACCCAACGGATTGGACTCAATGGCTCGAGCTACTGGTGAATATGAGTTTTATATTACAATCTTTCACAAAGAGTGGCACTGGCCAACTGTGCAAGACTAGCTACTACAGTAGAGACAGACTGATAGTATGTAGTAGTACTCAGAGTCATCATAGCGGAGGCAGGGATAAGATTTTTTAAACCGTACAGATGGAAGGATAATTGATCGTAAAAAAATAGCATTTGGAAACAAACAATAGTTCGGGAAAAATATGGGGCAGTACAAGTTATGGAATAAGAAATATTATTAAAAACAAGAAGACTTACTGGGGCCAGCAGAGGAGCCCTCAGCGGTGTCCTCCTGGTGGTGTTCTTCTTTGTGTCCCGCCGACTGCCCAGTCCCTGTCGGTCTACCCCTGGGTGCTGATGAACAGGAAAGATATAAGAAAGAGACAAAAATTGATGGATGGTGTCAAACAAATACAATATTTTTCAACAACGCTCAAAAACACTTATGTAAACAACAATTGCAATAACTAAATTGACCGATCTCATCTGGTCAACAAGTAATATCAGGGGATTCGCAGTTCGACTACTTAATTTACTATTTATCAACAGTAATCCAGTCTTCCATTCTGATTCCAGAATACCAAGTTACAACTAAGCCTAAGTACAACGTACCACCCAACCTAGCCCACCTATTCCAGGCATGCCAATTGTACATTATGTATTCATTTCCACTGTATTCATCAACAATGCATATGGTCAAATCATGGAGGACACATGAACATGACTACATGTTTTGTATACACCAAATTTGGGTTTGATTGATTGATGCTGATCTGCTAGTGCTAAGTAACTGCTAAGCCTACCACCACTCATTGAACAAACTAGAAAAGGTTCTAATAAAGACAGCCGTACTACCAGCACGTCACGTAACTGAGTGAGGGGGCATCACGCATACCACTAACAAATTAGAAGCACATACAAAGTACCTAAACCGAAGTATCAATCCGCCCCTATCTATTAGTGACAGGACAAAGTAAGGAGTGGACTAGAGTCACTGTAGCATTACGTAACTTAATTTCTCTAAAATAAACTCGTAAAGAATCACGCTAAGCAAGCGCAAACACAAAGCTGCAAACAAGTAAGATTAGCGCAGAAGAGCACCTGTGTCAAAAAAATCACAGACTTTTAAACGTAATTAACCTGGAATGTAAGCAGCAACATTCTAGCTGGTTGGAAGAAAAAAAAGATATTCGCAATATATAACACAGAGCAGAAGAACAGACACAAAGTAGTAATAATTAAATAGGTACTCACCAAGCCCCGGGACCTCCACTCCCAGCAGGTCCAGCCAGGTCCTGCTCACGGTCCAAGATGTCGGACCACCGGTGCGTCAGCTGCGCCTGGGTGCGCCGAACACCAGAGAAGCGTGACACTGCCCGGCGCACCTTCCCCCACCGCTGCCGATGCTCCCGGAGGCCGTACCCGGACCCAGGCCTGCCACCTGCTGCCAGGGTTGAGGGGAGGTGGCGCTGCACAAAGAAAATTAGTGCAGCCAACTTCACCTCCCCAAATAAGGCCCGTGCCTGCGGTGCAATTTCCGACTCCACGGCGGCCTCTCCAGGGATATGAGGTTTCCACTCTGGCATTCACAAGCCTGGCACTTTAGTCGCACAACTACTTCACTGGTGGTCCACTCTGGCTTAGGTGGTCAATGCAACAAGGCAGTGTGAGCTTGGCATCATCAGCACAGAGCTCAATTCTTGGCTCAGTCAACAGTAGCCCTCTTCTGGCATACAGGTGTCACTGAAAACAGTTTTGCACATGGGCTATGACCCGATCGGTGCACAGCTGAATCCTCACACCTCACATTGGGAGTCCTCACGGTAGGGCTCCCCACTGGACCTCCTTCCTACCAGCGCTTTCCTTTTCCTCACAGGACACACTGTGCTTGTTAAGCGGACAGGTACTGGAGAACCACAACCCAGGGCAGGCGGTCTTCGTTTCCATGGGTGATGTCACCTCATCTACCAGGAAGACAAGCAGGCCTTGGCCCCTAGTCCTGGTCAGAGGCAGTAGTCTTGCTGCTCTCCCTCTTCTCACATAAGCCATCTGGCTGCTAGGCAGATGACCAATTTTTGTGGTTTCAACATGCCCTTCTTATAGTCTCTTTCAAGACACCAAATGTGACTTAAGGGTTGTGTCTTTGAAGTTCTATATTGGTATTCTGCTCCTTTTGAAGTGGGCACGTCTCCATTTCATCATTTTCCATGAAAGAGGTCTGTCAAAGCAGGCGTGACTCCAAAGCTTATTGTCCACAACAAAATACATACACGTGACCAGAGTTCATACCTGCCACAGTGATCTGTACATCAGAAAGTTAATCCCAGACCCCCAATCCTACTGTTTATGATTCCCTTATCGGCCTCATCTCACTTCCTGAGATGTGTCAATACCCCTTCATTGTTATCTATCATTAAATCAAAGAGCAATCTTCGGAAGTAAAAAGGAAGCCTCTTCCATTTCCCTCTCGTTTGTCCACCCACGCAGCACACAGGAATGCAGCAAATCACAAATGTATCTGGGGGAAAATCTCTCCTCCTCATGTCATTACCAGTTAGAGGTGGGCTTCCTAAAATGGAACACAGGGTCCTCCATATAATTCACCATGCACTTTGGATCCAGCACTGTTATATCTATGCATTGTACCTTACATGTACCTATGATTTTAATACACACTCAATCTGCGTGTACTGTTCAGTGCTGACACTTTTCTATCTTTAACCAGGGTGTGGTATTTATAAACCCACACTGTCAGCAAACAGACTCATTGTGTGGGTGCTGCACAACACTTCACGCATCACGTATTGTACTTCACAAAAGCCCACATATACCCACCACATGCTTTCCCTGTGCACGCACAGCACTACACCTCTCTTGTAATGTATTACTCTCAGGCATACATACACCAAGTACATATACTAAACACCCATGCACTGCAAAGTACTGCTTCATCTTTGTACTGTATCATTCCCAGGCCCACATACAACCAACGAAGAGTCACTTCTCCTGTGCTGCACAGTATTCCACATCTTACCTGATGCTGGCCAAGGGTGAGTTAAGCACGCAGCAACAGAACAATTGAAAAGGTGACTGAGCCTGTTGGACTCACTTCAGTGACATAGAGGTAGATGGTCCTGTTCACTACTACTGATCAGTACATGGTATGCGGTCACCACAGAGATCATGCTGCTTAACTCCTGGTGAAGGCAGCAGCCTTCCACCACTATTTGGGTAGTCCTAAGGGTGTCCCTCCTGGTCCAACAATACTGCAGTCAATGAGACAGACCTATGTCATGGTGCACACAAATGTTCCGTGTTCACCTATGACAAAAAAATCTGCATTTAGGATCCAGACAACGTTACAGTTGGGCAATTAGGACAGAGGTACACCTCTTTTACCATTCAGCGGCCTTTTCTTTCCCTGGCACTTGGTGATAGTGCTAGACAAATAAAATAAAACATAATAATTGATATTGTTTCATAATATTTTAATAAATGACATTCAGTTCCACTTAAGAAGTCTCAAGGCAGAATTCTGTGTGCCAAATGTAATTAGACAAGCATATCTTGTTCCAGCCAGGACTTGTTCTCCTAATGCTTGGTTATCAATCACCATGGGCCTTGCTGCTAGCTGAACTTGTACCTTTCACATTGTACAGGACAGCATGTATTCACTAATTGGAAAAATGGGAATGCAAGAACATAGCCTGATTTTAAAGTGTATGTAGAATCCCAAATCCCTTGCCAACTCCTCGCAGTGCTTTGGGGATACAATTATTTGTGTGTGAGGGTAGAATTAGGTTCTCCAGCAAAGCAATGAAAATACAAAAAATGGTTTAATACTATAAATGTAACCAATAGTTAGCAAGTCTTACTCCAGAGTAAACAAATTCCTCACATGTCCATTTTCGTTCCACTCTTTTGTCAGGTGGAAATCCACTCTGGCTTTCCTTTCCACAGCAGTCATTCGACAGGGACAAAAACAGGTAAGTATTAGAAGGAGGAACAAATATGAAGCTATCCCTATCTGAATCTTGCTTTTTCCTAGCAGTAATTCCCTTATTTCTATTTTTAACTATACTGAAGTTCTTTGTTTTCTTCCTGTTCCCCTTTTGTCTCTTTCTTAGGAAGACTTTCTTTAAAATCTTGTCTTATAATGGTTCTGTATCCCCAATTGTCACTCTTATCTTGCCTCCTTCCCTAGACATCTTCTTTTTGACATTGTTTTCTTTAATGAAACAAGTAAAGTGAGGGCCCTTCAGTTTCATCAGCCTACACTTACCAGCATGCTCAGACACTGTGGGCACCTGGGCTTCAGAACAGCCTGGCGGTGGAGGTGGACGTGGGGGTGCCCTTGCCTCTGGAGGCTCTGCCCAACCAATTCCTTGCTCGCTCACTCAAAGGAGGGGATGTTGATCGACAACAAAAGAGGCCCATCCACCCTTCTTACCTGGTACCCGAGACCCAGGACCTACATGTTTTTCTGGCATCTGCCACCCCAACATGTCAACCCCGCTGCAACCTATCTGCCAGCTGCTCTTATTGGAAGTAGTTAGATGCTCCCATGCACCCCTGAAGGTGACAATGCCAGTACAAACTGGACCAGACAGTGAGGGGCTTCTTAAGGAAATCTCGACTATCAGGCCCACTCTCATAGCAATGGGCACTAATATATTTAATCAGAAAGCAGAGGCCAATTCAATCTGGCAGGATAGGTCGACAATCAGCACATGACTAGATGGAGTGGAACTGGCATGGTGCCATCAAAGCCCAGCACGTCAGCCTCAGAGGCCGAGGATCAAACATCCAGTTTCTATACTGGAAAGTAACATGGAGGACAGATTAAGAAGAGATAACTTCTGGTTCCAAAAAGCACAGAAAAATCAGATATGATCACTTATCTGCCATCCATGATCCCAGACCCCTCCATGAAGTCCACTCCCGCCTTGCGTCTGACACAAAAACCCCTGCCCAATCATCACCTGTGCACTCCACCACCATTATACATGATCAATCCCACTTTCAGCCAGAAAGTCATCAGAGCCTTCCTCATCAGCTACAACAGGACCTCATTTGCAGAATACTTCTTAGCAGCAACCGATGCCTAGGGAAGAAATTCCCGGAGTTCCGCCCCGGAACAAGACATCAAGATCAAAAATATAGACTGCTGAGTCTCGCTAGAATGAAATTGACTTTATATGGGTGGACCTGGGAATTCGCAGACCACGGTGAAGCAATATTGGGTTCTCCAGATGAGTCTGCCATGAACATGGCCTCATCAGACCCTAAAGACAGCACCAACAAAAATGGCACACTCCTGACTTGGAAAACCCTCTGATATCGACTCCAGCACCTTTGATATGGGGCGACCCCCAGAAGAGAATGGTACAGAGATGAGCTCCATTAAGTGTGGAGGACCTCCATTACGATAGTGACAGAGATCAATCTTGCTCCTTTGCTGAAGCAACCGGCTGGGTTGGACGGAGAGACCATGGAGGGCTTGTTGCATCTTTTATCTTTGTCTGCCTTAGATTCCTATTTATTTTAAGTGTTTTTATTTATTTGTGGATATGAGGTGTTTGAGTCCATAGAAACAATGGTAGAGCAGCCTTCATCCCTTTTCCCCATTAGCCCGTCTATCATGTCAGATGAGCTGTAACCACCAGATGCCCCCCTGTAAGCCTAGACACTACCCTACGGCCTCATGTCTGGGTGATGTTGGGGGCACCTTCCTACTCTTAGTCTGGACACTCCCATCCCCCAACAGGGAATTATATTACCCATGCTAGCTGAACCCTGTATGACCCTCCCATCCTACTTTCTACTTACACAAAAAGGCCCCCCTCCGGCACAACTTTGCCCTTCATACTGGTAAGAACCTGTTTTCCTGGGTGACCTGGAAAGACTGCGGTATACTATGCCTCAACCACCTCCTAGAATGAGGCAGGCTCAAATCCTTTGACCTTTTGTGAATAGAATTTGGGCTCCAACCATAGGACACCTGGTATTTTAAGCAACTGCCCCACTAACTCCGCATGATTTATGAAGCTGCCCCAGTCTCCCACATGCTAGAATCTCCAAATTCGTAGCCGGTTTATGGGATTGGTGTCTGGTTTCTATGTGGCTCACAGTAAATGTTACCCCTCTCTTCCATTCCTCTCAGCTACCAGACTTTACTGGCAGCCTTTCCTGGGAAACGCATTCTCCCTGGAAGACTTGGCCCTTAGAGAATCCTGGATAAAATTCCTCTTCTTTAAAATCCTGCAAGAGAGGTACAGGTTCACATGATAACACTATAGGGCAAAACATTCTCGACACACATCAAGAAGCTAGCTGGCTGTTGTTTCGACCTGCTTAAAACTCTCAGAAGATTCTTCCCCCTCTTGCATCAGGCGGCGAGGATTACGGTCACCTGCACGCTGATTTTGTCACTGCTGGACTATGCCAATGTCCTTTATGCTTGTATCCTGGGCTATCCCAAGCCCAGTCTCCCCTTTTTTTCTTCCCCCTATTAGGGCTGGAAACATTAGTACCCATTTCTGTTTGTTGTATATTCTGCGCCTTCAGTTTTTTCTCTCTGGTCTCTTTCACACACCTTCTTTTTGCTCTGTCTCTTTTGCTTTAGTTTGTATGTTTCTTGCTTTTTCATCTACCAGTCTATTCATGCTTCACCATTTTAATTGCACCATACTTAGTGTCAGAATTGAACCGCTTTCAGAGGGCCATGCAGCATGCAGGGATTGCTGGGCCCAACCGTGGTGAATGAGGACTTTTACTTCTTATTCCCCTGGCTCGACCTATCGATCCCACTCAATTGGGCCACGTACCGCTTCTATGCTCGACTCTCAATGGTAGCTGTGGTCAAACAGTGAAGGTTCCCTTGGGGGCATGTAGATACAGGTCAGTGAACATAACTCATAACTAAAAGTGAAAACAGCATGAACAATAAAACAATGTACAGCCAAATACTTGCTTCTTTAAGAAAAAGTCATATTTTATTTATAACTCTACACATGCAAAGAGAGGGGACATTCAAATGCATTAACACAATCCCCCTTGAGGTCAGATTTACATTAGTTTTCAGAACAATTTCTGTCCCTCCCGCCTTCGTATAACGTGTTTGGGGTTATTCCCCAATCACTGGTGGCGGCACGGTGAATGTAAACTATTCAGCTGTACTAAAGAGTGCCTTTGACTCTTCAGAATTGTAGTCAAAAGTGTCTATGGTGCCACAGCATCTTCAGCAGATATTTCCCAAGGTCCCTAAAGGCCCTAGTTCAAGTCTTAACTGCTCCTGCAGCACGGAAGTGTTCAGCGTTACAGTAGGTGCCCTCAGTGCAGTCACTTGCTCGCTCACTCAAAGGAGGGGATGTTGATCGACAACAAAAGAGGCCCATCCACCCTTCTTACCTGGTACCCGAGACCCAGGACCTACATGTTTTTCTGGCATCTGCCCCCCCAACATGTCAACCCCGCTGCAACCTGCCTGTCAGCTGCTCTTATTGGAAGTTGTTAGATGCTCCCATGCACCCCTGAAGGTGACAATGCCATTACCAACTGGACGAGACAGTGAGGGGCTTCTTAAGGAAATCGAGTCTATCAGGCCCACTCTCATAGCAATGGGCACTAATATGTTTAATCTGACATCAGAGGCCAATTCAATCTGGCAGGATAGGTTGACAATCAGCACATGACTAGATGGAGTGGATAACTGGCAAGATGCCATCAAAGCCCAGAGTCAGCCTCAGAGACCGAAAGGTGAGAAGAGATAACTTCCGGTTACAAAAAGCACAGAAAAATCAGATATGATCACTTATCTACCATCCATGATCCCAGACCCCTCCATGAAGTCCACTCCCTCCTTGCGTCTGACACAAACACCCCTGCCCAATCATCACCTGTGCACTCCACCACCATCATACATGATCAATCCCACTTTCAGCCAGAAAGTCATCAGAGCATTCCTCATCAGCTACAACATGACCTCATTTGCAGAATACTTCTTAGGAGCAACCGATGCCTAGGGAAGAAATTCCTGGAGTTCCGCCCTAGGACGAGACATAAAGATTGAAAATATAGACTGCTGAGGCTCGCTAGAATGAAAGTGACTTTATATGGGTGGACCTGGGAATTCGCAGACCACGGTGAAGCAATATTGGATTCGCCAGATGAGTCTGCCATGAACATGGCCTCATCAGACCCTAAAGACAGCACGAACAAAAACGGCACACTCACGACTTGGAAAACCCCATGATATCTACTCCAGCACCTTTGATATGGTGCATCCCCCAGAAGGGAATGGTACAGAGATGGGCTGTAACTTTTTGACCACGTAAGGTATCCACGCCAAATTTGCGTCTTTTTCTTCCAACATCATGGGGATTCTAAAGGTACCCAGGGTTTGTGGATTCCCCTGGAGGGGTCCCAGAAATTAGCCAAAATACAGCTAAATTTTGTTTTTGGGGGGAAAAATGGGAATAATGGGTTGCAAACGAAAGCGTATGGCTTGAATCCACACAAGCCATACCTCCCTGTAATCTCCCGGGTGTCTAGTTTTCAGAAAGGTGTGGGTTTGGTAGGTTTCCCTAGATGGCCACCGAGCACGGGGCCATCCCCTTGCAAAACCTGGTTGTTTGGTGATAGGCAATTTCGATGTCGCCTCAATACGTTTTGGGCCCCTGCCTCTTGTGGGTACTTGGGCCTCCCACATGAGTGTGGCACCATTTTTATCGGGAGACCAGGGGGAACGCTGGGTGATAGGAAATTTGTGTCAGCCCGGTGATGCCACAATTTCTCACACAAAAACTGTGGAAATAGTTATTTTTTTCACCTAGAATTCAGGTTAGCAGGGAATTCTGGGTAAAAAAACGTTTGGGGATCCACGCAAGTCATACCTCCCTGGAATCCCCGGGTGTCAACTCTTCAGAAATGTGTGGGTTTGGTAGGTTTTTCTAGGTGGCTGCTGAGCCCCGGGCCAACAAGTTATGGGACCCCCCTTGCAAAGTTAACACACAAAAAGTCTCCACTGGATCTGTGGAGGAGGGAACTAGAGGCACAGGGGTTCTAGGAGCTGGCAGCCTCCACTATAACTGTTTACCACAAGAAGCCGCTCCTAGTGTGATAACCCAAACGAGTTACAGGAACGTCGTAGGTGTGGGCATCTCACAAAAAGTTACGGACTGGTCTCACACACCACCTGGTGTCATGCTTCATCATTGACCAGTCCTCGCCCTCTAAAACCTTCATTTGATAGAGGGCGGGCATACACTTGACGACAAGGATGCACTTTCTAAATGGTTAAGTGGGGGCCCGTGAGACTGTGAGTGGGGTTAAAAATCATTATAGTGGTCAAAAGTGATTTTTTTTTTTTTTCTTTTTTTTTAAAGTTTTTATTGAACAATAATTCGATTACAAGCACGGGCCTACAACCACCAGGGCCGGCCGCTAAGTACAGAATGAAATATACATTTATCAAAGCTGCAGTCGGTTCCCGGGGGTCGGCCCCGTAGTGAGTCCGGATAGTTCTAGAGGCACAGGAGACTTAGATCAAACAAACACAGAAAACTAAAAGAAAAACAAAAGGCGAGGCATAAAGACAAACGGCGCAGGTCAGGCTTCCTCCGGGGAACTCCAGGTCAGACCATTAAGCAGCACACGAAAGGAAGGAGTA